>NC_140802.1:20331959-20931959 GCF_037176805.1 Vigna unguiculata
TGAAATACATGATGATATGAATGAAAGAAAATAAAAGAAAGAATGAGAGATGTGGTGGAGATGGTATCTGCCAAAACCAGAGAGTTCTAAGTGTCTAAGCTGTCAGTTGTAAAATCTTTTCGTCCCTCTGCTCCCTTAAGTCTCTTTATATAGGCTTCCACTGGACTTTGGGCTTTATCTGTTAGTTGCTAAAATCTTTTATTTTTATTTAATTAATTAGCAACTTAATTCCTGTCCAATTTCCAATTCTGCCCCTCGCATTTAAGCATTTTTACAAAATTGACCAGAATTTGACCAGAGTTGACCAGTTTGACCAGAGTTTGACCAGTTGACTGCCTATCAGATGCTGACACATGGCAGTGCAGATTCTCTCTCCAGAATTAGGGTTTCACTCTCACACTCTTCTCCTTGGCTGCGCGGCTGACGGCGGCTGCTCCGGCTTCTTCTCCGGCGAGCGTGGCGGTGACGCGTCGCGGTGCTGGTTCAATGGTGCGGTGCAGATCTGCATTTCTGCTGTAATGGAGGTTCTGCAACGTTAATGGTGGCGCTGCGGAGAAGCTTGCGCGATCTGTGGTGGCGCGGAACAAACCTCGCGGAGGCGTGGTGGTCTTGCGGATCTGCGCTGCAAAGGTGGTGACGGAAAATGGCTGGTGGCGCCGCTGACGGAACTGCGCAGGTCGCGCTAGCGGTGGTTGCAGGTCTGGTGCGGAGGAAGAAGAACCCGCTGGTGCGCGACGCGTTGCAGAGGTTCGTGGTTGCCGGTGCGTCGCCGGCGAGGTGAGGAGGTCATGGTGGATGCTTGCGTTCGCTGCTGCCATGGAGAAGATGGTGCGTGAAGGCTGCTGTTGGACGCGAGAAGAAGATGGTGGCCGGCGAGGTTGGCGGCGGCGGCTGCCGTGGAGGGTGGAAGGAGAGGAGAAAATTAGGGTTAGGGTTTTGGGAGATGAAGATGATGACGTGGCAGAATCTGATTGGTTAATTTGGTGAGGTGGGGATTATGACACGTGACGGCTTATGGTTGGCTAATCTTAAAAGGTGGGGATTGCCACATGGCATGATCTGGTTTAGTGGAGTTTAAGTGGTAGGAGGGGTGCAACTTAGTGAAAACTGGGGGTGCAGAACAGGTTTTTGTGGTCCACTTGAGCAAGGAGTGTGCAAATAAAAACTGGGGGTGCATTTAGCTCCTGATTTATTCTTTTTCAGAATTTCTTGATTTTGGACTTATTTTGTAACTTTGAATATTTTAAAATCACACTATTAATTGACCAAAAATAAATTCCAGCTGCATCAACAAACGTTAGAATATCCAATAATATTTTATGCAACTAAAATCAATTTTTACGCCACTTTTACCAAACTTACTCAATAAATCCAATAATCACAAATCCTAATTAAATCAATCTTTAAGCATAGAAAATTCAATTAAATCCCCAAATTTAAATATTAAATGAGGGCAAAAATTTGAACTCATCACACACCCACACTTATCCTTTTGCACTCCTGGGCAAAATTGAAGAATTTCAAAACTTTTTTCTGAGGTCTTTTATTCCATATTTTCAGTGGATTAAAGAAATGAATACCAATGGAAACAGATCAATCTTCTAGAAATCATGTTGTCATGCACAAACAAATGGACAAAATTTTGTTCTTCACACATGAGTTAATCTTTTGAGTTTACAAGATAATCAAATATGAAAGAGAAACACTCAAGTTAAATATATATTTTCTCACCAAGATTCGCTCAAGTGTTTTGGCTTGTGTTTTCACTCAAAATACCCATGCAAGTAAACACTCTCAATGCTTAGCAAGACTCTAATATTCCAGCTTTCAGAAAACATGCATTCAAAAATCATGAGGACTTTTCACAGGTTATAATGAGGCCAAGGCAAAGGTAGGAAAAACTTTAGGATTTGTGTGTTTTCTGAAATAGTAAGGAAGAAAGAGTTATGGAGCATAGTTTCAAAAACAATTTTTTTTTTCTTTTATCCTTTGTTGCTCTTTTTCAGACAGCAATCATTTTTCATTACAACACTCTGTCATCAACAATTATTTTCCTTTTGCCATTTTTACAACTTTGTGGGGGAAATACTCACCCCCACACTTTATTCCTCAACCAATCTCAACATAATCCACTAGCTCCTTCTTTCTCCCTAAGGACAAACATGGTCTTTTTCTTTTTAAGGTTTAGCAATATGCTCAAAACAAGAAAAAGAGGTTTAAGCTCAAGGGGCTACCAATGGATCAATGTCATGGTTAGCTTATTTGGCCAAGTAGCTAAAAACAAGAAATGCCTCAGTCATATCAAATCATGCATGTTCACCTAAGATGCAAAACAACAGAGTCAGGCTAAACATTTGAGTACCAACAAGACATGAGCAAATCACACAAGAAAAATAGGAATGACACATGGTAGTTCATCCTTACAATAAAGCTCAAAACTCACAAGGTCAAAAACTCTTTCACAAAAGATTTATTCCAGAAACTCTCAAATCAACTCAATCAAGTAAATCACAGAAAACAATCTACTCATAGCACATGACTTTTATTTTCCCAGAATTATGATCGTTCCAATTAGTAAATCAAATCCAAAAATCCAATGTCAATATGTTTTATTGAAAACAGAAACTTTCTTTTTTTTTTTAAATAAAAACAAACAGAAAACAAAATTAGAAAAGGAAAAACAAAACAAATAGAAAACAAAAACAGAAAAGGGGGAAAATCTCCCCATTTTATTGAAAACAGAAACTTTCTTCTTTTTTTTTTAAATAAAAACAAACAGAAAACAAAATTAGAAAAGGAAAAACAAAACAAATAGAAAACGAAAACAGAAAAGGGGGAAAATCTCCCCACACCCCCACACTTTATCCATGCATTGTCCTCAATGTATTCAATATGTATAAAATGCAAAGAAAAAGTATGAAGTGTACTTACCTCCTCAAGGTGGAAGGTATGAGGGAGAAGTCAAGTTCATCCCATCCATCGTCTTATTCAGCATATCTTGATTTTCATTGAATATCCGAAGACGATGCCCATTAACTTTAAAAGTTCTTGCTGAAGATTCTTCCTTGATCTCCACCGCTCCATAAGGGAAGACTTCTGTAACAATGTATGGTCCTTCCCAAGTAGAACGCAACTTACCACTCATGTGACCAAGCTTGGATTTGTATAGTAACACCTTCTGGCCTACCTTGAAATCCTTTCTAGCCACAAGCTTTTGGTCATGGAACTTCTTGGTTTTCTCTTTGTAGAACTTTGAATTTTCATAGGCTGCTAGCCTAATCTCCTCTAGTTCTTGCAACTGAAGTTTTCGCTCATTTCCTGCTTCTTCCAAATCCAAGTTGCATGCTTTCACGGCCCAATAGACCCGATGTTCAATCTCCACAGGTAGATGACAAGCCTTTCCAAAAACCACCCTGAAAGGTGACATACCTATAGGTGTTTTGTAGGCTGTCCTGTGTGCCCAAAGTGCTTCATCCAATCTTGTGGCCCAATCCTTTCGACTAGGCTTCACTACTTTCTCTAGTATCTTTTTAATCTCTCTGTTACAGATCTCTGCTTGTCCATTGGTTTGGGGGTGATATGGTGTAGCAATGCGATGTGTCACCCCATACTTCTTCAACATGTTCTCAAGTAGCCTATTATTGAAATGAGTCCCCTGGTCACTGATGATGGCTCGTGGTATCCCAAATCTGCAGAAAATGTTAGACCTGACAAAACTCGTAACAACTCGAGAATCATTAGTCCTTGTAGCTATGGCTTCCACCCATTTGGAGACATAGTCTACAGCAAGCAAAATATAAGAAAACCCAAAAGAAGGAGGAAAAGGACCCATAAAATCAATACCCCAAATATCAAATACCTCACAATATAGCATGGGTTGTTGAGGCATTTCATCCCTTCTTGTAATGGATCTGGCTGCCCTTTGGCACTGCTCACAATTTTCATATACCCTCTGTGCATCTTTAAAAATGGTAGGCCAATATAATCCACAATCCAACACCTTCCTACCTGTTCTTTGTGTGCCATAATGTCCACCAAAAGGAGATGAATGACAGAACTCAAGCACATGAGGTATCTCGATATCTGGAACACACCTCCTTATGACTTGGTCACTACCAATGCGCCATAAGATTGGGTCTTCCCAGATATAGTACTTTGCCTCACTTTTTAGCTTGATTCTTTCATATTTGGAGAAGGAAGGAGGAATAGCAGAAACAACCAAATAATTAACAATGTCAGCAAACCAAGGTTCAGGAAACATACCTTTCACAGCAGTCAATGCTAGGAGGACTTCATCAGGAAAGTCATCCTTAATAGGAATGTTATCTTCTCCATTTTCAATCCTGCTAAGATGATTGGCTACTAAGTTATGTGCTCCACTTCTGTCTAGAATCTCAATGTCAAACTCTTGGAGCAGTAGCATCCATCTGATCATCCTTGGTTTCGAATCTGCTTTCTTCAGAAGGAATTTTAATGTTGCATGATCAGTATAAACAATTACCTTGGAACCAAGTATATACGGTCTGAATTTGTCCAAGGCAAACACAACAGCCAATAATTCCTTCTCAGTCGTGGTGTAGTTAGCCTGCGCTGTGTCCAATGTTCTGGAAGCATAATATATCACATGTGATAGCTTCCCATCTTTTTGTGCAAGCACCGCTCCTACTGCAAAGTTTGATGCATCACACATCAACTCGAACGGTAATGTCCAGTCAGGAGGCTGGATGATAGGAGTGGTGGTAAGCGCCTTTTTCAATGTATCAAACGCATCTTTGCACCTCTCTCCAAAGTCAAATACTATATCCTTTTGCAACAAGTTGGAGAGAGGGTTGGCTATCTTGCTGAAGTCCTTGATAAACCTCCTGTAAAATCCTGCATGTCCAAGAAAAGATCGAACCTCTTTCACAGAAGAGGGGTAAGGCAATTGTGAAATAATATCTATTTTAGCAGGATCTACAGATATACCATTCTTGGAAACAACGTGACCTAAAACTATACCTTGTTCCACCATAAAATGACATTTTTCAAAATTTAGAACAAGGTTAGTTTTTTTCACATCTCTCCAAGACTCTAGCAAGATTAGACAAGCAGTGGTCAAAGGATGAACCATATACACTAAAATCATCCATAAAAACCTCAATACAATGCTCCAACAAATCTGTAAAAATACTCATCATACATCGCTGAAATGTTCCAGGAGCATTGCAAAGGCCAAATGGCATTTTCCTATAAGCATATGTACCGAATGGACAAGTAAAAGTAGTCTTATGTTGATCCTCTGGGGCAATACAAATCTGAAAATACCCAGAGAATCCATCCAGAAAACAGTAATGAGACTTACTTGCCAATCGATCTAACATCTGGTCCATGAATGGTAAAGGGAAGTGGTCCTTCCTGGTGGCCTGGTTTAGTCTTCTATAATCAATACAGACCCTCCAGCTATTCTGAATACGAGTAGGAATCAACTCGTTCTTCTCATTCTTGACCACGATGATCCCAGATTTCTTGGGGACCACATGTACAGGACTCACCCAAGTGCTGTCAGAAATGGAATATATAATACCTGCTTGTAGCAACTTGGTGACTTCTTTCTTCACAACCTCCATCAGCTGAGGATTCAGTCTCCTCTGAGGTTGCCTCACTGGCTTAGCATCCTCCTCCAAGAGTATTCTGTGCATGCAGAAAGAAGGACTAATACCAGGAATATCTGCCAAAGTCCATCCTATTGCTCGCTTGTGATCTTTGATAACCTGCAATAGCTTTTGTTCCTGCTCGTCAGTAAGCAAGGCAGATATAATAACAGGGAGTTTCCCATCCCTCTCAAGATAAACATATTTCAAATGAGATGGTAAAGGTTTCAACTCCAAAGTGGGTGGCTGTTCCACAGATGGCAACATTTTATTGCCTAAGGTAATTTCAGCCACCTCAGCATCACACTTGGACGCCACAGAGGTATCAAATAGTGACACCGCGTCCTCAACATCACCTGTTTTACAATTTTCTCTTTCGTCTAAAATTGAGCCCGAAATATTCGAAAGAAAAAAATCCAAAGAAGAAGAAAAACTAGATAAAACGTCCAAAAGTCCAAAAGCATAATTGTTCACTACATTACTCAATAAATCAATACAAAACAAAGAATGGTCTTCAATTGGGTGCTTCATGGCTTCTAGCACGTTGAACTGCACCTTCTCATCTCCTATCTCCATAGTCAAGGATCCTGCATGCACGTCTATCTTGGTACGTGCTGTCATCATGAATGGTCTTCCCAAGATAATTGTGGTTGAACTCATTCCTTCATCATCCTTCATGTCCAAGATATAGAAATCTGCAGGAAAAATTAACTTGTCCACACGGACAAGCACATCTTCTAGCACACCTGCAGGGTTAACTATGCTACGGTTGGCCAATTGAATGACCACACCAGTAGACTTAAGAGGTCCAAGATGAAGTGAAGTAAAAACAGATAAAGGCATTACATTAATGGAAGCTCCTAAATCTAACATAGCATTGTCAAACTTAGTACTACCTATAATGTAGGGAACAGAAAACATACCTGGATCCTTACACTTTTGCGGCATTCTGACTGCAGGCTTCTTAATTAAGCTAGAGACATTTCTTCCCATGTTCACTACCTCTTTGTCCATAATACGCCTTTTATGTGTACATAATTCTTTGAGAAACTTGGCGTATTTAGGAATTTGTCTCACAGCATCCAACAAAGGAATGTTTATCTCCACTTTCTTGAAAGTATTCAGGATTTCTTTGTCTAACTCCTCCATCTTTTTAGTTTTTGGTTTCAAACGGTTTGGATAGGGAGGAGGAGGAGAATAAGGAGAAGGATTTTCAGAGGAAGTATTAGGGGATACCAACCTGGAGTTATCACTGGGTGTAGGCATCTCAGATGTTACTTGTGTTGCTTCATCTGATCTTCCTCTTTCATCATTAGGTACAACTTCATTGTCCTTATCTTCATCTTCTTGGGCATCCCCAAGACCTTGTATTTGCTTCCCCGATCTTAAAGTAATAGCACTTACATTTCTCGGGTTGATTACGGTTTGTGCAGGCAAATTGCTTGAGCCTTGTTGAGACTTCATCTGATTTAACTCATTTGCCATTTGTCCAATCTGATTTTGCAAATTCTGATTGGTTGCTTCCATCGTCTGTTTCAACTCATTGATTTGTCCCTTCATCATGTCAGCCATCATTTTCATCATTGCTTCCATGTTTGAATCACCAGAGGTTGCAGCTGGTTGTGGTTGTTGCCTCTGTTGAGGTGGAACATAGACTTGTTGGTGTTGAGGCTGTTGATTTCCCCATTTCTGGCTGGGATATTCCTTCCAATCTGGGTTGTACTTGTTGGAGGACAAATCATGGTTGTATTGCTGCCGAGGTGGTCTATTATTGCCATAGATGTTTGCAGCATATGCCTGAGGTTGTTCATTATCTAACGTTCCTGTCTCTTTTAACATAGAACAAGCCTCTGTAGGATGATTAGTAGAAGCACAAATTCCACATAAAGTAGAAGGGATAGGCTTTTTCTGTAAGTCTGTCAAGGTCCTTACCATGGCTGCTAAGTCATCCAACTTCCCTTCTAATTTCTTGTGATCTGCAACATATGAAGCTTCTACTCCATGGGTTCCCTTCAATAGAGTTATAGAATTACTCCTTGTGGAAAATTGTTGATGGTTCGACGCCATAGTTTCAATCAATTGTCTTGCATTTGTTGGCGTTTTGTCCACCAATGACCCTCCACTTGCAGCATCTATCATTTGTCTATCCATGATACTCAATCCCTCATAAAAGTATTGAATGAGGAGATGCTCGTTTATTTGGTGATGAGGACAGGAAGCACACAACTTTTTGAATCTTTCCCAATACTCGTGAAGACTTTCTCTTTCTTGTTGCCTTATCCCATAAATATCTTTGCGAATAGCAGCAACTCTAGATGCTGGAAAAAACTTTTCCAGAAATAATCTTTTCAGAGTCTCCCAGGTATTGATGGATCCTGGCGGAAGGCAGTATAACCAATTCTTAGCGGCATCTTGCAATGAGAATGGAAAAGCCTTAAGCTTGATATGTTCCTCTGTCACTGTTGTAGGTCTCATGGATGAACAAACAACATGAAATTCCTTCAAGTGATGGTATGGGTCTTCTCCTGCTAATCCATGGAATTTGGGTAAAAGATGGATTAACCCAGACTTAAGCTCGCATTCTCCATCTGGATATTGGATGCACATGTTTTGTGTAATTGCTGCATCCGGTGAAGCCAACTCTCTTATTGTTCTTTCTTCCATTCTATCTTCTTGAATTTCTGGTTCAGGTGATGGATCAGAAGATATGTTAATCACCGGAGGTGATTCTAGCGGTACACTTTCAGTGGTAGGTTCAGATGATGATGGTGCTCCTTCAGTAGAACACCTGAGTTCAAGTCTCCTACGTGATTTACGCAAGTTCCTTTCAAGTTCTGAATCAAGTTGATAAAATTGACCCGGATTGGCCCGAGTCATGCACTATGCAAGTCCACCTGAAAGTGTTTCCCTGTGTGTTGTTTTTTTTTTTCTCTTCCTATTCTTGTTTTGGAGAAAGATTTCAAGAAAGAAATGAGTTAAGATGTCGTTGGGTCTACTCCCAGGAAAGAGAGGTGCGTCACAGTGGACAACTTAAATACCAAGTCTTTCCTAGACAGAGTTTTCCAAACTAGTCTCAAAAAAATTTCTTAAAAGAAATTCTTAATCAAAACAAAAATAGAAATTTGCTTGGAATATATTGAAAGAAAACTAGAGACTACAAAATAACAAACTATATTAAACGTATATGCGTAAAATAAATAAATAAAAATAAATAAATAAATAAATAAAATAAAATAGAAAAAAAAAATAAAAAATAAAAACAGAATCAAAATAAAAGAAATACTAACCGTATTCCCCGGCAACGGCGCCAAATTTGATATCGCTGTCGTTAGGCGATCAAATTACCACTACTTTAGCAACTTCAGTATTGCCAATTTGTAGTGAAGAAAATAGTTAGGGTTAAGATAACCCTGAGTCGTCTCACAACGAATACGGAATTGATCTCAAATATTTGATTCTCAAAAATGCAATTTAAAACTAGCAACTATAAAAATAGGGGGTTTTGATATGCAAAAGAAAATGACACGGAAGATTGTAAACACAGTAATAGTAAATAGGTCAATTCCACTGCTTTTTCTAAATCAGATTCTTCATTGGTTATCTAGAGATTATTGTTAAATTAATTATTGTTGTTGATTTACAAATAAATCAATGTAAAGACTCAATTCATTTGTTGGCATCCTCACTTTTAATCAAAGTACAGTCTCAATCAAAAGTGAGAATTGTTAGATTATCCATAGTAAATTCAATCAAAGTACAGTCTCAATTAATTTTACTATGCCTAATCATGTCTATTCCTTTGTTTCTTTACCAAATAGAAAACTTAATTAATCAAAGTAAAGTCTTGACTAATTTTAGTTAAAGTAATTACCTCTAATCAAATTAAAGTCTCAATTATTGGCAAAAACTTATTTAATCAAATGAAAGTTTCTAAACAAAATCAAAGTAAAGTCTCAATTTAATTTAAAAACCTTTTAACTCATATGATTAGCATGCATGTAGATTTAAAATCATTATTTTCTATTCGATTAAGAAGCAAAGGACATAGATAAACAAAAAACCACAACAATAATCAAAATAACAAAACATATAAATTCATCTAACCTCAGAATCCATTTAAGAAATTATAGTGGAATCAACCCTTAAAGCTTAGCCCTCCATGGCTTTGATGAAATACATGATGATATGAATGAAAGAAAATAAAAGAAAGAATGAGAGATGTGGTGGAGATGGTATCTGCCAAAACCAGAGAGTTCTAAGTGTCTAAGCTGTCAGTTGTAAAATCTTTTCGTCCCTCTGCTCCCTTAAGTCTCTTTATATAGGCTTCCACTGGACTTTGGGCTTTATCTGTTAGTTGCTAAAATCTTTTATTTTTATTTAATTAATTAGCAACTTAATTCCTGTCCAATTTCCAATTCTGCCCCTCGCATTTAAGCATTTTTACAAAATTGACCAGAATTTGACCAGAGTTGACCAGTTTGACCAGAGTTTGACCAGTTGACTGCCTATCAGATGCTGACACATGGCAGTGCAGATTCTCTCTCCAGAATTAGGGTTTCACTCTCACACTCTTCTCCTTGGCTGCGCGGCTGACGGCGGCTGCTCCGGCTTCTTCTCCGGCGAGCGTGGCGGTGACGCGTCGCGGTGCTGGTTCAATGGTGCGGTGCAGATCTGCATTTCTGCTGTAATGGAGGTTCTGCAACGTTATTGGTGGCGCTGCGGAGAAGCTTGCGCGATCTGTGGTGGCGCGGAACAAACCTCGCGGAGGCGTGGTGGTCTTGCGGATCTGCGCTGCAAAGGTGGTGACGGAAAATGGCTGGTGGCGCCGCTGACGGAACTGCGCAGGTCGCGCTAGCGGTGGTTGCAGGTCTGGTGCGGAGGAAGAAGAACCCGCTGGTGCGCGACGCGTTGCAGAGGTTCGTGGTTGCCGGTGCGTCGCCGGCGAGGTGAGGAGGTCATGGTGGATGCTTGCGTTCGCTGCTGCCATGGAGAAGATGGTGCGTGAAGGCTGCTGTTGGACGCGAGAAGAAGATGGTGGCCGGCGAGGTTGGCAGCGGCGGCTGCCGTGGAGGGTGGAAGGAGAGGAGAAAATTAGGGTTAGGGTTTTGGGAGATGAAGATGATGACGTGGCAGAATCTGATTGGTTAATTTGGTGAGGTGGGGATTATGACACGTGGCGGCTTATGGTTGGCTAATCTTAAAAGGTGGGGATTGCCACATGGCATGATCTGGTTTAGTGGAGTTTAAGTGGTAGGAGGGGTGCAACTTAGTGAAAACTGGGGGTGCAGAACAGGTTTTTGTGGTCCACTTGAGCAAGGAGTGTGCAAATAAAAACTGGGGGTGCATTTAGCTCCTGATTTATTCTTTTTCAGAATTTCTTGATTTTGGACTTATTTTGTAACTTTTGAATATTTTAAAATCACACTATTAATTGACCAAAAATAAATTCCAGCTGCATCAACAAACGTTAGAATATCCAATAATATTTTATGCAACTAAAATCAATTTTTACGCCACTTTTACCAAACTTACTCAATAAATCCAATAATCACAAATCCTAATTAAATCAAACTTTAAGCACAGAAAATTCAATTAAATCCCCAAATTTAAATATTAAATGAGGGCAAAAATTTGAACTCATCACTTATCTTCCATTCTTGGAAGTGTGATGTCTATCAATTTTCATTCCGTCTTTTTTCCATTTTCTCGTTTTAAATAATTTCTCAAATTTCTTGCTTGTTAGCATTCCAACAATGATAGATCAGTCAAACGAATCGAACGCTGTGCATTCACACCATTTGGTATTCACAGCCTGGCCATCTAGATTTGGAATAGTAAAGGAAGTTTATTATACAAAGTGTTTAACCGAAGGCCATCCATGTTTAGTTGCATTCGATTACGGAAACGAAAACAATCTTGTGAACCAAAGTTTGGTGGAGAAACTCCAGTTACCAGCAACCTTTCATGTGGATCAAGCACGGATCAAATTCAGTGCATGGCAATGTGTGAAAGAAGTATTATGTGATATTGCTCCCATGGACTCTTGTCATCTTCTTTTGGGATGGGCATGGCTTCATTTTAAAACACTCCATCTTGATGAACGTTCCCTTTATTTGAGGCATGAGGGACATCAGAGGAAGTAGAAGTTTATGACACCAAGACAAGTCAGTAAGGATCAACGTAGGCTGAAGGAGAAAACAGAAAAAGAAAGAATAGAAAAAGAAGTAATAGAAACTGCCGAAGGAAGGGAAAATAAAGAAAAAGAAGTGGAACTAGAGAAAGTTTATTCATCAATGTTTTATCTTCTGCAGTTTGTGATGCATGTTACAAGAACAAAAGGATAAGCATGTGAAGGAAATACGCGAACTTCCATGTTTGAAAAGGAAGCTTGTTCATAGTGCTTTATCATGCATTTGGTCCGTCGATAAGAAGCAAATTCGTCAAACACAACGCATGGAATTATTTATTGTTACATATCAAGGTGGGGTACTGTTGCCAAGAAATGTTATCGACGGATTGCAACCATTGGAAAGTAACAAATATCAAGTTGAATTTGATCCTTGAAGAAGAGAATTAGTTTCAACTTGCGAGAAAATAAAATTCCTTCACTAGATCATAATAAAAACTTACTTTAAAACTAGTGTCTTAAGATTCGGGCAAATCTTCTCGAAAAAGGAGGGTATGATGTGAATTGCACATGGGTCAAATGGAGGATGACTAATGCGCCGTGTTGATGCAGTTTCTTTAATTTAAACAAGGGCCCAATGCTTTGTAAAATTGGCTGACTAAACTGTGTTTGTGCTTAACCAATTAATGGGCTTTAGTTTTGCTTTATCTTCAAGTTGAAATAAGGGTCCATATGCCAACTTAAGAACCAACCTTTGGAAGATCAAGAGGACCTTTGCTCAAAGTTTGTGGATGACTTTCGGTAGCCTTAAATTCAGTTACAATCAACCATTAAGTAGCGGATCATTATTAGCTTGAGTAGATCATTAATTAATATCTTTAAGCGGGATGATATTGAAATTTATGTGTCTTATATAATTCTGACGGTTAAAGCTCCTATATAAGTTGAACCATTTTCATCAATGAAGGCAAGCTGAGTTTTATTCAGAAAATAAACGAGTTTTATCTCATCTATCTTAGTGAGAGTGATTCTCCTAAGTTCTTGAGTGATTCAAGAATCCATGAGTTTAATCAAAGGTCTTTTATCCCTCTGTGTGTTTCAACTCTTAGGCTTATCTTCCATTCTTGGAAGTGTGATGTCTATCAATTTTCGTTCCATTTTCTCGTTTTAAATAATTTCTCAAATTTCTTGCTTGTTAGCATTCCAACAATGATAGATCAGTCAAACGAATCGAATGCTGTGGATTCACATCATTTGGTATTCACAACCTGGCCATCTAGACCTGGAATAGGAAAGGAAGTTTATTATACAAAGTGTTTAACCGAAGGCCATCCATGTTTAGTTGGATTCGATTACGGAAGCGAAAACAATGTTGTGAGCCAAAGATTGGTGGAGAAACTCCAGTTACCAGCAACCTTTCATCTGGATCAAGCATGGATCAAATTCAGTACATGGCAATGTGTGAAAGAAGTATTATGTGATATTGCTCCCACGGACTCTTGTCATCTTCTTTTGGGATGGGCATGGCTTCATTTTAAAACACTCCATCTTGATGAACGTTCCCTTTATTGGAGGCATGAGGGACATCAAAGGAAGTAGAAGTTTATGACACCAAGACAAGTCAGTAAGGATCAACGTAGGCTGAATGAGAAAACAGAAAAAGAAAGAATAGAAAAGGAAGTAATAGAAACTGCAGAAGGAAGGGAAAACAAAGAAAAAGAAATGGAACTAGAGAAAGTTTATTCGTCAATGTATTTTCTTCTACAGTTTGTGATGTCATTTTACAGGAACAAAAGGATAAGCATGTGAAGGAAATACACGAACTTCCATGTTTGAAAAGGAAGCTTGTTCATAGTGCTTTATCATGCATTTGGTCCGTCGATAAGAAGCAAATTCGTCAAACACAACGCATGAAATTATTTATTGTTTCATATCAAGGTGGGGTACTGTTGCCAAGAAATGTTATCGACGGATTGCAACCATTGGAAAGTAACAAATATCAAGTTGAATTTGATCCTGGAAGAAGAGAATTAGTTTCAACTTGCGAGAAAATAAAATTCCTTCACTAGATCATAATAAAAACTTACTTTAAAACTAGTGTCTTAAGATTCGGGCAAATCTTCTCGAAAAAGGAGGGTATGATGTGAATTGCACATGGGTCAAATGGAGGATGACTAATGCGCCGTGTTGATGCAGTTTCTTTAATTTAAACAAGGGCCCAATGCTTTGTAAAATTGGCTGACTAAACTGTGTTTGTGCTTAACCAATTAATGGGCTTTAGTTTTGCTTTATCTTCAAGTTGAAATAAGGGTCCATATGCCAACTTAAGAACCAACCTTTGGAAGATCAAGAGGACCTTTGCTCAAAGTTTGTGGATGACTTTCGGTAGCCTTAAATTCAGTTACAATCAACCATTAAGTAGCGGATCATTATTAGCTTGAGTAGATCATTAATTAATAGCTTTAAGCGGGATGATATTGAAATTTATGTGTCTTTTATAATTCTGACGGTTAAAGCTCCTATATAAGTTGAACCATTTTCATCAATGAAGGCAAGCTGAGTTTTATTCAGAAAATAAACGAGTTTTATCTCATCTATCTTAGTGAGAGTGATTCTCCTAAGTTCTTGAGTGATTCAAGAATCCATGAGTTTAATCAAAGGTCTTTTATCCCTCTGTGTGTTTCAACTCTTAGGCTTATCGTCCATTCTTGGAAGTGTGATGTCTATCAATTTTCGTTCCATTTTCTCGTTTTAAATAATTTCTCAAATTTCTAGCTTGTTAGCATTCCAACAATGATAGATCAGTCAAACGAATCGAACGCTGTGGATTCACATCATTTGGTATTCACAGCCTGGCCATCTAGACTTGGAATAGGAAAGGAAGTTTATTATACAAAGTGTTTAACCGAAGGCCATCCATGTTTAGTTGCGTTCGATTACGGAAGCGAAAACATTGTTGTGAGCCAAAGATTGGTGGAGAAACTCCAGTTACCAGCAACCTTTCATCTGGATCAAGCATGGATCAAATTCAGTACATGGCAATGTGTGAAAGAAGTATTATGTGATATTGCTCCCATGGACTCTTGTCATCTTCTTTTGGGATGGGCATGGCTTCATTTTAAAACACTCCATCTTGATGAACGTTCCCTTTATTTGAGGCATGAGGGACATCAAAGGAAGTAGAAGTTTATGACACCAAGACAAGTCAGTAAGGATGAACGTAGGCTGAAGGAGAAAACAGAAGAAGAAAGAATAGAAAAAGAAGTAATAGAAACTGCAGAAGGAAGGGAAAATAAAGAAAAAGAAATGGAACTAGAGAAAGTTTATTCGTCAATGTATTTTCTTCTACAGTTTGTGATGTCATTTTACAGGAACAAAAGGATAAGCATGTGAAGGAAATACACGAACTTCCATGTTTGAAAAAGAAGCTTGTTCATAGTGCTTTATCATGCATTTGGTCCGTCGATAAGAAGCTAATTCGTCAAACACAACGCATGGAATTATTTATTGTTACATATCAAGGTGGGGTACTATTGTCAAGAAATGTTATCGACGGATTGCAAGCATTGGAAAGTAACAAATATCAAGTTGAATTTGATCCTGAAAGAAGAGAATTAGTTTCAACTTGTGAAAAAATAAAATTCCTTCACAAGATCATAATAAAAACTTACTTTAAAACTAGTGTCTTAAGATTCGGGACAAATCTTCTCGAAGAAGGAGGGTATGATGTGAATTGCATATGGGTCAAATGGAGGATGACTAATGCGCCGTGTTGATGCAGTTTCTTTTATTTAAACAAGGGCCTAATGCTTTGTAAAATTGGCTGACCAAATTGTGTTTGTGCTTGACCAATTAATGGGCTTTAGTTTTGCTTTATCTTCAAGTTGAAATAAGGGTCCATATGCCAACTTAAGAACCAACCTTTGGAAGATCAAGAGGACCTTTGCTCAAAGTTTGTGGATGACTTTCGGTAGCCTTAAATTCAGTTACAATCAACCATTAAGTAGCGGATCATTATTAGCTTGAGTAGATCATTAATTAATAGCTTTAAGCGGGATGATATTGAAATTTATGTGTCTTTTATAATTCTGACGGTTAAAGCTCCTATATAAGTTGAACCATTTTCATCAATGAAGGCAAGCTGAGTTTTATTCAGAAAATAAACGAGTTTTATCTCATCTATCTTAGTGAGAGTGATTCTCCTAAGTTCTTGAGTGATTCAAGAATCCATGAGTTTAATCAAAGGTCTTTTATCCCTCTGTGTGTTTCAACTCTTAGGCTTATCTTCCATTCTTGGAAGTGTGATGTCTATCAATTTTCGTTCCATTTTCTCGTTTTAAATAATTTCTCAAATTTCTAGCTTGTTAGCATTCCAACAATGATAGATCAGTCAAACGAATCGAACGCTGTGGATTCACATCATTTGGTATTCACAGCCTGGCCATCTAGACTTGGAATAGGAAAGGAAGTTTATTATACAAAGTGTTTAACCGAAGGCCATCCATGTTTAGTTGCGTTCGATTACGGAAGCGAAAACATTGTTGTGAGCCAAAGATTGGTGGAGAAACTCTAGTTACCAGCAACCTTTCATCTGGATCAAGCATGGATCAAATTTAGTACATGGCAATGCGTGAAAGAAGTATTATGTGATATTGCTCCCATGGACTCTTGTCATCTTCTTTTGGGATGGGCATGGCTTCATTTTAAAACACTCCATCTTGATGAACGTTCCCTTTATTTGAGGCATGAGGGACATCAAAGGAAGTAGAAGTTTATGACACCAAGACAAGTCAGTAAGGATGAACGTAGGCTGAAGGAGAAAACAGAAGAAGAAAGAATAGAAAAAGAAGTAATAGAAACTGCAGAAGGAAGGGAAAATAAAGAAAAAGAAATGGAACTAGAGAAAGTTTATTCGTCAATGTATTTTCTTCTACAGTTTGTGATGTCATTTTACAGGAACAAAAGGATAAGCATGTGAAGGAAATACACGAACTTCCATGTTTGAAAAAGAAGCTTGTTCATAGTGCTTTATCATGCATTTGGTCCGTCGATAAGAAGCTAATTCGTCAAACACAACGCATGGAATTATTTATTGTTACATATCAAGGTGGGGTACTATTGTCAAGAAATGTTATCGACGGATTGCAAGCATTGGAAAGTAACAAATATCAAGTTGAATTTGATCCTGAAAGAAGAGAATTAGTTTCAACTTGTGAAAAAATAAAATTCCTTCACAAGATCATAATAAAAACTTACTTTAAAACTAGTGTCTTAAGATTCGGGACAAATCTTCTCGAAGAAGGAGGGTATGATGTGAATTGCATATGGGTCAAATGGAGGATGACTAATGCGCCGTGTTGATGCAGTTTCTTTTATTTAAACAAGGGCCTAATGCTTTGTAAAATTGGCTGACCAAATTGTGTTTGTGCTTAACCAATTAATGGGCTTTAGTTTTGCTTTATCTTCAAGTTGAAATAAGGGTCCATATGCCAACTTAAGAACCAACCTTTGGAAGATCAAGAGGACCTTTGCTCAAAGTTTGTGGATGACTTTCGGTAGCCTTAAATTCAGTTACAATCAACCATTAAGTAGCGGATCATTATTAGCTTGAGTAGATCATTAATTAATAGCTTTAAGCGGGATGATATTGAAATTTATGTGTCTTTTATAATTCTGACGGTTAAAGCTCCTATATAAGTTGAACCATTTTCATCAATGAAGGCAAGCTGAGTTTTATTCAGAAAATAAACGAGTTTTATCTCATCTATCTTAGTGAGAGTGATTCTCCTAAGTTCTTGAGTGATTCAAGAATCCATGAGTTTAATCAAAGGTCTTTTATCCCTCTGTGTGTTTCAACTCTTAGGCTTATCTTCCATTCTTGGAAGTGTGATGTCTATCAATTTTCGTTCCATTTTCTCGTTTTAAATAATTTCTCAAATTTCTTGCTTGTTAGCATTCCAACAATGGTAGATCAGTCAAACGAATCGAATGCTGTGGATTCACATCATTTGGTATTCACAACCTGGCCATCTAGACCTGGAATAGGAAAGGAAGTTTATTATACAAAGTGTTTAACCGAAGGCCATCCATGTTTAGTTGGATTCGATTACGGAAGCGAAAACAATGTTGTGAGCCAAAGATTGGTGGAGAAACTCCAGTTACCAGCAACCTTTCATCTGGATCAAGCATGGATCAAATTCAGTACATGCCAATGTGTGAAAGAAGTATTATGTGATATTGCTCCCATGGACTCTTGTCATCTTCTTTTGGGATGGGCATGGCTTCATTTTAAAACAGTCCATCTTGATGAACGTTCCCTTTATTTGAGGCATGAGGGACATCAGAGGAAGTAGAAGTTTATGACACCAAGACAAGTCAGTAAGGATGAACTTAGGCTGAAGGAGAAAACAGAAGAAGAAAGAATAGAAAAAGAAGTAATAGAAACTGCAGAAGGAAGGGAAAATAAAGAAAAAGAAATGGAACTAGAGAAAGTTTATTCGTCAATGAATTTTCTTCTACAGTTTGTGATGTCATTTTACAAGAACAAAAGGATAAGCATGTGAAGGAAATACACGAACTTCCATGTTTGAAAAGGAAGCTTGTTCATAGTGCTTTATCATGCATTTGGTCCGTCGATAAGAAGCTAATTCGTCAAACACAACGCATGGAATTATTTTATTGTTACCTATCAAGGTGGTGTACTGTTGTCAAGAAATGTTATCGACGGATTGCAACCATTGGAAAGTAACAAATATCAAGTTGAATTTGATCCTGGAAGAAGAGAATTAGTTTCAACTTGCAAAAAAATAAAATTCCTTCACAAGATCATAATAAAAACTTACTTTAAAACTAGTGTCTTAAGATTCGGGACAAATCTTCTCGAAGAAGGAGGGTATGATGTGAATTGCATATGGGTCAAATGGAGGATGACTAATGCGCCGTGTTGATGCAGTTTCTTTTATTTAAATAAGGGCCCAATGCTTTGTAAAATTGGCTGACTAAACTGTGTTTGTGCTTAACCAATTAATGGGCTTTAGTTTTGCTTTATCTTTAAGTTGAAATAAGGGTCCATATGCCAACTTAAGAACCAACCTTTGGAAGATCAAGAGGACCTTTGCTCAAAGTTTGTGGATGACTTTCGGTAGCCTTAAATTCAGTTACAATCAACCGTTAAGTAGCGGATCATTATTAGCTTGAGTGGATCATTAATTAATAGCTTTAAGCGGGATGATATTGAAATTTATGTGTCTTTTGTAATTCTGATGGTTAAAGCTGCTGTATAAGTTGAACCATTTTCATTAATGAAGGCAAGCTGAGTTTTATTCAGAAAATAAACGAGTTTTATCTCATCTATCTTAGTGAGAGTGATTCTCCTAAGTTCTTGAGTGATTCAAGAATCCATGAGTTTAATCAAAGGTCCTTTATCCCTCTGTGTGTTTCAACTCTTAGGCTTATCTTCCATTCTTGGAAGTGTGATGTCTATCAATTTCCGTTCCATTTTCTCGTTTTAAATAATTTCTCAAATTTCGAGCTTGTTAGCATTCCAACAATGATAGATCAGTCAAACGAATCGAACGCTGTGGATTCACATCATTTGGTATTCACAGCCTGGCCATCTAGACTTGGAATAGGAAAGGAAGTTTATTATACAAAGTGTTTAACCGAAGGCCATCCATGTTTAGTTGCGTTCGATTACGGAAGCGAAAACATTGTTGTGAGCCAAAGATTGGTGGAGAAACTCCAGTTACCAGCAACCTTTCATCTGGATCAAGCATGGATCAAATTCAGTACATGGCAATGTGTGAAAGAAGTATTATGTCATATTGCTCCCATGGACTCTTGTCATCTTCTTTTGGGATGGGCATGGCTTCAGTTTAAAACACTCCATCTTGATGAACGTTCCCTTTATTTGAGGCATGAGGGACATCAAAGGAAGTAGAAGTTTATGACACCAAGAGAAGTCAGTAAGGACGAACGTAGGCTGAAGGAGAAAACAGAAAAAGAAAGAATAGAAAAAGAAGTAATAGAAACTGCAGAAGGAAGGGAAAATAAAGAAAAAGAAATGGAACTAGAGAAAGTTTATTCGTCAATGAATTTTCTTCTACAATTTGTGATGTCATTTTACAAGAACAAAAGGATAAGCATGTGAAGGAAATACACGAACTTCCATGTTTGAAAAGGAAGCTTGTTCATAGTGCTTTATCATGCATTTGGTCCGTCGATAAGAAGCTAATTCGTCAAACACAACGCATGGAATTATTTTATTGTTACCTATCAAGGTGGTGTACTGTTGTCAAGAAATGTTATCGACGGATTGCAACCATTGGAAAGTAACAAATATCAAGTTGAATTTGATCCTGGAAGAAGAGAATTAGTTTCAACTTGCAAAAAAATAAAATTCCTTCACAAGATCATAATAAAAACTTACTTTAAAACTAGTGTCTTAAGATTCGGGACAAATCTTCTCGAAGAAGGAGGGTATGATGTGAATTGCATATGGGTCAAATGGAGGATGACTAATGCGCCGTGTTGATGCAGTTTCTTTTATTTAAATAAGGGCCCAATGCTTTGTAAAATTGGCTGACTAAACTGTGTTTGTGCTTAACCAATTAATGGGCTTTAGTTTTGCTTTATCTTTAAGTTGAAATAAGGGTCCATATGCCAACTTAAGAACCAACCTTTGGAAGATCAAGAGGACCTTTGCTCAAAGTTTGTGGATGACTTTCGGTAGCCTTAAATTCAGTTACAATCAACCGTTAAGTAGCGGATCATTATTAGCTTGAGTGGATCATTAATTAATAGCTTTAAGCGGGATGATATTGAAATTTATGTGTCTTTTGTAATTCTGATGGTTAAAGCTGCTGTATAAGTTGAACCATTTTCATTAATGAAGGCAAGCTGAGTTTTATTCAGAAAATAAACGAGTTTTATCTCATCTATCTTAGTGAGAGTGATTCTCCTAAGTTCTTGAGTGATTCAAGAATCCATGAGTTTAATCAAAGGTCCTTTATCCCTCTGTGTGTTTCAACTCTTAGGCTTATCTTCCATTCTTGGAAGTGTGATGTCTATCAATTTCCGTTCCATTTTCTCGTTTTAAATAATTTCTCAAATTTCGAGCTTGTTAGCATTCCAACAATGATAGATCAGTCAAACGAATCGAACGCTGTGGATTCACATCATTTGGTATTCACAGCCTGGCCATCTAGACTTGGAATAGGAAAGGAAGTTTATTATACAAAGTGTTTAACCGAAGGCCATCCATGTTTAGTTGCGTTCGATTACGGAAGCGAAAACATTGTTGTGAGCCAAAGATTGGTGGAGAAACTCCAGTTACCAGCAACCTTTCATCTGGATCAAGCATGGATCAAATTCAGTACATGGCAATGTGTGAAAGAAGTATTATGTCATATTGCTCCCATGGACTCTTGTCATCTTCTTTTGGGATGGGCATGGCTTCAGTTTAAAACACTCCATCTTGATGAACGTTCCCTTTATTTGAGGCATGAGGGACATCAAAGGAAGTAGAAGTTTATGACACCAAGAGAAGTCAGTAAGGACGAACGTAGGCTGAAGGAGAAAACAGAAAAAGAAAGAATAGAAAAAGAAGTAATAGAAACTGCAGAAGGAAGGGAAAATAAAGAAAAAGAAATGGAACTAGAGAAAGTTTATTCGTCAATGAATTTTCTTCTACAGTTTGTGATGTCATTTTACAAGAACAAAAGGATAAGCATGTGAAGGAAATACACGAACTTCCATGTTTGAAAAGGAAGCTTGTTCATAGTGCTTTATCATGCATTTGGTCCGTCGATAAGAAGCTAATTCGTCAAACACAACGCATGGAATTATTTTATTGTTACCTATCAAGGTGGTGTACTGTTGTCAAGAAATGTTATCGACGGATTGCAACCATTGGAAAGTAACAAATATCAAGTTGAATTTGATCCTGGAAGAAGAGAATTAGTTTCAACTTGCAAAAAAATAAAATTCCTTCACAAGATCATAATAAAAACTTACTTTAAAACTAGTGTCTTAAGATTCGGGACAAATCTTCTCGAAGAAGGAGGGTATGATGTGAATTGCATATGGGTCAAATGGAGGATGACTAATGCGCCGTGTTGATGCAGTTTCTTTTATTTAAATAAGGGCCCAATGCTTTGTAAAATTGGCTGACTAAACTGTGTTTGTGCTTAACCAATTAATGGGCTTTAGTTTTGCTTTATCTTCAAGTTGAAATAAGGGTCCATATGCCAACTTAAGAACCAACCTTTGGAAGATCAAGAGGACCTTTGCTCAAAGTTTGTGGATGACTTTCGGTAGCCTTAAATTCAGTTACAATCAACCGTTAAGTAGCGGATCATTATTAGCTTGAGTGGATCATTAATTAATAGCTTTAAGCGGGATGATATTGAAATTTATGTGTCTTTTGTAATTCTGATGGTTAAAGCTGCTGTATAAGTTGAACCATTTTCATTAATGAAGGCAAGCTGAGTTTTATTCAGAAAATAAACGAGTTTTATCTCATCTATCTTAGTGAGAGTGATTCTCCTAAGTTCTTGAGTGATTCAAGAATCCATGAGTTTAATCAAAGGTCCTTTATCCCTCTGTGTGTTTCAACTCTTAGGCTTATCTTCCATTCTTGGAAGTGTGATGTCTATCAATTTCCGTTCCATTTTCTCGTTTTAAATAATTTCTCAAATTTCGAGCTTGTTAGCATTCCAACAATGATAGATCAGTCAAACGAATCGAACGCTGTGGATTCACATCATTTGGTATTCACAGCCTGGCCATCTAGACTTGGAATAGGAAAGGAAGTTTATTATACAAAGTGTTTAACCGAAGGCCATCCATGTTTAGTTGCGTTCGATTACGGAAGCGAAAACATTGTTGTGAGCCAAAGATTGGTGGAGAAACTCCAGTTACCAGCAACCTTTCATCTGGATCAAGCATGGATCAAATTAAGTACATGGCAATGTGTGAAAGAAGTATTATGTCATATTGCTCCCATGGACTCTTGTCATCTTCTTTTGGGATGGGCATGGCTTCAGTTTAAAACACTCCATCTTGATGAACGTTCCCTTTATTTGAGGCATGAGGGACATCAAAGGAAGTAGAAGTTTATGACACCAAGAGAAGTCAGTAAGGACGAACGTAGGCTGAAGGAGAAAACAGAAAAAGAAAGAATAGAAAAAGAAGTAATAGAAACTGCAGAAGGAAGGGAAAATAAAGAAAAAGAAATGGAACTAGAGAAAGTTTATTCGTCAATGAATTTTCTTCTACAGTTTGTGATGTCATTTTACAAGAACAAAAGGATAAGCATGTGAAGGAAATACACGAACTTCCATGTTTGAAAAGGAAGCTTGTTCATAGTGCTTTATCATGCATTTGGTCCGTCGATAAGAAGCTAATTCGTCAAACACAACGCATGGAATTATTTTATTGTTACCTATCAAGGTGGTGTACTGTTGTCAAGAAATGTTATCGACGGATTGCAACCATTGGAAAGTAACAAATATCAAGTTGAATTTGATCCTGGAAGAAGAGAATTAGTTTCAACTTGCAAAAAAATAAAATTCCTTCACAAGATCATAATAAAAACTTACTTTAAAACTAGTGTCTTAAGATTCGGGACAAATCTTCTCGAAGAAGGAGGGTATGATGTGAATTGCATATGGGTCAAATGGAGGATGACTAATGCGCCGTGTTGATGCAGTTTCTTTTATTTAAATAAGGGCCCAATGCTTTGTAAAATTGGCTGACTAAACTGTGTTTGTGCTTAACCAATTAATGGGCTTTAGTTTTGCTTTATCTTCAAGTTGAAATAAGGGTTCATATGCCAACTTAAGAACCAACCTTTGGAAGATCAAGAGGACCTTTGCTCAAAGTTTGTGGATGACTTTCGGTAGCCTTAAATTCAGTTACAATCAACCGTTAAGTAGCGGATCATTATTAGCTTGAGTGGATCATTAATTAATAGCTTTAAGCGGGATGATATTGAAATTTATGTGTCTTTTGTAATTCTGATGGTTAAAGCTCCTATATAAGTTGAACCATTTTCATCAATGAAGGTAAGCTGAGTTTTATTCAGAAAATAAACGAGTTTTATCTCATCTATCTTAGTGAGAGTGATTCTCCTAAGTTCTTGAGTGATTCAAGAATCCATGAGTTTAATCAAAGGTCCTTTATCCCTCTGTGGGTTTCAACTCTTAGGCTTATCTTCCATTCTTGGAAGTGTGATGTCTATCAATCTCCGTTCCATTTTCTCGTTTTAAATAATTTCTCAAATTTCTAGCTTGTTAGCATTCCAACAATAATAGATCAGTCAAACGAATCGAACGCTGTGGATTCACATCATTTGGTATTCACAGCCTGGCCATCTAGACTTGGAATAGGAAAGGATGTTTATTATACAAAGTGTTTAACCGAAGGCCATCCATGTTTAGTTGCGTTCGATTACGGAAGCGAAAACAATGTTGTGAGGCAGAGATTGGTGGAGAAACTCCAGTTACCAGCAACCTTTCATCTGGATCAAGCATGGATCAAATTAAGTACATGGCAATGTGTGAAAGAAGTATTATGTGATATTGCTCCCATGGACTCTTGTCATCTTCTTTTGGGATGGGCATGGCTTCATTTTAAAACACTCCATCTTGATGAACGTTCCCTTTATTTGAGGCATGAGGGACATCAAAGGAAGTAGAAGTTTATGACACCAAGACAAGTTAGTAAGGATGAACGTAGGCTGAAGGAGAAAATAGAAAAAGAAAGAATAGAAAAATAAGTAATATAAACTGCAGAAGGAAGGGAAAATAAAGAAAAAGAAATGGAACTAGAGAAAGTTTATTCGTCAATGTATTTTCTTCTACAGTTTGTGATGTCATTTTACAGGAACAAAAGGATAAGCATGTGAAGGAAATACACGAACTTCCATGTTTGAAATGGAAGGTTGTTCATAGTGCTTTATCATGCATTTGGTCCGTCGATAAGAAGCTAATTCGTCAGACACAACGCATGGAATTATTTATTGTTACATATCAAGGTGGGGTACTGTTGTCAAGAAATGTTATCGACGGATTGCAACCATTGGAAAGTAAAAAATTTCAAGTTGAATTTGATCCTGGAAGAAGAGAATTAGTTTCAACTTGCGAGAAAATAAAATTCCTTCACTAGATCATAATAAAAACTTACTTTAAAACTAGTGTCTTAAGATTCGGGCAAATCTTCTCGAAAAAGGAGGGTATGATGTGAATTGCATATGGGTCAAATGGAGGATGACTAATGCGCCGTGTTGATGCAGTTTCTTTTATTTAAACAAGGGCCCAATGCTTTGTAAAATTGGCTGACAAAATTGTGTTTGTGCTTAACCAATTAATGGGCTGTAGTTTTGCTTTATCTTCAAGTTGAAATAAGGGTCCATATGCCAACCTAAGAACCAACCTTTGGAAGATCAAGAGGACCTTTGCTCAAAGTTTGTGGATGACTTTTGGTAGCCTTAAATTCAGTTACAATCAACCATTAAGTAGCGGATCATTATTAGCTTGAGTGGATCATTAATTAATAGCTTTAAGCGGGATGATATTGAAATTTTTGTGTCTTTTGTAATTCTGGTGGTTAAAGCTCCTATATAAGTTGAACCATTTTCATCAATGAAGGCAAGCTGAGTTTTATTCAGAAAATAAACGAGTTTTATCTCATCTATCTTAGTGAGAGTGATTCTCCTAAGTTCTTGAGTGGTTCAAGAATCCATGAGTTTCATCAAAGGTCCTTTATCCCTCTGTGTGATTCAACTCTTAGGCTTATCTTCCATTCTTGGAAGTGTGATGTCTATCAATTTCCATTCCATGTTCTTTTATGTTTCCATTTTCTCGTTTTAAATAATTTCTCAAATTTCTTGCTTGTTAGCATTCCAACAATGATAGATCAGTCAAACGAATCGAATGCTGTGGATTCACATCATTTGGTATTCACAACCTGGCCATCTAGACCTGGAATAGGAAAGGAAGTTTATTATACAAAGTGTTTAACCGAAGGCCATCCATGTTTAGTTGGATTCGATTACGGAAGCGAAAACAATGTTGTGAGCCAAAGATTGGTGGAGAAACTCCAGTTACCAGCAACCTTTCATCTGGATCAAGCATGGATCAAATTCAGTACATGGCAATGTGTGAAAGAAGTATTATGTGATATTGCTCCCATGGACTCTTGTCATCTTCTTTTGGGATGGGCATGGCTTCATTTTAAAACACTCCATCTTGATGAACGTTCCCTTTATTGGAGGCATGAGGGACATCAAAGGAAGTAGAAGTTTATGACACCAAGACAAGTCAGTAAGGATCAACGTAGGCTGAAGGAGAAAACAGAAAAAGAAAGAATAGAAAAAGAAGTAATAGAAACTGCAGAAGGAAGGGAAAATAAAGAAAAAGAAATGGAACTAGAGAAAGTTTATTCGTCAATGTATTTTCTTCTACAGTTTGTGATGTCATTTTACAGGAACAAAAGGATAAGCATGTGAAGGAAATACACGAACTTCCATGTTTGAAAAGGAAGCTTGTTCATAGTGCTTTATCATGCATGTGGTCCGTCGATAAGAAGCTAATTCGTCAAACACAACGCATGGAATTATTTATTGTTACATATCAAGGTGGGGTACTGTTGTCAAGAAATGTTATGGACGAATTGCAATCATTGGGAAGTAACAAATATCAAGTTGAATTTGATCCTGGAAGAAGAGAATTAGTTTCAACTTGCGAAAAAATAAAATTCCTTCACAAGATCATAATAAAAACTTACTTTAAAACTAGTGTCTTAAGATTCGGGACAAATCTTCTCGAAGAAGGAGGGTATGATGTGAATTGCATATGGGTCAAATGGAGGATGACTAATGCGCCGTGTTGATGCAGTTTCTTTTATTTAAACAAGGGCCCAATGCTTTGTAAAATTGGCTGACCAAATTGTGTTTGTGCTTAACCAATTAATGGGCTTTAGTTTTGCTTTATCTTCAAGTTGAAATAAGGGTCCATATGCCAACCTAAGAACCAACCTTTGGAAGATCAAGAGGACCTTTGCTCAAAGTTTGTGGATGACTTTTGGTAGCCTTAAATTCAGTTACAATCAACCATTAAGTAGCGGATCATTATTAGCTTGAGTGGATCATTAATTAATAGCTTTAAGCGGGATGATGTTGAAATTTATGTGTCTTTTGTAATTCTGATGGTTAAAGCTCCTATATAAGTTGAACCATTTTCATCAATGAAGGCAAGCTGAGTTTTATTCAGAAAATAAACGAGTTTTATCTCATCTATCTTAGTGAGAGTGATTCTCCGAAGTTCTTGACTGATTCAAGAATCCATGAGTTTAATCAAAGGTCCTTTATTCCTTTGTGTGTTTCAACTCCTAGGCTTATCTTCCATTCTTGGAAGTGTGATGTCTATCAATTTCCGTTCCATCTTCTTTTATGTTTCCATTTTCTCGTTTTAAATAATTTCTCAAATTTCTTGCTTGTTAGCATTAATGATAGATCAGTCAAACGAATCGAACGCTGTGGATTAACATCATTTGGTATTCACAGCCTGGCCATCTAGACTTGGAATAGGAAAGGAAGTTTATTATACAAAGTGTTTAACCGAAGGCCATCCATGTTTAGTTGCATTCGATTACGGAAGCGAAAATAATGTTGTGAGCCAAAGATTGGTGGAGAAACTCCAGTTACCAGCAACCTTTCATCTGGATCAAGCATGGATCAAATTCAGTACATGGCAATGTGTGAAAGAAGCATTATGTGATATTGCTCCCATTGACTCTTGTCATCTTCTTTTGGGATGGGCATGGCTTCATTTTAAAACATTCCATCTTGATGAACGTTCCCTTTATTTGAGGCATGAGGGACATCAAAAGAAGTAGAAGTTTATGACACCAAGACAAGTCAGTAAGGATCAACGTAGGCTGAAGGAGAAAACAGAAAAAGAAAGAATAGAAAAAGAAGTAATAGAAACTGCAGAAGGAAGGGAAAATAAAGAAAAAGAAATGGAACTAGAGAAAGTTTATTTGTCAATGTATTTTCTTCTACAGTTTGTGATGTCATTTTACAGGAACAAAAGGATAAGCATGTGAAGGAAATACACGAACTTCCATGTTTGAAAAGGAAGCTTGTATAGTGCTTTATCATGCATTTGGTCCGTTGATAAGAAGCAAATTCGTCAAACCCAACGCATGGAATTATTTATTGTTACATATCAAGGTGGGGTACTGTTGTCCAGAAATGTTATCGACGGATTGCAACCATTGGAAAGTAACAAATATCAAGTTGAATTTGATCCTGGAAGAAGAGAATTAGTTTCAACTTGCGAAAAAATAAAATTCCTTCATAAGATCATAATAAAAACTTACTTTAAAACTAATGTCTTAAGATTCGGGACAAATCTTTTCGAAGAAGGAGGGTATGATGTGAATTGCATATGGGTCAAATGGAGGATGACTAATGCGCCGTGTTGATACAGTTTCTTTTATTTGAATAAGGGCCCAATGCTTTGTAAAATTGGCTGACCACATTGTGTTTGTGCTTAACCAATTAATGGGCTTTAGTTTTGCTTTATCTTCAAGTTGAAATAAGGGTCCATATGCCAAGTTAAGAACCAACCTTTGGAAGATCAAGAGGACCTTTGCTCAAAGTTTGTGGATGACTTTTGGTAGCCTTAAATTCAGTTACAATCAACCATTAAGTAGCGGATCATTATTAGCTTGAGTGGATCAATAATTAATAGCTTTAAGCGGGATGATATTGAAATTTATGTGTCTTTTGTAATTCTGATGGTTAAAGCTCCTATATAAGTTGAACCATTTTCATCAATGAAGGCAAGCTGAATTTTATTCAGAAAATAAACGAGTTTTATCTCATCTATCTTAGTGAGAGTGATTCTCCTAAGTTCTTGAGTGATTCAAGAATCCATGAGTTTAATCAAAGGTCCTTTATCCCTTTGTGTGTTTCAACTCTTAGGCTTATCTTCCATTCTTGGAAGTGTGATGTCTATCAATTTCTGTTCCATCTTCTTTTATGTTTCCATTTTCTCGTTTTAAATAATTTCTCAAATTTCTTGCTTGTTAGCATTCCAACAATGATAGATCAGTCAAACGAATCGAATGCTATGGATTCACATCATTTGGTATTCACAACCTGGCCATCTAGACCTGGAATAGGAAAGGAAGTTTATTATACAAAGTGTTTAACCGAAGGCCATCCATGTTTAGTTGGATTCGATTACGGAAGCGAAAACAATGTTGTGAGCCAAAGATTGGTGGAGAAACTCCAGTTACCAGCAACCTTTCATCTGGATCAAGCATGGATCAAATTCAGTACATGGCAATGTGTGAAAGAAGTATTATGTGATATTGCTCCCATGGACTCTTGTCATCTTCTTTTGGGATGGGCATGGCTTCATTTTAAAACACTCCATCTTGATGAACGTTCCCTTTATTGGAGGCATGAGGGACATCAAAGGAAGTAGAAGTTTATGACACCAAGACAAGTCAGTAAGGATCAACGTAGGCTGAAGGAGAAAACAGAAAAAGAAAGAATAGAAAAAGAAGTAATAGAAACTGCAGAAGGAAGGGAAAATAAAGAAAAAGAAATGGAACTAGAGAAAGTTTATTCGTCAATGTATTTTCTTCTACAGTTTGTGATGTCATTTTACAGGAACAAAAGGATAAGCATGTGAAGGAAATACACGAACTTCCATGTTTGAAAAGGAAGCTTGTTCGTAGTGCTTTATCATGCATTTGGTCCATTTATAAGAAGCAAATTCGTCAAACACAACGCATGGAATTATTTATTGTTACATATCAAGGTGGGGTACTGTTGTCAAGAAATGTTATCAACGGATTGCAACCATTGGAAAGTAACAAATATCAAGTTGAATTTGATCCTGGAAGAAGAGAATTAGTTTCAACTTGCGAAAAAATAAAATTCCTTCACAAGATCGTAATAAAAACTTACTTTAAAACTAGTGTCTTAAGATTCGGGACAAATCTTCTTGAAGAAGGAGGGTATGATGTGAATTGCATATGGGTTAAATGGAGGATGACTAATGCGCCGTGTTGATGCAGTTTCTGTTATTTAAACAAGGGCCGAATGCTTCGTAAAATTGGCTGACCAAATTGTGTTTGTGCTTAACCAATTAATGGGCTTTAGTTTTGCTTTATCTTCAAGTTGAAATAAGGGTCCATATGCCAACTTAAGAACCAACCTTTGGAAGATCAAGAGGACCGTTGCACAAAGTTTGTGGATGAGTTTTGGTAGCCTTAAATTCAGTTACAATCAACCATTAAGTAGCGGATCATTATTAGCTTGAGTGGATCAATAATTAATAGCTTTAAGTGGGATGATATTGAAATTTATGTGTCTTTTGTAATTCTGATGGTTAAAGCTCCTATATAAGTTGAACCATTTTCATCAATGAAGGCAAGCTGAGTTTTATTCAGAAAATAAACGAGTTTTATCTCATCTATCTTAGTGAGAGTGATTCTCCTAAGTTCTTGAGTGATTCAAGAATCCATGAGTTTAATCAAAGGTCCTTTATCCCTTTGTGTGTTTCAACTTTTAGGCTTATCTTCCATTCTTGGAAGTGTAATGTTTATCAATTCCCGTTCCATCTTCTTTTATGTTTCCATTTTCTCGTTTTAAATAATTTCTCAAATTTCTTGCTTGTTAGTATTCCAACAATGATAGATCAGTCAAACGAATCGCATGCTGTGGATTCACATCATTTGGTATTCACAGCCTGGTAATCTAGACTTGGAATAGGAAAGGAAGTTTATTATACAAAGTGTTTAACCGAAGGCCATCCATGTTTATTTGCAATCGATTACGGAAGCAAAAACAATGTTGTGAGCCAAAGATTGGTGGAGAAACTCCAGTTACCAGCAACCTTTCATCTGGATCAAGCATGGATCAAATTCAGTACATGGCAATGTGTGAAAGAAGTATTATGTGATATTGCTCCCATGGACTCTTGTCATCTTCTTTTGGGATGGGCATGGCTTCATTTTAAAACACTCCATCTTGATGAACGTTCCCTTTATTGGAGGCATGAGGGACATCAAAGGAAGTAGAAGTTTATGACACCAAGACAAGTCAGTAAGGATCAACGTAGGCTGAAGGAGAAAACAGAAAAAGAAAGAATAGAAAAAGAAGTAATAGAAACTGCAGAAGGAAGGGAAAATAAAGAAAAAGAAATGGAACTAGAGAAAGTTTATTCGTCAATGTATTTTCTTCTACAGTTTGTGATGTCATTTTACAGGAACAAAAGGATAAGCATGTGAAGGAAATACACGAACTTCCATGTTTGAAAAGGAAGCTTGTTCATAGTGCTTTATCATGCATGTGGTCCGTCGATAAGAAGCTAATTCGTCAAACACAACGCATGGAATTATTTATTGTTACATATCAAGGTGGGGTACTGTTGTCAAGAAATGTTATCGACGGATTGCAATCATTGGGAAGTAACAAATATCAAGTTGAATTTGATCCTGGAAGAAGAGAATTAGTTTCAACGAGTTTAATCAAAGGTCCTTTATCCCTTTGTGTGTTTCAACTCTTAGGCTTATCTTCCGTTCTTGGAAGTGTGATGTCTACCAATTTTCATTCCATCTTCTTTTATGTTTCCATTTTCTCGTTTTAAATAATTTCTCAAATTTCTTGCTTGTTAGCATTCCAACAATGATAGATCAGTCAAACGAATTGAACGCTATGGATTCACATCATTTGGTATTCATAGCCTGGCCATCTAGATTTGGAATAGGAAAGAAAGTTTATTATACAAAGTGTTTAACCGAAGGCCATCCATGTTTAGTTGCATTCGATTACGGAAGCGAAAACAATGTTGTGAACCAAAGTTTGGTGGAGAAACTCCAGTTACCAGCAACCTTTCATCTGGATCAAGCATGGATCAAATTCAGTACATGGCAATGTGTGAAAGAAGTATTATGTGATATTTCTCCCATGGACTCTTGTCATCTTCTTTTGGGATGGGCTTGACTTCATTTTAAAGCACTCCATCCTGATGAACGTTCCCTTTATTTGAGGCATGAGGGACATCACAAGAAGTAGAAGTTTATGACACCAAGAGAAGTCGATAAGGATCAACGTAGGCTGAAGGAGAAAACAGAAAAGGAAAGAATAGAAAAAGAAGTAATAGAAACTGAAGAAGGACGGGAAAATAAAGAAAAAGAAATGGAACTAGAGAAAGTTTATTCGTCAATGTTTTTTCTTCTACAGTTTGTGATGTCATTTTACAGGAACAAAAGGATAAGCATGTGAAAGAAATACACGAACTTCAATGTTTGAAAAGGAAGCTTGTTCATAGTGCTTTATCATGCATTTGGTTCGTCGATAAGAAGCAAATTCGTCAAAAACAACGCATGGAATTATTTATTGTTACATATCAAGGTGGGGTACTGTTGCCAACAAATGTTATCAACGGATTGCAACCATTGGAAAGTAACAAATATCAAGTTGAATTTGATCCTGGAGGAAGAGAATTAGTTTCAACTTGTGAAAAAATACAATTCCTTGACAAGATCATAATAAAAACTTACTTTAAAACTAGTGTCTTAAGATTCGGGACAAATCTTCTTGAAGAAGGAGGGTATGATGTGAATTGCATATGGGTCAAATGGAGGATGACTAATGCGCCGTGTTGATGCAGTTTCTGTTATTTAAACAAGGGCCGAATGCTTCGTAAAATTGGCTGACCAAATTGTGTTTGTGCTTAACCAATTAATGGGCTTTAGTTTTGCTTTATCTTCAAGTTGAAATAAGGGTCCATATGCCAACTTAAGAACCAACCTTTGGAAGATCAAGAGGACCTTTGCTCAAAGTTTGTGGATGACTTTTGGTAGCCTTAAATTCAGTTACAATCAACCATTAAGTAGCGGATCATTATTAACTTGACTGGCTCATTAATTAATAGCTTTAAGCGGGATGATAGTGAAATTTATGTGTCTTTTGTAATTCTGATGGTTAAAGCTCCTATATAAGGTCAACCATTTTCATCAATGAAGGCAAGCTGAGTTTTATTCAGAAAATAAACGAGTTTTAGCTCATCTATCTTAGTGAGAGTGATTCTCCTAAGTTCTTGAGTGATTCAAGAATCCATGAGTTTAATCGAAGGTCCTTTATCCTTTTGTGTGTTTCAACTCTTAGGCTTATCTTCCATTCTTGGAAGTGTGATGTCTATCAATTTTCATTCCATCTTCTTTTATGTTTCCATTTTCTCGTTTTAAATAATTTCTCAAATTTCTTGCTTGTTAGCATTCCAACAATGATAGATCAGTCAAACGAATCGAACGCTGTGGATTCACATCATTTGGTATTCACAGCCTGGCCATCTAGATTTGGAATAGGAAAGGAAGTTTACTATAAAAGTGTTTAACCGAAGGCCATCCATGTTTAGTTGCATTCGATTACGGAAGCGAAAACAATGTTGTGAACCAAATTTTGGTGGAGAAACTCCAATTACCAGCAACCTTTCATCTGGATCAAGCATGGATCAAATTCAGTACATGGCAATGTGTGAAAGAGGTATTATGTGATATTGCTCCCATGGACTCTTGTCATCTTCTTTTGGGATGGGCATGGCTTCATTTTAAAACACTCCATCTTGATGAACATTCCCTTTTATTTGAGGCATGAGGGACATCAAAAGAAGTAGAAGTTCATGACACCAAGACAAGTCAGTAAGGATCAACGTAGGCTGCAGGAGAAAACAGAAAAAGAAAGAATAGAAAAAGAAGTAATAGAAACTGCAGAAGGAAGGGAAAATAAAGAAAAAGAAATGGAACTAGAGAAAGTTTATTCGTCAATGTTTTTTCTTCTACAGTTTGTGATGTCATTTTACAGGAACAAAAGGATAAGCATGTGAAGGAAATAGACGAACTTCCATGTTTGAAAAGGAAGCTTGTTCATAGTGCTTTATCATGCATTTGGTCCGTCGATAAGAAGCAAATTCGTCAAACACAACGCATGGAATGATTTATTGTTACATATCAAGGTGGGGTACTGTTGCCAAGAAATGTTATCGACGGATTGCAACCATTGGAAAGTAACAAATATCAAGTTGAATTTGATCCTGGAGGAAGAGAATTAGTTTCAACTTGTGAAAAAATACAATTCCTTGACAAGATCATAATAAAAACTTACTTTAAAACTAGTGTCTTAAGATTCGGGACAAATCTTCTTGAAGAAGGAGGGTATGATGTGAATTGCATATGGGTCAAATGGAGGATGACTAATGCGCCGTGTTGATGCAGTTTCTTTTATTTAAACAAGGGCCCAATGCTTTGTAAAATATGCTGACCAAATTGTGTTTGTGCTTAACCAATTAATGGGCTTTAGTTTTGCTTTATCTTCAAGTTGAAATAAGGGTCCATATGCCAACTTAAGAACCAACCTTTGCAAGATCAAGAGGACCTTTGCTCAAAGTTTGTGGATGACTTTTGGTAGCCTTAAATTCAGTTACAATCAACCATTAAGTAGCGGATCATTATTAACTTGAGTGGCTCATTAATTAATAGCTTTAAGCGGGATGATAGTGAAATTTATGTGTCTTTTGTAATTCTGATGGTTAAAGCTCCTATATAAGGTCAACCATTTTCATCAATGAAGGCAAGCTGAGTTTTATTCAGAAAATAAACGAGTTTTAGCTCATCTATCTTAGTGAGAGTGATTCTCCTAAGTTCTTGAGTGATTCAAGAATCCATGAGTTTAATCGAAGGTCCTTTATCCCTTTGTGTGTTTCAACTCTTAGGCTTATCTTCCATTCTTGGAAGTGTGATGTCTATCAATTTCCGTTCCATCTTCTTTTATGTTTCCATTTTCTCGTTTTAAATAATTTCTCAAATTTCTTGCTTGTTAGCATTCCAACAATGATAGATCAGTCAATAGAATCGAATGCTGTGGATTGACATCATTTGGTATTCACAGCCTGGCCATCTAGACTTGGAATAGGAAAGGAAGTTTATTACACAAAGTGTTTAACCGAAGGCCATCCATGTTTAGTTGCATTCGATTACGGAAGCGAAAACAATGTTGTGAACCAAAGTTTGGTGGAGAAACTCCAGTTACCAGCAACCTTTCATCTGGATCAAGCATGGATCAAATTCAGTACATGTCAATGTGTGAAAGAGGTATTATGTGATATTGCTCCCATGGACTCTTGTCATCTTCTTTTGGGATGGGCATGGCTTCATTTTAAAACACTCCATCTTGATGAATGTTCCCTTTATTTGAGGCATGAGGGACATCAAAAGAAGTAGAAGTTCATGACACCAAGACAAGTCAGTAAGGATCAACGTAGGCTGAAGGAGAAAACAGAAAAGGAAAGAATAGAAAAAGAAGTAATAGAAACTGAAGAAGGACGGGAAAATAAAGAAAAAGAAATGGAACTAGAGAAAGTTTATTCGTCAATGTTTTTTCTTCTACAGTTTGTGATGTCATTTTACAGGAACAAAAGGATAAGCATGTGAAGGAAATGGACGAACTTCCATGTTTGAAAAGGAAGCTTGTTCATAGTGCTTTATCATGCATTTGGTCCGTCGATAAGAAGCAAATTCGTCAAACACAACGCATGGAATGATTTATTGTTACATATCAAGGTGGGGTACTGTTGCCAAGAAATGTTATCGACGGATTGCAACCATTGGAAAGTAACAAATATCAAGTTGAATTTGATCCTGGAGGAAGAGAATTAGTTTCAACTTGTGAAAAAATACAATTCCTTGACAAGATCATAATAAAAACTTACTTTAAAACTAGTGTCTTAAGATTCGGGACAAATCTTCTTGAAGAAGGAGGGTATGATGTGAATTGCATATGGGTCAAATGGAGGATGACTAATGCGCCGTGTTGATGCAGTTTCTTTTATTTAAACAAGGGCCCAATGCTTTGTAAAATATGCTGACCAAATTGTGTTTGTGCTTAACCAATTAATGGGCTTTAGTTTTGCTTTATCTTCAAGTTGAAATAAGGGTCCATATGCCAACTTAAGAACCAACCTTTGCAAGATCAAGAGGACCTTTGCTCAAAGTTTGTGGATGACTTTTGGTAGCCTTAAATTCAGTTACAATCAACCATTAAGTAGCGGATCATTATTAACTTGAGTGGCTCATTAATTAATAGCTTTAAGCGGGATGATAGTGAAATTTATGTGTCTTTTGTAATTCTGATGGTTAAAGCTCCTATATAAGGTCAACCATTTTCATCAATGAAGGCAAGCTGAGTTTTATTCAGAAAATAAACGAGTTTTAGCTCATCTATCTTAGTGAGAGTGATTCTCCTAAGTTCTTGAGTGATTCAAGAATCCATGAGTTTAATCGAAGGTCCTTTATCCCTTTGTGTGTTTCAACTCTTAGGCTTATCTTCCATTCTTGGAAGTGTGATGTCTATCAATTTCCGTTCCATCTTCTTTTATGTTTCCATTTTCTCGTTTTAAATAATTTCTCAAATTTCTTGCTTGTTAGCATTCCAACAATGATAGATCAGTCAATAGAATCGAATGCTGTGGATTGACATCATTTGGTATTCACAGCCTGGCCATCTAGACTTGGAATAGGAAAGGAAGTTTATTACACAAAGTGTTTAACCGAAGGCCATCCATGTTTAGTTGCATTCGATTACGGAAGCGAAAACAATGTTGTGAACCAAAGTTTGGTGGAGAAACTCCAGTTACCAGCAACCTTTCATCTGGATCAAGCATGGATCAAATTCAGTACATGTCAATGTGTGAAAGAGGTATTATGTGATATTGCTCCCATGGACTCTTGTCATCTTCTTTTGGGATGGGCATGGCTTCATTTTAAAACACTCCATCTTGATGAATGTTCCCTTTATTTGAGGCATGAGGGACATCAAAAGAAGTAGAAGTTCATGACACCAAGACAAGTCAGTAAGGATCAACGTAGGCTGAAGGAGAAAACAGAAAAGGAAAGAATAGAAAAAGAAGTAATAGAAACTGAAGAAGGACGGGAAAATAAAGAAAAAGAAATGGAACTAGAGAAAGTTTATTCGTCAATGTTTTTTCTTCTACAGTTTGTGATGTCATTTTACAGGAACAAAAGGATAAGCATGTGAAGGAAATGGACGAACTTCCATGTTTGAAAAGGAAGCTTGTTCATAGTGCTTTATCATGCATTTGGTCCGTCGATAAGAAGCAAATTCGTCAAACACAACGCATGGAATGATTTATTGTTACATATCAAGGTGGGGTACTGTTGCCAAGAAATGTTATCGACGGATTGCAACCATTGGAAAGTAACAAATATCAAGTTGAATTTGATCCTGGAGGAAGAGAATTAGTTTCAACTTGTGAAAAAATACAATTCCTTGACAAGATCATAATAAAAACTTACTTTAAAACTAGTGTCTTAAGATTCGGGACAAATCTTCTTGAAGAAGGAGGGTATGATGTGAATTGCATATGGGTCAAATGGAGGATGACTAATGCGCCGTGTTGATGCAGTTTCTTTTATTTAAACAAGGGCCCAATGCTTTGTAAAATATGCTGACCAAATTGTGTTTGTGCTTAACCAATTAATGGGCTTTAGTTTTGCTTTATCTTCAAGTTGAAATAAGGGTCCATATGCCAACTTAAGAACCAACCTTTGCAAGATCAAGAGGACCTTTGCTCAAAGTTTGTGGATGACTTTTGGTAGCCTTAAATTCAGTTACAATCAACCATTAAGTAGCGGATCATTATTAGCTTGAGTGGATCATTAATTAATAGCTTTAAGCGGGATGATATTGATATTTATGTGTCTTTTGTAATTCTGATGGTTAAAGCTCCTATATAAGTTGAACCATTTTCATCATTGAAGGCAAGCTGAGTTTTATTCAGAAAATAAACGAGTTTTAGCTCATCTATCTTAGTGAGAGTGATTCTCCTAAGTTCTTGAGTGATTCAAGAATCCATGAGTTTAATCGAAGGTCCTTTATCCTTTTGTGTGTTTCAACTCTTAGGCTTATCTTCCATTCTTGGAAGTGTGATGTCTATCAATTTTCATTCCATCTTCTTTTATGTTTCCATTTTCTCGTTTTAAATAATTTCTCAAATTTCTTGCTTGTTAGCATTCCAACAATGATAGATCAGTCAAACGAATCGAACGCTGTGGATTCACATCATTTGGTATTCACAGCCTGGCCATCTAGATTTGGAATAGGAAAGGAAGTTTACTATAAAAGTGTTTAACCGAAGGCCATCCATGTTTAGTTGCATTCGATTACGGAAGCGAAAACAATGTTGTGAACCAAATTTTGGTGGAGAAACTCCAATTACCAGCAACCTTTCATCTGGATCAAGCATGGATCAAATTCAGTACATGGCAATGTGTGAAAGAGGTATTATGTGATATTGCTCCCATGGACTCTTGTCATCTTCTTTTGGGATGGGCATGGCTTCATTTTAAAACACTCCATCTTGATGAACATTCCCTTTTATTTGAGGCATGAGGGACCTCAAAAGAAGTAGAAGTTCATGACACCAAGACAAGTCAGTAAGGATCAACGTAGGCTGCAGGAGAAAACAGAAAAAGAAAGAATAGAAAAAGAAGTAATAGAAACTGCAGAAGGAAGGGAAAATAAAGAAAAAGAAATGGAACTAGAGAAAGTTTATTCGTCAATGTTTTTTCTTCTACAGTTTGTGATGTCATTTTACAGGAACAAAAGGATAAGCATGTGAAGGAAATAGACGAACTTCCATGTTTGAAAAGGAAGCTTGTTCATAGTGCTTTATCATGCATTTGGTCCGTCGATAAGAAGCAAATTCGTCAAACACAACGCATGGAATGATTTATTGTTACATATCAAGGTGGGGTACTGTTGCCAAGAAATGTTATCGACGGATTGCAACCATTGGAAAGTAACAAATATCAAGTTGAATTTGATCATGGAGGAAGAGAATTAGTTTCAACTTGTGAAAAAATACAATTCCTTGACAAGATCATAATAAAAACTTACTTTAAAACTAGTGTCTTAAGATTCGGGACAAATCTTCTTGAAGAAGGAGGGTATGATGTGAATTGCATATGGGTCAAATGGAGGATGACTAATGCGCCGTGTTGATGCAGTTTCTTTTATTTAAACAAGAGCCCAATGCTTTGTAAAATATGTTGACCAAATTGTGTTTGTGCTTAACCAATTAATGGGCTTTAGTTTTGCTTTATCTTCAAGTTGAAATAAGGGTCCATATGCCAACTTAAGAACCAACCTTTGGAAGATCAAGAGGACCTTTGCTCAAAGTTTGTGGATGACTTTTGGTAGCCTTAAATTCAGTTACAATCAACCATTAAGTAGCGGATCATTATTAGCTTGAGTGGCTCATTAATTAATAGCTTTAAGCGGGATGATATTGAAATTTATGTGTCTTTTGTAATTCTGATGGTTAAAGCTCCTATATAAGGTCAACAATTTTCATCAATGAAGGCAAGCTGAGTTTTATTCAGAAAATAAACGAGTTTTAGCTCATCTATCTTAGTGAGAGTGATTCTCCTAAGTTCTTGAGTGATTCAAGAATCCATGAGTTTAATCAAAGGTCCTTTATCCCTTTGTGTGTTTCAACTCTTAGGCTTATCTTCCATTCTTGGAAGTGTGATGTCTATCAATTTCCGTTCCATCTTCTTTTATGTTTCCATTTTCTCGTTTTAAATAATTTCTCAAATTTCTTGCTTGTTAGCATTCCAACAATGATAGATCAGTCAATAGAATCGAATGCTGTGGATTGACATCATTTGGTATTCACAGCCTGGCCATCTAGACTTGGAATAGGAAAGGAAGTTTATTACACAAAGTGTTTAACCGAAGGCCATCCATGTTTAGTTGCATTCGATTACGGAAGCGAAAACAATGTTGTGAACCAAAGTTTGGTGGAGAAACTCCAGTTACCAGCAACCTTTCATCTGGATCAAGCATGGATCAAATTCAGTACATGTCAATGTGTGAAAGAGGTATTATGTGATATTGCTCCCATGGACTCTTGTCATCTTCTTTTGGGATGGGCATGGCTTCATTTTAAAACACTCCATCTTGATGAATGTTCCCTTTATTTGAGGCATGAGGGACATCAAAAGAAGTAGAAGTTCATGACACCAAGACAAGTCAGTAAGGATCAACGTAGGCTGAAGGAGAAAACAGAAAAGGAAAGAATAGAAAAAGAAGTAATAGAAACTGAAGAAGGACGGGAAAATAAAGAAAAAGAAATGGAACTAGAGAAATTTTATTCGTCAATGTTTTTTCTTCTACAGTTTGTGATGTCATTTTACAGGAACAAAAGGATAAGCATGTGAAGGAAATGGACGAACTTCCATGTTTGAAAAGGAAGCTTGTTCATAGTGCTTTATCATGCATTTGGTCCGTCGATAAGAAGCAAATTCGTCAAACACAACGCATGGAATGATTTATTGTTACATATCAAGGTGGGGTACTGTTGCCAAGAAATGTTATCGACGGATTGCAACCATTGGAAAGTAACAAATATCAAGTTGAATTTGATCCTGGAGGAAGAGAATTAGTTTCAACTTGTGAAAAAATACAATTCCTTGACAAGATCATAATAAAAACTTACTTTAAAACTAGTGTCTTAAGATTCGGGACAAATCTTCTTGAAGAAGGAGGGTATGATGTGAATTGCATATGGGTCAAATGGAGGATGACTAATGCGCCGTGTTGATGCAGTTTCTTTTATTTAAACAAGGGCCCAATGCTTTGTAAAATATGCTGACCAAATTGTGTTTGTGCTTAACCAATTAATGGGCTTTAGTTTTGCTTTATCTTCAAGTTGAAATAAGGGTCCATATGCCAACTTAAGAACCAACCTTTGCAAGATCAAGAGGACCTTTGCTCAAAGTTTGTGGATGACTTTTGGTAGCCTTAAATTCAGTTACAATCAACCATTAAGTAGCGGATCATTATTAGCTTGAGTGGATCATTAATTAATAGCTTTAAGCGGGATGATATTGATATTTATGTGTCTTTTGTAATTCTGATGGTTAAAGCTCCTATATAAGTTGAACCATTTTCATCATTGAAGGCAAGCTGAGTTTTATTCAGAAAATAAACGAGTTTTAGCTCATCTATCTTAGTGAGAGTGATTCTCCTAAGTTCTTGAGTGATTCAATAATCCAAGACTTTAATCAAAGGTCCTTTATCCCTTTGTGTGTTTCAACTCTTAGGCTTATCTTCCATTCTTGGAAGTGTGATGTCTATCAATTTTCATTCCATCTTCTTTTATGTTTCCATTTTCTCGTTTTAAATAATTTCTCAAATTTCTTGCTTGTTAGCATTCCAACAATGATAGATCAGTCAAACGAATCGAACGCTGTGGATTCACATCATTTGGTATTCACAGCCTGGCCATCTAGATTTGGAATACGAATGGAAGTTTATTACACAAAGTGTTTAACCGAAGGCCATCCATGTTTAGTTGCATTCGATTACGGAAGCGAAAACAATGTTGTGAACCAAAGTTTGGTGGAGAAACTCCAATTACCAGCAACCTTTCATCTGGATCAAGCATGGATCAAATTCAGTACATAGCAATGTGTGAAAGAAGTATTATGTGATATTGCTCCCATGGACTCTTATCATCTTCTTTTGGGATGGGCATGGCTTCATTTTAAAACACTCCATCTTGATGAACGTTCCCTTTATTTGAGGCATGAGGGACATCAAAAGAAGTAGAAGTTTATGACACCAAGACAAGTCAGTAAGGATCAACGTAGGCTGCAGGAGAAAACAGAAAAAGAAAGAATAGAAAAAGAAGTAATAGAAACTACAGAAGGAAGGGAAAATAAAGAAAAAGAAATGGAACTAGAGAAAGATTATTCGTCAATGTTTTTTCTTCTACAGTTTGTGATGTCATTTTACAGGAACAAAAGGATAAGCATGTGAAGGAAATACACGAACTTCCATGTTTGAAAAGGAAGCCTGTTCATAGTGCTTTATCATGCATTTGATCCGTCGATAAGATGCAAATTCGTCAAACACAACGCATGGAATTATTTATTGTTACATATCAAGGTGGGGTACTGTTGCCAAGAAATGTTATCGACGGATTGCAACCATTGGAAAGTAACAAATATCAAGTTGAATTTGATCCTGGAAGAAGAGAATTAGTTTCAACTTGTGAAAAAATAAAATTCCTTCACAAGATCGTAATAAAAACTTACTTTAAAACCAGTGTTTTAAGATTCGGGACAAATCTTCTCGAAGAAGGAGGGTATGATGTGAATTGCATATGGGTCAAATGGAGGATGACTAATGCGCCGTGTTGATGCAATTTCTTTTGTTTAAACAAGGGCCCAATGCTTTGTAAAATTGACTGACCAAATTGTGTTTGTGCTTAACCAATTAATGGGCTTTAGTTTTGCTTTATCTTCAAGTTGAAATAAGGGTCCATATGCCAACTTAAGAACCAACCTTTGGAAGATCAAGAGGACCTTTGCTCAAAGTTTGTGGATGACAATTTGTAGCCTTAAATTCAGTTACAATCAACCATTAAGTAGCGGATCATTATTAGCTTGAGTGGATCATTAATTAACAGCTTTAAGCGGGATGATATTGAAATTTATGTGTCCTTTGTAATTATAATGGTTAAAGCTGCTATATAAGTTGAACCATTTTCATCAATGAAGGCAAGCTGAGTTTTATTCAGAAAATAAACGAGTTTTATCTCATCTATCTTAGTGAGAGTGAATCTCCTAAGTTCTTGAGTGATTCAAGAATCCATGAGTTTAATCGAAGGTCCTTTATCCCTTTGTGTGTTTCAACTCTTAGGCTTATCTTCCATTCTTGGAAGTGTGATGTCTATCAATTTTCATTCCATCTTCTTTTATGTTTCCATTTTCTCGTTTTAAATAATTTCTCAAATTTCTTGCTTGTTAGCATTCCAACAATGATAGATCAGTCAAACGAATCGAACGCTGTGGATTCACATCATTTGGTATTCACAGCCTGGCCATCTAGATTTGGAATAGGAAAGGAAGTTTATTACACAAAGTGGTTAACCGAAGGCCATCCATGTTTAGTTGCATTCGATTACGGAAGCGAAAACAATGGTGTGAACCAAAGTTTGGTGGAGAAACTCCAGTTACCAGCAACCTTTCATCTGGATCAACCATGGATCAAATTCAGTACATGGCAATGTGTAAAAGAAGTATTATGTGATATTGCTCCAATGACTCTTGTCATCTTCTTTTGGGATGGGCATGGCTTCATTTTAAAACACTCCATCTTGATGAACGTTAGCTTTATTTGAGGCATGAGGGACATCAAAAGAAGTAGAAGTTTATGACACCAAGACAAGTCAGTAAGGATCAACGTAGGCTGAAGGAGAAAACAGAAAAAGAAAGAATAGAAAAAGAAGTAATAGAAACTGCAGAAGGAAGGGAAAATAAAGAAAAAGAAATGGAACTAGAGAAAGATTATTCGTCAATGTTTTTTCTTCTATAGTTTGTGATGTCATTTTACAGGAACAAAAGGATAAGCATGTGAAGGAAATACATGAACTTCCATGTTTGAAAAGGAAGCCTGTTCATAATGCTTTATCATGCATTGGTCCGTCGATAAGATGCAAATTTGTCAAACACAACGCATGGAATTATTTATTATTACATATCAAGGTGGGGTACTGTTGCCAAGAAATGTTATCGACGGATTGCAACCATTGGAAAGTAACAATATCAAGTTGAATTTGATCCTGGAAGAAGAGAATTAGTTTCAACTTGTGAAAAAATAAAATTCCTTCACAAGATCGTAATAAAAACTTACTTTAAAACCAATGTCTTAAGATTCGGGACAAATCTTCTCGAAGAAGGAGGGTATGATGTGAATTGCATATGGGTCAAATGGAGGATGACTAATGCGCCGTGTTGATGCAGTTTCTTTTATTTAAACAAGGGCCCAATGCTTTGTAAAATTGGCTGACCAAATTGTGTTTGTGCTTAATCAATTAATGGGCTTTAGTTTTGCTTTATCTTGAAGTTGAAATAAGGGTCCATATGCCAACTTAAGAACCAACCTTTGGAAGATCAATAGGACCTTTGCTCAAAGTTTGTGGATGACAATTTGTAGCCTTAAATTCAGTTACAATCAACCATTAAGTAGCGGATCATTATTAGTCTGAGTGGATCATTAACTAATAGCTTTAAGCGGGATGATATTGAAATTTATGTGTCTTTTGTAATTCTGATGGTTAAAGCTTCTATGTAAGTTGAACCATTTTCATCAATGAAGGCAAACTGAGTTTTATTCAGAAAATAAACGAGTTTAATCTCATCTATCTTAGTGAGAGTGATTCTCCTAAATTCTTGAGTGATTCAAGAATCCATGAGTTTAATCAAAGGTCCTCTATCCCTTTGTGTGTTTCAACTCTTAGGCTTATCTTTCATTCTTGGAAGTGTGATGTCTATCAATTTTCATTCCATCTTCTTTTATGTTTCCATTTTCTCGTTTTAAATAATTTCTCAAATTTCTTGCTTGTTAGCATTCCAACAATGATAGATCAGTCAAACGAATCGAACGCTGTGGATTTACATCATTTGGTATTCACAGCCTGCCATCTAGATTTGGAATAGTAAGGGAAGTTTATTATACTAAGTTTTTAACCGAAGGCCATCCATGTTTAGTTGCATTCGATTACGGAAGCGAAAACAATGTTGTGAACCAAAGTTTGGTGGAGAAACTCCAGTTACCAGCACCCTTTCATCTGGATCAAGCGTGGATCAAATTCAGTACATGGCAATGTGTGAAAGAAGTATTATGTGATATTGCTCCAATGACTCTTGTCATCTTCTTTTGGGATGGGCATGGCTTCATTTTAAAACACTCCATCTTGATGAACGTTAGCTTTATTTGAGGCATGAGGGACATCAAAAGAAGTAGAAGTTTATGACACCAAGACAAGTCAGTAAGGATCAACGTAGGCTGAAGGAGAAAACAGAAAAAGAAAGAATAGAAAAAGAAGTATTAGAAACTGCAGAAGGAAGGGAAAATAAAGAAAAAGAAATGGAACTAGAGAAAGATTATTCGTCAATGTTTTTTCTTCTATAGTTTGTGGTGTCATTTTACAGGAACAAAAGGATAAGCATGTGAAGGAAATACACGAACTTCCATGTTTGAAAAGGAAGCCTGTTCATAGTGCTTTATCATGCATTTGGTCCGTCGATAAGATGCAAATTCGTCAAACACAATGCATGGAATTATTTATTGTTACATATCAAGGTGGGGTACTGTTGCCAAGAAATGTTATCGACGGATTGCAACCATTGGAAAGTAACAAATATCAAGTTGAATTTGATCCTGGAAGAAGAGAATTAGTTTCAACTTGTGAAAAAATAAAATTCCTTCACAAGATCGTAATAAAAACTTACTTTAAAACCAGTGTTTTAAGATTCGGGACAAATCTTCTCGAAGAAGGAGGGTATGATGTGAATTGCATATGGGTCAAATGGAGGATGACTAATGCGCCGTGTTGATGCAATTTCTTTTGTTTAAACAAGGGCCCAATGCTTTGTAAAATTGGCTGACCAAATTGTGTTTGTGCTTAACCAATTAATGGGCTTTAGTTTTGCTTTATCTTCAAGTTGAAATAAGGGTCCATATGCCAACTTAAGAACCAACCTTTGGAAGATCAAGAGGACCTTTGCTCAAAGTTTGTGGATGACAATTTGTAGCCTTAAATTCAGTTACAATCAACCATTAAGTAGCGGATCATTATTAGCTTGAGTGGATCATTAATTAACAGCTTTAAGCGGGATGATGTTGAAATTTATGTGTCCTTTGTAATTATGATGGTTAAAGCTGCTATATAAGTTGAACCATTTTCATCAATGAAGGCAAGCTGAGTTTTATTCAGAAAATAAACGAGTTTTATCTCATCTATCTTAGTGAGAGTGAATCTCCTAAGTTCTTGAGTGATTCAAGAATCCATGAGTTTAATCGAAGGTCCTTTATCCCTTTGTGTGTTTCAACTCTTAGGCTTATCTTCCATTCTTGGAAGTGTGATGTCTATCAATTTTCATTCCATCTTCTTTTATGTTTCCATTTTCTCGTTTTAAATAATTTCTCAAATTTCTTGCTTGTTAGCATTCCAACAATGATAGATCAGTCAAACGAATCGAACGCTGTGGATTCACATCATTTGGTATTCACAGCCTGGCCATCTAGATTTCGAATAGGAAAGGAAGTTTATTACACAAAGTAGTTAACCGAAGGCCATCCATGTTTAGTTGCATTCGATTACGGAAGCGAAAACAATGGTGTGAACCAAAGTTTGGTGGAGAAACTCCAGTTACCAGCAACCTTTCATCTGGATCAACCATGGATCAAATTCAGTACATGGCAATGTGTAAAAGAAGTATTATGTGATATTGCCCGAATGACTCTTGTCATCTTCTTTTGGGATGGGCATGGCTTCATTTTAAAACACTCCATCTTGATGAACGTTAGCTTTATTTGAGGCATGAGGGACATCAAAAGAAGTAGAAGTTTATGACACCAAGACAAGTCAGTAAGGATCAACGTAGGCTGAAGGAGAAAACAGAAAAAGAAAGAATAGAAAAAGAAGTAATAGAAACTGCAGAAGGAAGGGAAAATAAAGAAAAAGAAATGGAACTAGAGAAAGATTATTCGTCAATGTTTTTTCTTCTATAGTTTGTGATGTCATTCTACAGGAACAAAAGGATAAGCATGTGAAGGAAATACACGAACTTCCATGTTTGAAAAGCAAGCCTGTTCATAGTGCTTTATCATGCATTTGGTCCGTCGATAAGATGCAAATTCGTCAAACACAACGCATGGAATTATTTATTGTTACATATCAAGGTGGGGTACTGTTGCCAAGAAATGTTATCGACGGATTGCAACCATTGGAAAGTAACAATATCAAGTTGAATTTGATCCTGGAAGAAGAGAATTAGTTTCAACTTGTGAAGAAATAAAATTCCTTCACAAGATCGTAATAAAAACTTACTTTAAAACCAGTGTCTTAAGATTCGGGAGAAATCTTCTCGAAGAAGGAGGGTATGATGTGAATTGCATATGGGTCAAATGGAGGATGACTAATGCGCCGTGTTGATGCAGTTTCTTTTATTTAAACAAGGGCCCAATGCTTTGTAAAATTGGCTGACCAAATTGTGTTTGTGCTTAACCAATTAATGGGCTTTAGTTTTGCTTTATCTTCAAGTTGAAATAAGGGTCCATATGCCAACTTAAGAACCAACCTTTGGAAGATCAAGAGGACCTTTGCTCAAAGTTTGTGGATGACAATTTGTAGCCTTAAATTCAGTTACAATCAACCATTAAGTAGCGGATCATTATGAGCTTGAGTGGATCATTAACTAATAGCTTTAAGCGGGATGATATTGAAATTTATGTGTCTTTTGTAATTCTGATGGTTAAAGCTTCTATGTAAGTTGAACCATTTTCATCAATGAAGGCAAACTGAGTTTTATTCAGAAAATAAACGAGTTTAATCTCATCTATCTTAGTGAGAGTGATTCTCCTAAGTTCTTGAGTGATTCAAGAATCCATGAGTTTAATCAAAGGTCCTCTATCCCTTTGTGTGTTTCAACTCTTAGGCTTATCTTCCATTCTTGGAAGTGTGATGTCTATCAATTTTCATTCCATCTTCTTTTATGTTTCCATTTTCTCGTTTTAAATAATTTCTCAAATTTCTTGCTTGTTAGCATTCCAACAATGATAGATCAGTCAAACGAATCGAACGCTGTGGATTTACATCATTTGGTATTCACAGCCTGCCATCTAGATTTGGAATAGGAAAGGAAGTTTATTATACAAAGTTTTTAACCGAAGGCCATCAAAGTTTAGTTGCATTCGATTACGGAAGCGAAAACAATGTTGTGAACCAAAGTTTGGTGGAGAAACTCCAGTTACCAGCACCCTTTCATCTGGATCAAGCATGGATCAAATTCAGTACATGGCAATGTGTAAAAGAAGTATTATGTGATATTGCTCAAATGACTCTTGTCATCTTCTTTTGGGATGGGCATGGCTTCATTTTAAAACACTCCATCTTGATGAACGTTAGCTTTATTTGAGGCATGAGGGACATCAAAAGAAGTAGAAGTTTATGACACCAAGACAAGTCAGTAAGGATCAACGTAGGCTGAAGGAGAAAACAGAAAAAGAAAGAATAGAAAAAGAAGTATTAGAAACTGCAGAAGGAAGGGAAAATAAAGAAAAAGAAATGGAACTAGAGAAAGATTATTCGTCAATGTTTTTTCTTCTATAGTTTGTGGTGTCATTTTACAGGAACAAAAGGATAAGCATGTGAAGGAAATACACGAACTTCCATGTTTGAAAAGGAAGCCTGTTCATAGTGCTTTATCATGCATTTGGTCCGTCGATAAGATGCAAATTCGTCAAACACAATGCATGGAATTATTTATTGTTACATATCAAGGTGGGGTACTGTTGCCAAGAAATGTTATCGACGGATTGCAACCATTGGAAAGTAACAAATATCAAGTTGAATTTGATCCTGGAAGAAGAGAATTAGTTTCAACTTGTGAAAAAATAAAATTCCTTCACAAGATCGTAATAAAAACTTACTTTAAAACCAGTGTTTTAAGATTCGGGACAAATCTTCTCGAAGAAGGAGGGTATGATGTGAATTGCATATGGGTCAAATGGAGGATGACTAATGCGCCGTGTTGATGCAATTTCTTTTGTTTAAACAAGGGCCCAATGCTTTGTAAAATTGGCTGACCAAATTGTGTTTGTGCTTAACCAATTAATGGGCTTTAGTTTTGCTTTATCTTCAAGTTGAAATAAGGGTCCATATGCCAACTTAAGAACCAACCTTTGGAAGATCAATAGGACCTTTGCTCAAAGTTTGTGGATGACAATTTGTAGCCTTAAATTCAGTTACAATCAACCATTAAGTAGCGGATCATTATTAGTCTGAGTGGATCATTAACTAATAGCTTTAAGCGGGATGATATTGAAATTTATGTGTCTTTTGTAATTCTGATGGTTAAAGCTTCTATGTAAGTTGAACCATTTTCATCAATGAAGGCAAACTGAGTTTTATTCAGAAAATAAACGAGTTTAATCTCATCTATCTTAGTGAGAGTGATTCTCCTAAATTCTTGAGTGATTCAAGAATCCATGAGTTTAATCAAAGGTCCTCTATCCCTTTGTGTGTTTCAACTCTTAGGCTTATCTTTCATTCTTGGAAGTGTGATGTCTATCAATTTTCATTCCATCTTCTTTTATGTTTCCATTTTCTCGTTTTAAATAATTTCTGAAATTTCTTGCTTGTTAGCATTCCAACAATGATAGATCAGTCAAACGAATCGAACGCTGTGGATTTACATCATTTGGTATTCACAGCCTGCCATCTAGATTTGGAATAGTAAAGGAAGTTTATTATACTAAGTTTTTAACCGAAGGCCATCCATGTTTAGTTGCATTCGATTACGGAAGCGAAAACAATGTTGTGAACCAAAGTTTGGTGGAGAAACTCCAGTTACCAGCACCCTTTCATCTGGATCAAGCGTGGATCAAATTCAGTACATGGCAATGTGTGAAAGAAGTATTATGTGATATTGCTCCAATGACTCTTGTCATCTTCTTTTGGGATGGGCATGGCTTCATTTTAAAACACTCCATCTTGATGAACGTTAGCTTTATTTGAGGCATGAGGGACATCAAAAGAAGTAGAAGTTTATGACACCAAGACAAGTCAGTAAGGATCAACGTAGGCTGAAGGAGAAAACAGAAAAAGAAAGAATAGAAAAAGAAGTATTAGAAACTGCAGAAGGAAGGGAAAATAAAGAAAAAGAAATGGAACTAGAGAAAGATTATTCGTCAATGTTTTTTCTTCTATAGTTTGTGGTGTCATTTTACAGGAACAAAAGGATAAGCATGTGAAGGAAATACACGAACTTCCATGTTTGAAAAGGAAGCCTGTTCATAGTGCTTTATCATGCATTTGGTCCGTCGATAAGATGCAAATTCGTCAAACACAATGCATGGAATTATTTATTGTTACATATCAAGGTGGGGTACTGTTGCCAAGAAATGTTATCGACGGATTGCAACCATTGGAAAGTAACAAATATCAAGTTGAATTTGATCCTGGAAGAAGAGAATTAGTTTCAACTTGTGAAAAAATAAAATTCCTTCACAAGATCGTAATAAAAACTTACTTTAAAACCAGTGTTTTAAGATTCGGGACAAATCTTCTCGAAGAAGGAGGGTATGATGTGAATTGCATATGGGTCAAATGGAGGATGACTAATGCGCCGTGTTGATGCAATTTCTTTTGTTTAAACAAGGGCCCAATGCTTTGTAAAATTGGCTGACCAAATTGTGTTTGTGCTTAACCAATTAATGGGCTTTAGTTTTGCTTTATCTTCAAGTTGAAATAAGGGTCCATATGCCAACTTAAGAACCAACCTTTGGAAGATCAAGAGGACCTTTGCTCAAAGTTTGTGGATGACAATTTGTAGCCTTAAATTCAGTTACAATCAACCATTAAGTAGCGGATCATTATTAGCTTGAGTGGATCATTAATTAACAGCTTTAAGCGGGATGATGTTGAAATTTATGTGTCCTTTGTAATTATGATGGTTAAAGCTGCTATATAAGTTGAACCATTTTCATCAATGAAGGCAAGCTGAGTTTTATTCAGAAAATAAACGAGTTTTATCTCATCTATCTTAGTGAGAGTGAATCTCCTAAGTTCTTGAGTGATTCAAGAATCCATGAGTTTAATCGAAGGTCCTTTATCCCTTTGTGTGTTTCAACTCTTAGGCTTATCTTCCATTCTTGGAAGTGTGATGTCTATCAATTTTCATTCCATCTTCTTTTATGTTTCCATTTTCTCGTTTTAAATAATTTCTCAAATTTCTTGCTTGTTAGCATTCCAACAATGATAGATCAGTCAAACGAATCGAACGCTGTGGATTCACATCATTTGGTATTCACAGCCTGGCCATCTAGATTTGGAATAGGAAAGGAAGTTTATTACACAAAGTAGTTAACCGAAGGCCATCCATGTTTAGTTGCATTCGATTACGGAAGCGAAAACAATGGTGTGAACCAAAGTTTGGTGGAGAAACTCCAGTTACCAGCAACCTTTCATCTGGATCAACCATGGATCAAATTCAGTACATGGCAATGTGTAAAAGAAGTATTATGTGATATTGCCCGAATGACTCTTGTCATCTTCTTTTGGGATGGGCATGGCTTCATTTTAAAACACTCCATCTTGATGAACGTTAGCTTTATTTGAGGCATGAGGGACATCAAAAGAAGTAGAAGTTTATGACACCAAGACAAGTCAGTAAGGATCAACGTAGGCTGAAGGAGAAAACAGAAAAAGAAAGAATAGAAAAAGAAGTAATAGAAACTGCAGAAGGAAGGGAAAATAAAGAAAAAGAAATGGAACTAGAGAAAGATTATTCGTCAATGTTTTTTCTTCTATAGTTTGTGATGTCATTCTACAGGAACAAAAGGATAAGCATGTGAAGGAAATACACGAACTTCCATGTTTGAAAAGCAAGCCTGTTCATAGTGCTTTATCATGCATTTGGTCCGTCGATAAGATGCAAATTCGTCAAACACAACGCATGGAATTATTTATTGTTACATATCAAGGTGGGGTACTGTTGCCAAGAAATGTTATCGACGGATTGCAACCATTGGAAAGTAACAATATCAAGTTGAATTTGATCCTGGAAGAAGAGAATTAGTTTCAACTTGTGAAAAAATAAAATTCCTTCACAAGATCGTAATAAAAACTTACTTTAAAACCAGTGTTTTAAGATTCGGGACAAATCTTCTCGAAGAAGGAGGGTATGATGTGAATTGCATATGGGTCAAATGGAGGATGACTAATGCGCCGTGTTGATGCAATTTCTTTTGTTTAAACAAGGGCCCAATGCTTTGTAAAATTGGCTGACCAAATTGTGTTTGTGCTTAACCAATTAATGGGCTTTAGTTTTGCTTTATCTTCAAGTTGAAATAAGGGTCCATATGCCAACTTAAGAACCAACCTTTGGAAGATCAAGAGGACCTTTGCTCAAAGTTTGTGGATGACAATTTGTAGCCTTAAATTCAGTTACAATCAACCATTAAGTAGCGGATCATTATTAGCTTGAGTGGATCATTAATTAACAGCTTTAAGCGGGATGATGTTGAAATTTATGTGTCCTTTGTAATTATGATGGTTAAAGCTGCTATATAAGTTGAACCATTTTCATCAATGAAGGCAAGCTGAGTTTTATTCAGAAAATAAACGAGTTTTATCTCATCTATCTTAGTGAGAGTGAATCTCCTAAGTTCTTGAGTGATTCAAGAATCCATGAGTTTAATCGAAGGTCCTTTATCCCTTTGTGTGTTTCAACTCTTAGGCTTATCTTCCATTCTTGGAAGTGTGATGTCTATCAATTTTCATTCCATCTTCTTTTATGTTTCCATTTTCTCGTTTTAAATAATTTCTCAAATTTCTTGCTTGTTAGCATTCCAACAATGATAGATCAGTCAAACGAATCGAACGCTGTGGATTCACATCATTTGGTATTCACAGCCTGGCCATCTAGATTTGGAATAGGAAAGGAAGTTTATTACACAAAGTAGTTAACCGAAGGCCATCCATGTTTAGTTGCATTCGATTACGGAAGCGAAAACAATGGTGTGAACCAAAGTTTGGTGGAGAAACTCCAGTTACCAGCAACCTTTCATCTGGATCAACCATGGATCAAATTCAGTACATGGCAATGTGTAAAAGAAGTATTATGTGATATTGCCCGAATGACTCTTGTCATCTTCTTTTGGGATGGGCATGGCTTCATTTTAAAACACTCCATCTTGATGAACGTTAGCTTTATTTGAGGCATGAGGGACATCAAAAGAAGTAGAAGTTTATGACACCAAGACAAGTCAGTAAGGATCAACGTAGGCTGAAGGAGAAAACAGAAAAAGAAAGAATAGAAAAAGAAGTAATAGAAACTGCAGAAGGAAGGGAAAATAAAGAAAAAGAAATGGAACTAGAGAAAGATTATTCGTCAATGTTTTTTCTTCTATAGTTTGTGATGTCATTCTACAGGAACAAAAGGATAAGCATGTGAAGGAAATACACGAACTTCCATGTTTGAAAAGCAAGCCTGTTCATAGTGCTTTATCATGCATTTGGTCCGTCGATAAGATGCAAATTCGTCAAACACAACGCATGGAATTATTTATTGTTACATATCAAGGTGGGGTACTGTTGCCAAGAAATGTTATCGACGGATTGCAACCATTGGAAAGTAACAATATCAAGTTGAATTTGATCCTGGAAGAAGAGAATTAGTTTCAACTTGTGAAGAAATAAAATTCCTTCACAAGATCGTAATAAAAACTTACTTTAAAACCAGTGTCTTAAGATTCGGGAGAAATCTTCTCGAAGAAGGAGGGTATGATGTGAATTGCATATGGGTCAAATGGAGGATGACTAATGCGCCGTGTTGATGCAGTTTCTTTTATTTAAACAAGGGCCCAATGCTTTGTAAAATTGGCTGACCAAATTGTGTTTGTGCTTAACCAATTAATGGGCTTTAGTTTTGCTTTATCTTCAAGTTGAAATAAGGGTCCATATGCCAACTTAAGAACCAACCTTTGGAAGATCAAGAGGACCTTTGCTCAAAGTTTGTGGATGACAATTTGTAGCCTTAAATTCAGTTACAATCAACCATTAAGTAGCGGATCATTATGAGCTTGAGTGGATCATTAACTAATAGCTTTAAGCGGGATGATATTGAAATTTATGTGTCTTTTGTAATTCTGATGGTTAAAGCTTCTATGTAAGTTGAACCATTTTCATCAATGAAGGCAAACTGAGTTTTATTCAGAAAATAAACGAGTTTAATCTCATCTATCTCAGTGAGAGTGATTCTCCTAAGTTCTTGAGTGATTAGAGAATCCATGAGTTTAATCAAAGGTCCTCTATCCCTTTGTGTGTTTCAACTCTTAGGCTTATCTTCCATTCTTGGAAGTGTGATGTCTATCAATTTTCATTCCATCTTCTTTTATGTTTCCATTTTCTCGTTTTAAATAATTTCTCAAATTTCTTGCTTGTTAGCATTCCAACAATGATAGATCAGTCAAACGAATCGAACGCTGTGGATTTACATCATTTGGTATTCACAGCCTGCCATCTAGATTTGGAATAGGAAAGGAAGTTTATTATACAAAGTTTTTAACCGAAGGCCATCAAAGTTTAGTTGCATTCGATTACGGAAGCGAAAACAATGTTGTGAACCAAAGTTTGGTGGAGAAACTCCAGTTACCAGCACCCTTTCATCTGGATCAAGCATGGATCAAATTCAGTACATGGCAATGTGTAAAAGAAGTATTATGTGATATTGCTCAAATGACTCTTGTCATCTTCTTTTGGGATGGGCATGGCTTCATTTTAAAACACTCCATCTTGATGAACGTTAGCTTTATTTGAGGCATGAGGGACATCAAAAGAAGTAGAAGTTTATGACACCAAGACAAGTCAGTAAGGATCAACGTAGGCTGAAGGAGAAAACAGAAAAAGAAAGAATAGAAAAAGAAGTAATAGAAACTGCAGAAGGAAGGGAAAATAAAGAAAAAGAAATGGAACTAGAGAAAGATTATTCGTCAATGTTTTTTCTTCTATAGTTTGTGATGTCATTTTACAGGAACAAAAGGATAAGCATGTGAAGGAAATACACGAACTTCCATGTTTGAAAAGGAAGCCTGTTCATAGTGCTTTATCATGCATTTGGTCCGTCGATAAGATGCAAATTCGTCAAACACAACGCATGGAATTATTTATTGTTACATATCAAGGTGGGGTACTATTGCCAAGAAATGTTATCGACGGATTGCAACCATTGGAAAGTAACAAATAACAAGTTGAATTTGATCCTGGAAGAAGAGAATTAGTTTCAACTTGTGACAAAATAAAATTCCTTCACAAGATCGTAATAAAAACTTACTTTAAAACCAGTGTTTTAAGATTCGGGACAAATCTTCTCGAAGAAGGAGGGTATGATGTGAATTGCATATGGGTCAAATGGAGGATGACTAATGCGCCGTGTTGATGTAGTTTCTTTTATTTAAACAAGGGCCCAATGCTTTGTAAAATTGGCTGACCAAATTGTGTTTGTGCTTAACCAATTAATGGGCTTTAGTTTTTCTTTATCTTCAAGTTGAAATAAGGGTCCATATGCCAACTTAAGAACCAACCTTTGGAAGATCAAGAGGACCTTTGCTCAAAGTTTGTGGATGACAATTTGTAGCCTTAAATTCAGTTACAATCAACCATTAAGTAGCGGATCATTATTAGCTTGAGTGGATCATTAATTAACAGCTTTAAGCGGGATGATGTTGAAATTTATGTGTCCTTTGTAATTATGATGGTTAAAGCTGCTATATAAGTTGAACCATTTTCATCAATGAAGGCAAGCTGAGTTTTATTCAGAAAATAAACGAGTTTTATCTCATCTATCTTACTGAGAGTGAATCTCCTAAGTTCTTGAGTGATTCAAGAATCCATGAGTTTAATCGAAGGTCCTTTATCCCTTTGTGTGTTTCAACTCTTAGGCTTATCTTCCATTCTTGGAAGTGTGATGTCTATCAATTTTCATTCCATCTTCTTTTATGTTTCCATTTTCTCGTTTTAAATAATTTCTCAAATTTCTTGCTTGTTAGCATTCCAACAATGATAGATCAGTAAAACGAATCGAACGCTGTGGATTCACATCATTTGGTATTCACAGCCTGGCCATCTAGATTTGGAATAGGAAAGGAAGTTTATTACACAAAGTGGTTAATCGAAGGCCATCCATGTTTAGTTGCATTCGATTACGGAAGCGAAAACAATGGTGTGAACCAAAGTTTGGTGGAGAAACTCCAGTTACCAGCACCCTTTCATCTGGATCAAGCATGGATCAAATTCAGTACATGGCAATGTGTAAAAGAAGTATTATGTGATATTGCTCCAATGACTCTTGTCATCTTCTTTTGGGATGGGCATGGCTTCATTTTAAAACACTCCATCTTGATGAACGTTAGCTTTATTTGAGGCATGAGGGACATCAAAAGAAGTAGAAGTTTATGACACCAAGACAAGTCAGTAAGGATCAACGTAGGCTGAAGGAGAAAACAGAAAAAGAAAGAATAGAAAAAGAAGTAATAGAAACTGCAGAAGGAAGGGAAAATAAAGAAAAAGAAATGGAACTAGAGAAAGTTTATTCGTCAATGTTTTTTCTTCTATAGTTTGTGATGTCATTTTACAGGAACAAAAGGATAAGCATGTGAAGGAAATACACGAACTTCCACGTTTGAAAAGGAATCTTGTTCATAGTGCTTTATCATGCATTTGGTCCGTCGATAAGAAGCAAATTCGTCAAACACAACGCATGGAATTATTTATTGTTACATATCAAGGTGGGGTACTGTTGCCAAGAAATGTTATCGACGGATTACAACCATTGGAAAGTAACAAATATCAAGTTGAATTTGATCCTGGAAGAAGAGAATTAGTTTCAACTTGTGAAAAAATAAAATTCCTTCACAAGATCGTAATAAAAACTTACTTTAAAACCAATGTCTTAAGATTCGGGAGAAATCTTCTCGAAGAAGGAGGGTATGATGTGAATTGCATATGGGTCAAATGGAGGATGACTAATGCGCTGTGTTGATGCAGTTTCTTTTATTTAAACAAGGGCCCAATGCTTTGTAAAATTGGCTGACCAAATTGTGTTTGTGCTTAACCAATTAATGGGCTTTAGTTTTGCTTTATCTTCAAGTTGAAATAAGGGTCCATATGCCAACTTAAGAACCAACCTTTGGAAGATCAAGAGGACCTTTGCTCAAAGTTTGTGGATGACAATTTGTAGCCTTAAATTCAGTTACAATCAACCATTAAGTAGCGGATCATTATTAGCTTGAGTGGATCATTAATTAACAGCTTTAAGCGGGATGATATTGAAATTTATGTGTCCTTTGTAATTATGATGGTTAAAGCTGCTATATAAGTTGAACCATTTTCATCAATGAAGGCAAGCTGAGTTTTATTCAGAAAATAAACGAGTTTTATCTCATCTATCTTAGTGAGAGTGAATCTCCTAAGTTCTTGAGTGATTCAAGAATCCATGAGTTTAATCGAAGGTCCTTTATCCCTTTGTGTGTTTCAACTCTTAGGCTTATCTTCCATTCTTGGAAGTGTGATGTCTATCAATTTTCATTCCATCTTCTTTTATGTTTCCATTTTCTCGTTTTAAATAATTTCTCAAATTTCTTGCTTGTTAGCATTCCAACAATGATAGATCAGTCAAACGAATCGAACGCTGTGGATTCACATCATTTGGTATTCACAGCCTGGCCATCTAGATTTGGAATAGGAAAGGAAGTTTATTACACAAAGTAGTTAACCGAAGGCCATCCATGTTTAGTTGCATTCGATTACGGAAGCGAAAACAATGGTGTGAACCAAAGTTTGGTGGAGAAACTCCAGTTACCAGCAACCTTTCATCTGGATCAACCATGGATCAAATTCAGTACATGGCAATGTGTAAAAGAAGTATTATGTGATATTGCCCCAATGACGCTTGTCATCTTCTTTTGGGATGGGCATGGCTTCATTTTAAAACACTCCATCTTGATGAACGTTAGCTTTATTTGAGGCATGAGGGACATCAAAAGAAGTAGAAGTTTATGACACCAAGACAAGTCAGTAAGGATCAACGTAGGCTGAAGGAGAAAACAGAAAAAGAAAGAATAGAAAAAGAAGTAATAGAAACTGCAGAAGGAAGGGAAAATAAAGAAAAAGAAATGGAACTAGAGAAAGATTATTCGTCAATGTTTTTTCTTCTATAGTTTGTGATGTCATTTTACAGGAACAAAAGGATAAGCATGTGAAGGAAATACACGAACTTCCATGTTTGAAAAGCAAGCCTGTTCATAGTGCTTTATCATGCATTTGGTCCGTCGATAAGATGCAAATTCGTCAAACACAACGCATGGAATTATTTATTGTTACATATCAAGGTGGGGTACTGTTGCCAAGAAATGTTATCGACGGATTGCAACCATTGGAAAGTAACAATATCAAGTTGAATTTGATCCTGGAAGAAGAGAATTAGTTTCAACTTGTGAAGAAATAAAATTCCTTCACAAGATCGTAATAAAAACTTACTTTAAAACCAGTGTCTTAAGATTCGGGAGAAATCTTCTCGAAGAAGGAGGGTATGATGTGAATTGCATATGGGTCAAATGGAGGATGACTAATGCGCCGTGTTGATGCAGTTTCTTTTATTTAAACAAGGGCCCAATGCTTTGTAAAATTGGCTGACCAAATTGTGTTTGTGCTTAACCAATTAATGGGCTTTAGTTTTGCTTTATCTTCAAGTTGAAATAAGGGTCCATATGCCAACTTAAGAACCAACCTTTGGAAGATCAAGAGGACCTTTGCTCAAAGTTTGTGGATGACAATTTGTAGCCTTAAATTCAGTTACAATCAACCATTAAGTAGCGGATCATTATTAGCTTGAGTGGATCATTAATTAACAGCTTTAAGCGGGATGATATTGAAATTTATGTGTCCTTTGTAATTATGATGGTTAAAGCTGCTATATAAGTTGAACCATTTTCATCAATGAAGGCAAGCTGAGTTTTATTCAGAAAATAAACGAGTTTTATCTCATCTATCTTAATGAGAGTGAATCTCCTAAGTTCTTGAGTGATTTAAGAATCCATGAGTTTAATCGAAGGTCCTTTATCCCTTTGTGTGTTTCAACTCTTAGGCTTATCTTCCATTCTTGGAAGTGTAATGTCTATCAATTTTCATTCCATCTTCTTTTATGTTTCCATTTTCTCGTTTTAAATAATTTCTCAAATTTCTTGCTTGTTAGCATTCCAACAATGATAGATCAGTCAAACGAATCGAACGCTGTGGATTCACATCATTTGGTATTCACAGCCTGGCCATCTAGATTTGGAATAGGAAAGGAAGTTTATTACACAAAGTAGTTAACCGAAGGCCATCCATGTTTAGTTGCATTCGATTACGGAAGCGAAAACAATGGTGTGAACCAAAGTTTGGTGGAGAAACTCCAGTTACCAGCAACCTTTCATCTGGATCAACCATGGATCAAATTCAGTACATGGCAATGTGTAAAAGAAGTATTATGTGATATTGCTCCAATGACTCTTGTCATCTTCTTTTGGGATGGGCATGGCTTCATTTTAAAACACTCCATCTTGATGAACGTTAGCTTTATTTGAGGCATGAGGGACATCAAAAGAAGTAGAAGTTTATGACACCAAGACAAGTCAGTAAGGATCAACGTAGGCTGAAGGAGAAAACAGAAAAAGAAAGAATAGAAAAAGAAGTAATAGAAACTGCAGAAGGAAGGGAAAATAAAGAAAAAGAAATGGAACTAGAGAAAGTTTATTCGTCAATGTTTTTTCTTCTATAGTTTGTGATGTCATTTTACAGGAACAAAAGGATAAGCATGTGAAGGAAATACACGAACTTCCATGTTTGAAAAGCAAGCCTGTTCATAGTGCTTTATCATGCATTTGGTCCGTCGATAAGATGCAAATTCGTCAAACACAACGCATGGAATTATTTATTGTTACATACAAGGTGGGGTACTGTTGCCAAGAAATGTTATCGACGGATTGCAACCATTGGAAAGTAACAATATCAAGTTGAATTTGATCCTGGAAGAAGAGAATTAGTTTCAACTTGTGAAGAAATAAAATTCCTTCACAAGATCGTAATAAAAACTTACTTTAAAACCAGTGTCTTAAGATTCGGGAGAAATCTTCTCGAAGAAGGAGGGTATGATGTGAATTGCATATGGGTCAAATGGAGGATGACTAATGCGCCGTGTTGATGCAATTTCTTTTATTTAAACAAGGGCCCAATGCTTTGTAAAATTGGCTGACCAAATTGTGTTTGTGCTTAACCAATTAATGGGCTTTAGTTTTGCTTTATCTTCAAGTTGAAATAAGGGTCCATATGCCAACTTAAGAACCAACCTTTGGAAGATCAAGAGGACCTTTGCTCAAAGTTTGTGGATGACAATTTGTAGCCTTAAATTCAGTTACAATCAACCATTAAGTAGCGGATCATTATTAGCTTGAGTGGATCATTAATTACCAGCTTTAAGCGGGATGATATTGAAATTTATGTGTCCTTTGTAATTATGATGGTTAAAGCTGCTATATAAGTTGAACCATTTTCATCAATGAAGGCAAGCTGAGTTTTATTCAGAAAATAAACGAGTTTTATCTCATCTATCTTAGTGAGAGTGAATCTCCTAAGTTCTTGAGTGATTCAAGAATCCATGAGTTTAATCAAAGGTCCTCTATCCCTTTGTGTGTTTCAACTCTTAGGCTTATCTTCCATTCTTGGAAGTGTGATGTCTATCAATTTTCATTCCATCTTCTTTCATGTTTCCATTTTCTCGTTTTAAATAATTTCTCAAATTTCTTGCTTGTTAGCATTCCAACAATGATAGATCAGTCAAACGAATCGAACGCTGTGGATTCATATCATTTGGTATTCACAGCCTGGCCATCTAGATTTGGAATAGGAAAGGAAGTTTATTACACAAAGTAGTTAACCGAAGGCCATCCATGTTTAGTTGCATTCGATTACGGAAGCGAAAACAATGGTGTGAACCAAAGTTTCGTGGAGAAACTCCAGTTACCAGCAACCTTTCATCTGGATCAACCATGGATCAAATTCAGTACATGGCAATGTGTAAAAGAAGTATTATGTGATATTGCTCCAATGACTCTTGTCATCTTCTTTTGGGATGGGCATGGCTTCATTTTAAAACACTCCATCTTGATGAACGTTCCCTTTATTTGAGGCATGAGGGACATCAAAAGAAGTAGAAGTTCATGACACCAAGACAAGTCAGTAAGGATCAACGTAGGCTGAAGGAAGGAAGGGAAGGGAAAATAAAGAAAAAGAAATGGAACTAGAGAAAGTTTATTCGTCAATGTTTTTTCTTCTATAGTTTGTGATGTCATTTTACAGGAACAAAAGGATAAGCATGTGAAGGAAATACACGAACTTCCACGTTTGAAAAGGAATCTTGTTCATAGTGCTTTATCATGCATTTGGTCCGTCGATAAGAAGCAAATTCGTCAAACACAACGCATGGAATTATTTATTGTTACATATCAGGTGGGGTACTGTTGCCAAGAAATGTTATCGACGGATTGCAACCATTGGAAAGTAACAATATCAAGTTGAATTTGATCCTGGAAGAAGAGAATTAGTTTCAACTTGTGAAGAAATAAAATTCCTTCACAAGATCATAATAAAAACTTACTTTAAAACCAGTGTCTTAAGATTCGGGAGAAATCTTCTCGAAGAAGGAAGGTATGATGTGAATTGCATATGGGTCAAATGGAGGATGACTAATGCGCCGTGTTGATGCAGTTTCTTTTATTTAAACAAGGGTCCAATGCTTTGTAAAATTGGCTGACCAAATTGTGTTTGTGCTTAACCAATTAATGGGCTTTAGTTTTGCTTTATCTTCAAGTTGAAATAAGGGTCCATATGCCAACTTAAGAACCAACCTTTGGAAGATCAAGAGGACCTTTGCTCAAAGTTTGTGGATGACAATTTGTAGCCTTAAATTCAGTTATAATCAACCATTAAGTAGCGGATCATTATTAGCTTGAGTGGATCATTAATTAACAGCTTTAAGCGGGATGATATTGAAATTTATGTGTCCTTTGTAATTATGATGGTTAAAGCTGCTATATAAGTTGAACCATTTTCATCAATGAAGGCAAGCTGAGTTTTATTCAGAAAATAAACGAGTTTTATCTCATCTATCTTAGTGAGAGTGAATCTCCTAAGTTCTTGAGTGATTCAAGAATCCATGAGTTTAATCGAAGGTCCTTTATCCCTTTGTGTGTTTCAACTCTTAGGCTTATCTTCCATTCTTGGAAGTGTGATGTCTATCAATTTTCATTCCATCTTCTTTCATGTTTCCATTTTCTCGTTTTAAATAATTTCTCAAATTTCTTGCTTGTTAGCATTCCAACAATGATAGATCAGTCAAACGAATCGAACGCTGTGGATTCACATCATTTGGTATTCACAGCCTGGCCATCTAGATTTGGAATAGGAAAGGAAGTTTATTACACAAAGTAGTTAACCGAAGGCCATCCATGTTTAGTTGCATTCGATTACGGAAGCGAAAACAATGGTGTGAACCAAAGTTTGGTGGAGAAACTCCAGTTACCAGCAACCTTTCATCTGGATCAACCATGGATCAAATTCAGTACATGGCAATGTGTAAAAGAAGTATTATGTGATATTGCTCCAATGACTCTTGTCATCTTCTTTTGGGATGGGCATGGCTTCATTTTAAAACACTCCATCTTGATGAACGTTAGCTTTATTTGAGGCATGAGGGACATCAAAAGAAGTAGAAGTTTATGACACCAAGACAAGTCAGTAAGGATCAACGTAGGCTGAAGGAGAAAACAGAAAAAGAAAGAATAGAAAAAGAAGTAATAGAAACTGCAGAAGGAAGGGAAAATAAAGAAAAAGAAATGGAACTAGAGAAAGTTTATTCGTCAATGTTTTTTCTTCTATAGTTTGTGATGTCATTTTACAGGAACAAAAGGATAAGCATGTGAAGGAAATACACGAACTTCCACGTTTGAAAAGGAATCTTGTTCATAGTGCTTTATCATGCATTTGGTCCGTCGATAAGAAGCAAATTCGTCAAACACAACGCATGGAATTATTTATTGTTACATATCAGGTGGGGTACTGTTGCCAAGAAATGTTATCGACGGATTGCAACCATTGGAAAGTAACAATATCAAGTTGAATTTGATCCTGGAAGAAGAGAATTAGTTTCAACTTGTGAAGAAATAAAATTCCTTCACAAGATCGTAATAAAAACTTACTTTAAAACCAGTGTCTTAAGATTCGGGAGAAATCTTCTCGAAGAAGGAGGGTATGATGTGAATTGCATATGGGTCAAATGGAGGATGACTAATGCGCCATGTTGATGCAGTTTCTTTTATTTAAACAAGGGCCCAATGCTTTGTAAAATTGGCTGACCAAATTGTGTTTGTGCTTAACCAATTAATGGGCTTTAGTTTTGCTTTATCTTCAAGTTGAAATAAGGGTCCATATGCCAACTTAAGAACCAACCTTTGGAAGATCAAGAGGACCTTTGCTCAAAGTTTGTGGATGACAATTTGTAGCCTTAAATTCAGTTACAATCAACCATTAAGTAGCGGATCATTATTAGCTTGAGTGGATCATTAATTACCAGCTTTAAGCGGGATGATATTGAAATTTATGTGTCCTTTGTAATTATGATGGTTAAAGCTGCTATATAAGTTGAACCATTTTCATCAATGAAGGCAAGCTGAGTTTTATTCAGAAAATAAACGAGTTTTATCTCATCTATCTTAGTGAGAGTGAATCTCCTAAGTTCTTGAGTGATTCAAGAATCCATGAGTTTAATCAAAGGTCCTCTATCCCTTTGTGTGTTTCAACTCTTAGGCTTATCTTCCATTCTTGGAAGTGTGATGTCTATCAATTTTCATTCCATCTTCTTTCATGTTTCCATTTTCTCGTTTTAAATAATTTCTCAAATTTCTTGCTTGTTAGCATTCCAACAATGATAGATCAGTCAAACGAATCGAACGCTGTGGACACATATCATTTGGTATTCACAGCCTGGCCATCTAGATTTGGAATAGGAAAGGAAGTTTATTACACAAAGTAGTTAACCGAAGGCCATCCATGTTTAGTTGCATTCGATTACGGAAGCGAAAACAATGGTGTGAACCAAAGTTTGGTGGAGAAACTCCAGTTACCAGCAACCTTTCATCTGGATCAACCATGGATCAAATTCAGTACATGGCAATGTGTAAAAGAAGTATTATGTGATATTGCTCCAATGACTCTTGTCATCTTCTTTTGGGATGGGCATGGCTTCATTTTAAAACACTCCATCTTGATGAACGTTCCCTTTATTTGAGGCATGAGGGACATCAAAAGAAGTAGAAGTTTATGACACCAAGACAAGTCAGTAAGGATCAACGTAGGCTAAAGGAAGGAAGGGAAGGGAAAATAAAGAAAAAGAAATGGAACTAGAGAAAGTTTATTCGTCAATGTTTTTTCTTCTATAGTTTGTGATGTCATTTTACAGGAACAAAAGGATAAGCATGTGAAGGAAATACACGAACTTCCACGTTTGAAAAGGAATCTTGTTCATAGTGCTTTATCATGCATTTGGTCCGTCGATAAGAAGCAAATTCGTCAAACACAACGCATGGAATTATTTATTGTTACATATCAGGTGGGGTACTGTTGCCAAGAAATGTTATCGATGGATTGCAACCATTGGAAAGTAACAATATCAAGTTGAATTTGATCCTGGAAGAAGAGAATTAGTTTCAACTTGTGAAGAAATAAAATTCCTTCACAAGATCATAATAAAAACTTACTTTAAAACCAGTGTCTTAAGATTCGGGAGAAATCTTCTCGAAGAAGGAAGGTATGATGTGAATTGCATATGGGTCAAATGGAGGATGACTAATGCGCCGTGTTGATGCAGTTTCTTTTATTTAAACAAGGGTCCAATGCTTTGTAAAATTGGCTGACCAAATTGTGTTTGTGCTTAACCAATTAATGGGCTTTAGTTTTGCTTTATCTTCAAGTTGAAATAAGGGTCCATATGCCAACTTAAGAACCAACCTTTGGAAGATCAAGAGGACCTTTGCTCAAAGTTTGTGGATGACAATTTGTAGCCTTAAATTCAGTTATAATCAACCATTAAGTAGCGGATCATTATTAGCTTGAGTGGATCATTAATTAACAGCTTTAAGCGGGATGATATTGAAATTTATGTGTCCTTTGTAATTATGATGGTTAAAGCTGCTATATAAGTTGAACCATTTTCATCAATGAAGGCAAGCTGAGTTTTATTCAGAAAATAAACGAGTTTTATCTCATCTATCTTAGTGAGAGTGAATCTCCTAAGTTCTTGAGTGATTCAAGAATCCATGAGTTTAATCGAAGGTCCTTTATCCCTTTGTGTGTTTCAACTCTTAGGCTTATCTTCCATTCTTGGAAGTGTGATGTCTATCAATTTTCATTCCATCTTCTTTCATGTTTCCATTTTCTCGTTTTAAATAATTTCTCAAATTTCTTGCTTGTTAGCATTCCAACAATGATAGATCAGTCAAACGAATCGAACGCTGTGGATTCATATCATTTGGTATTCACAGCCTGGCCATCTAGATTTGGAATAGGAAAGGAAGTTTATTACACAAAGTGGTTAACCGAAGGCCATCCATGTTTAGTTGCATTCGATTACGGAAGCGAAAACAATGGTGTGAACCAAAGTTTGGTGGAGAAACTCCAGTTACCAGAGACCTTTCATCTGGATCAACCATGGATCAAATTCAGTACATGGCAATGTGTGAAAGAAGTATTATGTGATATTGCTCCAATGACTCTTGTCATCTTCTTTTGGGATGGGCATGGCTTCATTTTAAAACACTCCATCTTGATGAACGTTCCCTTTATTTGAGGCATGAGGGACATCAAAAGAAGTAGAAGTTTATGACACCAAGACAAGTCAGTAAGGATCAACGTAGGCTGAAGGAGAAAACAGAAAAAGAAACAATAGAAAAAGATGTAATAGAAACTACAGAAGGAAGGGAAAATAAAGAAAAAGAAATGGAACTAGAGAAAGATTATTCGTCAATGTTTTTTCTTCTATAGTTTGTGATGTCATTTTACAGGAACAAAAGGATAAGCATGTGAAGGAAATACACGAACTTCCACGTTTGAAAAGGAATCTTGTTCATAGTGCTTTATCATGCATTTGGTCCGTCGATAAGAAGCAAATTCGTCAAACACAACGCATGGAATTATTTATTGTTACATATCAGGTGGGGTACTGTTGCCAAGAAATGTTATCGACGGATTGCAACCATTGGAAAGTAACAATATCAAGTTGAATTTGATCCTGGAAGAAGAGAATTAGTTTCAACTTGTGAAGAAATAAAATTCCTTCACAAGATCATAATAAAAACTTACTTTAAAACCAGTGTCTTAAGATTCGGGAGAAATCTTCTCGAAGAAGGAAGGTATGATGTGAATTGCATATGGGTCAAATGGAGGATGACTAATGCGCCGTGTTGATGCAGTTTCTTTTATTTAAACAAGGGTCCAATGCTTTGTAAAATTGGCTGACCAAATTGTGTTTGTGCTTAACCAATTAATGGGCTTTAGTTTTGCTTTATCTTCAAGTTGAAATAAGGGTCCATATGCCAACTTAAGAACCAACCTTTGGAAGATCAAGAGGACCTTTGCTCAAAGTTTGTGGATGACAATTTGTAGCCTTAAATTCAGTTATAATCAACCATTAAGTAGCGGATCATTATTAGCTTGAGTGGATCATTAATTAACAGCTTTAAGCGGGATGATATTGAAATTTATGTGTCCTTTGTAATTATGATGGTTAAAGCTGCTATATAAGTTGAACCATTTTCATCAATGAAGGCAAGCTGAGTTTTATTCAGAAAATAAACGAGTTTTATCTCATCTATCTTAGTGAGAGTGAATCTCCTAAGTTCTTGAGTGATTCAAGAATCCATGAGTTTAATCGAAGGTCCTTTATCCCTTTGTGTGTTTCAACTCTTAGGCTTATCTTCCATTCTTGGAAGTGTGATGTCTATCAATTTTCATTCCATCTTCTTTCATGTTTCCATTTTCTCGTTTTAAATAATTTCTCAAATTTCTTGCTTGTTAGCATTCCAACAATGATAGATCAGTCAAACGAATCGAACGCTGTGGATTCACATCATTTGGTATTCACAGCCTGGCCATCTAGATTTGGAATAGGAAAGGAAGTTTATTACACAAAGTGGTTAACCGAAGGCCATCCATGTTTAGTTGCATTCGATTACGGAAGCGAAAACAATGGTGTGAACCAAAGTTTGGTGGAGAAACTCCAGTTACCAGAGACCTTTCATCTGGATCAACCATGGATCAAATTCAGTACATGGCAATGTGTGAAAGAAGTATTATGTGATATTGCTCCAATGACTCTTGTCATCTTCTTTTGGGATGGGCATGGCTTCATTTTAAAACACTCCATCTTGATGAACGTTCCCTTTATTTGAGGCATGAGGGACATCAAAAGAAGTAGAAGTTTATGACACCAAGACAAGTCAGTAAGGATCAACGTAGGCTGAAGGAGAAAACAGAAAAAGAAACAATAGAAAAAGATGTAATAGAAACTACAGAAGGAAGGGAAAATAAAGAAAAAGAAATGGAACTAGAGAAAGATTATTCGTCAATGTTTTTTCTTCTATAGTTTGTGATGTCATTTTACAGGAACAAAAGGATAAGCATGTGAAGGAAATACACGAACTTCCACGTTTGAAAAGGAATCTTGTTCATAGTGCTTTATCATGCATTTGGTCCGTCGATAAGAAGCAAATTCGTCAAACACAACGCATGGAATTATTTATTGTTACATATCAGGTGGGGTACTGTTGCCAAGAAATGTTATCGACGGATTGCAACCATTGGAAAGTAACAATATCAAGTTGAATTTGATCCTGGAAGAAGAGAATTAGTTTCAACTTGTGAAGAAATAAAATTCCTTCACAAGATCATAATAAAAACTTACTTTAAAACCAGTGTCTTAAGATTCGGGAGAAATCTTCTCGAAGAAGGAAGGTATGATGTGAATTGCATATGGGTCAAATGGAGGATGACTAATGCGCCGTGTTGATGCAGTTTCTTTTATTTAAACAAGGGTCCAATGCTTTGTAAAATTGGCTGACCAAATTGTGTTTGTGCTTAACCAATTAATGGGCTTTAGTTTTGCTTTATCTTCAAGTTGAAATAAGGGTCCATATGCCAACTTAAGAACCAACCTTTGGAAGATCAAGAGGACCTTTGCTCAAAGTTTGTGGATGACAATTTGTAGCCTTAAATTCAGTTATAATCAACCATTAAGTAGCGGATCATTATTAGCTTGAGTGGATCATTAATTAACAGCTTTAAGCGGGATGATATTGAAATTTATGTGTCCTTTGTAATTATGATGGTTAAAGCTGCTATATAAGTTGAACCATTTTCATCAATGAAGGCAAGCTGAGTTTTATTCAGAAAATAAACGAGTTTTATCTCATCTATCTTAGTGAGAGTGAATCTCCTAAGTTTTTGAGTGATTCAAGAATCCATGAGTTTAATCGAAGGTCCTTTACCCCTTTGTGTGTTTCAACTCTTAGGCTTATCTTCCATTCTTGGAAGTGTGATGTCTATCAATTTTCATTCCATCTTCTTTTATGTTTCCATTTTCTCGTTTTAAATAATTTCTCAAATTTCTTGCTTGTTAGCATTCCAACAATGATAGATTAGTCAAACGAATCGAACGCTGTGGATTCACATCATTTGGTATTCACAGCCTGGCCATCTAGATTTGGAATTGGAAAGGAAGTTTATTACACAAAGTGGTTAACCGAAGGCCATCCATGTTTAGTTACATTCGATTATGGAAGCGAAAACAATGGTGTGAACCAAAGTTTGGTGGAGAAACTCCAGTTACCAGAGACCTTTCATCTGGATCAAGCATGGATCAAATTCAGTACATGGCAATGTGTGAAAGAAGTATTATGTGATATTGCTCCAATGACTCTTGTCATCTTCTTTTGGGATGGGCATGGCTTCATTTTAAAACACTCCATCTTGATGATCGTTCGCTTTATTTGAGGCATGAGGGACATCAAAAGAAGTAGAAGTTTATGACACCAAGACAAGTCAGTAAGGATCAACGTAGGCTGAAGGAGAAAACAGAAAAAGAAAGAATAGAAAAAGAAGTAATAGAAACTGCAGAAGGAAGGGAAAATAAAGAAAAAGAAATGGAACTAGAGAAAGATTATTCGTCAATGTTTTTCTTCTATAGTTTTTGATGTCATTTTACAGGAACAAAAGGATAAGCATGTGAAGGAAATACACGAACTTCCATGTTTGAAAAGGAAGCTTGTTCATAGTGCTTTATCATGCATTTGGTCCGTCGATAAGAAGCAAATTCGTCAAACACAACGCATGGAATTATTTATTGTTACATATCAAGGTGGGGTACTGTTGCCAAGAAATGTTATCGACGGATTGCAACCATTCGAAAGTAACAAATATCAAGTTGAATTTGATCCTGGAAGAAGAGAATTAGTTTCAACTTGTGAAAAAATAAAATTCCTTCCAAGATCGTAATAAAAACCTACTTTAAAACCAGTGTCTTAAGATTCGGGACAAATCTTCTCGAAGAAGGAGGGTATGATGTGAATTGCATATGGGTCAAATGGAGGATGACTAATGCGCCGTGTTGATGCAGTTTCTTTTATTTAAACAAGGGCCCAATGCTTTGTAAAATTGGCTGACCAAATTGTGTTTGTGCTTAACCAATTAATGGGCTTTAGTTTTGCTTTATCTTCAAGTTGAAATAAGGGTCCATATGCCAACTTAAGAACCAACCTTTGGAAGATCAAGAGGACCTTTGCTCAAAGTTTGTGGATGACAATTTGTAGCCTTAAATTCAGTTATAATCAACCATTAAGTAGCGGATCATTATTAGCTTGAGTGGATCATTAATTAACAGCTTTAAGCGGGATGATATTGAAATTTATGTGTCCTTTGTAATTATGATGGTTAAAGCTGCTATATAAGTTGAACCATTTTCATCAATGAAGGCAAGCTGAGTTTTATTCAGAAAATAAACGAGTTTTATCTCATCTATCTTAGTGAGAGTGAATCTCCTAAGTTCTTGAGTGATTCAAGAATCCATGAGTTTAATCGAAGGTCCTTTATCCCTTTGTGTGTTTCAACTCTTAGGCTTATCTTCCATTCTTGGAAGTGTGATGTCTATCAATTTTCATTCCATCTTCTTTCATGTTTCCATTTTCTCGTTTTAAATAATTTCTCAAATTTCTTGCTTGTTAGCATTCCAACAATGATAGATCAGTCAAACGAATCGAACGCTGTGGATTCACATCATTTGGTATTCACAGCCTGGCCATCTAGATTTGGAATAGGAAAGGAAGTTTATTACACAAAGTGGTTAACCGAAGGCCATCCATGTTTAGTTGCATTCGATTACGGAAGCGAAAACAATGGTGTGAACCAAAGTTTGGTGGAGAAACTCCAGTTACCAGAGACCTTTCATCTGGATCAACCATGGATCAAATTCAGTACATGGCAATGTGTGAAAGAAGTATTATGTGATATTGCTCCAATGACTCTTGTCATCTTCTTTTGGGATGGGCATGGCTTCATTTTAAAACACTCCATCTTGATGAACGTTCCCTTTATTTGAGGCATGAGGGACATCAAAAGAAGTAGAAGTTTATGACACCAAGACAAGTCAGTAAGGATCAACGTAGGCTGAAGGAGAAAACAGAAAAAGAAACAATAGAAAAAGATGTAATAGAAACTACAGAAGGAAGGGAAAATAAAGAAAAAGAAATGGAACTAGAGAAAGATTATTCGTCAATGTTTTTTCTTCTATAGTTTGTGATGTCATTTTACAGGAACAAAAGGATAAGCATGTGAAGGAAATACACGAACTTCCACGTTTGAAAAGGAATCTTGTTCATAGTGCTTTATCATGCATTTGGTCCGTCGATAAGAAGCAAATTCGTCAAACACAACGCATGGAATTATTTATTGTTACATATCAGGTGGGGTACTGTTGCCAAGAAATGTTATCGACGGATTGCAACCATTGGAAAGTAACAATATCAAGTTGAATTTGATCCTGGAAGAAGAGAATTAGTTTCAACTTGTGAAGAAATAAAATTCCTTCACAAGATCATAATAAAAACTTACTTTAAAACCAGTGTCTTAAGATTCGGGAGAAATCTTCTCGAAGAAGGAAGGTATGATGTGAATTGCATATGGGTCAAATGGAGGATGACTAATGCGCCGTGTTGATGCAGTTTCTTTTATTTAAACAAGGGTCCAATGCTTTGTAAAATTGGCTGACCAAATTGTGTTTGTGCTTAACCAATTAATGGGTTTTAGTTTTGCTTTATCTTCAAGTTGAAATAAGGGTCCATATGCCAACTTAAGAACCAACCTTTGGAAGATCAAGAGGACCTTTGCTCAAAGTTTGTGGATGACAATTTGTAGCCTTAAATTCAGTTATAATCAACCATTAAGTAGCGGATCATTATTAGCTTGAGTGGATCATTAATTAACAGCTTTAAGCGGGATGATATTGAAATTTATGTGTCCTTTGTAATTATGATGGTTAAAGCTGCTATATAAGTTGAACCATTTTCATCAATGAAGGCAAGCTGAGTTTTATTCAGAAAATAAACGAGTTTTATCTCATCTATCTTAGTGAGAGTGAATCTCCTAAGTTTTTGAGTGATTCAAGAATCCATGAGTTTAATCGAAGGTCCTTTACCCCTTTGTGTGTTTCAACTCTTAGGCTTATCTTCCATTCTTGGAAGTGTGATGTCTATCAATTTTCATTCCATCTTCTTTTATGTTTCCATTTTCTCGTTTTAAATAATTTCTCAAATTTCTTGCTTGTTAGCATTCCAACAATGATAGATTAGTCAAACGAATCGAACGCTGTGGATTCACATCATTTGGTATTCACAGCCTGGCCATCTAGATTTGGAATTGGAAAGGAAGTTTATTACACAAAGTGGTTAACCGAAGGCCATCCATGTTTAGTTACATTCGATTATGGAAGCGAAAACAATGGTGTGAACCAAAGTTTGGTGGAGAAACTCCAGTTACCAGAGACCTTTCATCTGGATCAAGCATGGATCAAATTCAGTACATGGCAATGTGTGAAAGAAGTATTATGTGATTTTGCTCCAATGACTCTTGTCATCTTCTTTTGGGATGGGCATGGCTTCATTTTAAAACACTCCATCTTGATGATCGTTCGCTTTATTTGAGGCATGAGGGACATCAAAAGAAGTAGAAGTTTATGACACCAAGACAAGTCAGTAAGGATCAACGTAGGCTGAAGGAGAAAACAGAAAAAGAAAGAATAGAAAAAGAAGTAATAGAAACTGCAGAAGGAAGGGAAAATAAAGAAAAAGAAATGGAACTAGAGAAAGATTATTCGTCAATGTTTTTCTTCTATAGTTTTTGATGTCATTTTACAGGAACAAAAGGATAAGCATGTGAAGGAAATACACGAACTTCCATGTTTGAAAAGGAAGCTTGTTCATAGTGCTTTATCATGCATTTGGTCCGTCGATAAGAAGCAAATTCGTCAAACACAACGCATGGAATTATTTATTGTTACATATCAAGGTGGGGTACTGTTGCCAAGAAATGTTATCGACGGATTGCAACCATTCGAAAGTAACAAATATCAAGTTGAATTTGATCCTGGAAGAAGAGAATTAGTTTCAACTTGTGAAAAAATAAAATTCCTTCACAAGATCGTAATAAAAACCTACTTTAAAACCAGTGTCTTAAGATTCGGGACAAATCTTCTCGAAGAAGGAGGGTATGATGTGAATTGCATATGGGTCAAATGGAGGATGACTAATGCGCCGTGTTGATGCAGTTTCTTTTATTTAAACAAGGGCCCAATGCTTTGTAAAATTGGCTGACCAAATTGTGTTTGTGCTTAACCAATTAATGGGCTTTAGTTTTTCTTTATCTTCAAGTTGAAATAAGGGTCCATATGCCAACTTAAGAACCAACCTTTGGAAGATCAAGAGGACCTTGGCTCAAAGTTTGTGGATGACAATTTGTAGCCTTAAATTCAGTTACAATCAACCATTAAGTAGCGGATCATTATTAGCTTGAGTGGATCATTAATTAACAGCTTTAAGCGGGATGATATTGAAATTTATGTGTCCTTTGTAATTATGATGGTTAAAGCTGCTATATAAGTTGAACCATTTTCATCAATGAAGGCAAGCTGAGTTTTATTCAGAAAATAAACGAGTTTTATCTCATCTTTCTTAGTCAGAGTGATTCTCCTAAGTTCTTGAGTGATTCAAGAATCCATGAGTTTAATCGAAGGTCCTTTACCCCTTTGTGTGTTTCAACTCTTAGGCTTATCTTCCATTCTTGGAAGTGTGATGTCTATCAATTTTCATTCCATCTTCTTTCATGTTTCCATTTTCTCGTTTTAAATAATTTCTCAAATTTCTTGCTTGTTAGCATTCCAACAATGATAGATCAGTCAAACGAATCGAACGCTGTGGATTCATATCATTTGGTATTCACAGCCTGGCCATCTAGATTTGGAATAGGAAAGGAAGTTTATTACACAAAGTGGTTAACCGAAGGCCATCCATGTTTAGTTGCATTCGATTACGGAAGCGAAAACAATGGTGTGAACCAAAGTTTGGTGGAGAAACTCCAGTTACCAGAGACCTTTCATCTGGATCAACCATGGATCAAATTCAGTACATGGCAATGTGTGAAAGAAGTATTATGTGATATTGCTCCAATGACTCTTGTCATCTTCTTTTGGGATGGGCATGGCTTCATTTTAAAACACTCCATCTTGATGAACGTTCCCTTTATTTGAGGCATGAGGGACATCAAAAGAAGTAGAAGTTTATGACACCAAGACAAGTCAGTAAGGATCAACGTAGGCTGAAGGAGAAAACAGAAAAAGAAACAATAGAAAAAGATGTAATAGAAACTACAGAAGGAAGGGAAAATAAAGAAAAAGAAATGGAACTAGAGAAAGATTATTCGTCAATGTTTTTTCTTCTATAGTTTGTGATGTCATTTTACAGGAACAAAAGGATAAGCATGTGAAGGAAATACACGAACTTCCACGTTTGAAAAGGAATCTTGTTCATAGTGCTTTATCATGCATTTGGTCCGTCGATAAGAAGCAAATTCGTCAAACACAACGCATGGAATTATTTATTTTTACATATCAGGTGGGGTACTGTTGCCAAGAAATGTTATCGACGGATTGCAACCATTGGAAAGTAACAATATCAAGTTGAATTTGATCCTGGAAGAAGAGAATTAGTTTCAACTTGTGAAGAAATAAAATTCCTTCACAAGATCATAATAAAAACTTACTTTAAAACCAGTGTCTTAAGATTCGGGAGAAATCTTCTCGAAGAAGGAAGGTATGATGTGAATTGCATATGGGTCAAATGGAGGATGACTAATGCGCCGTGTTGATGCAGTTTCTTTTATTTAAACAAGGGTCCAATGCTTTGTAAAATTGGCTGACCAAATTGTGTTTGTGCTTAACCAATTAATGGGCTTTAGTTTTGCTTTATCTTCAAGTTGAAATAAGGGTCCATATGCCAACTTAATAACCAACCTTTGGAAGATCAAGAGGACCTTTGCTCAAAGTTTGTGGATGACAATTTGTAGCCTTAAATTCAGTTATAATCAACCATTAAGTAGCGGATCATTATTAGCTTGAGTGGATCATTAATTAACAGCTTTAAGCGGGATGATATTGAAATTTATGTGTCCTTTGTAATTATGATGGTTAAAGCTGCTATATAAGTTGAACCATTTTCATCAATGAAGGCAAGCTGAGTTTTATTCAGAAAATAAACGAGTTTTATCTCATCTATCTTAGTGAGAGTGAATCTCCTAAGTTCTTGAGTGATTCAAGAATCCATGAGTTTAATCGAAGGTCCTTTATCCCTTTGTGTGTTTCAACTCTTAGGCTTATCTTCCATTCTTGGAAGTGTGATGTCTATCAATTTTCATTCCATCTTCTTTCATGTTTCCATTTTCTCGTTTTAAATAATTTCTCAAATTTCTTGCTTGTTAGCATTCCAACAATGATAGATCAGTCAAACGAATCGAACGCTGTGGATTCACATCATTTGGTATTCACAGCCTGGCCATCTAGATTTGGAATAGGAAAGGAAGTTTATTACACAAAGTGGTTAACCGAAGGCCATCCATGTTTAGTTGCATTCGATTACGGAAGCGAAAACAATGGTGTGAACCAAAGTTTGGTGGAGAAACTCCAGTTACCAGAGACCTTTCATCTGGATCAACCATGGATCAAATTCAGTACATGGCAATGTGTGAAAGAAGTATTATGTGATATTGCTCCAATGACTCTTGTCATCTTCTTTTGGGATGGGCATGGCTTCATTTTAAAACACTCCATCTTGATGAACGTTCCCTTTATTTGAGGCATGAGGGACATCAAAAGAAGTAGAAGTTTATGACACCAAGACAAGTCAGTAAGGATCAACGTAGGCTGAAGGAGAAAACAGAAAAAGAAACAATAGAAAAAGATGTAATAGAAACTACAGAAGGAAGGGAAAATAAAGAAAAAGAAATGGAACTAGAGAAAGATTATTCGTCAATGTTTTTTCTTCTATAGTTTGTGATGTCATTTTACAGGAACAAAAGGATAAGCATGTGAAGGAAATACACGAACTTCCATGTTTGAAAAGGAAGCTTGTTCATAGTGCTTTATCATGCATTTGGTCCGTCGATAAGAAGCAAATTCGTCAAACACAACACATTGAATTATTTATTGTTACATATCAAGGTGGGGTACTGTTGCCAAGAAATGTTATCGACGGATTGCAACCATTGGAAACTAACAAATATCAAGTTGAATTTGATCCTGGAAGAAGAGAATTAGTTTCAACTTGTGAAAAAATAAAATTCCTTCACAAGATCGTAATAAAAACTTACTTTAAAACCAGTGTCTGAAGATTCGAGACAAATCTTCTCGAAGAAGGAGGGTATGATGTGAATTGCATATGGGTCAAATGGAGGATGACTAATGCGCCGTGTTGATGCAGTTTCTTTTATTTAAACAAGGGCCCAATGCTTTGTAAAATTGGCTGACCAAATTGTGTTTGTGCTTAACCAATTAATGGGCTTTAGTTTTACTTTATCTTCAAGTTGAAATAAGGGTCCATATGCCAACTTAAGAACCAACCTTTGGAAGATCAAGAGGACCTTTGCTCAAAGTTTGTGGATGACAATTTGTAGCCTTAAATTCAGTTACAATCAACCATTAAGTAGCGGATCATTATTAGCTTGAGTGGATCATTAATTAACAGCTTTAAGCGGGATGATATTGAAATTTATGTGTCCTTTGTAATTATGATGGTTAAAGCTGCTATATAAGTTGAACCATTTTCATCAATGAAGGCAAGCTAAGTTTTATTCAGAAAATAAATGAGTTTTATCTCATCGATCTTAGTCAGAGTGATTCTCCTAAGTTTTTGAGTGATTCAAGAATCCATGAGTTTAATCGAAGGTCCTTTACCCCTTTGTGTGTTTCAACTCTTAGGCTTATCTTCCATTCTTGGAAGTGTGATGTCTATCAATTTTCATTCCATCTTCTTTTATGTTTCCATTTTCTCGTTTTAAATAATTTCTCAAATTTCTTGCTTGTTAGCATTCCAACAATGATAGATTAGTCAAACGAATCGAACGCTGTGGATTCACATCATTTGGTATTCACAGCCTGGCCATCTAGATTTGGAATTGGAAAGGAAGTTTATTACACAAAGTGGTTAACCGAAGGCCATCCATGTTTAGTTACATTCGATTATGGAAGCGAAAACAATGGTGTGAACCAAAGTTTGGTGGAGAAACTCCAGTTACCAGAGACCTTTCATCTGGATCAAGCATGGATCAAATTCAGTACATGGCAATGTGTGAAAGAAGTATTATGTGATATTGCTCCAATGACTCTTGTCATCTTCTTTTGGGATGGGCATGGCTTCATTTTAAAACACTCCATCTTGATGATCGTTCGCTTTATTTGAGGCATGAGGGACATCAAAAGAAGTAGAAGTTTATGACACCAAGACAAGTCAGTAAGGATCAACGTAGGCTGAAGGAGAAAACAGAAAAAGAAAGAATAGAAAAAGAAGTAATAGAAACTGCAGAAGGAAGGGAAAATAAAGAAAAAGAAATGGAACTAGAGAAAGATTATTCGTCAATGTTTTTCTTCTATAGTTTTTGATGTCATTTTACAGGAACAAAAGGATAAGCATGTGAAGGAAATACACGAACTTCCATGTTTGAAAAGGAAGCTTGTTCATAGTGCTTTATCATGCATTTGGTCCGTCGATAAGAAGCAAATTCGTCAAACACAACGCATGGAATTATTTATTGTTACATATCAAGGTGGGGTACTGTTGCCAAGAAATGTTATCGACGGATTGCAACCATTCGAAAGTAACAAATATCAAGTTGAATTTGATCCTGGAAGAAGAGAATTAGTTTCAACTTGTGAAAAAATAAAATTCCTTCACAAGATCGTAATAAAAACCTACTTTAAAACCAGTGTCTTAAGATTCGGGACAAATCTTCTCGAAGAAGGAGGGTATGATGTGAATTGCATATGGGTCAAATGGAGGATGACTAATGCGCCGTGTTGATGCAGTTTCTTTTATTTAAACAAGGGCCCAATGCTTTGTAAAATTGGCTGACCAAATTGTGTTTGTGCTTAACCAATTAATGGGCTTTAGTTTTGCTTTATCTTCAAGTTGAAATAAGGGTCCATATGCCAACTTAAGAACCAACCTTTGGAAGATCAAGAGGACCTTGGCTCAAAGTTTGTGGATGACAATTTGTAGCCTTAAATTCAGTTACAATCAACCATTAAGTAGCGGATCATTATTAGCTTGAGTGGATCATTAATTAACAGCTTTAAGCGGGATGATATTGAAATTTATGTGTCCTTTGTAATTATGATGGTTAAAGTTGCTATATAAGTTGAACCATTTTCATCAATGAAGTCAAGCTGAGTTTTATTCAGAAAATAAACGAGTTTTATCTCATCTATCTTAGTGAGAGTAAATCTCCTAAGTTCTTGAGTGATTCAAGAATCCATGAGTTTAATCGAAGGTCCTTTATCCCTTTGTGTGTTTCAACTCTTAGGCTTATCTTCCATTCTTGGAAGTGTGATGTCTAACAATTTTCATTCCATCTTCTTTTATGTTTCCATTTTCTCGTTTTAAATAGTTTCTCAAATTTCTTGCTTGTTAGCATTCCAACAATGATAGATCAGTCAAACGAATCGAACGCTGTGAATTCACATCATTTGGTATTCACAGCCTGGCCATCTAGATTTGGAATAGGAAAGGAAGTTTATTACACAAAGTGGTTAACCGAAGGCCATCCATGTTTAGTTGCATTCGATTACGGAAGCGAAAACAATGGTGTGAACCAAAGTTTGGTGGAGAAACTCCAGTTACCAGAGACCTTTCATCTGGATCAACCATGGATCAAATTCAGTACATGGCAATGTGTGAAAGAAGTATTATGTGATATTGCTCCAATGACTCTTGTCATCTTCTTTTGGGATGGGCATGGCTTCATTTTAAAACACTCCATCTTGATGAACGTTCGCTTTATTTGAGGCATGAGGGACATCAAAAGAAGTAGAAGTTTATGACACCAAGACAAGTCAGTAAGGATCAACGTAGGCTGAAGGAGAAAACAGAAAAAGAAAGAATAGAAAAAGAAGTAATAGAAACTGCAGAAGGAAGGGAAAATAAAGAAAAAGAAATGGAACTAGAGAAAGATTATTCGTCAATGTTTTTTCTTCTATAGTTTGTGATGTCATTTTACAAGAACAAAAGGATAAGCATGTGAAGGAAATACACGAACTTCCATGTTTGAAAAGGAAGCCTGTTCATAGTGCTTTATCATGCATTTGGTCCGTCGATAAGATGCAAATTCGTCAAACACAACGCATGGAATTATTTATTGTTACATATCAAGGTGGGGTACTGTTGCCAAGAAATGTTATCGACGGATTGCAACCATTGGAAAAAAACAAATATCAAGTTGAATTTGATCCTGGAAGAAGAGAATTAGTTTCAACTTGTGAAAAAATAAAATTCCATCACAAGATCGTAATAAAAACTTACTTTAAAACCAGTGTCTTAAGATTCGGGACAAATCTTCTCGAAGAAGGAGGGTATGATGTGAATTGCATATGGGTCAAATGGTGGATGACTAATGCGCCGTGTTGATGCAGTTTCTTTTATTTAAACAAGGGCCCAATGCTTTGTAAAATTGGCTGACCAAATTGTGTTTGTGCTTAACCAATTAATGGGCTTCAGTTTTGCTTTATCTTCAAGTTGAAATAAGGGTCCATATGCCAACTTAAGAACCAACCTTTGGAAGATCAAGAGGACCTTTGCTCAAAGTTTGTGGATGACAATTTGTAGCCTTAAATTCAGTTACAATCAACCATTAAGTAGCGGATCATTATTAGCTTGAGTGGATCATTAATTAACAGCTTTAAGCGGGATGATATTGAAATTTATGTGTCCTTTGTAATTATGATGGTTAAAGTTGCTATATAAGTTGAACCATTTCCATCAATGAAGGCAAGCTGAGTTTTATTCAGAAAATAAACGAGTTTTATCTCATCTATCTTAGTGAGAGTGATTCTCCTAAGTTCTTGAGTGATTCAAGAATCCATGAGTTTAATCGAAGGTCCTTTATCCCTTTGTGTGTTTCAACTCTTAGGCTTATCTTCCATTCTTGGAAGTGTGATGTCTAACAATTTTCATTCCATCTTCTTTTATGTTTCCATTTTCTCGTTTTAAATAATTTCTCAAATTTCTTGCTTGTTAGCATTCCAACAATGATAGATCAGTCAAACGAATCGAACGCTGTGAATTCACATCATTTGGTATTCACAGCCTGGCCATCTAGATTTGGAATAGGAAAGGAAGTTTATTACACAAAGTGGTTAACCGAAGGCCATCCATGTTTAGTTGCATTCGATTACGGAAGCGAAAACAATGGTGTGAACCAAAGTTTGGTGGAGAAACTCCAGTTACCAGCAACCTTTCATCTGGATCAAGCATGGATCAAATTCAGTACATGGCAATGTGTAAAAGAAGTATTATGTGATATTGCTCCAATGACTCTTGTCATCTTCTTTTGGGATGGGCATGGCTTCATTTTAAGACACTCCATCTTGATGATCGTTCGCTTTATTTGAGGCATGAGGGACATCAAAAGAAGTAGAAGTTTATGACACCAAGACAAGTCAGTAAGGATCAACGTAGGCTGAAGGAGAAAACAGAAAAAGAAAGAATAGAAAAAGAAGTAATAGAAACTGCAGAAGGAAGGGAAAATAAAGAAAAAGAAATGGAACTAGAGAAACATTATTCGTCAATGTTTTTTCTTCTATAGTTTGTGATGTCATTTTACAGGAACAAAAGGATAAGCATGTGAAGGAAATACACGAACTTCCATGTTTGAAAAGGAAGCCTGTTCATAGTGCTTTATCATGCATTTGGTCCGTCGATAAGATGCAAATTCGTCAAACACAACGCATGGAATTATTTATTGTTACATATCAAGGTGGGGTACTGTTGCCAAGAAATGTTATCGACGGATTGCAACCATTGGAAAGTAACAAATATCAAGTTGAATTTGATCCTAGAAGAAGAGAATTAGTTTCAACTTGTGAAAAAATAAAATTCCATCACAAGATCGTAATAAAAACTTACTTTAAAACCAGTGTCTTAAGATTCGGGACAAATCTTCTCGAAGAAGAAGGGTATGATGTGAATTGCGTATGGGTCAAATGGAGGATGACTAATGCGTCGTGTTGATGCAGTTTCTTTTATTTAAACAAGGGCCCAATGCTTTGTAAAATTGGCTGACCAAATTGTGTTTGTGCTTAACCAATTAATGGGCTTTAGTTTTGCTTTATCTTCAAGTTGAAATAAGGGTCCATATGCCAACTTAAGAACCAACCTTTGGAAGATCAAGAGGACCTTTGCTCAATGTTTGTGGATGACAATTTGTAGCCTTCAATTCAGTTACAATCAACCATTAAGTAGCGGATCATTATTAGCTTGAGTGGATCATTAATTAACAGCTTTAAGCGGGATGATATTGAAATTTATGTGTCCTTTGTAATTATGATGGTTAAAGCTGCTATATAAGTTGAACCATTTTCATCAATGAAGGCAAGCTGAGTTTTATTCAGAAAATAAACGAGTTTTATCTCATCTATCTTAGTGAGAGTGAATCTCCTAAGTTCTTGAGTGATTCAAGAATCCATGAGTTTAATCGAAGGTCCTTTATCCCTTTGTGTGTTTCAACTCTTAGGCTTATCTTCCATTCTTGGAAGTGTGATGTCTATCAATTTTCATTCCATCTTCTTTGATGTTTCCATTTTCTCGTTTTAAATAATTTCTCAAATTTCTTGCTTGTTAGCATTCCAACAATGATAGATCAGTCAAACGAATCGAACGCTGTGGATTCACATCATTTGGTATTCACAGCCTGGCCATCTAGATTTGGAATAGGAAAGGAAGTTTATTACACAAAGTGGTTAACCGAAGGCCATCCATGTTTAGTTGCATTCGATTACGGAAGCGAAAACAATGGTGTGAACCAAAGTTTGGTGGAGAAACTCCAGTTACCAGCAACCTTTCATCTGGATCAAGCATGGATCAAATTCAGTACATGGCAATGTGTAAAAGAAGTATTATGTGATATTGCTCCAATGACTCTTGTCATCTTCTTTTGGGATGGGCATGGCTTCATTTTAAGACACTCCATCTTGATGATCGTTCGCTTTATTTGAGGCATGAGGGACATCAAAAGAAGTAGAAGTTTATGACACCAAGACAAGTCAGTAAGGATCAACGTAGGCTGAAGGAGAAAACAGAAAAAGAAAGAATAGAAAAAGAAGTAATAGAAACTGCAGAAGGAAGGGAAAATAAAGAAAAAGAAATGGAACTAGAGAAAGATTATTCGTCAATGTTTTTTCTTCTATAGTTTGTGATGTCATTTTACAAGAACAAAAGGATAAGCATGTGAAGGAAATACACGAACTTCCATGTTTGAAAAGGAAGCCTGTTCATAGTGCTTTATCATGCATTTGGTCCGTCGATAAGATGCAAATTCGTCAAACACAACGCATGGAATTATTTATTGTTACATATCAAGGTGGGGTACTGTTGCCAAGAAATGTTATCGACGGATTGCAACCATTGGAAAAAAACAAATATCAAGTTGAATTTGATCCTGGAAGAAGAGAATTAGTTTCAACTTGTGAAAAAATAAAATTCCATCACAAGATCGTAATAAAAACTTACTTTAAAACCAGTGTCTTAAGATTCGGGACAAATCTTCTCGAAGAAGGAGGGTATGATGTGAATTGCATATGGGTCAAATGGAGGATGACTAATGCGCCGTGTTGATGCAGTTTCTTTTATTTAAACAAGGGCCCAATGCTTTGTAAAATTGGCTGACCAAATTGTGTTTGTGCTTAACCAATTAATGGGCTTCAGTTTTGCTTTATCTTCAAGTTGAAATAAGGGTCCATATGCCAACTTAAGAACCAACCTTTGGAAGATCAAGAGGACCTTTGCTCAAAGTTTGTGGATGACAATTTGTAGCCTTAAATTCAGTTACAATCAACCATTAAGTAGCGGATCATTATTAGCTTGAGTGGATCATTAATTAACAGCTTTAAGCGGGATGATATTGAAATTTATGTGTCCTTTGTAATTATGATGGTTAAAGTTGCTATATAAGTTGAACCATTTCCATCAATGAAGGCAAGCTGAGTTTTATTCAGAAAATAAACGAGTTTTATCTCATCTATCTTAGTGAGAGTGATTCTCCTAAGTTCTTGAGTGATTCAAGAATCCATGAGTTTAATCGAAGGTCCTTTATCCCTTTGTGTGTTTCAACTCTTAGGCTTATCTTCCATTCTTGGAAGTGTGATGTCTAACAATTTTCATTCCATCTTCTTTTATGTTTCCATTTTCTCGTTTTAAATAATTTCTCAAATTTCTTGCTTGTTAGCATTCCAACAATGATAGATCAGTCAAACGAATCGAACGCTGTGAATTCACATCATTTGGTATTCACAGCCTGGCCATCTAGATTTGGAATAGGAAAGGAAGTTTATTACACAAAGTGGTTAACCGAAGGCCATCCATGTTTAGTTGCATTCGATTACGGAAGCGAAAACAATGGTGTGAACCAAAGTTTGGTGGAGAAACTCCAGTTACCAGCAACCTTTCATCTGGATCAAGCATGGATCAAATTCAGTACATGGCAATGTGTAAAAGAAGTATTATGTGATATTGCTCCAATGACTCTTGTCATCTTCTTTTGGGATGGGCATGGCTTCATTTTAAGACACTCCATCTTGATGATCGTTCGCTTTATTTGAGGCATGAGGGACATCAAAAGAAGTAGAAGTTTATGACACCAAGACAAGTCAGTAAGGATCAACGTAGGCTGAAGGAGAAAACAGAAAAAGAAAGAATAGAAAAAGAAGTAATAGAAACTGCAGAAGGAAGGGAAAATAAAGAAAAAGAAATGGAACTAGAGAAACATTATTCGTCAATGTTTTTTCTTCTATAGTTTGTGATGTCATTTTACAGGAACAAAAGGATAAGCATGTGAAGGAAATACACGAACTTCCATGTTTGAAAAGGAAGCCTGTTCATAGTGCTTTATCATGCATTTGGTCCGTCGATAAGATGCAAATTCGTCAAACACAACGCATGGAATTATTTATTGTTACATATCAAGGTGGGGTACTGTTGCCAAGAAATGTTATCGACGGATTGCAACCATTGGAAAGTAACAAATATCAAGTTGAATTTGATCCTGGAAGAAGAGAATTTGTTTCAACTTGTGAAAAAATAAAATTCCATCACAAGATCGTAATAAAAACTTACTTTAAAACCAGTGTCTTAAGATTCGGGACAAATCTTCTCGAAGAAGAAGGGTATGATGTGAATTGCGTATGGGTCAAATGGAGGATGACTAATGCGTCGTGTTGATGCAGTTTCTTTTATTTAAACAAGGGCCCAATGCTTTGTAAAATTGGCTGACCAAATTGTGTTTGTGCTTAACCAATTAATGGGCTTTAGTTTTGCTTTATCTTCAAGTTGAAATAAGGGTCCATATGCCAACTTAAGAACCAACCTTTGGAAGATCAAGAGGACCTTTGCTCAATGTTTGTGGATGACAATTTGTAGCCTTCAATTCAGTTACAATCAACCATTAAGTAGCGGATCATTATTAGCTTGAGTGGATCATTAATTAACAGCTTTAAGCGGGATGATATTGAAATTTATGTGTCCTTTGTAATTATGATGGTTAAAGCTGCTATATAAGTTGAACCATTTTCATCAATGAAGGCAAGCTGAGTTTTATTCAGAAAATAAACGAGTTTTATCTCATCTATCTTAGTGAGAGTGATTCTCCTAAGTTCTTGAGTGATTCAAGAATCCATGAGTTTAATCGAAGGTCCTTTATCCCTTTGTGTGTTTCAACTCTTAGGCTTATCTTCCATTCTTGGAAGTGTGATGTCTATCAATTTTCATTCCATCTTCTTTTATGTTTCCATTTTCTCGTTTTAAATAATTTCTCAAATTTCTTGCTTGTTAGCATTCCAACAACGGTAGATCAGTCAAACGAATCGAACGCTGTGGATTCACATCATTTGGTATTCACAGCCTGGCCATCTAGATTTGGAATAGGAAAGGAAGTTTATTACACAAAGTGTTTAACCGAAGGCCATCCATGTTTAGTTGCATTCGATTACGGAAGCGAAAACAATGTTGTGAACCAAAGTTTGGTGCAGAAACTCCAGTTACCAGCAACCTTTCATCTGGATCAAGCATGGATCAAATTCAGTACATGGCAATGTGTGAAAGAAGTATTATGTGATATTGCTCCCATGGACTCTTGTCATCTTCTTTTGTGATGGGCATGGCTTCATTTTAAAACACTCCATCTTGATGAACGTTCCCTTTATTTGAGGCATGAGGGACATCAAAAGAAGTAGAAGTTTATGACACCAAGACAAGTCAGTAAGGATCAACGTAGGCTGAAGGAGAAAACAGAAAAAGAAAGAATAGAAAATGAAGTAATAGAAACTGCAGAAGGAAGGGAAAATAAAGAAAAAGAAATGGAACTAGAGAGAGTTTATTGGTCAATATTTTTCTTCTACAGTTTGTGATGTCATTTTACAGGAACAAAAGGATAAGCATATGAAGGAAGTACACGAACTCCCATGTTTGATAAGGAAGCTTATTCATAGTGCTTTATCATGCATTTGGTCCGTCGATAAGAAGCAAATTCGTCAAACACAACGCTTGGAATTATTTATTGTTACATATCAAGGTGGGGTACTGTTGGCAAGAAATGTTATCGACGGATTGCAACCATTGGAAAGTAACAAATATCAGGTTGAATTTGATCCTGGAAGAAGAGAATTAGTTTCAACTTGTGAAAAAATAAAATTCCTTCACAAGATCGTAATAAAAACTTACTTTAAAACCAGTGTCTTAAGATTCGGGACAAATCTTCTCAAAGAAGGAGGGTATGATGTGAATTGGATATGGGTCAAATGGAGGATGACTAATGCGCCGTGTTGATGCAGTTTCTTTTATTTAAACAAGGGCCCAATGCTTTGTAAAATTGGCTGACCAAATTGTGTTTGTGCTTAACCAATTAATGGGCTTTAGTTTTGCTTTATCTTCAAGTTGAAATAAGGGTCCATATGCCAACTTAAGAACCAACCTTTGGAGGATCAAGAGTACCTTTGCTAAAAGTTTGTGGATGACTTTTGGTAGCCTTAAATTCAGTTACAATCAACCATTAAGTAGCGGATCATTATTAGCTTGAGTGGATCATTAATTAATAGCTTTAAGCGCGATGATATTGAAATTTATGTGTCTTTTGTAATTCTGATGGTTAAAGCTCCTATATAAGTTGAACCATTTTCGTCAATGAAGGTAAGCTGAGTTTTATTCAGAAAATAAACGAGTTTTATCTCATCTATCTTAGTGAGAGTGATTCTCCTAAGCTCTTGAGTGATTCAAGAATCCATGAGTTTAATTAATCAAAGGTCCTTTATCCCTTGTGTGTTTCAACTCTTAGGCTTATCTTCCATTCTTGGAAGTGTGATGTCTATCAATTTTCATTCCATCTTCTTTTATGTTTCCATTTTCTCGTTTTAAATAATTTCTGAAATTTCTTGCTTGTTAGCATTCCAACAACGATAGATCAGTCAAACGAATCGAACGTTGTGGATTCACATCATTTGGTATTCACAGCCTGGCCATCTAGATTTGGAATAGAAAAGGAAGTTTATTACAGAAAGTGTTTAACCGATGGCCATCCATGTTTAGTTGCATTCGATTACGGAAGCGAAAACAATGTTGTGAACCAATGTTTGGTGGAGAAACTCCAGTTACCAGCAACCTTTCATCTGGATCAAGCATGGATCAAATTGAGTACATGGCAATGTGTGAAAGAAGTATTATGTGATATTGCTCCCATGGACTCTTGTCATCTTCTTTTGTGATGGGCATGGCTTCATTTTAAAACACTCCATCTTGATGAACGTTCCCTTTATTTGAGGCATGAGGGACATCAAAAGAAGTAGAAGTTTATAACACCAAGACAAGTCAGTAAGGATCAACGTAGGCTGAAGGAGAAAACAGAAAAAGAAAGAATAGAAAAAGAAGTAATAGAAACTGCAGAAGGAAGGGAAAATAAAGAAAAAGAAATGGAACTAGAGAGAGTTTATTCGTCAATGATTTTTCTTCTACAGTTTGTGATGTCATTTTACAGGAACAAAAGGCTAAGCATGTGAAGGAAATACACGAACTTCCATGTTTGAAAAGGAAGCTTGTTCATAGTGCTTTATCATGCATTTGGTCCGTCGATAAGAAGCAAATTCGTCAAACACAACGCATGGAATTATTTATTGTTACATATCAAGGTGGGGTACTGTTGCCAAGAAATGTTATCGACAGATTGCAACCATTGGAAAGTAACAAATATCAGGTTGAATTTGATCCTGGAAGAAGAGAATTAGTTTCGACTTGTGAAAAAATAATATTCCTTCACAAGATCGTAATAAAAACTTACTTTAAAACCAGTGTCTTATGATTCCGGACAAATCTTCTCGAAGAAGGAGGGTATGATGTGAATTGCATATGGGTCAAATGGAGGATGACTAATGCGCCGTGTTGATGCAGTTTCTTTTATTTAAACAAGGGCCCAATGCTTTGTAAAATTGGCTGACCAAATTGTGTTTGTGCTTAACCAATTAATGGGCTTTAGTTTTAGTTTATCTTCAAGTTGAAATAAGGGTCCATATGCCAACTTAAGAACCAACCTTTGGAAGATCAAGAGGACCTTTGCTCAAAGTTTGTGGATGACTTTTGGTAGCCTTAAATTCAGTTACAATCAACCATTAAGTAGCGGATCATTATTAGCTTGAGTGGATCATTAATTAATAGCTTTAAGCGCGATGATATTGAAATTTATGTGTCTTTTGTAATTCTGATGGTTAAAGCTCCTATATAAGTTGAACCATTTTCGTCAATGAAGGTAAGCTGAGTTTTATTCAGAAAATAAACGAGTTTTATCTCATCTATCTTAGTGAGAGTGATTCTCCTAAGCTCTTGAGTGATTCAAGAATCCATGAGTTTAATTAATCAAAGGTCCTTTATCCCTTGTGTGTTTCAACTCTTAGGCTTATCTTCCATTCTTGGAAGTGTGATGTCTATCAATTTTCATTCCATCTTCTTTTATGTTTCCATTTTCTCGTTTTAAATAATTTCTGAAATTTCTTGCTTGTTAGCATTCCAACAACGATAGATCAGTCAAACGAATCGAACGTTGTGGATTCACATCATTTGGTATTCACAGCCTGGCCATCTAGATTTGGAATAGAAAAGGAAGTTTATTACAGAAAGTGTTTAACCGATGGCCATCCATGTTTAGTTGCATTCGATTACGGAAGCGAAAACAATGTTGTGAACCAATGTTTGGTGGAGAAACTCCAGTTACCAGCAACCTTTCATCTGGATCAAGCATGGATCAAATTGAGTACATGGCAATGTGTGAAAGAAGTATTATGTGATATTGCTCCCATGGACTCTTGTCATCTTCTTTTGTGATGGGCATGGCTTCATTTTAAAACACTCCATCTTGATGAACGTTCCCTTTATTTGAGGCATGAGGGACATCAAAAGAAGTAGAAGTTTATAACACCAAGACAAGTCAGTAAGGATCAACGTAGGCTGAAGGAGAAAACAGAAAAAGAAAGAATAGAAAAAGAAGTAATAGAAACTGCAGAAGGAAGGGAAAATAAAGAAAAAGAAATGGAACTAGAGAGAGTTTATTCGTCAATGATTTTTCTTCTACAGTTTGTGATGTCATTTTACAGGAACAAAAGGCTAAGCATGTGAAGGAAATACACGAACTTCCATGTTTGAAAAGGAAGCTTGTTCATAGTGCTTTATCATGCATTTGGTCCGTCGATAAGAAGCAAATTCGTCAAACACAACGCATGGAATTATTTATTGTTACATATCAAGGTGGGGTACTGTTGCCAAGAAATGTTATCGACAGATTGCAACCATTGGAAAGTAACAAATATCAGGTTGAATTTGATCCTGGAAGAAGAGAATTAGTTTCGACTTGTGAAAAAATAATATTCCTTCACAAGATCGTAATAAAAACTTACTTTAAAACCAGTGTCTTATGATTCCGGACAAATCTTCTCGAAGAAGGAGGGTATGATGTGAATTGCATATGGGTCAAATGGAGGATGACTAATGCGCCGTGTTGATGCAGTTTCTTTTATTTAAACAAGGGCCCAATGCTTTGTAAAATTGGCTGACCAAATTGTGTTTGTGCTTAACCAATTAATGGGCTTTAGTTTTAGTTTATCTTCAAGTTGAAATAAGGGTCCATATGCCAACTTAAGAACCAACCTTTGGAAGATCAAGAGGACCTTTGCTCAAAGTTTGTGGATGACTTTTGGTAGCCTTAAATTCAGTTACAATCAACCATTAAGTAGCGGATCATTATTAGCTTGAGTGGATCATTAATTAATAGCTTTAAGCGCGATGATATTGAAATTTATGTGTCTTTTGTAATTCTGATGGTTAAAGCTTCTATATAAGTTGAACCATTTTCGTTAATGAAGGTAAGCTGAGTTTTATTCAGAAAATAAACGAGTTTTATCTCATCTATCTTAGTGAGAGTGATTCTCCTAAGCTCTTGAGTGATTCAAGAATCCATAAGTTTAATTAATCAAAGGTCCTTTATCCCTTGTGTGTTTCAACTCTTAGGCTTATCTTCCATTCTTGGAAGTGTGATGTCTATCAATTTTCATTCCATCTTCTTTTATGTTTCCATTTTCTCGTTTTAAATAATTTCTCAAATTTCTTGCTTGTTAGCATTCCAACAATGATAGATCAGTCAAACGAATCGAACGCTGTGGATTCACATATTTGGTATTCACAGCCTGGCCATCTAGATTTGGAATAGGAAAGGAAGTTTATTACACAAAGTGGTTAACCGAAGGCCAACCATGTTTAGTTGCATTCGATTACGGAAGCGAAAACAATGGTGTGAACCAAAGTTTAGTGGAGAAACTCCAGTTACCAGCAACCTTTCATCTGGATCAACCATGGATCAAATTCAGTACATGGCAATGTGTAAAAGAAGTATTATGTGATATTGCTCAATTGACTCTTGTCATCTTCTTTTGGGATGGGCATGGCTTCATTTTAAAACACTCCATCTTGATGAACGTTCGCTTTATTTGAGGCATGAGGGACATCAAAAGAAGTAGAAGTTTATGACACCAAGACAAGTCAGTAAGGATCAACGTAGGTTGAAGGAGAAAACAGAAAAAGAAAGATTAGAAAAAGAAGTAATAGAAACTGCAGAAGGAAGGGAAAATAAAGAAAAAGAAATGGAACTAGAGAAAGATTATTCGTCAATATTTTTTCTTTTACAGTTTGTGATGTCATTTTACAAGAACAAAAGGATAAGCATGTGAAGGAAATACATGAACTTCCATGTTTGAAAACGAAGCTTGTTCATAGTGCTTTATCATGCATTTGGTTCGTCGATAAGAAGCAAATTCGTCAAACACAACGCATGGAATTATTTATTGTTACGTATCAAGGTGGGGTATTGTTGCCAAGAAATGTTATCGACGGATTGCAACCATTGGAAAGTAACAAATATCAAGTTGAATTTGATCCTGGAAGAAGAGAATTAGTTTCAACTTGTGAAAAAATAAAATTCCTTCACAAGATCGTAATAAAAACTTACTTTAAAACCAGTGTCTTATGATTCCGGACAAATCTTCTCGAAGAAGGAGGGTATGATGTGAATTGCATATGGGTCAAATGGAGGATGACTAATGCGCCGTGTTGATGCAGTTTCTTTTATTTAAACAAGGGCCCAATGCTTTGTAAAATTGGCTGACCAAATTGTGTTTGTGCTTAACCAATTAATGGGCTTTAGTTTTAGTTTATCTTCAAGTTGAAATAAGGGTCCATATGCCAACTTAAGAACCAACCTTTGGAAGATCAAGAGGACCTTTGCTCAAAGTTTGTGGATGACAATTTGTAGCCGTAAATTCAGTTACAATCAACCATTAAGTAGCAGATCATTATTAGCTTGAGTGGATCATTAATTAACAGCTTTAAGCGGGATGATATTGAAATTTATGTGACCTTTGTAATTCTGATGGTTAAAGCTGCTATATAAGTTGAACCATTTTCATCAATGAAGGCAAGCTGAGTTTTATTCAGAAAATAAACGAGTTTTATCTCATCTATCTTAGTGAGAGTGATTCTCCTAAGTTCTTGAGTGATTCAAGAATCCAGGAGTTTAATTAATAAAAGGTCCTTTATCCCTTTGTGTGTTTCAACTCTTAGGCTTATCTTCCATTCTTGGAAGTGTGATGTCTATCAATTTTCATTCCATCTTCTTTTATGTTTCCATTTTCTCGTTTTAAATAATTTCTTAAATTTCTTGCTTGTTAGCATTCCAACAACGGTAGATCAGTCAAACGAATCGAACGCTGTGGATTCACATCATTTGGTATTCACAGCCTGGCCATCTAGATTTGGAATAGGAAAGGAAGTTTATTACACAAAGTGTTTAACCGAAGGCCATCCATGTTTAGTTGCATTCGATTACGGAAGCGAAAACAATGTTGTGAACCAAAGTTTGGTGCAGAAACTCCAGTTACCAGCAACCTTTCATCTGGATCAAGCATGGATCAAATTCAGTACATGGCAATGTGTGAAAGAAGTATTATGTGATATTGCTCCCATGGACTCTTCTCATCTTCTTTTATGATGGGCATGGCTTCATTTTAAAACACTCCATCTTGATGAACGTTCCCTTTATTTGAGGCATGAGGGACATCAAAAGAAGTAGAAGTTTATGACACCAAGACAAGTCAGTAAGGATCAACGTAGGCTGAAGGAGAAAACAGAAAAAGAAAGAATAGAAAAAGAAGTAATAGAAACTGCAGAAGGAAGGGAAAATAAAGAAAAAGAAATGGAACTAGAGAGAGTTTATTGGTCAATGTTTTTTCTTCTACAGTTTGTGATGTCATTTTACAGGAACAAAAGGATAAGCATATGAAGGAAGTACACGAACTCCCATGTTTGATAAGGAAGCTTGTTCGTAGTGCTTTATCATGCATTTGGTCCGTCGATAAGAAGCAAATTCGTCAAACACAACGCATGGAATTATTTATTGTTACATATCAAGGTGGGGTACTGTTGCCAAGAAATGTTATCGACGGATTGCAACCATTGGAAAGTAACAAATATCAGGTTGAATTTGATCCTGGAAGAAGAGAATTAGTTTCAACTTGTGAAAAAATAATATTCCTTCACAAGATCGTAATAAAACCTTACTTTAAAACCAGTGTCTTAAGATTCGGGACAAATCTTCTCGAAGAAGGAGGGTATGATATGAATTGCATATGGGTCAAGTGGAGGATGACTAATGCGCCGTGTTGATGCAGTTTCTTTTATTTAAACAAGGGCCCAATGCTTTGTAAAATTGGCTGACCAAATTGTGTTTGTGCTTAACCAATTAATGGGCTTTAGTTTTGCTTTATCGTCAAGTTGAAATAAGGGTCCATATGCCAACTTAAGAACCAACCTTTGGAAGATCAAGAGGACCTTTGCTCAAAGTTTGTGGATGACTTTTGGTAGCCTTAAATTCAGTTACAATCAACCATTAAGTAGCGGATCATTATTAGCTTGAGTGGATCATTAATTAATAGCTTTAAGCGGGATGATATTGAAATTTATGTGTCTTTTGTAATTCTGATGGTTAAAGCTCCTATATAAGTTGAATCATTTTCATCAATGAAGGCAAGCTGAGTTTTATTCAGAAAATAAACGAGTTTTATCTCATCTATCTTAGTGAGAGTGATTCTCCTAAGCTCTTGAGTGATTCAAGAATCCATGAGTTTAATTAATCAAAGGTCCTTTATCCCTTTGTGTGTTTCAACTCTTAGGCTTATCTTCCATTCTTGGAAGTGTGATGTCTATCAATTTTCATTCCATCTTCTTTTATGTTTCCATTTTCTCGTTTTAAATAATTTATGAAATTTCTTGCTTGTTAGCATTCCAACAACGATAGATCAGTCAAACGAATCGAACGTTGTGGATTCACATCATTTGGTATTCACAGCCTGGCCATCTAGATTTGGAATAGGAAAGGAAGTTTATTACACAAAGTGTTTAACTGAAGGCCATCCATGTTTAGTTGCATTCGATTACGGAAGCGAAAACAATGTTGTGAACCAAAGTTTGGTGGAGAAACTCCAGTTACCAGCAACCTTTCATCTGGGTCAAGCATGGATCAAATTCAGTACATGGCAATGTGTGAAAGAAGTATTATGTGATATTGCTCCCATGGACTCTTGTCATCTTCTTTTGGGATGGGCATGGCTTCATTTTAGAACACCCCATCTTGATGAACGTTCCCTTTATTTGAGGCATGAGGGACATCAAAAGAAGTAGAAGTTTATGACACCAAGACAAGTCAGTAAGGATCAACGTAGGCTGAAGGAGAAAACAGAAAAAGAAAGAATAGAAAAAGAAGTAATAGAAATTGCAGAAGGAAGGGAAAATAAAGAAAAAGAAATGGAACTAGAGAGAGTGTATTCGTCAATGATTTTTCTTCTACAGTTTGTGATGTCATTTTACAGGAACAAAAGGCTAAGCATGTGAAGGAAATACACGAACTTCCATGTTTGAAAAGGAAGCTTGTTCATAGTGCTTTATCATGCATTTGGTCCGTCGATAAGAAGCAAATTCGTCAAACACAACGCATGGAATTATTTATTGTTACATATCAAGGTGGGGTACTGTTGCCAAGAAAAGTTATCGACAGATTGCAACCATTGGAAAGTAACAAATATCAGGTTGAATTTGATCCTAGAAGAAGAGAATTAGTTCCAACTTGTGAAAAAATAATATTCCTTCACAAGATCGTAATAAAACCTTACTTTAAAACTAGTGTCTTAAGATTCGGGACAAATCTTCTCGAAGAAGGAGGATATGATATGAATTGCATATGGGTCAAATGGAGGATGACTAATGCGCCGTGTTGATGCAGTTTCTTTTATTTAAACAAGGGCCCAATGCTTTGTAAAATTGGCTGACCAAATTGTGTTTGTGCTTAACCAATTAATGGGCTTTAGTTTTGCTTTATCGTCAAGTTGAAATAAAGGTCCATATGCCAACTTAAGAACCAACCTTTGGAAGATGAAGAGGACCTTTGCTCAAAGTTTGTGGATGACTTTTGGTAGCCTTAAATTCAGTTACAATCAACCATTAAGTAGCGGATCATTATTAGCTTGAGTGGATCATTAATTAATAGCTTTAAGTGGGATGATATTGAAATTTATGTGTCTTTTGTAATTCTGATGGTTAAAGCTCCTATATAAGTTGAATCATTTTCATCAATGAAGGCAAGCTGAGTTTTATTCAGAAAATAAACGAGTTTTATCTCATCTATCTTAGTGAGAGTGATTCTCCTAAGCTCTTGAGTGATTCAAGAATCCATGAGTTTAATTAATCAAAGGTCCTTTATCCCTTTGTGTGTTTCAACTCTTAGGCTTATCTTCCATTCTTGGAAGTGTGATGTCTATCAATTTTCATTCCATATTCTTTTATGTTTCCATTTTCTTGTTTTAAATAATTTCTCAAATTTCTTGCTTGGTAGCATTCCAACAACGATAGATCAGTCAAACGAATCGAACATTGTGGATTCACATCATTTGGTATTCACAGCCTGGCCATCTAGATTTGGAATAGGAAAGGAAGTTTATTACACAAAGTGTTTAACCGAAGGCCATCCATGTTTAGTTGCATTCGATTACGGACGGAAGCGAAAACAATGTTGTGAACCAAAGTTTGGTGGAGAAACTCCAGTTACCAGCAACCTTTCATCTGGGTCAAGCATGGATCAAATTCAGTACATGGCAATGTGTGAAAGAAGTATTATGTGATATTGCTCCCATGGACTCTTGTCATCTTCTTTTGGGATGGGCATGGCTTCATTTTAGAACACTCGATCTTGATGAACGTTCCCTTTATTTGAGGCATGAGGGACATCAAAAGAAGTAGAAGTTTATGACACCAAGACAAGTCAGTAAGGATCAACGTAGGCTGAAGGAGAAAACAGAAAAAGAAAGAATAGAAAAAGAAGTAATAGAAACTGCAGAAGGAAGGGAAAATAAAGAAAAAGAAATGGAACTAGAGAGAGTTTATTCGTCAATGATTTTTCTTCTACAGTTTGTGATGTCATTTTACAGGAACAAAAGGCTAAGCATGTGAAGGAAATACACGAACTTCCATGTTTGAAAAGGAAGCTTGTTCATAGTGCTTTATCATGCATTTGGTCCGTCGATAAGAAGCAAATTCGTCAAACACAACGCATGGAATTATTTATTGTTACATATCAAGGTGGGGTACTGTTGCCAAGAAATGTTATCGACAGATTGCAACCATTGGAAAGTAACAAATATCAGGTTGAATTTGATCCTGGAAGAAGAGAATTAGTTTCAACTTGTGAAAAAATAATATTCCTTCACAAGATCATAATAAAACCTTACTTTAAAACCAATGTCTTAAGATTCGGGACAAATCTTCTCGAAGAAGGAGGGTATGATATGAATTGCATATGGGTCAAATGGAGGATGACTAATGCGCCGTGTTGATGCAGTTTCTTTTATTTAAACAAGGGCCCAATGCTTTGTAAAATTGGCTGACCAAATTGTGTTTGTGCTTAACCAATTAATGGGCTTTAGTTTTGCTTTATCGTCAAGTTGAAATAAGGGTCCATATGCCAACTTAAGAACCAACCTTTGGAAGATCAAGAGGACCTTTGCTCAAAGTTTGTGGATGACTTTTGGTAGCCTTAAATTCAGTTACAATCAACCATTAAGTAGCGGATCATTATTAGCTTGAGTGGATCATTAATTAATAGCTTTAAGTGGGATGATATTGAAATTTATGTGTCTTTTGTAATTCTGATGGTTAAAGCTCCTATATAAGTTGAATCATTTTCATCAATGAAGGCAAGCTGAGTTTTATTCAGAAAATAAACGAGTTTTATCTCATCTATCTTAGTGAGAGTGATTCTCCTAAGCTCTTGAGTGATTCAAGAATCCATGAGTTTAATTAATCAAAGGTCCTTTATCCCTTTGTGTGTTTCAACTCTTAGGCTTATCTTCCATTCTTGGAAGTGTGATGTCTATCAATTTTCATTCCATCTTCTTTTATGTTTCCATTTTCTCGTTTTAAATAATTTCTGAAATTTCTTGCTTGTTAGCATTCCAACAACGATAGATCAGTCAAACGAATCGAACGTTGTGGATTCACATCATTTGGTATTCACAGCCTGGCCATCTAGATTTGGAATAGGAAAGGAAGTTTATTACACAAAGTGTTTAACTGAAGGCCATCCATGTTTAGTTGCATTCGATTACGGAAGCGAAAACAATGTTGTGAACCAAAGTTTGGTGGAGAAACTCCAGTTACCAGCAACCTTTCATCTGGGTCAAGCATGGATCAAATTCAGTACATGGCAATGTGTGAAAGAAGTATTATGTGATATTGCTCCCATGGACTCTTGTCATCTTCTTTTGGGATGGGCATGGCTTCATTTTAGAACACCCCATCTTGATGAACGTTCCCTTTATTTGAGGCATGAGGGACATCAAAAGAAGTAGAAGTTTATGACACCAAGACAAGTCAGTAAGGATCAACGTAGGCTGAAGGAGAAAACAGAAAAAGAAAGAATAGAAAAAGAAGTAATAGAAATTGCAGAAGGAAGGGAAAATAAAGAAAAAGAAATGGAACTAGAGAGAGTGTATTCGTCAATGATTTTTCTTCTACAGTTTGTGATGTCATTTTACAGGAACAAAAGGCTAAGCATGTGAAGGAAATACACGAACTTCCATGTTTGAAAAGGAAGCTTGTTCATAGTGCTTTATCATGCATTTGGTCCGTCGATAAGAAGCAAATTCGTCAAACACAACGCATGGAATTATTTATTGTTACATATCAAGGTGGGGTACTGTTGCCAAGAAAAGTTATCGACAGATTGCAACCATTGGAAAGTAACAAATATCAGGTTGAATTTGATCCTAGAAGAAGAGAATTAGTTCCAACTTGTGAAAAAATAATATTCCTTCACAAGATCGTAATAAAACCTTACTTTAAAACTAGTGTCTTAAGATTCGGGACAAATCTTCTCGAAGAAGGAGGATATGATATGAATTGCATATGGGTCAAATGGAGGATGACTAATGCGCCGTGTTGATGCAGTTTCTTTTATTTAAACAAGGGCCCAATGCTTTGTAAAATTGGCTGACCAAATTGTGTTTGTGCTTAACCAATTAATGGGCTTTAGTTTTGCTTTATCGTCAAGTTGAAATAAAGGTCCATATGCCAACTTAAGAACCAACCTTTGGAAGATGAAGAGGACCTTTGCTCAAAGTTTGTGGATGACTTTTGGTAGCCTTAAATTCAGTTACAATCAACCATTAAGTAGCGGATCATTATTAGCTTGAGTGGATCATTAATTAATAGCTTTAAGTGGGATGATATTGAAATTTATGTGTCTTTTGTAATTCTGATGGTTAAAGCTCCTATATAAGTTGAATCATTTTCATCAATGAAGGCAAGCTGAGTTTTATTCAGAAAATAAACGAGTTTTATCTCATCTATCTTAGTGAGAGTGATTCTCCTAAGCTCTTGAGTGATTCAAGAATCCATGAGTTTAATTAATCAAAGGTCCTTTATCCCTTTGTGTGTTTCAACTCTTAGGCTTATCTTCCATTCTTGGAAGTGTGATGTCTATCAATTTTCATTCCATATTCTTTTATGTTTCCATTTTCTTGTTTTAAATAATTTCTCAAATTTCTTGCTTGGTAGCATTCCAACAACGATAGATCAGTCAAACGAATCGAACATTGTGGATTCACATCATTTGGTATTCACAGCCTGGCCATCTAGATTTGGAATAGGAAAGGAAGTTTATTACACAAAGTGTTTAACCGAAGGCCATCCATGTTTAGTTGCATTCGATTACGGACGGAAGCGAAAACAATGTTGTGAACCAAAGTTTGGTGGAGAAACTCCAGTTACCAGCAACCTTTCATCTGGGTCAAGCATGGATCAAATTCAGTACATGGCAATGTGTGAAAGAAGTATTATGTGATATTGCTCCCATGGACTCTTGTCATCTTCTTTTGGGATGGGCATGGCTTCATTTTAGAACACTCGATCTTGATGAACGTTCCCTTTATTTGAGGCATGAGGGACATCAAAAGAAGTAGAAGTTTATGACACCAAGACAAGTCAGTAAGGATCAACGTAGGCTGAAGGAGAAAACAGAAAAAGAAAGAATAGAAAAAGAAGTAATAGAAACTGCAGAAGGAAGGGAAAATAAAGAAAAAGAAATGGAACTAGAGAGAGTTTATTCGTCAATGATTTTTCTTCTACAGTTTGTGATGTCATTTTACAGGAACAAAAGGCTAAGCATGTGAAGGAAATACACGAACTTCCATGTTTGAAAAGGAAGCTTGTTCATAGTGCTTTATCATGCATTTGGTCCGTCGATAAGAAGCAAATTCGTCAAACACAACGCATGGAATTATTTATTGTTACATATCAAGGTGGGGTACTGTTGCCAAGAAATGTTATCGACAGATTGCAACCATTGGAAAGTAACAAATATCAGGTTGAATTTGATCCTGGAAGAAGAGAATTAGTTTCAACTTGTGAAAAAATAATATTCCTTCACAAGATCGTAATAAAACCTTACTTTAAAACCAATGTCTTAAGATTCGGGACAAATCTTCTCGAAGAAGGAGGGTATGATATGAATTGCATATGGGTCAAATGGAGGATGACTAATGCGCCGTGTTGATGCAGTTTCTTTTATTTAAACAAGGGCCCAATGCTTTGTAAAATTGGCTGACCAAATTGTGTTTGTGCTTAACCAATTAATGGGCTTTAGTTTTGCTTTATCGTCAAGTTGAAATAAGGGTCCATATGCCAACTTAAGAACCAACCTTTGGAAGATCAAGAGGACCTTTGCTCAAAGTTTGTGGATGACTTTTGGTAGCCTTAAATTCAGTTACAATCAACCATTAAGTAGCGGATCATTATTAGCTTGAGTGGATCATTAATTAATAGCTTTAAGTGGGATGATATTGAAATTTATGTGTCTTTTGTAATTCTGATGGTTAAAGCTCCTATATAAGTTGAATCATTTTCATCAATGAAGGCAAGCTAAGTTTTATTCAGAAAATAAACGAGTTTTATCTCATCTATCTTAGTGAGAGTGATTCTCCTAAGCTCTTGAGTGATTCAAGAATCCATGAGTTTAATTAATCAAAGGTCCTTTATCCCTTTGTGTGTTTCAACTCTTAGGCTTATCTTCCATTCTTGGAAGTGTGATGTCTATCAATTTTCATTCCATCTTGTTTTATGTTTCCATTTTCTCGTTTTAAATAATTTCTGAAATTTCTTGCTTGTTAGCATTCCAACAACGATAGATCAGTCAAACGAATCGAACGTTGTGGATTCACATCATTTGGTATTCACAGCCTGGCCATCTAGATTTGGAATAGGAAAGGAAGTTTATTACACAAAGTGTTTAACCGATGGCCATCCATGTTTAGTTGCATTCGATTACGGAAGCGAAAACAATGTTGTGAACCAAAGTTTGGTGGAGAAACTCCAGTTACCAGCAACCCTTCATCTGGATCAAGCATGGATCAAATTCAGTACATGGCAATGTGTGAAAGAAGTATTATGTGATATTGCTCCCATGGACTCTTGTCATCTCCTTTTGGGATGGGCATGGCTTCATTTTAAAACACTCCATCTTGATGAACGTTCCCTTTATTTGAGGCATGAGGGACATCAAAAGAAGTACAAGTTTATGACACCAAGACAAGTCAGTAAGGATCAACGTAGGCTGAAGGAGAAAACAGAAAAAGAAAGAGTAAAAAAAGAAGTAATAGAAACTGCAGAAGGAAGGGAAAATAAAGAAAAAGAAATGGAACTAGAGAGAGTTTATTCGTCAATGATTTTTCTTCTACAGTTTGTGATGTCATTTTACAGGAACAAAAGGATAAGCATGTGAAGGAAATACACGAACTTCCATGTTTGAAAAGGAAGCTTGTTCATAGTGCTTTATCATGCATTTGGTCCGTCGATAAGAAGCAAATTCGTCAAACACAACGCATGGAATTATTTATTGTTACATATCAAGGTGGGGTACTGTTGCCAAGAAATGTTATCGACAGATTGCAACCATTGGAAAGTAACAAATATCAGGTTGAATTTGATCCTGGAAGAAGAGAATTAGTTTCAACTTGTGAAAAAATAATATTCCTTCACAAGATCGTAATAAAACCTTACTTTAAAACCAATGTCTTAAGATTCGGGACAAATCTTCTCGAAGAAGGAGGGTATGATATGAATTGCATATGGGTCAAATGGAGGATGACTAATGCGCCGTGTTGATGCAGTTTCTTTTATTTAAACAAGGGCCCAATGCTTTGTAAAATTGGCTGACCAAATTGTGTTTGTGCTTAACCAATTAATGGGCTTTAGTTTTGCTTTATCGTCAAGTTGAAATAAGGGTCCATATGCCAACTTAAGAACCAACCTTTGGAAGATCAAGAGGACCTTTGCTCAAAGTTTGTGGATGACTTTTGGTAGCCTTAAATTCAGTTACAATCAACCATTAAGTAGCGGATCATTATTAGCTTGAGTGGATCATTAATTAATAGCTTTAAGTGGGATGATATTGAAATTTATGTGTCTTTTGTAATTCTGATGGTTAAAGCTCCTATATAAGTTGAATCATTTTCATCAATGAAGGCAAGCTGAGTTTTATTCAGAAAATAAACGAGTTTTATCTCATCTATCTTAGTGAGAGTGATTCTCCTAAGCTCTTGAGTGATTCAAGAATCCATGAGTTTAATTAATCAAAGGTCCTTTATCCCTTTGTGTGTTTCAACTCTTAGGCTTATCTTCCATTCTTGGAAGTGCGATGTCTATCAATTTTCATTCCATCTTCTTTTATGTTTCCATTTTCTCGTTTTAAATAATTTCTGAAATTTCTTGCTTGTTAGCATTCCAACAACGATAGATCAGTCAAACGAATCGAACGTTGTGGATTCACATCATTTGGTATTCACAGCCTGGCCATCTAGATTTGGAATAGGAAAGGAAGTTTATTACACAAAGTGTTTAACCGATGGCCATCCATGTTTAGTTGCATTCGATTACGGAAGCGAAAACAATGTTGTGAACCAAAGTTTGGTGGAGAAACTCCAGTTACCAGCAACCTTTCATCTGGATCAAGCATGGATCAAATTCAGTACATGGCAATGTGTGAAAGAAGTATTATGTGATATTGCTCCCATGGACTCTTGTCATCTCCTTTTGGGATGGGCATGGCTTCATTTTAAAACACTCGATCTTGATGAACGTTCCCTTTATTTGAGGCATGAGGGACATCAAAAGAAGTACAAGTTTATGACACCAAGACAAGTCAGTAAGGATCAACGTAGGCTGAAGGAGAAAACAGAAAAAGAAAGAGTAAAAAAAGAAGTAATAGAAACTGCAGAAGGAAGGGAAAATAAAGAAAAAGAAATGGAACTAGAGAGAGTTTATTCGTCAATGATTTTTCTTCTACAGTTTGTGATGTCATTTTACAGGAACAAAAGGATAAGCATGTGAAGGAAATACACGAACTTCCATGTTTGAAAAGGAAGCTTGTTCATAGTGCTTTATCATGCATTTGGTCCGTCGATAAGAAGCAAATTCGTCAAACACAACGCATGGAATTATTTATTGTTACATATCAAGGTGGGGTACTGTTGCCAAGAAATGTTATCGACAGATTGCAACCATTGGAAAGTAACAAATATCAGGTTGAATTTGATCCTGGAAGAAGAGAATTAGTTTCAACTTGTGAAAAAATAATATTCCTTCACAAGATCGTAATAAAACCTTACTTTAAAACCAATGTCTTAAGATTCGGGACAAATCTTCTCGAAGAAGGAGGGTATGATATGAATTGCATATGGGTCAAATGGAGGATGACTAATGCGCCGTGTTGATGCAGTTTCTTTTATTTAAACAAGGGCCCAATGCTTTGTAAAATTGGCTGACCAAATTGTGTTTGTGCTTAACCAATTAATGGGCTTTAGTTTTGCTTTATCGTCAAGTTGAAATAAGGGTCCATATGCCAACTTAAGAACCAACCTTTGGAAGATCAAGAGGACCTTTGCTCAAAGTTTGTGGATGACTTTTGGTAGCCTTAAATTCAGTTACAATCAACCATTAAGTAGCGGATCATTATTAGCTTGAGTGGATCATTAATTAATAGCTTTAAGTGGGATGATATTGAAATTTATGTGTCTTTTGTAATTCTGATGGTTAAAGCTCCTATATAAGTTGAATCATTTTCATCAATGAAGGCAAGCTGAGTTTTATTCAGAAAATAAACGAGTTTTATCTCATCTATCTTAGTGAGAGTGATTCTCCTAAGCTCTTGAGTGATTCAAGAATCCATGAGTTTAATTAATCAAAGGTCCTTTATCCCTTTGTGTGTTTCAACTCTTAGGCTTATCTTCCATTCTTGGAAGTGTGATGTCTATCAATTTTCATTCCATCTTCTTTTATGTTTCCATTTTCTCGTTTTAAATAATTTCTGAAATTTCTTGCTTGTTAGCATTCCAACAACGATAGATCAGTCAAACGAATCGAACGTTGTGGATTCACATCATTTGGTATTCACAGCCTGGCCATCTAGATTTGGAATAGGAAAGGAAGTTTATTACACAAAGTGTTTAACCGATGGCCATCCATGTTTAGTTGCATTCGATTACGGAAGCGAAAACAATGTTGTGAACCAAAGTTTGGTGGAGAAACTCCAGTTACCAGCAACCTTTCATCTGGATCAAGAATGGATCAAATGCAGTACATGGCAATGTGTGAAAGAAGTATTATGTGATATTGCTCCCATGGACTCTTGTCATCTTCTTTTGGGATGGGCATGGCTTCATTTTAAAACACTCCATCTTGATGAACGTTCCCTTTATTTGCGGCATGAGGGACATCAAAAGAAGTAGAAGTTTATGACACCAAGACAAGTCAGTAAGGATCAACGTAGGCTGAAGGAGAAAACAGAAAAAGAAAGAATAGAAAAAGAAGTAATAGAAACTGCAGAAGGAAGGGAAAATAAAGAAAAAGAAATGGAACTAGAGAGAGTTTATTCGCCAATGTTTTTTCTTCTACAGTTTGTGATGTCATTTTACAGGAACAAAAGGATAAGCATGTGAAGGAAATACACGAACTTCCATGTTTGAAAAGGAAGCTTGTTCATAGTGCTTTATCATGCATTTGGTCCGTCGATAAGAAGCAAATTCGTCAAACACAACACATGGAATTATTTATTGTTACATATCAAGGTGGGGTACTGTTGCCAAGAAATGTTATCGACAGATTGCAACCATTGGAAAGTAACAAATATCAGGTTGAATTTGATCCTGGAAGAAGAGAATTAGTTTCAGCTTGTGAAAAAATAATATTCCTTCACAAGATCGTAATAAAACCTTACTTTAAAACCAGTGTCTTAAGATTCGGGACAAATCTTCTCGAAGAAGGAGGGTATGATATGAATTGCATATGGGTCAAATGGAGGATGACTAATGCGCCGTGTTGATGCAGTTTCTTTTATTTAAACGAGGGCCCAATGCTTTGTAAAATTTGCTGACCAAATTGTGTTTGTGCTTAACCAATTAATTGGCTTTAGTTTTGCTTTATCGTCAAGTTGAAATAAGGGTCCATATGCCAACTTAAGAACCAACCTTTGGAAGATCAAGAGGACCTTTGCTCAAAGTTTGTGGATGACTTTTGGTAGCCTTAAATTCAGTTACAATCAACCATTAAGTAGCGGATCATTATTAGCTTGAGTGGATCATTAATTAATAGCTTTAAGCGGGATGATATTGAAATTTATGTGTCTTTTGTAATTCTGATGGTTAAAGCTCCTATATAAGTTGAATCATTTTCATCAATGAAGGCAAGCTGAGTTTTATTCAGAAAATAAACGAGTTTTATCTCATCTATCTTGGTGAGAGTGATTCTCCTAAGCTCTTGAGTGATTCAAGAATCCATGAGTTTAATTAATCAAAGGTCCTTTATCCCTTTGTGTGTTTCAACTCTTAGGCTTATCTTCCATTCTTGGAAGTGTGATGTCTATCAATTTTCATTCCATCTTCTTTTATGTTTCCATTTTCTCGTTTTAAATAATTTCTGAAATTTCTTGCTTGTTAGCATTCCAACAACGATAGATCAGTCAAACGAATCGAACGTTGTGGATTCACATCATTTGGTATTCACAGCCTGGCCATCTAGATTTGGAATAGGAAAGGAAGTTTATTACACAAAGTGTTTAACCGATGGCCATCCATGTTTAGTTGCATTCGATTACGGAAGCGAAAACAATGTTGTGAACCAAAGTTTGGTGGAGAAACTCCAGTTACCAGCAACCTTTCATCTGGATCAAGAATGGATCAAATGCAGTACATGGCAATGTGTGAAAGAAGTATTATGTGATATTGCTCCCATGGACTCTTGTCATCTTCTTTTGGGATGGGCATGGCTTCATTTTAAAACACTCCATCTTGATGAACGTTCCCTTTATTTGCGGCATGAGGGACATCAAAAGAAGTAGAAGTTTATGACACCAAGACAAGTCAGTAAGGATCAACGTAGGCTGAAGGAGAAAACAGAAAAAGAAAGAATAGAAAAAGAAGTAATAGAAACTGCAGAAGGAAGGGAAAATAAAGAAAAAGAAATGGAACTAGAGAGAGTTTATTTTCCAATGATTTTTCTTCTACAGTTTGTGATGTCATTTTACAGGAACAAAAGGATAAGCATGTGAAGGAAATACACGAACTTCCATGTTTGAAAAGGAAGCTTGTTCATAGTGCTTTATCATGCATTTGGTCCGTCGATAAGAAGCAAATTCGTCAAACACAACGCATGGAATTATTTATTGTTACATATCAAGGTGGGGTACTGTTGCCAAGAAATGTTATCGACAGATTGCAACCATTGGAAAGTAACAAATATCAGGTTGAATTTGATCCTGGAAGAAGAGAATTAGTTTCAACTTGTGAAAAAATAATATTCCTTCACAAGATCGTAATAAAACCTTACTTTAAAACCAGTGTCTTAAGATTCGGGACAAATCTTCTCGAAGAAGGAGGGTATGATATGAATTGCATATGGGTCAAATGGAGGATGACTAATGCGCCGTGTTGATGCAGTTTCTTTTATTTAAACAAGGGCCCAATGCTTTGTAAAATTGGCTGACCAAATTGTGTTTGTGCTTAACCAATTAATGGGCTTTAGTTTTGCTTTATCGTCAAGTTGAAATAAGGGTGCATATGCCAACTTAAGAACCAACCTTTGGAAGATCAAGAGGACCTTTGCTCAAAGTTTGTGGATGACTTTTGGTAGCCTTAAATTCAGTTACAATCAACCATTAAGTAGCGGATCATTATTAGCTGGAGTGGATCATTAATTAATAGCTTTAAGCGGGATGATATTGAAATTTATGTGTCTTTTGTAATTCTGATGGTTAAAGCTCCTATATAAGTTGAATCATTTTCATCAATGAAGGCAAGCTGAGTTTTATTCAGAAAATAAACGAGTTTTATCTCATCTATCTTGGTGAGAGTGATTCTCCTAAGCTCTTGAGTGATTCAAGAATCCATGAGTTTAATTAATCAAAGGTCCTTTATCCCTTTGTGTGTTTCAACTCTTAGGCTTATCTTCCATTCTTGGAAGTGTGATGTCTATCAATTTTCATTCCATCTTCTTTTATGTTTCCATTTTCTCGTTTTAAATAATTTCTGAAATTTCTTGCTTGTTAGCATTCCAACAACGATAGATCAGTCAAACGAATCGAACGTTGTGGATTCACATCATTTGGTATTCACAGCCTGGCCATCTAGATTTGGAATAGGAAAGGAAGTTTATTACACAAAGTGTTTAACCGATGGCCATCCATGTTTAGTTGCATTCGATTACGGAAGCGAAAACAATGTTGTGAACCAAAGTTTGGTGGAGAAACTCCAGTTACCAGCAACCTTTCATCTGGATCAAGAATGGATCAAATGCAGTACATGGCAATGTGTGAAAGAAGTATTATGTGATATTGCTCCCATGGACTCTTGTCATCTTCTTTTGGGATGGGCATGGCTTCATTTTAAAACACTCCATCTTGATGAACGTTCCCTTTATTTGCGGCATGAGGGACATCAAAAGAAGTAGAAGTTTATGACACCAAGACAAGTCAGTAAGGATCAACGTAGGCTGAAGGAGAAAACAGAAAAAGAAAGAATAGAAAAAGAAGTAATAGAAACTGCAGAAGGAAGGGAAAATAAAGAAAAAGAAATGGAACTAGAGAGAGTTTATTCGCCAATGTTTTTTCTTCTACAGTTTGTGATGTCATTTTACAGGAACAAAAGGATAAGCATGTGAAGGAAATACACGAACTTCCATGTTTGAAAAGGAAGCTTGTTCATAGTGCTTTATCATGCATTTGGTCCGTCGATAAGAAGCAAATTCGTCAAACACAACACATGGAATTATTTATTGTTACATATCAAGGTGGGGTACTGTTGCCAAGAAATGTTATCGACAGATTGCAACCATTGGAAAGTAACAAATATCAGGTTGAATTTGATCCTGGAAGAAGAGAATTAGTTTCAGCTTGTGAAAAAATAATATTCCTTCACAAGATCGTAATAAAACCTTACTTTAAAACCAGTGTCTTAAGATTCGGGACAAATCTTCTCGAAGAAGGAGGGTATGATATGAATTGCATATGGGTCAAATGGAGGATGACTAATGCGCCGTGTTGATGCAGTTTCTTTTATTTAAACGAGGGCCCAATGCTTTGTAAAATTTGCTGACCAAATTGTGTTTGTGCTTAACCAATTAATTGGCTTTAGTTTTGCTTTATCGTCAAGTTGAAATAAGGGTCCATATGCCAACTTAAGAACCAACCTTTGGAAGATCAAGAGGACCTTTGCTCAAAGTTTGTGGATGACTTTTCGTAGCCTTAAATTCAGTTACAATCAACCATTAAGTAGCGGATCATTATTAGCTTGAGTGGATCATTAATTAATAGCTTTAAGCGGGATGATATTGAAATTTATGTGTCTTTTGTAATTCTGATGGTTAAAGCTCCTATATAAGTTGAATCATTTTCATCAATGAAGGCAAGCTGAGTTTTATTCAGAAAATAAACGAGTTTTATCTCATCTATCTTGGTGAGAGTGATTCTCCTAAGCTCTTGAGTGATTCAAGAATCCATGAGTTTAATTAATCAAAGGTCCTTTATCCCTTTGTGTGTTTCAACTCTTAGGCTTATCTTCCATTCTTGGAAGTGTGATGTCTATCAATTTTCATTCCATCTTCTTTTATGTTTCCATTTTCTCGTTTTAAATAATTTCTGAAATTTCTTGCTTGTTAGCATTCAACCAACGATAGATCAGTCAAACGAATCGAACGTTGTGGATTCACATCATTTGGTATTCACAGCCTGGCCATCTAGATTTGGAATAGGAAAGGAAGTTTATTACACAAAGTGTTTAACCGATGGCCATCCATGTTTAGTTGCATTCGATTACGGAAGCGAAAACAATGTTGTGAACCAAAGTTTGGTGGAGAAACTCCAGTTACCAGCAACCTTTCATCTGGATCAAGCATGGATCAAATTCAGTACATGGCAATGTGTGAAAGAAGTATTATGTGATATTGCTCCCATGGACTCTTGTCATCTCCTTTTGGGATGGGCATGGCTTCATTTTAAAACATTCCATCTTGATGAACGTTCCCTTTATTTGAGGCATGAGGGACGTCAAAAGAAGTAGAAGTTTATGACACCAAGACAAGTTAGTAAGGATCAACGTAGGCTGAAGGAGAAAACAGAAAAAGAAAGAATAGAAAAAGAAGTAATAGAAACTGCAGAAGGAAGGGAAAATAAAGAAAAAGAAATGGAACTAGAGAGAGTTTATTCGCCAATGTTTTTTCTTCTATAGTTTGTGATGTCATTTTACAGGAACAAAAGGATAAGCATGTGAAGGAAATACACGAACTTCCATGTTTGAAAAGGAAGCTTGTTCATAGTGCTTTATCATGCATTTGGTTCGTCGATAAGAAGCAAATTCGTTAAACACAACGCATGGAATTATTTATTGTTACATATCAAGGTGGGGTACTGTTGCCAAGAAATGTTATCGACAGATTGCAACCATTGGAAAGTAACAAATATCAGGTTGAATTTGATCCTGGAAGAAGAGAATTAGTTTCAGCTTGTGAAAAAATAATATTCCTTCACAAGATCGTAATAAAACCTTACTTTAAAACCAGTGTCTTAAGATTCGGGACAAATCTTCTCGAAGAAGGAGGGTATGATATGAATTGCATATGGGTCAAATGGAGGATGACTAATGCGCCGTGTTGATGCAGTTTCTTTTATTTAAACGAGGGCCCAATGCTTTGTAAAATTGGCTGACCAAATTGTGTTTGTGCTTAACCAATTAATGGGCTTTAGTTTTGCTTTATCTTCAAGTTGAAATAAGGGTCCATATGCCAACTTAAGAACCAACCTTTGGAAGATCAAGAGGACCTTTGCTCAAAGTTTGTGGATGACTTTTCATAGCCTTAAATTCAGTTACAACCAACCATTAAGTAGCAGATCATTATTAGCTTGACTGGATCATTAATTAATAGCTTTAAGCGGGATGATATTGAAATTTATGTGTCTTTTGTAATTCTGATGGTTAAAGCTCCTATATAAGTTGAATCATTTTCATCAATGAAGGCAAGCTGAGTTTTATTCAGAAAATAAACGAGTTTTATCTCATCTATCTTAGTGAGAGTGATTCTCCTAAGCTCTTGAGTGATTCAAGAATCCATGAGTTTAATTAATCAAAGGTCCTTTATCCCTTTGTGTGTTTCAACTCTTAGGCTTATCTTCCATTCTTGGAAGTGTGATGTCTATCAATTTTCATTCCATCTTCTTTTATGTTTCCATTTTCTCATTTTAAATAATTTCTGAAATTTCTTGCTTGTTAGCATTCCAACAACGATAGATCAGTCAAACGAATCGAACGTTGTGGATTCACATCATTTGGTATTCACAGCCTGGCCATCTAGATTTGGAATAGTAAAGGAAGTTTATTACACAAAGTGTTTAACCAATGGCCATCCATGATTAGTTGCATTCGATTACGGAAGCGAAAACAATGTTGTGAACCAAAGTTTGGTGGAGAAACTCCAGTTACCAGCAACCTTTCATCTGGATCAAGAATGGATCAAATTCAGTACATGGCAATGTGTGAAAGAAGTATTATGTGATATTGCTCCCATGGACTCTTGTCATCTTCTTTTGGGATGGGCATAGCTTCATTTTAAAACACTCCATCTTGATGAACGTTCCCTTTATTTGCGGCATGAGGGACATCAAAAGAAGTAGAAGTTTATGACACCAAGACAAGTCAGTAAGGATCAACGTAGGCTGAAGGAGAAAACAGAAAAAGAAAGAATAGAAAAAGAAGTAATAGAAACTGCAGAAGGAAGGGAAAATAAAGAAAAAGAAATGGAACTAGAGAGAGTTTATTCGCCAATGTTTTTTCTTCTACAGTTTGTGATGTCATTTTACAGGAACAAAAGGATAAGCATGTGAAGGAAATACACGAACTTCCATGTTTGAAAAGGAAGCTTGTTCATAGTGCTTTATCATGCATTTGGTCCGTCGATAAGAAGCAAATTCGTCAAACACAACACATGGAATTATTTATTGTTACATATCAAGGTGGGGTACTGTTGCCAAGAAATGTTATCGACAGATTGCAACCATTGGAAAGTAACAAATATCAGGTTGAATTTGATCCTGGAAGAAGAGAATTAGTTTCAACTTGTGAAAAAATAATATTCCTTCACAAGATCGTAATAAAAACTTATTTTTAAACTAGTGTCTTAAGATTCGGGACAAATCTTCTCGAAGAAGGAGGGTATGATGTGAATTGCATATGGGTCAAATGGAGGATGACTAATGCGCCGTGTTGATGCAGTTTCTTTTATTTAAACAAGGGCCCAATGCTTTGTAAAATTGGCTGACCAAATTGTGTTTGTGCTTAACCAATTAATGGGCTTTAGTTTTGCTTTATCTTCAAGTTGAAATAAGGGTCCATATGCCAACTTAAGAACCAACCTTTGGAAGATCAAGAGGACCTTTGCTCAAAGTTTGTGGATGACTTTTGGTAGCCTTAAATTCAGTTACAATCAACCATTAAGTAGTGGATCATTATTAGCTTGAGTGGATCATTAATTAATAACTTTAAGTGGGAAGATATTGAAATTTATGTGTCTTTTCTAATTCTGATGGTTAAAGATCCAATATAAGTTGAACCATTTTCATAAATGAAGGCAAGCTGAGTTTTATTCAGAAAATAAACGAGTTTTATCTCATCTACCTTAGTGAGAGTGATTCTCCTAAGTTCTTGAGTGATTCAAGAATCCATGAGTTTAATTAATCAAAGGTCCTTTATCCCTTTGTGTGTTTCAACTCTTAGGCTTATCTTCCATTCTTGGAAGTGTGATGTCTATCAATTTTCATTCCATCTTCTTTTATGTTTCCATTTTCTCGTTTTAAATAATTTCTCAAATGTCTTGCTTGTTAGCATTCCAACAACGATAGATCAGTCAAACGAATCGAACGCTGTGGATTCACATCATTTGGTATTCACAGCCTGGCCATCTAGATTTGGAATAGGAAAGGAAGTTTATTACACAAAGTGTTTAACCGAAGGCCATCCATGTTTAGTTGCATTCGATTACGGAAGCGAAAACAATGTTGTGAACCAAAGTTTGCTGGAGAAACTCCAGTTACCAGCAACCTTTCATCTGGATCAAGCATGGATCAAATTCAGTACATTGCAATGTGTGAAAGAAGTATTTTGTGATATTGCTCCCATGGACTCTTGTCATCTTCTTTTGGGATGGGCATGGCTTCATTTTAAAACACTCCATCTTGATGAACGTTCCCTTTATTTGAGGCATGAGGGACATCAAAAGAAGTAGAAGTTTATGACACCAAGACAAGTCAGTAAGGATCAACGTAGGCTGAAAGAGAAAACAGAAAAAGAAAGAATAGAAAAAGAAGTAATAGAAACTGCAGAAGGAAGGGAAAATAAAGAAAAAGAAATGGATCTAGAGAGAGTTTATTCGTCAATGTTTTTTCTTCTATTTACAGGAACAAAAGGATAAGCATGTGAAGGAAATACACGAACTTCCATGTTTGAAAAGGAAGCTTGTTCATAGTGCTTTATCATGCATTTGGTCCGTCGATAAGAAGCAAATTCGTCAAACACAACGCATGGAATTATTTATTGTTACATATCAAGGTGGGGTACTGTGGGCAAGAAATGTTATCGACCGATTGCAACCATTGGAAAGTAACAAATATCAAGTTGAATTTGATCCTGGAAGAAGAGAATTAGTTTCAACTTGTGAAAAGATAAAATTCCTTCACAAGATCGTAATAAAAACTTACTTTAAAACTAGTGTCTTAAGATTCGGGACAAATCTTCTCGAAGAAGGAGGGTATGATGTGAATTGCATATGGGTCAAATGGAGGATGACTAATGCGCCGTGTTGATGCAGTTTCTTTTATTTAAACAAGGGCCCAATGCTTTGTAAAATTGGCTGACCAAATTGTGTTTGTGCTTAACCAATTAATGGGCTTTAGTTTTGCTTTATCTTCAAGTTGAAATAAGGGTCCATATGCCAACTTAAGAACCAACCTTTGGAAGATCAAGAGGACATTTGCTCAAAGTTTGTGGATGACTTTTGGTAGCCTTAAATTCAGTTACAATATACCATTAAGTAGCGCATCATTATTAGCTTGAGTGGATCATTAATTAATAGCTTTAAGCGGGATGATATTGAAATTTATGTGTCTTTTGTAATTCTGATGGTTAAAGCTCCTATATAAGTTGAACCATTTTCATCAATGAAGGCAAGCTGAGTTTTATTCAGAAAATAAACGAGTTTTATCTCGTCTATCTTAGTGAGAGTGATTCTCCTAAGTTCTTGAGTGATTCAAGAATCCATGAGTTTAATTAATCAAAGGTCCTTTATCCCTTTGTGTGTTTCAACTCTTAGGCTTATCTTCCATTCTTGGAAGTGTGATGTCTATCAATTTTCATTCCATCTTCTTTTATGTTTCCATTTTCTCGTTTTAAATAATTTCTCAAATTTCTTGCTTGTTAGCATTCCAACAACGATAGATCAGTCAAACGAATCGAACGCTGTGGATTCACATCATTTGGTATTCACAGCCTGGCCATCTAGATTTGGAATAGGAAAGGAAGTTTATTACACAAAGTGTTTAACCGAAGGCCATCCATGTTTAGTTGCATTCGATTACGGAAGCGAAAACAATGTTGTGAACCAAAGTTTGGTGGAGAAACTCTAGTTACCAGCAACCTTTCATCTGGATCAAGCATGGATCAAATTCAGTACATGGCAATGTGTGAAAGAGGTATTATGTGATATTGCTCCAATGGACTCTTGTCATCTTCTTTTGGGATGGGCGTGGATTCATTTTAAAACACTCCATCTTGATGAACGTTCCCTTTATTTGAGGCATGAGGGACATCAAAAGAAGTAGAAGTTTATGATACCAAGACAAGTCAGTAAGGATCAACGTAGGCTGAAGGAGAAAACAGAAAAAGAAAGAATAGAAAAAGAAGTAATAGAAACTGCAGAAGGAAGGGAAAATAAAGAAAAAGAAATGGAACTAGAGAGAGTTTATTCGTCAATGTTTTTTCTTCTACAGTTTGTGATGTCATTTTAGAGGAACAAAAGGATAAGCATGTGAAGGAAATACACGAACTTTGATGGAGGTGTGACAATGAGCAAAGACAAGCATCCACTTGAAGAAGAACTTGGTGGACCTATGACAAGGTCTAGAGCAAAGAAAGCAAAAGAAGCTCTACAACAAGTGTTGTCAATATTATTTGAGTACAAGCCCAAGTTTGAAGGAGAAAAGACAAAAGTTGTAAATTGCATCGCGGCCCAAATGGAAGAGGACTAATGCGCCAGATTAATGCAGTTTCTTTTATTTAAATAAAGGCCCATTTGACATCTTAAGAACTAGCCTTGGAAGACTAAGAAGACCTTGCTGAATAATTTTGGATGACTTTTTGGCTGCCCCAGTTTCAGTTATAATTAGCCATTGGGTAGTGGACAATTATTAGCTTGATTGGTTTATTATTAGCACTAGTGGGATATAATGACAATTAATGGTCTTTTTGTAACCCTAATGGTTAAAGCCTCTATATAAGTTGAACCATTTCTTACCAATGAAATCAAGTTAAGTTTTGTTCAGAAATTCAATTTTCTATCTAATAGTGAGAGTGATTCTCCTAGTTCTTGAGTGATTCAAGAACCCTTGGTTGTATCAAAGGATTTTGCCATCCTTTGTGTGTTGCTCCTTTGGAAAGAGCGATTCTTTCCTTCCACTTTTAGATTCACCCCTTATTACTTTCTTCTTCACCCAATTTTCAAAAGAATATCTAATTCTACCCACAAAACATCTCCTGGTCATAACTGGTTCTAACCCTAAAAGAAAATAAAAATCCTAAGTTAGCCCTTGTGCAATGAGATTCATATCAAACTTCCATGTTTGAAAATGAAGCTTGTTCATAATGCTTTATCATGCATTTGGTCCGTCGATAAGAAGCAAATTCGTCAAACACAACGCATGGAATTATTTATTGTTACATATCAAGGTGGGGTACTGTTGCCAAGAAATGTTATCGACAGATTGCAACCATTGGAAAGTAACAAATATCAAGTTGAATTTGATCCTGGAAGAAGAGAATTAGTTTCAACTTGTGAAAAAATAAAATTCCTTCACAAGATCGTAATAAAAACTTATTTTAAAACTAGTGTCTTAAGATTCGGGACAAATCTTCTCGAAGAAGGAGGGTATGATGTGAATTGCATATGGGTCAAATGGAGGATGACTAATGCGCCGTGTTGATGCAGTTTCTTTTATTTAAACAAGGGCCCAATGCTTTGTAAAATTGGCTGACCAAATTATGTTTGTGCTTAACCACTTAATGGGCTTTAGTTTTGCTTTATCTTCAAGTTGATATAAGGGTCCATATGCCAACTTAAGAACCAACCTTTGGAAGATCAAGAGGACCTTTGCTCAAAGTTTTTGGATGACTTTTGGTAGCCTTAAATTCAGTTACAATCAACCATTAAGTAGCGGATCATTATTAGCTTAAGTGGATCATTAATTAATAGCTTCAAGCGGGATGATATTGAAATTTATGTGTCTTTTGTAATTCTGATGGTTAAAGCTCCTATATAAGTTGAATCATTTTCATCAATGAAGGCAAGCTGAGTTTTATTCAGAAAATAAACGAGTTTTATCTCATCTATCTTAGTGAGAGTGATTCTCCTAAGTTCTTGAGTTATTCAAGAATCCATGAGTTTAATTAATCAAAGGTCCTTTATCCCTTTGTGTGTTTCAACTCTTAAGCTTATCTTCCGTTCTTGGAAGTGTGATGTCTATCAATTTTCATTCCATCTTCTTTTATGTTTCCATTTTCTCGTTTTAAATAATTACTCAAATTTCTTGCTTGTTAGCATTCCAACAACGATAGATCAGTCAAACGAATCAAACGCTGTGGATTCACATGATTTGGTATTCACAGCCTGACCATCTAGATTTGGAATAGGAAAGGAAGTTTATTACACAAAGTGTTTAACCGAAGGCCATCCATGTTTAGTTGCATTCGATTACGGAAGCGAAAACAATGTTGTGAACCAAAGTTTGGTGGAAAAACTCCAGTTACCAGCAACCTTTCATCTGGATCAAGCATGGATCAAATTCAGTACATTGCAATGTGTGAAAGAGGTATTATGTGATATTGCTCCCATGGACTCTTGTCATCTTCTTTTGGGATGGGCATGGCTTCATTTTAAAACACTCCATCTTGATGAACGTTCCCTTTATTTGAGGCACAAGGGACATCAAAAGAAGTAGAAGTTTATGACACCAAGACAAGTCAGTAAGGATCAACATAGGCTGAAGGAGAAAACAGAAAAAGAAAGAATAGAAAAAGAAGTAATAGAAACTGCAGAACGAAGGGAAAATAAAGAAAAGAAATGGAACTAGAGAGAGTTTATTCGTCAATGTTTTTTCTTCTACAGTTTGTGATGTCATTTTACAGCAACAAAAGGATAAGCATGTGAAGGAAATACACGAACTTCCATGTTTGAAAAGGAAGCTTGTTCATAGTGCTTTATCATGCATTTGGTCCGTCGATAAGAAGTAAATTCGTCAAACACAACGCATGGAATTATTTATTGTTACATATCAAGGTGGGGTACTGTTGCCAAGAAATGTTATCGACGGATTGCAACCATTGGAAAGTAACAAATATCAAGTTGAATTTGATCCTGGAAGAAGAGAATTAGTATCAACTTGTGAAAAGATAAAATTCCTTCACAAGATCGTAATAAAAACTTACTTTAAAACTAGTGTCTTAAGATTCGGGTCAAATCTTCTCGAAGAAGGAGGGTATGATGTGAATTGCATATGGGTCAAATGGAGGATGACTAATGCGCCGTGTTGGTGCAGTTTCTTTTATTTAAAAAAGGGCCCAATGCTTTGTAAAATTAACTAACCAAATTGTGTTTGTGCTTAACCAATTAATGGGCTTTAGTTTTGCTTTATCTTCAAGTTGAAATAAGGGTCCATATGCCAACTTAAGAACCAACCTTTGGAAGATCAAGAGGACCTTTGCTCAAAGTTTGTGGATGACTTTTGGTAGCCTTAAATTCAGTTACAATCAACCATTAAGTAGCGGATCATTATTAGCTTGAGTGGATCATTAATTAATAGCTTTAAGCGGGATGATATTGAAATTTATGTGTCTTTTGTAATTCTGATGGTTAAAGCTCCTATATAAGTTGAACCATTTTCATCAATGAAGGCAAGCTGAGTTTTATTCAGAAAATAAACGAGTTTTACCTCATCTATCTTAGTGAGAGTGATTCTCCTAAGTTCTTGAGTGATTCAAGAATCCATGAGTTTAATTAATGAAAGGTCCTTTATCCCTTTATGTGTTTCAACTCTTAGGCTTATCTTCCGTTCTTGGAAGTGTGATGTCTATCAATTTTCATTCCATCTTCTTTTATGTTTCCATTTTCTCGTTTTAAATAATTACTCAAATTTCTTGCTTGTTAGCATTCCAACAACGATAGATCAGTCAAACGAATCGAACGCTGTGGATTCACATCATTTGGTATTCACAGCCTGACCATCTAGATTTGGAATAGGAAAGGAAGTTTATTACACAAAGTGTTTAACCGAAGGCCATCCATGTTTAGTTGCATTCGATTACGGAAGCGAAAACAATGTTGTGAACCAAAGTTTGGTGGAGAAACTCCAGTTACCAGCAACCTTTCATCTGGATCAAGCATGGATCAAATTCAGTACATTGCAATGTGTGAAAGAGGTATTATGTCATATTGCTCCCATGGACTCTTGTCATCTTCTTTTGGGATGGGCATGGCTTCATTTTAAAACACTCCATCTTGATGAACGTTCCCTTTATTTGAGGCATGTGGGACATCAAAAGAAGTAGAAGTTTATGATACCAAGACAAGTCAGTAAGGATCAACGTAGGCTGAAGGAGAAAACAGAAAAAGAAAGAATAGAAAAAGAAGTAATAGAAACTGCAGAAGGAAGGGAAAATAAAGAAAAAGAAATGGAACTAGAGAGAGTTTATTCGTCAATGTTTTTTCTTCTACAGTTTGTGATGTCATTTTAGAGGAACAAAAGGATAAGCATGTGAAGGAAATACACGAACTTTGATGGAGGTGTGACAATGAGCAAAGACAAGCATCCACTTGAAGAAGAACTTGGAGGACCTATGACAAGGTCTAGAGCAAAGAAAGCAAAAGAAGCTCTACAACAAGTGTTGTCAATATTATTTGAGTACAAGCCCAAGTTTGAAGGAGAAAAGACAAAAGTTGTAAATTGCATCGCGGCCCAAATGGAAGAGGACTAATGCGCCAGATTAATGCAGTTTCTTTTATTTAAATAAAGGCCCATTTGACATCTTAAGAACCAGCCTTGGAAGACTAAGAAGACCTTGCTGAATAATTTTGGATGACTTTTTGGCTGCCCCAATTTCAGTTATAATTAGCCATTGGGTAGTGGACAATTATTAGCTTGATTGGTTTATTATTAGCCCTAGTGGGATATAATGACAATTAATGGTCTTTTTGTAACCCTAATGGTTAAAGCCTCTATATAAGTTGAACCATTTCTTATCAATGAAATCAAGTTAAGTTTTGTTCAGAAATTCAATTTTCTATCTAATAGTGAGAGTGATTCTCCTAGTTCTTGAGTGATTCAAGAACCCTTGGCTGTATCAAAGGATTTTGCCATCCTTTGTGTGTTGCCTCCTTTGGAAAGAGCGATTCTTTCCTTCCACTTTTAGATTCACCCCTTATTACTTTCTTCTTCAACCAATTTTCAAAAGAATATCTAATTCTGCCCACAAAACATCTCGTGGTCATAACTGGTTCTAACCCTAAAAGAAAAAAAAAATCCTAAGTTAGCCCTTGTGCAATGAGATTCATATCAAACTTCCATGTTTGAAAATGAAGCTTGTTCATAATGCTTTATCATGCATTTGGTCCGTCGATAAGAAGCAAATTCGTCAAACACAACGCATGGAATTATTTATTGTTACATATCAAGGTGGGGTACTGTTGCCAAGAAATGTTATCGACGGATTGCAACCATTGGAAAGTAACAGATATCAAGTTGAATTTGATCATGGAAGAAGAGAATTAGTTTCAACTTGTGAAAAGATAAAATTCCTTCACAAGATCGTAATAAAAACTTACTTTAAAACTAGTGTCTTAAGATTCGGGACAAATCTTCTCGAAGAAGGAGGGTATGATGTGAATTGCATATGGGTCAAATGGAGGATGACTAATGCGCCGTGTTGATGCAGTTTCTTTTATTTAAACAAGGGCCCAATGCTTTGTAAAATTGGCTGACCAAATTGTGTTTGTGCTTAACCAATTAATGGGCTTTAGTTTTGCTTTATCTTCAAGTTGAAATAAGGGTCCATATGCCAACTTAAGAACCAACCTTTGGAAGATCAAGAGGACCTTTGCTCAAAGTTTGTGGATGACTTTTGGTAGCCTTAAATTCAGTTACAATCAACCATTAAGTAGCGGATCATTATTAGCTTGAGTGGATCATTAATTAATAGCTTTAAGCGGGATGATATTGAAATTTATGTGTCTTTTGTAATTCTGATGGTTAAAGCTCCTATATAAGTTGAACCATTTTCATCAATGAAGGCAAGCTGAGTTTTATTCAGAAAATAAACGAGTTTTACCTCATCTATCTTAGTGAGAGTGATTCTCCTAAGTTCTTGAGTGATTCAAGAATCCATGAGTTTAATTAATGAAAGGTCCTTTATCCCTTTATGTGTTTCAACTCTTAGGCTTATCTACCGTTCTTGGAAGTGTGATGTCTATCAATTTTCATTCCATCTTCTTTTATGTTTCCATTTTCTCGTTTTAAATAATTACTCAAATTTCTTGCTTGTTAGCATTCCAACAACGATAGATCAGTCAAACGAATCGAACGCTGTGGATTCACATCATTTGGTATTCACAGCCTGACCATCTAGATTTGGAATAGGAAAGGAAGTTTATTACACAAAGTGTTTAACCGAAGGCCATCCATGTTTAGTTGCATTCGATTATGGAAGCGAAAACAATGTTGTGAACCAAAGTTTGGTGGAGAAACTCCAGTTACCAGCAACCTTTCATCTGGATCAAGCATGGATCAAATTCAGTACATTGCAATGTGTGAAAGAGGTATTATGTGATATTGCTCCCATGGACTCTTGTCATCTTCTTTTGGGATGGGCATGGCTTCATTTTAAAACACTCCATCTTGATGAACGTTCCCTTTATTTGAGGCATGAGGGACATCAAAAGAAGTAGAAGTTTATGATACCAAGACAAGTCAGTAAGGATCAACGTAGGCTGAAGGAGAAAACAGAAAAAGAAAGAATAGAAAAAGAAGTAATAGAAACTGCAGAACGAAGGGAAAATAAAGAAAAAGAAATGGAACTAGAGAGAGTTTATTCGTCAATGTTTTTTCTTCTACAGTTTGTGATGTCATTTTACAGCAACAAAAGGATAAGCATGTGAAGGAAATACACGAACTTCCATGTTTGAAAAGGAAGCTTGTTCATAGTGCTTTATCATTCATTTGGTCCGTCGATAAGAAGCAAATTCGTCAAACACAACGCATGGAATTATTTATTGTTACATATCAAGGTGGGGTACTGTTGCCAACAAATGTTATCGACGGATTGCAACCATTGGAAAGTAACAAATATCAAGTTGAATTTGATCCTGGAAGAAGAGAATTAGTATCAACTTGTGAAAAGATAAAATTCCTTCACAAGATCGTAATAAAAACTTACTTTAAAACTAGTGTCTTAAGATTCGGGTCAAATCTTCTCGAAGAAGGAGGGTATGATGTGAATTGCATATGGGTCAAATGGAGGATGACTAATGCGCCGTGTTGGTGCAGTTTCTTTTATTTAAACAAGGGCCCAATGCTTTGTAAAATTAACTAACCAAATTGTGTTTGTGCTTAACCAATTAATGGGCTTTAGTTTTGCTTTATCTTCAAGTTGAAATAAGGGTCCATATGCCAACTTAAGAACCAACCTTTGGAAGATCAAGAGGACCTTTGCTCAAAGTTTGTGGATGACTTTTGGTAGCCTTAAATTCAGTTACAATCAACCATTAAGTAGCGGATCATTATTAGCTTGAGTGGATCATTAATTAATAGCTTTAAGCGGGATGATATTGAAATTTATGTGTCTTTTGTAATTCTGATGGTTAAAGCTCCTATATAAGTTGAACCATTTTCATCAATGAAGGCAAGCTGAGTTTTATTCAGAAAATAAACGAGTTTTACCTCATCTATCTTAGTGAGAGTGATTCTCCTAAGTTCTTGAGTGATTCAAGAATCCATGAGTTTAATTAATGAAAGGTCCTTTATCCCTTTATGTGTTTCAACTCTTAGGCTTATCTTCCGTTCTTGGAAGTGTGATGTCTATCAATTTTCATTCCATCTTCTTTTATGTTTCCATTTTCTCGTTTTAAATAATTACTCAAATTTCTTGCTTGTTAGCATTCCAACAACGATAGATCAGTCAAACGAATCGAACGCTGTGGATTCACATCATTTGGTATTCACAGCCTGACCATCTAGATTTGGAATAGGAAAGGAAGTTTATTACACAAAGTGTTTAACCGAAGGCCATCCATGTTTAGTTGCATTCGATTACGGAAGCGAAAACAATGTTGTGAACCAAAGTTTGGTGGAGAAACTCCAGTTACCAGCAACCTTTCATCTGGATCAAGCATGGATCAAATTCAGTACATTGCAATGTGTGAAAGAGGTATTATGTCATATTGCTCCCATGGACTCTTGTCATCTTCTTTTGGGATGGGCATGGCTTCATTTTAAAACACTCCATCTTGATGAACGTTCCCTTTATTTGAGGCATGTGGGACATCAAAAGAAGTAGAAGTTTATGATACCAAGACAAGTCAGTAAGGATCAACGTAGGCTGAAGGAGAAAACAGAAAAAGAAAGAATAGAAAAAGAAGTAATAGAAACTGCAGAAGGAAGGGAAAATAAAGAAAAAGAAATGGAACTAGAGAGAGTTTATTCGTCAATGTTTTTTCTTCTACAGTTTGTGATGTCATTTTAGAGGAACAAAAGGATAAGCATGTGAAGGAAATACACGAACTTTGATGGAGGTGTGACAATGAGCAAAGACAAGCATCCACTTGAAGAAGAACTTGGAGGACCTATGACAAGGTCTAGAGCAAAGAAAGCAAAAGAAGCTCTACAACAAGTGTTGTCAATATTATTTGAGTACAAGCCCAAGTTTGAAGGAGAAAAGACAAAAGTTGTAAATTGCATCGCGGCCCAAATGGAAGAGGACTAATGCGCCAGATTAATGCAGTTTCTTTTATTTAAATAAAGGCCCATTTGACATCTTAAGAACCAGCCTTGGAAGACTAAGAAGACCTTGCTGAATAATTTTGGATGACTTTTTGGCTGCCCCAATTTCAGTTATAATTAGCCATTGGGTAGTGGACAATTATTAGCTTGATTGGTTTATTATTAGCCCTAGTGGGATATAATGACAATTAATGGTCTTTTTGTAACCCTAATGGTTAAAGCCTCTATATAAGTTGAACCATTTCTTATCAATGAAATCAAGTTAAGTTTTGTTCAGAAATTCAATTTTCTATCTAATAGTGAGAGTGATTCTCCTAGTTCTTGAGTGATTCAAGAACCCTTGGCTGTATCAAAGGATTTTGCCATCCTTTGTGTGTTGCCTCCTTTGGAAAGAGCGATTCTTTCCTTCCACTTTTAGATTCACCCCTTATTACTTTCTTCTTCAACCAATTTTCAAAAGAATATCTAATTCTGCCCACAAAACATCTCGTGGTCATAACTGGTTCTAACCCTAAAAGAAAAAAAAAATCCTAAGTTAGCCCTTGTGCAATGAGATTCATATCAAACTTCCATGTTTGAAAATGAAGCTTGTTCATAATGCTTTATCATGCATTTGGTCCGTCGATAAGAAGCAAATTCGTCAAACACAACGCATGGAATTATTTATTGTTACATATCAAGGTGGGGTACTGTTGCCAAGAAATGTTATCGACGGATTGCAACCATTGGAAAGTAACAGATATCAAGTTGAATTTGATCATGGAAGAAGAGAATTAGTTTCAACTTGTGAAAAGATAAAATTCCTTCACAAGATCGTAATAAAAACTTACTTTAAAACTAGTGTCTTAAGATTCGGGACAAATCTTCTCGAAGAAGGAGGGTATGATGTGAATTGCATATGGGTCAAATGGAGGATGACTAATGCGCCGTGTTGATGCAGTTTCTTTTATTTAAACAAGGGCCCAATGCTTTGTAAAATTGGCTGACCAAATTGTGTTTGTGCTTAACCAATTAATGGGCTTTAGTTTTGCTTTATCTTCAAGTTGAAATAAGGGTCCATATGCCAACTTAAGAACCAACCTTTGGAAGATCAAGAGGACCTTTGCTCAAAGTTTGTGGATGACTTTTGGTAGCCTTAAATTCAGTTACAATCAACCATTAAGTAGCGGATCATTATTAGCTTGAGTGGATCATTAATTAATAGCTTTAAGCGGGATGATATTGAAATTTATGTGTCTTTTGTAATTCTGATGGTTAAAGCTCCTATATAAGTTGAACCATTTTCATCAATGAAGGCAAGCTGAGTTTTATTCAGAAAATAAACGAGTTTTACCTCATCTATCTTAGTGAGAGTGATTCTCCTAAGTTCTTGAGTGATTCAAGAATCCATGAGTTTAATTAATGAAAGGTCCTTTATCCCTTTATGTGTTTCAACTCTTAGGCTTATCTACCGTTCTTGGAAGTGTGATGTCTATCAATTTTCATTCCATCTTCTTTTATGTTTCCATTTTCTCGTTTTAAATAATTACTCAAATTTCTTGCTTGTTAGCATTCCAACAACGATAGATCAGTCAAACGAATCGAACGCTGTGGATTCACATCATTTGGTATTCACAGCCTGACCATCTAGATTTGGAATAGGAAAGGAAGTTTATTACACAAAGTGTTTAACCGAAGGCCATCCATGTTTAGTTGCATTCGATTATGGAAGCGAAAACAATGTTGTGAACCAAAGTTTGGTGGAAAAACTCCAGTTACCAGCAACCTTTCATCTGGATCAAGCATGGATCAAATTCAGTACATTGCAATGTGTGAAAGAGGTATTATGTGATATTGCTCCCATGGACTCTTGTCATCTTCTTTTGGGATGGGCATGGCTTCATTTTAAAACACTCCATCTTGATGAACGTTCCCTTTATTTGAGGCATGAGGGACATCAAAAGAAGTAGAAGTTTATGATACCAAGACAAGTCAGTAAGGATCAACGTAGGCTGAAGGAGAAAACAGAAAAAGAAAGAATAGAAAAAGAAGTAATAGAAACTGCAGAACGAAGGGAAAATAAAGAAAAAGAAATGGAACTAGAGAGAGTTTATTCGTCAATGTTTTTTCTTCTACAGTTTGTGATGTCATTTTACAGCAACAAAAGGATAAGCATGTGAAGGAAATACACGAACTTCCATGTTTGAAAAGGAAGCTTGTTCATAGTGCTTTATCATTCATTTGGTCCGTCGATAAGAAGCAAATTCGTCAAACACAACGCATGGAATTATTTATTGTTACATATCAAGGTGGGGTACTGTTGCCAACAAATGTTATCGACGGATTGCAACCATTGGAAAGTAACAAATATCAAGTTGAATTTGATCCTGGAAGAAGAGAATTAGTATCAACTTGTGAAAAGATAAAATTCCTTCACAAGATCGTAATAAAAACTTACTTTAAAACTAGTGTCTTAAGATTCGGGTCAAATCTTCTCGAAGAAGGAGGGTATGATGTGAATTGCATATGGGTCAAATGGAGGATGACTAATGCGCCGTGTTGGTGCAGTTTCTTTTATTTAAACAAGGGCCCAATGCTTTGTAAAATTGGCTGACCAAATTGTGTTTGTGCTTAACCAATTAATGGGCTTTAGTTTTGCTTTATCTTCAAGTTGAAATAAGGGTCCATATGCCAACTTAAGAACCAACCTTTGGAAGATCAAGAGGACCTTTGCTCAAAGTTTGTGGATGACTTTTGGTAGCCTTAAATTAAGTTACAATCAACCATTAAGTAGCGGATCATTATTAGCTTGAGTGGATCATTAATCAATAGTTTTAAGCGGGATGATATTGAAATTTATGTGTCTTTTGTATTTCTGATGGTTAAAGATCCTATATAAGTTGAACCATTTTCATCAATGAAGGCAAACTGAGTTTTATTCAGAAAATAAACGAGTTTTATCTCATCTATCTTAGTGAGAGTGATTCTCCTAAGTTCTTGAGTGATTCAAGAATCCATGAGTTTAATTAATCAAAGGTCCTTTATCCCTTTGTGTGTTTCAACTCTTAGGCTTATCTTCCATTCTTGGAAGTGTGATGTCTATCAATTTTCATTCCATCTTCCTTTATGTATCCATTTTCTCGTTTTAAATAATTTCTCAAATTTCTTGCTTGTTAGCATTCCAACAACGATAGATCAGTCAAACGAAAAGAACGCTGTGGATTCACATCATTTGGTATTCACAGCCTGGCCATCTAGATTTTGAATAGGAAAGGAAGTTTATTACACAAAGTGTTTAACCGAAGGCCATCCATGTTTAGTTGCATTCGATTACGGAAGCGAAAACAATATTGTGAACCAAAGTTTGGTGGAGAAACTCCAGTTACCAGCAACCTTTCATCTGGATCAAGCATGGATCAAATTCAGTACATTGCAATGTGTGAAAGAGGTATTATGTGATATTGCTCCCATGTACTCTTGTCATCTTCCTTTGGGATGGGCATGGCTTCATTTTAAAACACTCCATCTTGATGAACGTTCCCTTTATTTGAGGCATGAGGGACATCAAAAGAAGTAGAAGTTTATGACACCAAGACAAGTCAGTAAGGACCAACGTAGGCTGAAGGAGAAAACAAAAAAAGAAAGAATAGAAAAAGAAGTAATAGAAACTGCAGAAGGAAGGGAAAATAAAGAAAAAGAAATGGAACTAGAGAGAGTTTATTCGTCAATGTTTTTTCTTCTACAGTTTGTGATGTCATTTTACAGGAACAAAAGGATAAGCATGTGAAGGAAATACACGAACTTCCATGTTTGAAAAGGAAGCTTGTTCATAGTGCTTTATCATGCATTTTGTCCGTCGATAAGAAGCAAATTCGTCAAACACAACGCGTGGAATTATTTATTGTTACATATCAAGGTGGGGTACTGTTGCCAACAAATGTTATCGACGGATTGCAACCATTGGAAAGTAACAAATATCAAGTTGAATTTGATCCTGGAAGAAGAGAGTTAGTTTCAACTTGTGAAAAAATAAAATTCCTTCACAAGATCGTAATAAAAACTTACTTTAAAACTAGTGTCTTAAGATTCGGGACAAATCTTCTCGAAGAAGGAGGGTATGATGTGAATTGCATATGGGTCAAATGGAGGATGACTAATGCGCCGTGTTGATGCAGTTTCTTTTATTTAAACAAGGGCCCAATGCTTTGTAAAATTGGCTGACCAAATTGTGTTTGTGCTTAACCAATTAATGGGCTTTAGTTTTGCTTTATCTTCAAGTTGAAATAAGGGTCCATATGCCAACTTAAGAACCAACCTTTGGAAGATCAAGAGGACCTTTGCTCAAAGTTTGTGGATGACTTTTGGTAGCCTTAAATTAAGTTACAATCAACCATTAAGTAGCGGATCATTATTAGCTTGAGTGGATCATTAATCAATAGTTTTAAGCGGGATGATATTGAAATTTATGTGTCTTTTGTAATTCTGATGGTTAAAGATCCTATATAAGTTGAACCATTTTCATCAATGAAGGCAAACTGAGTTTTATTCAGAAAATAAACGAGTTTTATCTCATCTATCTTAGTGAGAGTGATTCTCCTAAGTTCTTGAGTGATTCAAGAATCCATGAGTTTAATTAATCAAAGGTCCTTTATCCCTTTGTGTGTTTCAACTCTTAGGCTTATCTTCCATTCTTGGAAGTGTGATGTCTATCAATTTTCATTCCATCTTCCTTTATGTATCCATTTTCTCGTTTTAAATAATTTCTCAAATTTCTTGCTTGTTAGCATTCCAACAACGATAGATCAGTCAAACGAAAAGAACGCTGTGGATTCACATCATTTGGTATTCACAGCCTGGCCATCTAGATTTTGAATAGGAAAGGAAGTTTATTACACAAAGTGTGTAACCGAAGGCCATCCATGTTTAGTTGCATTCGATTACGGAAGCGAAAACAATATTGTGAACCAAAGTTTGGTGGAGAAACTCCAGTTACCAGCAACCTTTCATCTGGATCAAGCATGGATCAAATTCAGTACATTGCAATGTGTGAAAGAGGTATTATGTGATATTGCTCCCATGTACTCTTGTCATCTTCCTTTGGGATGGGCATGGCTTCATTTTAAAACACTCCATCTTGATGAACGTTCCCTTTATTTGAGGCATGAGGGACATCAAAAGAAGTAGAAGTTTATGACACCAAGACAAGTCAGTAAGGACCAACGTAGGCTGAAGGAGAAAACAAAAAAAGAAAGAATAGAAAAAGAAGTAATAGAAACTGCAGAAGGAAGGGAAAATAAAGAAAAAGAAATGGAACTAGAGAGAGTTTATTCGTCAATGTTTTTTCTTCTACAGTTTGTGATGTCATTTTACAGGAACAAAAGGATAAGCATGTGAAGGAAATACACGAACTTCCATGTTTGAAAAGGAAGCTTGTTCATAGTGCTTTATCATGCATTTTGTCCGTCGATAAGAAGCAAATTCGTCAAACACAACGCGTGGAATTATTTATTGTTACATATCAAGGTGGGGTACTGTTGCCAACAAATGTTATCGACGGATTGCAACCATTGGAAAGTAACAAATATCAAGTTGAATTTGATCCTGGAAGAAGAGAGTTAGTTTCAACTTGTGAAAAAATAAAATTCCTTCACAAGATCGTAATAAAAACTTACTTTAAAACTAGTGTCTTAAGATTCGGGACAAATCTTCTCGAAGAAGGAGGGTATGATGTGAATTGCATATGGGTCAAATGGAGGATGACTAATGCGCCGTGTTGATGCAGTTTCTTTTATTTAAACAAGGGCCCAATGCTTTGTAAAATTGGCTGACCAAATTGTGTTTGTGCTTAACCAATTAATGGGCTTTAGTTTTGCTTTATCTTCAAGTTGAAATAAGGGTCCATATGCCAACTTAAGAACCAACCTTTGGAAGATCAAGAGGACCTTTGCTCAAAGTTTGTGGATGACTTTTGGTAGCCTTAAATTAAGTTACAATCAACCATTAAGTAGCGGATCATTATTAGCTTGAGTGGATCATTAATCAATAGTTTTAAGCGGGATGATATTGAAATTTATGTGTCTTTTGTAATTCTGATGGTTAAAGATCCTATATAAGTTGAACCATTTTCATCAATGAAGGCAAACTGAGTTTTATTCAGACAATAAACGAGTTTTATCTCATCTATCTTAGTGAGAGTGATTCTCCTAAGTTCTTGAGTGATTCAAGAATCCATGAGTTTAATTAATCAAAGGTCCTTTATCCCTTTGTGTGTTTCAACTCTTAGGCTTATCTTCCATTCTTGGAAGTGTGATGTCTATCAATTTTCATTCCATCTTCTTTTATGTTTCCATTTTCTTGTTTTAAATAATTTCTCAAATTTCTTGCTTGTTAGCATTCCAACAACGATAGATCAGTCAAACGAAAAGAACGCTGTGGATTCACATCATTTGGTATTCACAGCCTGGCCATCTAGATTTTGAATAGGAAAGGAAGTTTATTACACAAAGTGTTTAACCGAAGGCCATCCATGTTTAGTTGCATTCGATTACGGAAGCGAAAACAATATTGTGAACCAAAGTTTGGTGGAGAAACTCCAGTTACCAGCAACCTTTCATCTGGATCAAGCATGGATCAAATTCAGTACATTGCAACGTGTGAAAGAGGTATTATGTGATATTGCTCCCATGTACTCTTGTCATCTTCCTTTGGGATGGGCATGGCTTCATTTTAAAACACTCCATCTTGATGAACGTTCCCTTTATTTGAGGCATGAGGGACATCAAAAGAAGTAGAAGTTTATGACACCAAGACAAGTCAGTAAGGACCAACGTAGGCTGAAGGAGAAAACAGAAAAAGAAAGAATAGAAAAAGAAGTAATAGAAACTGCAGAAGGAAGGGAAAACAAAGAAAAAGAAATGGAACTAGAGAGAGTTTATTCGTCAATGTTTTTTCTTCTACAGTTTGTGATGTCATTTTACAGGAACAGAAGGATAAGCATGTGAAGGAAATACACGAACTTCCATGTTTGAAAAGGAAGCTTGTTCATAGTGCTTTATCATGCATTTGGTCCGTCGATAAGAAGCAAATTCGTCAAACACAACGCGTGGAATTATTTATTGTTACATATCAAGGTGGGGTACTGTTGCCAACAAATGTTATCGACGGATTGCAACCATTGGAAAGTAACAAATATCAAGTTGAATTTGATCCTGGAAGAAGAGAATTAGTTTCAACTTGTGAAAAGATAAAATTCCTTCACAAGATCGTAATAAAAACTTACTTTAAAACTAGTGTCTTAAGATTCGGGACAAATCTTCTCGAAGAAGGAGGGTATGATGTGAATTGCATATGGGTCAAATGGAGGATGACTAATGCGCCGTGTTGATGCAATTTCTTTTATTTAAACAAGGGCCCAATGCTTTGTAAAATTGGCTGACCAAATTGTGTTTGTGCTTAACCAATTACTGGGCTTTAGTTTTGCTTTATCTTCAAGTTGAAATAAGGGTCCATATGCCAACTTAAGAACCAACCTTTGGAAGATCAATAGGACCTTTGCTCAAAGTTTGTGGATGACTTTTGGTAACCTTAAATTCAGTTACAATCAACCACTAAGTAGCGGATCATTATTAGCTTGAGTGGATCATTAATCAATAGCTTTAAGCGGGATGATATTGAAATTTATGTGTCTTTTGTAATTCTGATGGTTAAAGATCCTATATAAGTTGAACCATTTTCATCAATGAAGGCAAGCTGAGTTTTATTCAGAAAATAAACGAGTTTTATCTCATCTATCTTAGTGAGAGTGATTCTCCTAAGTTCTTGAGTGATTCAAGAATCCATGAGTTTAATTAATCAAAGGTCCTTTATCCCTTTGTGTGTTTCAACTCTTAGGCTTATCTTCCATTCTTGGAAGTGTGATGTCTATCAATTTTCATTCCATCTTCCTTTATGTTTCCATTTTCTCGTTTTAAATAATTTCTCAAATTTCTTGCTTGTTAGCATTCCAACAACGATAGATCAGTCAAATGAATCGAACGCTGTGGATTCACATCATTTGGTATTCACAGCCTGGCCATCTAGATTTGGAATAGGAAAGGAAGTTTATTACACAAAGTGTTTAACCGAAGGCCATCCATGTTTAGTTGCATTCGATTACGGAAGCGAAAACAATGTTGTGAACCAAAGTTTGGTGGAGAAACTCCAGTTACCAGCAACCTTTCATCTGGATCAAGCATGGATCAAATTCAGTACATGGCAATGTGTGAAAGAAGTATTATGTGATATTGCTCCAATGACTCTTGTCATCTTCTTTTGGGATGGGCATGGCTTCATTTTAAAACACTCCATCTTGATGAACGTTCTCTTTATTTGAGGCATGAGGGACATCAAAAGAAGTAGAAGTTTATGACACCAAGACAAGTCAGTAAGGACCAACGTAGGCTGAAGGAGAAAACAGAAAAAGAAAGAATAGAAAAAGAAGTAATAGAAACTGCAGAAGGAAGGGAAAATAAAGAAAAAGAAATGGAACTAGAGAGAGTTTATTCGTCAATGTTTTTTCTTCTACAGTTTGTGATGTCATTTTACAGGAACAGAAGGATAAGCATGTGAAGGAAATACACGAACTTCCATGTTTGAAAAGGAAGCTTGTTCATAGTGCTTTATCATGCATTTGGTCCGTCGATAAGAAGCAAATTCGTCAAACACAACGCGTGGAATTATTTATTGTTACATATCAAGGTGGGGTACTGTTGCCAACAAATGTTATCGACGGATTGCAACCATGGGAAAGTAACAAATATCAAGTTGAATTTGATCCTGGAAGAAGAGAGTTAGTTTCAACTTTTGAAAAAATAAAATTCCTTCACAAGATCGTAATAAAAACTTACTTTAAAACTAGTGTCTTAAGATTCGGGACAAATCTTCTCGAAGAAGGAGGGTATGATGTGAATTGCATATGGGTCAAATGGAGGATGACTAATGCGTCGTGTTGATGCAGTTTCTTTTATTTAAACAAGGGCCCAATGCTTTGTAAAATTGGTTGACCAAATTGTGTTTGTGCTTAACCAATTAATGGGCTTTAGTTTTGCTTTATCTTCAAGTTGAAATAAGGGTCCATATGCCAACTTAAGAACCAACCTTTGGAAGATCAATAGGACCTTTGCTCAAAGTTTGTGGATGACTTTTGGTAGCCTTAAATTCAGTTACAATCAACCACTAAGTAGCGGATCATTATTAGCTTGAGTGGATCATTAATTAATAGCTTTAAGCGGGATGATATTGAAATTTATGTGTCTTTTGTAATTCTGATGGTTAAAGCGCCTATATAAGTTGAACCATTTTCGTCAATGAAGGCAAGCTGAGTTTTATTCAGAAAATAAACGAGTTTTATCTCATCAATCTTAGTGAGAGTGATTCTCCTAAGTTCTTGAGTGATTCAAGAATCCATGAGTTTAATTAATCAAAGGTCCTTTATCCCTTTGTGTGTTTCAACTCTTAGGCTTATCTTCCATTCTTGGAAGTGTGATGTCAATCAATTTTCATTCCATCTTCTTTTATGTTTCCATTTTCTCGTTTTAAATAATTTCTCAAATTTCTTGCTTGTTAGCATTCCAACAACGATGGATCAGTCAAACGAATCGAATGCTGTGGATTCACATCATTTGGTATTCACAGCCTGACCATCTAGATTTGGAATAGGAAAGGTTGTTTATTACACAAAGTGTTTAACCGAAGGCCATCCATGTTTCGTTGCATTCGATTACGGAAGCGAAAACAATGTTGTGAACCAAAGTTTGGTGGAGAAACTCCAGTTACCAGCAACCTTTCATCTAGATCAAGCATGGATCAAATTCAGTACATGGCAATGTGTGAAAGAAGTATTATGTGATATTGCTCCCATGGACTCTTGTCATCTTCTTTTGGGATGGGCATGGCTTCATTTTAAAACACTCCATCTTGATGAACGTTCCCTTTATTTGAGGCATGAGGGACATCAAAAGAAGTAGAAGTTTATGACACCAAGACAAGTCAGTAAGGACCAACGTAGGCTGAAGGAGAAAACAAAAAAAGAAAGAATAGAAAAAGAAGTAATAGAAATTGCAGAAGGAAGGGAAAATAAAGAAAAAGAAATGGAACTAGAGAGAGTTTATTCGTCAATGTTTTTTCTTCTACAGTTTGTGATGTCATTTTACAGGAACAGAAGGATAAGCATGTGAAGGAAATACACGAACTTCCATGTTTGAAAAGGAAGCTTATTCATAGTGCTTTATCATGCATTTGGTCCGTCGATAAGAAGCAAATTCGTCAAACACAACGCGTGGAATTATTTATTGTTACATATCAAGGTGGGGTACTGTTGCCAAGAAATGTTATCGACGGATTGCAACCATTGGAAAGTAACAAATATCAAGTTGAATTTGATCCTGGAAGAAGAGAGTTAGTTTCAACTTTTGAAAAAATAAAATTCCTTCACAAGATCGTAATAAAACTTACTTTAAAACTAGTGTCTTAAGACTCGGGACAAATCTTCTCGAAGAAGGAGGGTATGATGTGAATTGCATATGGGTGAAATGGAGGATGACTAATGCGCCGTGTTGATGCAGTTTCTTTTATTTAAACAAGGGCCCAATGCTTTGTAAAATTGGCTGACCAAATTGTGTTTGTGCTTAACCAATTAATGGGCTTTATTTTTGCTTTATCTTCAAGTTGAAATAAGGGTCCATATGCCAACTTAAGAACCAACCTTTGGAAGATCAATAGGACCTTTGCTCAAAGTTTGTGGATGACTTTTGGTAGCCTTAAATTCAGTTACAATCAACCACTAAGTAGCGGATCATTATTAGCTTGAGTGGATCATTAATTAATAGCTTTAAGCGGGATGATATTGAAATTTATGTGTCTTTTGTAATTCTGATGGTTAAAGCTCCTATATAAGTTGAACCATTTTCGTCAATGAAGGCAAGCTGAGTTTTATTCAGAAAATAAACGAGTTTTATCTCATCTATCTTAGTGAGAGTGATTCTCCTAAGTTCTTGAGTGATTCAAGAATCCATGAGTTTAATTAATCAAAGGTCCTTTATCCCTTTGTGTGTTTCAACTCTTAGGCTTATCTTCCATTCTTGGAAGTGTGATGTCTATCAATTTTCATTCCATCTTCTTTTATGTTTCCATTTTCTCGTTTTAAATAATTTCTCAAATTTCTTGCTTGTTAGCATTCCAACAACGATGGATCAGTCAAACGAATCGAACGCTGTGGATTCACATCATTTGGTATTCACAGCCTGACCATCTAGATTTGGAATAGGAAAGGTTGTTTATTACACAAAGTGTTTAACCGAAGGCCATCCATGTTTAGTTGCATTCGATTACGGAAGCGAAAACAATGTTGTGAACCAAAGTTTGGTGGAGAAACTCCAGTTACCAGCAACCTTTCATCTGGATCAAGCATGGATCAAATTCAGTACATGGCAATGTGTGAAAGAAGTATTATGTGATATTGCTCCCATGGACTCTTGTCATCTTCTTTTGGGATGGGCATGGCTTCATTTTAAAACACTCCATCTTGATGAACGTTCCCTTTATTTGAGGCATGAGGGACATCAAAAGAAGTAGAAGTTTATGACACCAAGACAAGTCAGTAAGGACCAACGTAGGCTGAAGGAGAAAACAGAAAAAGAAAGAATAGAAAAAGAAGTAATAGAAATTGCAGAAGGAAGGGAAAATAAAGAAAAAGAAATGGAACTAGAGAGAGTTTATTCGTCAATGTTTTTTCTTCTACAGTTTGTGATGTCATTTTACAGGAACAGAAGGATAAGCATGTGAAGGAAATACACGAACTTCCATGTTTGAAAAGGAAGCTTGTTCATAGTGCTTTATCATGCATTTGGTCCGTCGATAAGAAGCAAATTCGTCAAACACAACGCGTGGAATTATTTATTGTTACATATCAAGGTGGGGTACTGTTGCCAAGAAATGTTATCGACGGATTGCAACCATTGGAAAGTAACAAATATCAAGTTGAATTTGATCCTGGAAGAAGAGAGTTAGTTTCAACTTGTGAAAAAATAAAATTCCTTCACAAGATCGTAATAAAAACTTACTTTAAAACTAGTGTCTTAAGATTCGGGACAAATCTTCTCGAAGAAGGAGGGTATGATGTGAATTGCATATGGGTCAAATGGAGGATGACTAATGCGCCGTGTTGATGCAGTTTCTTTTATTTAAACAAGGGCCCAATGCTTTGTAAAATTGGCTGACCAAATTGTGTTTGTGCTTAACCAATTAATGGGCTTTAGTTTTGCTTTATCTTCAAGTTGAAATAAGGGTCCATATGCCAACTTAAGAACCAATCTTTGGAAGATCAATAGGACCTTTGCTCAAAGTTTGGGGATGACTTTTGGTAGCCTTAAATTCAGTTACAATCAACCACTAAGTAACGGATCATTATTAGCTTGAGTGGATCATTAATTAATAGCTTTAAGCGGGATGATATTGAAATTTATGTGTCTTTTGTAATTCTGATGGTTAAAGCTCCTATATAAGTTGAACCATTTTCGTCAATGAAGGCAAGCTGAGTTTTATTCAGAAAATAAACGAGTTTTATCTCATCTATCTTAGTGAGAGTGATTCTCCTAAGTTCTTGAGTGATTCAAGAATCCATGAGTTTAATTAATCAAAGGTCCTTTATCAGTTTGTGTGTTTCAACTTTTAGGCTTATCTTCCATTCTTGGAAGTGTGATGTCTATCAATTTTCATTCCATCTTCTTTTATGTTTCCATTTTCTCGTTTTAAATAATTTCTCAAATTTCTTGCTTGTTAGCATTCCAACAACGATGGATTAGTCAAACGAATCGAACGCTGTGGATTCACATCATTTGGTATTCACAGCCTGACCATCTAGATTTGGAATAGGAAAGGTTGTTTATTACACAAAGTGTTTAACCGAAGGCCATCCATGTTTAGTTGCATTCGATTACGGAATGGAAAACAATGTTGTGAATCAAAGTTTGGTGGAAAAACTCCAGTTACCAGCAACCTTTCATCTGGATCAAGCATGGATCAAATTCAGTACATGGCAATGTGTCAAAGAAGTATTATGTGATATTGCTCCCATGGACTCTTGTCATCTTCTTTTGGGATGGGCATGGCTTCATTTTAAAACACTCCATCTTGATGAACGTTCCCTTTATTTGAGGCATGAGGGACATCAAAAGAAGTAGAAGTTTATGACACCAAGACAAGTCAGTAAGGACCAACGTAGGCTGAAGGAGAAAACAGAAAAAGAAAGAATAGAAAAAGAAGTAATAGAAATTGCAGAAGGAAGGGAAAATAAAGAAAAAGAAATGGAACTAGAGAGAGTTTATTCGTCAATGTTTTTTCTTCTACAGTTTGTGATGTCATTTTACAGGAACAAAAGGATAAGCATGTGAAGGAAATACACGAACTTCCATGTTTGAAAAGGAAGCTTGTCCATAGTGCTTTATCATGCATTTGGTCCGTCGATAAGAAGCAAATTCGTCAAACACAACGCGTGGAATTATTTATTGTTACATATCAAGGTGGGGTATTGTTGCCAAGAAATGTTATCGACGGATTGCAACCATTGGAAAGTAACAAATATCAAGTTGAATTTGATCCTGGAAGAAGAGAATTAGTTTCAACTTTTGAAAAAATAAAATTCCTTCACAAGATCGTAATAAAACTTACTTTAAAACTAGTGTCTTAAGACTCGGGACAAATCTTCTCGAAGAAGGAGGGTATGATGTGAATTGCATATGGGTCAAATGGAGGATGACTAATGCGCCGTGTTGATGCAGTTTCTTTTATTTAAACAAGGGCCCAATGCTTTGTAAAATTGGCTGACCAAATTGTGTTTGTGCTTAACCAATTAATGGGCTTTAGTTTTGCTTTATCTTCAAGTTGAAATAAGGGTCCATATGCCAACTTAAGAACCAACCTTTGGAAGATCAAGAGGACCTTTGCTCAAAGTTTGTGGATGACTTTTGGTAGCCTTAAATTCAGTTACAATCAACCATTAAGTAGCGGATCATTATTAGCTTGAGTGGATCATTAATTAATAGCTTTAAGCGGGATGATATTGAAATTTATGTGTCTTTTGTAATTCTGATGGTTAAAGCTCCTATATAAGTTGAACCATTTTCGTCAATGAAGGCAAGCTGAGTTTTATTCAGAAAATAAACGAGTTTTATCTCATCTATCTTAGTGAGAGTGATTCTCCTAAGTTCTTGAGTGATTCAAGAATCCATGAGTTTAATTAATCAAAGGTCCTTTATCCCTTTGTGTGTCTCAACTCTTAGGCTTATCTTCCATTCTTGGAAGTGTGATGTCTATCAATTTTCATTCCATCTTGTTTTATGTTTCCATTTTCTCGTTTTAAATAATTTCTCAAATTTCTTGCTTGTTAGCATTCCAACAACGATGGATCAGTCAAACGAATCGAACGCTGTGGATTCACATCATTTGGTATTCACAGCCTGGCCATCTAGATTTGGAATAGGAAAGGAAGTTTATTACACAAAGTGTTTAACCGAAGGCCATCCATGTTTAGTTGCATTCGATTACGGAAGCGAAAACAATGTTGTGAACCAAAGTTTGGTGGAGAAACTCCAGTGACCAGCAACCTTTCATCTGGATCAAGCATGGATCAAATGCAGTACATGGCAATGTGTGAAAGAAGTATTATGTGATATTGCTCCCATGGACTCTTGTCATCTTCTTTTGGGATGGGCATGGCTTCATTTTAAAACACTCCATCTTGATGAACGTTCCCTTTATTTGAGGCATGAGGGACATCAAAAGAAGTAGAAGTTTATGACACCAAGACAAGTCAGTAAGGACCAACGTAGGCTGAAGGAGAAAACAGAAAAAGAAAGAATAGAAAAAGAAGTAATAGAAACTGCAGAAGGAAGGGAAAATAAAGAAAAAGAAATGGAACTAGAGAGAGTTTATTCGTCAATGTTTTTTCTTCTACAGTTTGTGATGTCATTTTACAGGAACAAAAGGATAAGCATGTGAAGGAAATACACGAACTTCCATGTTTGAAAAGGAAGCTTGTTCATAGTGCTTTATCATGCATTTGGTCCGTCGATAAGAAGCAAATTCGTCAAACACAACGCGTGGAATTATTTATTGTTACATATCAAGGTGGGGTACTGTTGCCAAGAAATGTTATCGACGGATTGCAACCATTGGAAAGTAACAAATATCAAGTTGAATTTGATCCTTGAAGAAGAGAGTTAGTTTCAACTTGTGAAAAAATAAAATTCCTTCACAAGATCGTAATAAAAACTTACTTTAAAACTAGTGTCTTAAGATTCGGGACAAATCTTCTCGAAGAAGGAGGGTATGATGTGAATTGCATATGGGTCAAATGGAGGATGACTAATGCGCCTTGTTGATGCAGTTTCTTTTATTTAAACAAGGGCCCAATGCTTTGTAAAATTGGCTGACCAAATTGTGTTTGTGCTTAACCAATTGATGCGCTTTAGTTTTGCTTCATCTTCAAGTTGAAATAAGGGTCCATATGCCAACTTAAGAACCAACCTTCGGAAGATCAAGAGGACCTTTGCTCAAAGTTTGTGGATGACTTTTGGTAGCCTTAAATTCAGTTACAATCAACCATTAAGTAGCGGATCATTATTAGCTTGAGTGGATCATTAATTAATAGCTTTAAGCGGGATGATATTGAAATTTATGTGTCTTTTGTAATTCTGATGGTTAAAGCTCCTATATAAGTTGAACCATTTTCGTCAATGAAGGCAAGCTGAGTTTTATTCAGAAAATAAACGAGTTTTATCTCATCTATCTTAGTGAGAGTGATTCTCCTAAGTTCTTGAGTGATTCAAGAATCCATGAGTTTAATTAATCAAAGGTCCTTTATCCCTTTGTGTGTCTCAACTCTTAGGCTTATCTTCCATTCTTGGAAGTGTGATGTCTATCAATTTTCATTCCATCTTGTTTTATGTTTCCATTTTCTCGTTTTAAATAATTTCTCAAATTTCTTGCTTGTTAGCATTCCAACAACGATGGATCAGTCAAACGAATCGAACGCTGTGGATTCACATCATTTGGTATTCACAGCCTGGCCATCTAGATTTGGAATAGGAAAGGAAGTTTATTACACAAAGTGTTTAACCGAAGGCCATCCATGTTTAGTTGCATTCGATTACGGAAGCGAAAACAATGTTGTGAACCAAAGTTTGGTGGAGAAACTCCAGTGACCAGCAACCTTTCATCTGGATCAAGCATGGATCAAATGCAGTACATGGCAATGTGTGAAAGAAGTATTATGTGATATTGCTCCCATGGACTCTTGTCATCTTCTTTTGGGATGGGCATGGCTTCATTTTAAAACACTCCATCTTGATGAACGTTCCCTTTATTTGAGGCATGAGGGACATCAAAAGAAGTAGAAGTTTATGACACCAAGACAAGTCAGTAAGGACCAACGTAGGCTGAAGGAGAAAACAGAAAAAGAAAGAATAGAAAAAGAAGTAATAGAAACTGCAGAAGGAAGGGAAAATAAAGAAATAGAAATGGAACTAGAGAGAGTTTATTCGTCAATGTTTTTTCTTCTATAGTTTGTGATGTCATTTTACAGGAACAAAAGGATAAGCATGTGAAGGAAATACACGAACTTCCATGTTTGAAAAGGAAGCTTGTTCATAGTGCTTTATCATGCATTTGGTCCGTCGATAAGAAGAAAATTCGTCAAACACAACGCGTGGAATTATTTATTGTTATATATCAAGGTGGGGTACTGTTGCCAAGAAATGTTATCGACGGATTGCAACCATTGGAAAGTAACAAATATCAAGTTGAATTTGATCCTTGAAGAAGAGAGTTAGTTTCAACTTGTGAAAAGATAAAATTCCTTCACAAGATTGTAATAAAAACTTACTTTAAAACTAGTGTCTTAAGATTCGGGACAAATCTTCTCGAAGAAGGAGGGTATGATGTGAATTGCATATGGGTCAAATGGAGGATGACTAATGCGCCGTGTTGATGCAGTTTCTTTTATTTAAACAAGGGCCCAATGCTTTGTAAAATTGGCTGACCAAATTGTGTTTGTGCTTAACCAATTAATGCGCTTTAGTTTTGCTTCATCTTCAAGTTGAAATAAGGGTCCATATGCCAACTTAAGAACCAACCTTCGGAAGATCAAGAGGACCTTTGCTCAAAGTTTGTGGATGACTTTTGGTAGCCTTAAATTCAGTTACAATCAACCATTAAGTAGCGGATCATTATTAGCTTGAGTGGATCATTAATTAATAGCTTTAAGCGGGATGATATTGAAATTTATGTGTCTTTTGTAATTCTGATGGTTAAAGCTCCTATATAAGTTGAACCATTTTCGTCAATGAAGGCAAGCTGAGTTTTATTCAGAAAATAAACGAGTTTTATCTCATCTATCTTAGTGAGAGTGATTCTCCTAAGTTCTTGAGTGATTCAAGAATCCATGAGTTTAATTAATCAAAGGTCCTTTATCCCTTTGTGTGTTTCAACTCCTAGGCTTATCTTCCGTTCTTGGAAGTGTGATGTCTATCAATTTTCATTCCATCTTCTTTTATGTTTCCATTTTCTCGTTTTAAATAATTTCTCAAATTTCTTGCTTGTTAGCATTCCAACAACGATGGATCAGTCAAACGAATCGAACGCTGTGGATTCACATCATTTGGTATTCACAGCCTGGCCATCTAGATTTGGAATAGGAAAGGTTGTTTATTACACAAAGTGTTTAACCGAAGGCCATCCATGTTTAGTTGCATTCGATTACGGAAGCAAAAACAATGTTGTGAACCAAAGTTTGGTGGAGAAACTCCAGTTACCAGCAACCTTTCATCTGGATCAAGCATGGATCAAATTCAGTACATTGCAATGTGTGAAAGAGGTATTATGTGATATTGCTCCCATGGACTCTTGTCATCTTCTTTTGGGATGGGCATGGCTTCATTTTAAAACACTCCATCTTGATGAACGTTCCCTTTATTTGAGGCATGAGGGACATCAAATGAAGTAAAAGTTTATGACACCAAGACAAGTCAGTAAGGACCAACGTAGGCTGAAGGAGAAAACAGAAAAAGAAAGAATAGAAGAAGAAGTAATAGAAACTGCAGAAGGAAGGGAAAATAAAGAAAAAGAAATGGAACTAGAGAGAGTTTATTCGTCAATGTTTTTTCTTCTACAGTTTGTGATGTCATTTTACAGGAACAAAAGGATAAGCATGTGAAGGAAATACACGAACTTCCATGTTTGAAAAGGAAGCTTGTTCATAGTGCTTTATCATGCATTTGGTCCGTCGATAAGAAGCAAATTCGTCAAACACAACGCGTGGAATTATTTATTGTTACATATCAAGGTGGGGTACTGTTGCCAAGAAATGTTATCGACGGATTGCAACCATTGGAAAGTAACAAATATCAAGTTGAATTTGATCCTGGAAGAAGAGAGTTAGTTTCAACTTGTGAAAAAATAAAATTCCTTCACAAGATCGTAATAAAACCTTACTTTAAAACTAGTGTCTTAAGATTCGGGACAAATCTTCTCGAAGAAGGAGGGTATGATGTGAATTGCATATGGGTCAAATGGAGGATGACTAATGCGCCGTGTTGATGCAGTTTCTTTTATTTAAACAAGGGCCCAATGCTTTGTAAAATTGGCTGACCAAATTGTGTTTGTGCTTAACCAATTAATGGGCTTTAGTTTTGCTTTATCTTCAAGTTGAAATAAGGGTCCATATGCCAACTTAAGAACCAACCTTTGGAAGATCAAGAGGACCTTTGCTCAAAGTTTGTGGATGACTTTTGGTAGCCTTAAATTCAGTTACAATCAACCATTAAGTAGCAGATCATTATTAGCTTGAGTGGATCATTAATTAATAGCTTTAAGCGGGATGATATTGAAATCTATGTGTCTTTTATAATTCTGATGGTTAAAGCTCCTATATAAGTTGAACCATTTTCGTCAATGAAGGCAAGCTGAGTTTTATTCAGAAAATAAACGAGTTTTATCTCATCTATCTTAGTGAGAGTGATTCTCCTAAGTTCTTGAGTGATTCAAGAATCCATGAGTTTAATTAATCAAAGGTCCTTTATCCCTTTGTGTGTTTCAACTCCTAGGCTTATCTTCCGTTCTTGGAAGTGTGATGTCTATCAATTTTCATTCCATCTTCTTTTATGTTTCCATTTTCTCGTTTTAAATAATTTCTCAAATTTCTTGCTTGTTAGCATTCCAACAACGATGGATCAGTCAAACGAATCGAACGCTGTGGATTCACATCATTTGGTATTCACAGCCTGGCCATCTAGATTTGGAATAGGAAAGGTTGTTTATTACACAAAGTGTTTAACCGAAGGCCATCCATGTTTAGTTGCATTCGATTACGGAAGCAAAAACAATGTTGTGAACCAAAGTTTGGTGGAGAAACTCCAGTTACCAGCAACCTTTCATCTGGATCAAGCATGGATCAAATTCAGTACATTGCAATGTGTGAAAGAGGTATTATGTGATATTGCTCCCATGGACTCTTGTCATCTTCTTTTGGGATGGGCATGGCTTCATTTTAAAACACTCCATCTTGATGAACGTTCCCTTTATTTGAGGCATGAGGGACATCAAATGAAGTAAAAGTTTATGACACCAAGACAAGTCAGTAAGGACCAACGTAGGCTGAAGGAGAAAACAGAAAAAGAAAGAATAGAAGAAGAAGTAATAGAAACTGCAGAAGGAAGGGAAAATAAAGAAAAAGAAATGGAACTAGAGAGAGTTTATTCGTCAATGTTTTTTCTTCTACAGTTTGTGATGTCATTTTACAGGAACAAAAGGATAAGCATGTGAAGGAAATACACGAACTTCCATGTTTGAAAAGGAAGCTTGTTCATAGTGCTTTATCATGCATTTGGTCCGTCGATAAGAAGCAAATTCGTCAAACACAACGCGTGGAATTATTTATTGTTACATATCAAGGTGGGGTACTGTTGCCAAGAAATGTTATCGACGGATTGCAACCATTGGAAAGTAACAAATATCAAGTTGAATTTGATCCTGGAAGAAGAGAGTTAGTTTCAACTTGTGAAAAAATAAAATTCCTTCACAAGATCGTAATAAAAACTTACTTTAAAACTAGTGTCTTAAGATTCGGGACAAATCTTCTCGAAGAAGGAGGGTATGATGTGAATTGCATATGGGTCAAATGGAGGATGACTAATGCGCCGTGTTGATGCAGTTTCTTTTATTTAAACAAGGGCCCAATGCTTTGTAAAATTGGCTGACCAAATTGTGTTTGTGCTTAACCAATTAATGGGCTTTAGTTTTGCTTTATCTTCAAGTTGAAATAAGGGTCCATATGCCAACTTAAGAACCAACCTTTGGAAGATCAAGAGGACCTTTGCTCAAAGTTTGTGGATGACTTTTGGTAGCCTTAAATTCAGTTACAATCAACCATTAAGTAGCAGATCATTATTAGCTTGAGTGGATCATTAATTAATAGCTTTAAGCGGGATGATATTGAAATTTATGTGTCTTTTATAATTCTGATGGTTAAAGCTCCTATATAAGTTGAACCATTTTCGTCAATGAAGGCAAGCTGAGTTTTATTCAGAAAATAAACGAGTTTTATCTCATCTATCTTAGTGAGAGTGATTCTCCTAAGTTCTTGAGTGATTCAAGAATCCATGAGTTTAATCAAAGGTCCTTTATCCCTTTGCGTGTTTCAACTCTTAGGCTTATCTTCCATTCTTGGAAGTGTGATGTCTATCAATTTTCATTCCATCTTCTTTTAAGTTTCCATTTTCTCGTTCTAAATAATTTCTCAAATTTCTTGCTTGTTAGCATTCCAACAATGATAGATCAGTCAAACGAATCGAACGTTGTGGATTCACATCATTTGGTATTCACAGCCTGGCCATCTAGATTTCGCATAGGAAACGAAGTTTATTACACAAAGTGTTTAACCGAAGGCCATCCATGTTTAGTTGCATTCGATTACAGAAGCGAAAACAATGTTGTGAACCAAAGTTTGGTGGAGAAACTCCAGTTACAAGCAACCTTTCATCTGGGTCAAGCATGGATCAAATTCAGTACATCGCAATGTGTGAAAGAAGTATTATGTGATATTGCTCCCATGGACTCTTGTCATCTTCTTTTGGGATGGGCATGGCTTCATTTTCAAGCACTCCATTTTGATGAACGTTCCCTTTATTTGAGGCATGAGGGATATCAAAAGAAGTAGAAGTTGATGACCCCAAGACAAGTCAGTAAGGATCAACGTAGGCTGAAGGAGAAAACAGAAAAAGAAAGAATAGAGAAAGATGTAATAGAAACTGCAGAAGGAAGGGAAAATAAAGAAAAAGAAATGGAAGTAGAGAAAGTTTATTCGTCAATGTTTTTTCTTCTACAGTTTGTGATGTCATTTTACAGGAACAAAAGGATAAGCATGTGAAGGAAATACACGAACTTCCATGTCTGAAAAGGAAGCTTGTTCATAGTGCTTTCTCATGCATTTGGTCCGTCGATAAGAAGCAAATTCGTCAAACACAACGCGTGGAATTATTTATTGTTACATATCAAGGTGGGGTACTGTTGCCAAGAAATGTTATCGACGAATTGCAACCATTGGAAAGTAACAAATATCAAGTTGAATTTGATCCTGGAAGAAGAGAATTAGTTTCAACTTGTGAAAAAATAAAATTCCTTCACAAGATCGTAATAAAACCTTACTTTAAAACCAGTGTCTTAAGATTCGGGACAAATCTTCTCGAAGAAGGAGGGTATGATGTGAATTGCATATGGGTCAAGTGGAGGATGACTAATGCGCCGTGTTGATGCAGTTTCTTTTATTTAAGCAAGGGCCCAATGCTTTGTAAAATTGGCTGTCCAAATTGTGTTTGTGCTTAACCAATTAATGGGCTTTAGTTTTGCTTTATCTTCAAGTTGAAATAAGGGTCCATATGCCAACTTAAGAACCAACCTTTGGAAGATCAAGAGGACCTTTGCTCAAAGTTTGTGGATGACTATTTCTAGCCTTAAATTCAGTTACAATCAACTATTAAGTAGCGGATCATTATTAGCTTGAGTGGATCATTAATTAATAGCTTTAAGCGGGATGATATTGAAATTTATGTGTCCTTTGTAATTCTGATGGTTAAAGATGCTATATAAGTTGAACCATTTTCATCAATGAAGGCAAGCTGAGTTTTATTCAGAAAATAAACGAGTTTTATCTCATCTATCTTAGTGTGATGAAGGATTATCTTGTTCCTTTTTAAGATTATTGAATATGGTGTGAGTTGATTAAGAAAACCAAGGAAATCCCCACTGGACATTAAGATAGCAAGCTATCTAGATGTGAAGGTTCCTTTCCAAGGTTCTAGAGAGGAGGAGAATGGATTGATGGGGAGTAAGAAATCAAAAGGAAAAACATATAATAGAAACAATATAAACCAAGAAGAGTAAAGAAACATAAAATGAAAAGCAAGGGAAATGGGAGGAATGGAGGATTCACGCCACTACAAGGCTAGGCTAGAAGAAGCCATGGCAACCTTGAAGATGAGTGGTGTATGCCGCCACTTGCCAAGGCAAGATAAGGCTTGAAAGAACTCCACTCCCTAAGGAGGAATGCTCTCACAAAAGGTTGAAACACAAAGTGTATAATTTCTCCAAAATATTCAACCCTTGTACAAGTGTTAGAGGTCCCCTTAAATAGACAAGTCTAGGGGCCCCTTAGCAAAACAACTAAGTTAAAGGATTACAAAAGAAACCTAGCATGTTCTAGAAAGTAGGTCATCCTAGGGTGCACATGGGTGAATTTTCGTCCAAGCCATCTAGGTGGCAAGTCTTCATGGCCAAGGCTCCCAAAGGAAGGTTCTAGAACATTCTAGAAGACTTGGTGTCCAAGGCATGTGGGCCTCCCCTTTCTAGATGCTTCTAGAAAGTCTTATTCCTTCTCTCTCTTCCTTAGGACGCCAAGTGTCTCCTATGTGGTCCTCCTCCTTTCTTATTCCTACAAAATCAAATTAAGAAATTTATTAGCATGTTGGTTTAAGGTTAAGCTAATCTTTTAAGTCAACAAGTCAACCCAAAGTCAAGGTCAACAAGTCAACTTAAAAATAGTCAACCAAGCCAACTTAATGGAATTTTAAACTAAAGAAAATAAAAGCAAAGGAAGGGATCAAGGAACTCCCTTTCTTCTAAGCATGTGCCATGGGCCATCATCCTTGGTAGGGATCAATCCTTTATCATTCTCCCCTTGTTGGAGAGAATTTGACCTCAAATTCTTGAAGTCTTTGTTGATGGAGCTTGACTTGAGTTGATGAGAACTTTCTTCATCTTTAATGATTTGATCCCTAGTCTTTCTTTTTAATGCCACTCTCCTTTTCTTGCTTTTGTTTTTGTTCATCTCTCTTTGTTTGGGAAGAAAATGAAGAGTGGTGTTGCACCTCTTGCTTTGAAAAACTCTTTTTGTAGGCAAGTAACTCCTTGGTGAAAGCTTGGTCCTTTTCTTTTTCTTTTTCATCTTTTATTTTATTTTTGTCCTCATTTTCTTGTGGAGGTGGGAGAGGTAGGATTGTGAACTTCTTTCCTAGGGAGGAAAAAACATAAGTGTTTGCATGGCCATCATAAACAACTTTTCTATCAAATTGCCATGGCCTACCTAGCAAAATATGGTTGGCTTCCATAGGCACAATGTCACATAATACCTCATCCTTAAAGTTGCCAATTGAAAAGTTAATGAGGACTTGTTTAGTTACTTTTATTTCTTCTTCCTTAAGCCATGATAGGTTGTAGGGTTTGACATGAGGAATGGTTTTCAAGCCAAACTTGTCCACCACCCTTGGGCTAGCCATATTTACACAACTTCCACTATCTATGATGAAGTGACATATCTTGTCATTGATAAGGCACCCTCCATGAAAAAGGTTTTGTCTTTGAGAAGGATCAAGTTCTTTGGGAACTTGCCCTAGTTGGCGCCTTACCATTAACAATCCACTTTCAAAGGGTTTAGTCCTTTCAATTGAAGAAGAAGTGTGGGAAGAAGTATTTTGGGGGGAAGGGGAAGAAAAATGTTCACTCTCATCATCACTCTTCCTTAAGATCATTGTCCTCTTCATTGGGCAATTCAAAGCAATGTGTTTATACCCCAAACATTTAAAACATTTAATGGAACTTGATCTTTGAGAAGTGGAATGGTGAGTGTGACCACTTGGTAACTTATTTTTACTTGATGGTACTTGGTGAGACTTAGAAGGAAATTTATCATGTTTCTCTTTAGCTTTTCCCTTCCATGAGTGACTATAGTAGTGGTTGGGTGAGTAACTCTTCCTTGCCCTATTCTTTCTTTTCAAATGAGTTTCAATCCTAAGAGCAAGTGTGAAAACATTTTGAAGAGTGGAGTACTCATACAACTCTACTTGATCTTGTATGTCTCTCCTAAGACCATTCACAAACCTTTTCATTTTTTCTTTGTTAGTTTCTCTTATTCCAACCCTAAACATTTGAGACTCTAATTCTTTAAAGTACTCACTCACACACATAGGACCTTGGTGAAGCCTTTGGAGCTTCAAAAGAAGTTCCTTCCTATAGGAGGGAGGAACAAATCTAGCGCGCATAAGAGTTTTAATGTCCATCCAAGAAGCCGCGGGTGGCCCTTGGTCATAATTTTTACAAACTTTATGCCACCAAGTTTTGGCATACTCAAAAAATCCTAACACTACTAGATCAACTTGTGTTTGATCCTTTACATGATTTTCATTGAAAATTTGATCAACTTTAGCTTCCCAATCAAGGAAGATTTTGGGATCACTTCCTCCATAGAACTTAGGAATCTTTGGAGTTTGCTTCTCTTGTGATGGGTTGCGCCTAAAATGCCCTCTTTTCCTAGCCCCTCTTTCTTGCTCTTTAGCTTCAAGCCTTTGAATGTGCTCTTGGATTCTTAGGTCACTTTGCTCCTTGTCTTTTCTCAATTGTTCAAAGGCCTCCTTCCTAGACAACTCCAAATCCCGAAGCAATCTCATCAATGTATTGTTTTTGTTTGGTGTAGGTGCATTTGATGAACTTGCCATGATTCCTACAACAAAAACACTCAAATCCGAGACAAAATAAATGAATTAGGGGTTAGACAACATGAAAACCGAGACCAATTCCAACCCAAAATGTGACCCAAGTGTTTACATCACTCTCCCAAAGTAACAAGGCAAGGCTACACTCAAAGCTCCTCCAAGGAGTGAAATGCTTTCAAAGTTTTTGGAAACCTTTTCAAGACAAGTTCAAGTGGCTTGGCCACTACACTCAAAAGAAAGCAAAGGAAGAAAACTACTAAGACAAAACAAAGAAGCTAAAGACAAGCAATAAAAGTACTTAAAGCCAAGAAAGCTAAACTCTAAGGAAAGGATATCAAGGTGACAAAACTTTAAATCAAAACAAGCAAGAAAAGCACATGAAAAGACTCTATTGGAAAAATACTTGAACTATGCATCACCAAGTCTCAAATCGTGCATACACCAAGAAAGATCATAACCAAGTTTTAAGCATGAAACTAATTAGCCAATATCACCCAACACCCAAATATGAAAACTAGTACCATAACACTTAGTGGAAACACAATTTTGGTTCATCAAAGAGCCATCTTGCTCTTAGTAAGATTGTAAAAGTGTACCAAAATTTTTCTTCTTTCAAAAACTAGTTTCACAAAATGATGAGAAAGGTGTTTTGGGTGGCTTGGACACTTAGTTCCCAAATTTTTAGGCCAAAAATCAAGTTCAAGGAGCATACATCAAACAAGACATAAGGTGAATGCAATATTCAAATACTTAGAATAACAAGAACAAGAAAACTTCAAGCTAACATATGACATATGACTCAAGCAAAAGTTAGGCACATTTAAAGACTCAAACATGTAGCTATCATGCATTTAAACTTTTGGAAATGAAGGTCAATGATTAAGCACACAAAGACATGTTATCCAACAACATTTAGGAGTAAGAAGAGTAACAAAAACAGTAGCCAAAACTGCCCAACATAACCTGAAAAACGTTGATTCGCGGTGATCTCGGCAGCTCTGACCTTTGCTCACTATTTCAATCATAACTCTCTCCACAGAACTCCAAATGCATTGGTTCTTTTTTTGTTAAAAACTAGACTAACAGAGCTTTCTTTGGACATCAAGAACGTAAATTTTGGACCACTGAGCAGGTGCAGTTTAATCTTTTAAAATCGTGAACAGTTTCTGCCAGCATTGTTTTTATGTGGACCATTCAAAGATAGCTACACAAGACAAGGTTAGAACATGAAAACACCATATTCAAGGACAACCAAAGCTCTAGATACCAAATGATGAAGGATTATCTTGTTCCTTTTTAAGATTATTGAATATGGTGTGAGTTGATTAAGAAAACCAAGGAAATCCCCACTGGACATTAAGATAGCAAGCTATCTAGATGTGAAGGTTCCTTTCCAAGGTTCTAGAGAGGAGGAGAATGGATTGATGGGGAGTAAGAAATCAAAAGGAAAAACATATAATAGAAACAATATAAACCAAGAAGAGTAAAGAAACATAAAATGAAAAGCAAGGGAAATGGGAGGAATGGAGGATTCACGCCACTACAAGGCTAGGCTAGAAGAAGCCATGGCAACCTTGAAGATGAGTGGTGTATGCCGCCACTTGCCAAGGCAAGATAAGGCTTGAAAGAACTCCACTCCCTAAGGAGGAATGCTCTCACAAAAGGTTGAAACACAAAGTGTATAATTTCTCCAAAATATTCAACCCTTGTACAAGTGTTAGAGGTCCCCTTAAATAGACAAGTCTAGGGGCCCCTTAGCAAAACAACTAAGTTAAAGGATTACAAAAGAAACCTAGCATGTTCTAGAAAGTAGGTCATCCTAGGGTGCACATGGGTGAATTTTCGTCCAAGCCATCTAGGTGGCAAGTCTTCATGGCCAAGGCTCCCAAAGGAAGGTTCTAGAACATTCTAGAAGACTTGGTGTCCAAGGCATGTGGGCCTCCCCTTTCTAGATGCTTCTAGAAAGTCTTATTCCTTCTCTCTCTTCCTTAGGACGCCAAGTGTCTCCTATGTGGTCCTCCTCCTTTCTTATTCCTACAAAAGCAAATTAAGAAATTTATTAGCATGTTGGTTTAAGGTTAAGCTAATCTTTTAAGTCAACAAGTCAACCCAAAGTCAAGGTCAACAAGTCAACTTAAAAATAGTCAACCAAGCCAACTTAATGGAATTTTAAACTAAAGAAAATAAAAGCAAAGGAAGGGATCAAGGAACTCCCTTTCTTCTAAGCATGTGCCATGGGCCATCATCCTTGGTAGGGATCAATCCTTTATCATAGTGAAAGTGATTCTCCTAAGTTCTTGAGTGATTCAAGAATCCATGAGTTTAATCAAAGGTCCTTTATCCCTTTGCGTGTTTCAACTCTTAGGCTTATCTTCCATTCTTGGAAGTGTGATGTCTATCAATTTTCATTCCATCTTCTTTTAAGTTTCCATTTTCTCGTTCTAAATAATTTCTCAAATTTCTTGCTTGTTAGCATTCCAACAATGATAGATCAGTCAAACGAATCGAACGTTGTGGATTCACATCATTTGGTATTCACAGCCTGGCCATCTAGATTTCGCATAGGAAACGAAGTTTATTACACAAAGTGTTTAACCGAAGGCCATCCATGTTTAGTTGCATTCGATTACAGAAGCGAAAACAATGTTGTGAACCAAAGTTTGGTGGAGAAACTCCAGTTACAAGCAACCTTTCATCTGGGTCAAGCATGGATCAAATTCAGTACATCGCAATGTGTGAAAGAAGTATTATGTGATATTGCTCCCATGGACTCTTGTCATCTTCTTTTGGGATGGGCATGGCTTCATTTTCAAGCACTCCATTTTGATGAACGTTCCCTTTATTTGAGGCATGAGGGATATCAAAAGAAGTAGAAGTTGATGACACCAAGACAAGTCAGTAAGGATCAACGTAGGCTGAAGGAGAAAACAGAAAAAGAAAGAATAGAAAAAGAAGTAATAGAAACTGCAAAAGGAAGGGAAAATAAAGAAAAAGAAATGGAACTAGAGAAAGTTTATTCATCAATGTTTTTTCTTCTACAGTTTGCGATGTCATTTTACAGGAACAAAAGGATAAGCATGTGAAGGAAATACACGAACTTCCATGTTTGAAAAGGAATCTTGTTCATAGTGCTTTATCATGCATTTGGTCCGTCGATAAGAAGCAAATTCGTCAAACACAACGCATGGAATTATTTATTGTTACATATCAAGGTGGGGTACTGTTGCCAAGAAAATGTTATCGACGGATTGCAACCATTGGAAAGTAACAAATATCAAGTTGAATTTGATCCTGGAAGAAGAGAATTAGTTTCAACTTGTGAAAAAATAAAATTCCTTCACAAGATCGTAATAAAAACTTACTTTAAAACCAGTGTCTTAAGATTGGGGACAAATCTTCTCGAAGAAGGAGGGTATGATGTGAATTGCATATGGGTCAAATGGAGGATGACTAATGCGCCGTGTTGATGCAGTTTCTTTTATTTAAACAAGGACCCAATGCTTTGTAAAATTGGCTGTCCCAATTGTGTTTGTGCTTAACCAATTAATGGGCTTTAGTTTTGCTTTATCTTCAAGTTGAAATAAGGGTCCATATGCCAACTTAAGAACCAACCTTTGGAAGATCAAGAGAACCTTTGCTCAAAGTTTGTGGATGACAATTTGTAGCCTTAAATTCAGTTACAATCAACCACTAAGTAGCGGATCATTATTAGCTTGAGTGGATCATTAATTAATAGCTTTAAGCGGGATGATATTGAAATTTATGTGTCTTTTGTAATTCTGATGGTTAAAGCTCCTATATAAGTTGAACCATTTTCGTCAATGAAGGCAAGCTGAGTTTTATTCAGAAAATAAACGAGTTTTATCTCATCTATCTTAGTGAGAGTGATTCTCCTAAGTTCTTGAGTGATTCAAGAATCCATGAGTTTAATCGAAGGTCCTTTATCCCTTTGTGTGTTTCAACTCTTAGGCTTATCTTCCATTCTTGGAAGTGTGATGTCTATCAATTTTCATTCCATCTTCTTTTATGTTTCCATTTTCTCGTTTTAAATAATTTCTCAAATTTCTTGCTTGTTAGTATTCCAACAATGATAGGTCAGTCAAACGAATCGAACGCTGTGGATTCACATCATTTGGTATTCACAACCTGGCCATCTAGATTTGGAATAGGAAAGGAAGTTTATTACACAAAGTGTTTAACCGAAGGCCATCCATGACTAGTTGCATTCGATTACGGAAGCGAAAACAATGTTGTGAACCAAAGTTTGGTGGAGAAACTCCAGTTACCAACAACCTTTCATATGGATCAAGCATGGATATAATTCAGTACATGGCGATGTGTGAAAGAGGTATTATGTGATATTGCTCCCATGGACTCTTATCATCTTCTTTCGGGATGGACATGGCTTCATTTTAAAACACTCCATCTTGATGGACGTTCCCTTTATTTGAGGCATGAGGGACATCAAAAGAAGTAGAAGTTTATGACACCAAGACAAGTCAGTAAGGATCAACGTAGGCTGAAGGAGAAAACAGAAAAAGAAAGAATAGAAAAAGAAGTAATAGAAACTGCAAAAGGAAGGGAAAATAAAGAAAAAGAAATGGAACTAGAGAAAGTTTATTCATCAATGTTTTTTCTTCTACAGTTTGCGATGTCATTTTACAGGAACAAAAGGATAAGCATGTGAAGGAAATACACGAACTTCCATGTTTGAAAAGGAATCTTGTTCATAGTGCTTTATCATGCATTTGGTCCGTCGATAAGAAGCAAATTCGTCAAACACAACGCATGGAATTATTTATTGTTACATATCAAGGTGGGGTACTGTTGCCAAGAAAATGTTATCGACGGATTGCAACCATTGGAAAGTAACAAATATCAAGTTGAATTTGATCCTGGAGGAAGAGAATTAGTTTCAACTTGTGAAAAAATAAAATTCCTTCACAAGATCGTAATAAAAACTTACTTTAAAACCAGTGTCTTAAGATTGGGGACAAATCTTCTCGAAGAAGGAGGGTATGATGTGAATTGCATATGGGTCAAATGGAGGATGACTAATGCGCCGTGTTGATGCAGTTTCTTTTATTTAAACAAGGACCCAATGCTTTGTAAAATTGGCTGTCCCAATTGTGTTTGTGCTTAACCAATTAATGGGCTTTAGTTTTGCTTTATCTTCAAGTTGAAATAAGGGTCCATATGCCAACTTAAGAACCAACCTTTGGAAGATCAAGAGGACCTTTGCTCAAAGTTTGTGGATGACAATTTGTAGCCTTAAATTCAATTACAATCAATCATTACGTAGCGGATCATTATTAGCTTGAGTGGATCATTAATTAACAGCTTTAAGCGGGATGATATTGAAATTTATGTGTCCTTTGTAATTCTGATGGTTAAAGCTGCTGTATAAGTTGAACCATTTTCATCAATGAAGGCAAGCTGAGTTTTATTCAGAAAATAAACGAGTTTTATCTCATCTATCTTAGTGAGAGTGATTCTCCTAAGTTCTTGAGTGATTCAAGAATCCATGAGTTTAATCGAAGGTCCTTTATCCCTTTGTGTGTTTCAACTCTTAGGCTTATCTTCCATTCTTGGAAGTGTGATGTCTATCAATTTTCATTCCATCTTCTTTTATGTTTCCATTTTCTCGTTCTAAATAATTTCTCAAATTTCTTGCTTGTTAGCATTCCAACAATGATAGATCAGTCAAACGAATCGAACGTTGTGGATTCACATCATTTGGTATTCACAGCCTGGCCATCTAGATTTCGCATAGGAAACGAAGTTTATTACACAAAGTGTTTAACCGAAGGCCATCCATGTTTAGTTGCATTCGATTACAGAAGCGAAAACAATGTTGTGAACCAAAGTTTGGTGGAGAAACTCCAGTTACCAGCAACCTTTCATCTGGGTCAAGCATGGATCAAATTCAGTACATGGCAATGTGTGAAAGAAGTATTATGTGATATTGCTCCCATGGACTCTTGTCATCTTCTTTCGGGATGGACATGGCTTCATTTTAAAACACTCCATCTTGATGGACGTTCCCTTTATTTGAGGCATGAGGGACATCAAAAGAAGTAGAAGTTTATGACACCAAGACAAGTCAGTAAGGATCAACGTAGGTCGAAGGAGAAAACAGAAAAAGAAAGAATAGAAAAAGAAGTAATAGAAACTGCAGAAGGAAGGGAAAATAAAGAAAAAGAAATGGAACTAGAGAAAGTTTATTCATCAATGTTTTTTCTTCTATAGTTTGCGATGTCATTTTACAGGAACAAAAGGATAAGCATGTGAAGGAAATACACGAACTTCCAAGTTTGAAAAGGAATCTTGTTCATAGTGCTTTATCATGCATTTGGTCCGTCGATAAGAAGCAAATTCGTCAAACACAACGCATGGAATTATTTATTGTTACATATCAAGGTGGGGTACTGTTGCCAAGAAATGTTATCGACGGATTGCAACCATTGGAAAGTAACAAATATCAAGTTGAATTTGATCCTGGAAGAAGAGAATTAGTTTCAACTTGTGAAAAAATAAAATTCCTTCACAAGATCGTAATAAAACCTTACTTTAAAACTAGTGTCTTAAGATTCGGGACAAATCTTCTCGAAGAAGGAGGGTATGATGTGAATTGCATATGGGTCAAGTGGAGGATGACTAATGCGCCGTGTTGATGCAGTTTCTTTTATTTAAACAAGGGCCCAATGCTTTGTAAAATTGGCTGTCCAAATTGTGTTTGTGCTTAACCAATTAATGGGCTTTAGTTTTGCTTTATCTTCAAGTTGAAATAAGGGTCCATATGCCAACTTAAGAACCAACCTTTGGAAGATCAAGAGGACCTTTGCTCAAAGTTTGTGGATGACAATTTCTAGCCTTAAATTCAGTTACAATCAACCATTAAGTAGCGGATCATTATTAGCTTGAGTGGATCATTAATTAATAGCTTTAAGCGGGATGATATTGAAATTTATGTGTCCTTTGTAATTCTGATGGTTAAAGATGCTATATAAGTTGAACCATTTTCATCAATGAAGGCAAGCTGAGTTTTATTCAGAAAATAAACGAGTTTTATCTCATCTATCTTAGTGAGAGTGATTCTCCTAAGTTCTTGAGTGATTCAAGAATCCATGAGTTTAATCAAAGGTCCTCTATCCCTTTGTGTGTTTCAACTCTTAGGCTTATCTTCCATTCTTGGAAGTGTGATGTCTATCAATTTTCATTCCATCTTCTTTTATGTTTCCATTTTCTCGTTCTAAATAATTACTCAAATTTCTTGCTTGTTAGCATTCCAACAATGATAGATCAGTCAAACGAATCGAACGTTGTGGATTCACATCATTTGGTATTCACAGCCTGGCCATCTAGATTTCGCATAGGAAACGAAGTTTATTACACAAAGTGTTTAACCGAAGGCCATCCATGTTTAGTTGCATTCGATTACAGAAGCGAAAACAATGTTGTGAACCAAAGTTTGGTGGAGAAACTCCAGTTACCAGCAACCTTTCATCTGGATCAAGCATGGATCAAATTCAGTACATGGCAATGTGTGAAAGAAGTATTATGTGATATTGCTCCCATGGACTCTTGTCATCTTCTTTCGGGATGGACATGGCTTCATTTTAAAACACTCCATCTTGATGGACGTTCCCTTTATTTGAGGCATGAGGGACATCAAAAGAAGTAGAAGTTTATGACACCAAGACAAGTCAGTAAGGATCAACGTAGGCTGAAGGAGAAAACAGAAAAAGAAAGAATAGAAAAAGAAGTAATAGAAACTGCAGAAGGAAGGGAAAATAAAGAAAAAGAAATGGAACTTGAGAAAGTTTATTCATCAATGTTTTTTCTTCTATAGTTTGCGATGTCATTTTACAGGAACAAAAGGATAAGCATGTGAAGGAAATACACGAACTTCCATGTTTGAAAAGGAATCTTGTTCATAGTGCTTTATCATGCATTTGGTCCGTCGATAAGAAGCAAATTCGTCAAACACAACGCATGGAATTATTTATTGTTACATATCAAGGTGGGGTACTGTTGCCAAGAAATGTTATCGACGGATTGCAACCATTGGAAAGTAACAAATATCAAGTTGAATTTGATCCTGGAAGAAGAGAATTAGTTTCAACTTGTGAAAAAATAAAATTCCTTCACAAGATCGTAATAAAAACTTACTTTAAAACCAGTGTCTTAAGATTGGGGACAAATCTTCTCGAAGAAGGAGGGTATGATGTGAATTGCATATGGGTCAAATGGAGGATGACTAATGCGCCGTGTTGATGCAGTTTCTTTTATTTAAACAAGGACCCAATGCTTTGTAAAATTGGCTGTCCCAATTGTGTTTGTGCTTAACCAATTAATGGGCTTTAGTTTTGCTTTATCTTCAAGTTGAAATAAGGGTCCATATGCCAACTTAAGAACCAACCTTTGGAAGATCAAGAGGACCTTTGCTCAAAGTTTGTGGATGACAATTTGTAGCCTTAAATTCAATTACAATCAATCATTACGTAGCGGATCATTATTAGCTTGAGTGGATCATTAATTAACAGCTTTAAGCGGGATGATATTGAAATTTATGTGTCCTTTGTAATTCTGATGGTTAAAGCTGCTGTATAAGTTGAACCATTTTCATCAATGAAGGCAAGCTGAGTTTTATTCAGAAAATAAACGAGTTTTATCTCATCTATCTTAGTGAGAGTGATTCTCCTAAGTTCTTGAGTGATTCAAGAATCCATGAGTTTAATCGAAGGTCCTTTATCCCTTTGTGTGTTTCAACTCTTAGGCTTATCTTCCATTCTTGGAAGTGTGATGTCTATCAATTTTCATTCCATCTTCTTTTATGTTTCCATTTTCTCGTTCTAAATAATTTCTCAAATTTCTTGCTTGTTAGCATTCCAACAATGATAGATCAGTCAAACGAATCGAACGTTGTGGATTCACATCATTTGGTATTCACAGCCTGGCCATCTAGATTTCGCATAGGAAACGAAGTTTATTACACAAAGTGTTTAACCGAAGGCCATCCATGTTTAGTTGCATTCGATTACAGAAGCGAAAACAATGTTGTGAACCAAAGTTTGGTGGAGAAACTCCAGTTACCAGCAACCTTTCATCTGGGTCAAGCATGGATCAAATTCAGTACATGGCAATGTGTGAAAGAAGTATTATGTGATATTGCTCCCATGGACTCTTGTCATCTTCTTTCGGGATGGACATGGCTTCATTTTAAAACACTCCATCTTGATGGACGTTCCCTTTATTTGAGGCATGAGGGACATCAAAAGAAGTAGAAGTTTATGACACCAAGACAAGTCAGTAAGGATCAACGTAGGTCGAAGGAGAAAACAGAAAAAGAAAGAATAGAAAAAGAAGTAATAGAAACTGCAGAAGGAAGGGAAAATAAAGAAAAAGAAATGGAACTAGAGAAAGTTTATTCATCAATGTTTTTTCTTCTATAGTTTGCGATGTCATTTTACAGGAACAAAAGGATAAGCATGTGAAGGAAATACACGAACTTCCAAGTTTGAAAAGGAATCTTGTTCATAGTGCTTTATCATGCATTTGGTCCGTCGATAAGAAGCAAATTCGTCAAACACAACGCATGGAATTATTTATTGTTACATATCAAGGTGGGGTACTGTTGCCAAGAAATGTTATCGACGGATTGCAACCATTGGAAAGTAACAAATATCAAGTTGAATTTGATCCTGGAAGAAGAGAATTAGTTTCAACTTGTGAAAAAATAAAATTCCTTCACAAGATCGTAATAAAACCTTACTTTAAAACTAGTGTCTTAAGATTCGGGACAAATCTTCTCGAAGAAGGAGGGTATGATGTGAATTGCATATGGGTCAAGTGGAGGATGACTAATGCGCCGTGTTGATGCAGTTTCTTTTATTTAAACAAGGGCCCAATGCTTTGTAAAATTGGCTGTCCAAATTGTGTTTGTGCTTAACCAATTAATGGGCTTTAGTTTTGCTTTATCTTCAAGTTGAAATAAGGGTCCATATGCCAACTTAAGAACCAACCTTTGGAAGATCAAGAGGACCTTTGCTCAAAGTTTGTGGATGACAATTTCTAGCCTTAAATTCAGTTACAATCAACCATTAAGTAGCGGATCATTATTAGCTTGAGTGGATCATTAATTAATAGCTTTAAGCGGGATGATATTGAAATTTATGTGTCCTTTGTAATTCTGATGGTTAAAGATGCTATATAAGTTGAACCATTTTCATCAATGAAGGCAAGCTGAGTTTTATTCAGAAAATAAACGAGTTTTATCTCATCTATCTTAGTGAGAGTGATTCTCCTAAGTTCTTGAGTGATTCAAGAATCCATGAGTTTAATCAAAGGTCCTCTATCCCTTTGTGTGTTTCAACTCTTAGGCTTATCTTCCATTCTTGGAAGTGTGATGTCTATCAATTTTCATTCCATCTTCTTTTATGTTTCCATTTTCTCGTTCTAAATAATTACTCAAATTTCTTGCTTGTTAGCATTCCAACAATGATAGATCAGTCAAACGAATCGAACGTTGTGGATTCACATCATTTGGTATTCACAGCCTGGCCATCTAGATTTCGCATAGGAAACGAAGTTTATTACACAAAGTGTTTAACCGAAGGCCATCCATGTTTAGTTGCATTCGATTACAGAAGCGAAAACAATGTTGTGAACCAAAGTTTGGTGGAGAAACTCCAGTTACCAGCAACCTTTCATCTGGATCAAGCATGGATCAAATTCAGTACATGGCAATGTGTGAAAGAAGTATTATGTGATATTGCTCCCATGGACTCTTGTCATCTTCTTTCGGGATGGACATGGCTTCATTTTAAAACACTCCATCTTGATGGACGTTCCCTTTATTTGAGGCATGAGGGACATCAAAAGAAGTAGAAGTTTATGACACCAAGACAAGTCAGTAAGGATCAACGTAGGCTGAAGGAGAAAACAGAAAAAGAAAGAATAGAAAAAGAAGTAATAGAAACTGCAGAAGGAAGGGAAAATAAAGAAAAAGAAATGGAACTTGAGAAAGTTTATTCATCAATGTTTTTTCTTCTATAGTTTGCGATGTCATTTTACAGGAACAAAAGGATAAGCATGTGAAGGAAATACACGAACTTCCATGTTTGAAAAGGAATCTTGTTCATAGTGCTTTATCATGCATTTGGTCCGTCGATAAGAAGCAAATTCGTCAAACACAACGCATGGAATTATTTATTGTTACATATCAAGGTGGGGTACTGTTGCCAAGAAATGTTATCGACGGATTGCAACCATTGGAAAGTAACAAATATCAAGTTGAATTTGATCCTGGAAGAAGAGAATTAGTTTCAACTTGTGAAAAAATAAAATTCCTTCACAAGATCGTAATAAAACCTTACTTTAAAACTAGTGTCTTAAGATTCGGGACAAATCTTCTCGAAGAAGGAGGGTATGATGTGAATTGCATATGGGTCAAGTGGAGGATGACTAATGCGCCGTGTTGATGCAGTTTCTTTTATTTAAACAAGGGCCCAATGCTCTGTAAAATTGGCTGTCCAAATTGTGTTTGTGCTTAACCAATTAATGGGCTTTAGTTTTGCTTTATCTTCAAGTTGAAATAAGGGTCCATATGCCAACTTAAGAACCAACCTTTGGAAGATCAAGAGGACCTTTGCTCAAAGTTTGTGGATGACAATTTCTAGCCTTAAATTCAGTTACAATCAACCATTAAGTAGCGGATCATTATTAGCTTGAGTGGATCATTAATTAATAGCTTTAAGCGGGATGATATTGAAATTTATGTGTCCTTTGTAATTCTGATGGTTAAAGATGCTATATAAGTTGAACCATTTTCATCAATGAAGGCAAGCTGAGTTTTATTCAGAAAATAAACGGGTTTTATCTCATCTATCTTAGTGAGAGTGATTCTCCTAAGTTCTTGAGTGATTCAAGAATCCATGAGTTTAATCAAAGGTCCTCTATCCCTTTGTGTGTTTCAACTCTTAGGCTTATCTTCCATTCTTGGAAGTGTGATGTCTATCAATTTTCATTCCATCTTCTTTTATGTTTCCATTTTCTCGTTCTAAATAATTTCTCAAATTTCTTGCTTGTTAGCATTCCAACAATGATAGATCAGTCAAACGAATCGAACGTTGTGGATTCACATCATTTGGTATTCACAGCCTGGCCATCTAGATTTCGCATAGGAAACGAAGTTTATTACACAAAGTGTTTAACCGAAGGCCATCCATGTTTAGTTGCATTCGATTACAGAAGCGAAAACAATGTTGTGAACCAAAGTTTGGTGGAGAAACTCCAGTTACCAGCAACCTTTCATCTGGGTCAAGCATGGATCAAATTCAGTACATGGCAATGTGTGAAAGAAGTATTATGTGATATTGCTCCCATGGACTCTTGTCATCTTCTTTCGGGATGGACATGGCTTCATTTTAAAACACTCCATCTTGATTGACGTTCCCTTTATTTGAGGCATGAGGGACATCAAAAGAAGTAGAAGTTTATGACACCAAGACAAGTCAGTAAGGATCAACGTAGGCTGAAGGAGAAAACAGAAAAAGAAAGAATAGAAAAAGAAGTAATAGAAACTGCAGAAGGAAGGGAAAATAAAGAAAAAGAAATGGAACTAGAGAAAGTTTATTCATCAATGTTTTTTCTTCTATAGTTTGCGATGTCATTTTACAGGAACAAAAGGATAAGCATGTGAAGGAAATACACGAACTTCCATGTTTGAAAAGGAATCTTGTTCATAGTGCTTTATCATGCATTTGGTCCGTCGATAAGAAGCAAATTCGTCAAACACAACGCATGGAATTATTTATTGTTACATATCCAGGTGGGGTACTGTTGCCAAGAAAATGTTATCGACGGATTGCAACCATTGGAAAGTAACAAATATCAAGTTGAATTTGATCCTGGAAGAAGAGAATTAGTTTCAACTTGTGAAAAAATAAAATTCCTTCACAAGATCGTAATAAAAACTTACTTTAAAACCAGTGTCTTAAGATTGGGGACAAATCTTCTCGAAGAAGGAGGGTATGATGTGAATTGCATATGGGTCAAATGGAGGATGACTAATGCGCCGTGTTGATGCAGTTTCTTTTATTTAAACAAGGACCCAATGCTTTGTAAAATTGGCTGTCCCAATTGTGTTTGTGCTTAACCAATTAATGGGCTTTAGTTTTGCTTTATCTTCAAGTTGAAATAAGGGTCCATATGCCAACTTAAGAACCAACCTTTGGAAGATCAAGAGGACCTTTGCTCAAAGTTTGTGGATGACAATTTGTAGCCTTAAATTCAATTACAATCAATCATTACGTAGCGGATCATTATTAGCTTGAGTGGATCATTAATTAACAGCTTTAAGCGGGATGATATTGAAATTTATGTGTCCTTTGTAATTCTGATGGTTAAAGCTGCTGTATAAGTTGAACCATTTTCATCAATGAAGGCAAGCTGAGTTTTATTCAGAAAATAAACGAGTTTTATCTCATCTATCTTAGTGAGAGTGATTCTCCTAAGTTCTTGAGTGATTCAAGAATCCATGAGTTTAATCGAAGGTCCTTTATCCCTTTGTGTGTTTCAACTCTTAGGCTTATCTTCCATTCTTGGAAGTGTGATGTCTATCAATTTTCATTCCATCTTCTTTTATGTTTCCATTTTCTCGTTCTAAATAATTTCTCAAATTTCTTGCTTGTTAGCATTCCAACAATGATAGATCAGTCAAACGAATCGAACGTTGTGGATTCACATCATTTGGTATTCACAGCCTGGCCATCTAGATTTCGCATAAGAAACGAAGTTTATTACACAAAGTGTTTAACCGAAGGCCATCCATGTTTAGTTGCATTCGATTACAGAAGCGAAAACAATGTTGTGAACCAAAGTTTGGTGGAGAAACTCCAGTTACCAGCAACCTTTCATCTGGGTCAAGCATGGATCAAATTCAGTACATGGCAATGTGTGAAAGAAGTATTATGTGATATTGCTCCCATGGACTCTTGTCATCTTCTTTCGGGATGGACATGGCTTCATTTTAAAACACTCCATCTTGATGGACGTTCCCTTTATTTGAGGCATGAGGGACATCAAAAGAAGTAGAAGTTTATGACACCAAGACAAGTCAGTAAGGATCAACGTAGGTCGAAGGTGAAAACAGAAAAAGAAAGAATAGAAAAAGAAGTAATAGAAACTGCAGAAGGAAGGGAAAATAAAGAAAAAGAAATGGAACTAGAGAAAGTTTATTCATCAATGTTTTTTCTTCTATAGTTTGCGATGTCATTTTACAGGAACAAAAGGATAAGCATGTGAAGGAAATACACGAACTTCCAAGTTTGAAAAGGAATCTTGTTCATAGTGCTTTATCATGCATTTGGTCCGTCGATAAGAAGCAAATTCGTCAAACACAACGCATGGAATTATTTATTGTTACATATCAAGGTGGGGTACTGTTGCCAAGAAATGTTATCGACGGATTGCAACCATTGGAAAGTAACAAATATCAAGTTGAATTTGATCCTGGAAGAAGAGAATTAGTTTCAACTTGTGAAAAAATAAAATTCCTTCACAAGATCGTAATAAAACCTTACTTTAAAACTAGTGTCTTAAGATTCGGGACAAATCTTCTCGAAGAAGGAGGGTATGATGTGAATTGCATATGGGTCAAGTGGAGGATGACTAATGCGCCGTGTTGATGCAGTTTCTTTTATTTAAACAAGGGCCCAATGCTTTGTAAAATTGGCTGTCCAAATTGTGTTTGTGCTTAACCAATTAATGGGCTTTAGTTTTGCTTTATCTTCAAGTTGAAATAAGGGTCCATATGCCAACTTAAGAACCAACCTTTGGAAGATCAAGAGGACCTTTGCTCAAAGTTTGTGGATGACAATTTCTAGCCTTAAATTCAGTTACAATCAACCATTAAGTAGCGGATCATTATTAGCTTGAGTGGATCATTAATTAATAGCTTTAAGCGGGATGATATTGAAATTTATGTGTCCTTTGTAATTCTGATGGTTAAAGATGCTATATAAGTTGAACCATTTTCATCAATGAAGGCAAGCTGAGTTTTATTCAGAAAATAAACGAGTTTTATCTCATCTATCTTAGTGAGAGTGATTCTCCTAAGTTCTTGAGTGATTCAAGAATCCATGAGTTTAATCAAAGGTCCTCTATCCCTTTGTGTGTTTCAACTCTTAGGCTTATCTTCCATTCTTGGAAGTGTGATGTCTATCAATTTTCATTCCATCTTCTTTTATGTTTCCATTTTCTCGTTCTAAATAATTTCTCAAATTTCTTGCTTGTTAGCATTCCAACAATGATAGATCAGTCAAACGAATCGAACGTTGTGGATTCACATCATTTGGTATTCACAGCCTGGCCATCTAGATTTCGCATAGGAAACGAAGTTTATTACACAAAGTGTTTAACCGAAGGCCATCCATGTTTAGTTGCATTCGATTACAGAAGCGAAAACAATGTTGTGAACCAAAGTTTGGTGGAGAAACTCCAGTTACCAGCAACCTTTCATCTGGATCAAGCATGGATCAAATTCAGTACATGGCAATGTGTGAAAGAAGTATTATGTGATATTGCTCCCATGGACTCTTGTCATCTTCTTTCGGGATGGACATGGCTTCATTTTAAAACACTCCATCTTGATGGACGTTCCCTTTATTTGAGGCATGAGGGACATCAAAAGAAGTAGAAGTTTATGACACCAAGACAAGTCAGTAAGGATCAACGTAGGCTGAAGGAGAAAACAGAAAAAGAAAGAATAGAAAAAGAAGTAATAGAAACTGCAGAAGGAAGGGAAAATAAAGAAAAAGAAATGGAACTTGAGAAAGTTTATTCATCAATGTTTTTTCTTCTATAGTTTGCGATGTCATTTTACAGGAACAAAAGGATAAGCATGTGAAGGAAATACACGAACTTCCATGTTTGAAAAGGAATCTTGTTCATAGTGCTTTATCATGCATTTGGTCCGTCGATAAGAAGCAAATTCGTCAAACACAACGCATGGAATTATTTATTGTTACATATCAAGGTGGGGTACTGTTGCCAAGAAATGTTATCGACGGATTGCAACCATTGGAAAGTAACAAATATCAAGTTGAATTTGATCCTGGAAGAAGAGAATTAGTTTCAACTTGTGAAAAAATAAAATTCCTTCACAAGATCGTAATAAAACCTTACTTTAAAACTAGTGTCTTAAGATTCGGGACAAATCTTCTCGAAGAAGGAGGGTATGATGTGAATTGCATATGGGTCAAGTGGAGGATGACTAATGCGCCGTGTTGATGCAGTTTCTTTTATTTAAACAAGGGCCCAATGCTTTGTAAAATTGGCTGTCCAAATTGTGTTTGTGCTTAACCAATTAATGGGCTTTAGTTTTGCTTTATCTTCAAGTTGAAATAAGGGTCCATATGCCAACTTAAGAACCAACCTTTGGAAGATCAAGAGGACCTTTGCTCAAAGTTTGTGGATGACAATTTCTAGCCTTAAATTCAGTTACAATCAACCATTAAGTAGCGGATCATTATTAGCTTGAGTGGATCATTAATTAATAGCTTTAAGCGGGATGATATTGAAATTTATGTGTCCTTTGTAATTCTGATGGTTAAAGATGCTATATAAGTTGAACCATTTTCATCAATGAAGGCAAGCTGAGTTTTATTCAGAAAATAAACGGGTTTTATCTCATCTATCTTAGTGAGAGTGATTCTCCTAAGTTCTTGAGTGATTCAAGAATCCATGAGTTTAATCAAAGGTCCTCTATCCCTTTGTGTGTTTCAACTCTTAGGCTTATCTTCCATTCTTGGAAGTGTGATGTCTATCAATTTTCATTCCATCTTCTTTTATGTTTCCATTTTCTCGTTCTAAATAATTTCTCAAATTTCTTGCTTGTTAGCATTCCAACAATGATAGATCAGTCAAACGAATCGAACGTTGTGGATTCACATCATTTGGTATTCACAGCCTGGCCATCTAGATTTCGCATAGGAAACGAAGTTTATTACACAAAGTGTTTAACCGAAGGCCATCCATGTTTAGTTGCATTCGATTACAGAAGCGAAAACAATGTTGTGAACCAAAGTTTGGTGGAGAAACTCCAGTTACAAGCAACCTTTCATCTGGGTCAAGCATGGATCAAATTCATTACATGGCAATGTGTGAAAGAAGTATTATGTGATATTGCTCCCATGGACTCTTGTCATCTTCTTTTGGGATGGGAATGGATTCATTTTAAAGCACTCCATTTTGATGAACGTTCCCTTTATTTGAGGCATGAGGGATATCAAAAGAAGTAGAAGTTGATGACACCAAGACAAGTCAGTAAGGATCAACGTAGGCTGAAGGAGAAAACAGAAAAAGAAAGAATAGAGAAAGATGTAATAGAAACTGCAGAAGGAAGGCAAAATAAAGAAAAAGAAATGGAACTAGAGAAAGTTTATTCGTCAATGTTTTTTCTTCTACAGTTTGTGATGTCATTTTACAGAAACAAAAGGATAAGCATGTGAAGGTAATACACGAACTTCCATGTTTGAAAAGGAAGCTTGTTCATAGTGCTTTCTCATGCATTTGGTCCGTCGATAAGAAGCAAATTCGTTAAACACAACGCGTGGAATTATTTATTGTTACATATCAAGGTGGGGTACTTTTGCCAAGAAATGTTATCGACGGATTGCAACCATTGGAAAGTAACAAATATCAAGTTGAATTTGATCCTGGAAGAAGAGAATTAGTTTCAACTTGTGAAAAAATAAAATTCCTTCACAAGATCGTAATAAAACCTTACTTTAAAACCAATGTCTTAAGATTTGGGACAAATCTTCTCGAAGAAGGAGGGTATGATGTGAATTGCATATGGGTTAAGTGGAGGATGACTAATGCGCCGTGTTGATGCAGTTTCTTTTATTTAAACAAGGGCCCAATGCTTTGTAAAATTGGCTGTCCAAATTGTGTTTGTGCTTAACCAATTAATGGGCTTTAGTTTTGCTTTATCTTCAAGTTGAAATAAGGGTCCATATGCCAACTTAAGAACCAACCTTTGGAAGATCAAGAGAACCTTTGCTCAAAGTTTGTGGATGACAATTTGTAGCCTTAAATTCAGTTACAATCAACCACTAAGTAGCGGATCATTATTAGCTTGAGTGGATCATTAATTAATAGCTTTAAGCGGGATGATATTGAAATTTATGTGTCTTTTGTAATTCTGATGGTTAAAGCTCCTATATAAGTTGAACCATTTTCGTCAATGAAGGCAAGCTGAGTTTTATTCAGAAAATAAACGAGTTTTATCTCATCTATCTTAGTGAGAGTGATTCTCCTAAGTTCTTGAGTGATTCAAGAATCCATGAGTTTAATCGAAGGTCCTTTATCCCTTTGTGTGTTTCAACTCTTAGGCTTATCTTCCATTCTTGGAAGTGTGATGTCTATCAATTTTCATTCCATCTTCTTTTATGTTTCCATTTTCTCGTTTTAAATAATTTCTCAAATTTCTTGCTTGTTAGTATTCCAACAATGATAGGTCAGTCAAACGAATCGAACGCTGTGGATTCACATCATTTGGTATTCACAACCTGGCCATCTAGATTTGGAATAGGAAAGGAAGTTTATTACACAAAGTGTTTAACCGAAGGCCATCCATGACTAGTTGCATTCGATTACGGAAGCGAAAACAATGTTGTGAACCAAAGTTTGGTGGAGAAACTCCAGTTACCAACAACCTTTCATATGGATCAAGCATGGATATAATTCAGTACATGGCGATGTGTGAAAGAGGTATTATGTGATATTGCTCCCATGGACTCTTATCATCTTCTTTCGGGATGGACATGGCTTCATTTTAAAACACTCCATCTTGATGGACGTTCCCTTTATTTGAGGCATGAGGGACATCAAAAGAAGTAGAAGTTTATGACACCAAGACAAGTCAGTAAGGATCAACGTAGGCTGAAGGAGAAAACAGAAAAAGAAAGAATAGAAAAAGAAGTAATAGAAACTGCAAAAGGAAGGGAAAATAAAGAAAAAGAAATGGAACTAGAGAAAGTTTATTCATCAATGTTTTTTCTTCTACAGTTTGCGATGTCATTTTACAGGAACAAAAGGATAAGCATGTGAAGGAAATACACGAACTTCCATGTTTGAAAAGGAATCTTGTTCATAGTGCTTTATCATGCATTTGGTCCGTCGATAAGAAGCAAATTCGTCAAACACAACGCATGGAATTATTTATTGTTACATATCAAGGTGGGGTACTGTTGCCAAGAAAATGTTATCGACGGATTGCAACCATTGGAAAGTAACAAATATCAAGTTGAATTTGATCCTGGAAGAAGAGAATTAGTTTCAACTTGTGAAAAAATAAAATTCCTTCACAAGATCGTAATAAAAACTTACTTTAAAACCAGTGTCTTAAGATTGGGGACAAATCTTCTCGAAGAAGGAGGGTATGATGTGAATTGCATATGGGTCAAATGGAGGATGACTAATGCGCCGTGTTGATGCAGTTTCTTTTATTTAAACAAGGACCCAATGCTTTGTAAAATTGGCTGTCCCAATTGTGTTTGTGCTTAACCAATTAATGGGCTTTAGTTTTGCTTTATCTTCAAGTTGAAATAAGGGTCCATATGCCAACTTAAGAACCAACCTTTGGAAGATCAAGAGGACCTTTGCTCAAAGTTTGTGGATGACAATTTGTAGCCTTAAATTCAATTACAATCAATCATTACGTAGCGGATCATTATTAGCTTGAGTGGATCATTAATTAACAGCTTTAAGCGGGATGATATTGAAATTTATGTGTCCTTTGTAATTCTGATGGTTAAAGCTGCTGTATAAGTTGAACCATTTTCATCAATGAAGGCAAGCTGAGTTTTATTCAGAAAATAAACGAGTTTTATCTCATCTATCTTAGTGAGAGTGATTCTCCTAAGTTCTTGAGTGATTCAAGAATCCATGAGTTTAATCGAAGGTCCTTTATCCCTTTGTGTGTTTCAACTCTTAGGCTTATCTTCCATTCTTGGAAGTGTGATGTCTATCAATTTTCATTCCATCTTCTTTTATGTTTCCATTTTCTCGTTCTAAATAATTTCTCAAATTTCTTGCTTGTTAGCATTCCAACAATGATAGATCAGTCAAACGAATCGAACGTTGTGGATTCACATCATTTGGTATTCACAGCCTGGCCATCTAGATTTCGAATAGGAAACGAAGTTTATTACACAAAGTGTTTAACCAAAGGCCATCCATGTTTAGTTGCATTCGATTACAGAAGCGAAAACAATGTTGTGAACCAAAGTTTGGTGGAGAAACTCCAGTTACAAGCAACCTTTCATCTGGGTCAAGCATGGATCAAATTCAGTACATGGCAATGTGTGAAAGAAGTATTATGTGATATTGCTCTCATGGACTCTTGTCATCTTCTTTTGGGATGGGCATGGCTTCATTTTAAAGCACTCCATTTTGATGAACGTTCCCTTTATTTGAGGCATGAGGGATATCAAAAGAAGTAGAAGTTGATGACACCAAGACAAGTCAGTAAGGATCAACGTAGGCTGAAGGAGAAAACAGAAAAAGAAAGAATAGAGAAAGATGTAATAGAAACTGCAGAAGGAAGGGAAAATAAAGAAAAAGAAATGGAACTAGAGAAAGTTTATTCGTCAATGTTTTTTCTTCTACAGTTTGTGATGTCATTTTACAGGAACAAAAGGATAAGCATGTGAAGGAAATACACGAACTTCCATGTTTGAAAAGGAAGCTTGTTCATAGTGCTTTCTCATGCATTTGGTCCGTCGATAAGAAGCAAATTCGTCAAACACAACGCGTGGAATTATTTATTGTTACATATCAAGGTGGGGTACTGTTGCCAAGAAATGTTATCGACGGATTGCAACCATTGGAAAGTAACAAATATCAAGTTGAATTTGATCCTGGAAGAAGAGAATTAGTTTCAACTTGTGAAAAAATAAAATTCCTTCACAAGATCATAATAAAAACTTACTTTAAAACTAGTGTCTTAAGATTCGGGACAAATCTTCTCGTAGAAGGAGGGTATGATGTGAATTGCATATGGGTCAAGTGGAGGATGACTAATGTGCCGTGTTGATGTAGTTTCTTTTATTTAAATAAGGGCCCAATGCTTTGTAAAACTGGCTGACCAAATTGTGTTTGTGCTTAACCAATTAATGGGCTTTAGTTTTGCTTTATCTTCAAGTTGAAATAAGGGTCCATATGCCAACTTAAGAACCAACCTTTGGAAGATCAAGAGGACCTTTGCTCAAAGTTTGTGCATGACAATTTGTAGCCTTAAATTCAATTACAATCAATCATTACGTAGCGGATCATTATTAGATTGAGTGGATCATTAATTAATAGCTTTAAGCGGGATGATATTGAAATTTATGTGTCCTTTGTAATTCTGATGGTTAAAGCTGCTGTATAAGTTGAACCATTTTCATCAATGAAGGCAAGCTGAGTTTTATTCAGAAAATAAACGAGTTTTATCTCATCTATCTTAGTGAGAGTGATTCTCCTAAGTTCTTGAGTGATTCAAGAATCCATGAGTTTAATCGAAGGTCCTTTATCCCTTTGTGTGTTTCAACTCTTAGGCTTATCTTCCATTCTTGGAAGTGTGATGTCTATCAATTTTCATTCCATCTTCTTTTATGTTTCCATTTTCTCGTTTTAAATAATTTCTCAAATTTCTTGCTTGTTAGTATTCCAACAATGATAGGTCAGTCAAACGAATCGAACGCTGTGGATTCACATCATTTGGTATTCACAACCTGGCCATCTAGATTTGGAATAGGAAAGGAAGTTTATTACACAAAGTGTTTAACCGAAGGCCATCCATGACTAGTTGCATTCGATTACGGAAGCGAAAACAATGTTGTGAACCAATGTTTGGTGGAGAAACTCCAGTTAGCAACAACCTTTCATCTGGATCAAGCATGGATATAATTCAGTACATGGCGATGTGTGAAAGAGGTATTATGTGATATTGCTCCCATGGACTCTTATCATCTTCTTTCGGGATGGACATGGCTTCATTTTAAAACACTCCATCTTGATGGACGTTCCCTTTATTTGAGGCATGAGGGACATCAAAAGAAGTAGAAGTTTATGACACCAAGACAAGTCAGTAAGGATCAACGTAGGCTGAAGGAGAAAACAGAAAAAAAAAAGAATAGAAAAAGAAGTAATAGAAACTGCAAAAGGAAGGGAAAATAAAGAAAAAGAAATGGAACTAGAGAAAGTTTATTCATCAATGTTTTTTCTTCTACAGTTTGCGATGTCATTTTACAGGAACAAAAGGATAAGCATGTGAAGGAAATACACGAACTTCCATGTTTGAAAAGGAATCTTGTTCATAGTGCTTTATCATGCATTTGGTCTGTCGATAAGAAGCAAATTCGTCAAACACAACGCATGGAATTATTTATTGTTACATATCAAGGTGGGGTACTGTTGCCAAGAAATGTTATCGACGGATTGCAACCATTGGAAAGTAACAAATATCAAGTTGAATTTGATCCTGGAAGAAGAGAATTAGTTTCAACTTGTGAAAATATAAAATTCCTTCACAAGATCGTAATAAAAACTTACTTTAAAACCAGTGTCTTAAGATTGGGGACAAATCTTCTCGAAGAAGGAGGGTATGATGTGAATTGCATATGGGTCAAATGGAGGATGACTAATGCGCCGTGTTGATGCAGTTTCTTTTATTTAAACAAGGACCCAATGCTTTGTAAAATTGGCTGTCCCAATTGTGTTTGTGCTTAACCAATTAATGGGCTTTAGTTTTGCTTTATCTTCAAGTTGAAATAAGGGTCCATATGCCAACTTAAGAACCAACCTTTGGAAGATCAAGAGGACCTTTGCTCAAAGTTTGTGGATGACAATTTGTAGCCTTAAATTCAATTACAATCAATCATTACGTAGCGGATCATTATTAGCTTGAGTGGATCATTAATTAACAGCTTTAAGCGGGATGATATTGAAATTTATGTGTCCTTTGTAATTCTGATGGTTAAAGCTGCTGTATAAGTTGAACCATTTTCATCAATGAAGGCAAGCTGAGTTTTATTCAGAAAATAAACGAGTTTTATCTCATCTATCTTAGTGAGAGTGATTCTCCTAAGTTCTTGAGTGATTCAAGAATCCATGAGTTTAATCGAAGGTCCTTTATCCCTTTGTGTGTTTCAACTCTTAGGCTTATCTTCCATTCTTGGAAGTGTGATGTCTATCAATTTTCATTCCATCTTCTTTTATGTTTCCATTTTCTCGTTCTAAATAATTTCTCAAATTTCTTGCTTGTTAGCATTCCAACAATGATAGATCAGTCAAACGAATCGAACGTTGTGGATTCACATCATTTGGTATTCACAGCCTGGCCATCTAGATTTCGAATAGGAAACGAAGTTTATTACACAAAGTGTTTAACCAAAGGCCATCCATGTTTAGTTGCATTCGATTACAGAAGCGAAAACAATGTTGCGAACCAAAGTTTGGTGGAGAAACTCCAGTTACAAGCAACCTTTCATCTGGGTCAAGCATGGATCAAATTCAGTACATGGCAATGTGTGAAAGAAGTATTATGTGATATTGCTCCCATGGACTCTTGTCATCTTCTTTTGGGATGGGCATGGCTTCATTTTAAAGCACTCCATTTTAATGAACGTTCCCTTTATTTGAGGCATGAGGGATATCAAAAGAAGTAGAAGTTGATGACACCAAGACAAGTCAGTAAGGATCAACGTAGGCTGAAGGAGAAAACAGAAAAAGAAAGAATAGAGAAAGATGTAATAGAAACTGCAGAAGGAAGGGAAAATAAAGAAAAAGAAATGGAACTAGAGAAAGTTTATTCGTCAATGTTTTTTCTTCTACAGTTTGTGATGTCATTTTACAGGAACAAAAGGATAAGCATGTGAAGGAAATACACGAACTTCCATGTTTGAAAAGGAAGCTTGTTCATAGTGCTTTCTCATGCATTTGGTCCGTCGATAAGAAGCAAATTCGTCAAACACAACGCGTGGAATTATTTATTGTTACATATCAAGGTGGGGTACTGTTGCCAAGAAATGTTATCGACGGATTGCAACCATTGGAAAGTAACAAATATCAAGTTGAATTTGATCCTGGAAGAAGAGAATTAGTTTCAACTTGTGAAAAAATAAAATTCCTTCACAAGATCATAATAAAAACTTACTTTAAAACTAGTGTCTTAAGATTCGGGACAAATCTTCTCGTAGAAGGAGGGTATGATGTGAATTGCATATGGGTCAAGTGGAGGATGACTAATGTGCCGTGTTGATGCAGTTTCTTTTATTTAAATAAGGGCCCAATGCTTTGTAAAACTGGCTGACCAAATTGTGTTTGTGCTTAACCAATTAATGGGCTTTAGTTTTGCTTTATCTTCAAGTTGAAATAAGGGTCCATATGCCAACTTAAGAACCAACCTTTGGAAGATCAAGAGGACCTTTGCTCAAAGTTTGTGGATGACAATTTGTAGCCTTAAATTCAATTACAATCAATCATTACGTAGCGGATCATTATTAGCTTGAGTGGATCATTAATTAACAGCTTTAAGCGGGATGATATTGAAATTTATGTGTCCTTTGTAATTCTTATGGTTAAAGCTGCTGTATAAGTTGAACCATTTTCATCAATGAAGGCAAGCTGAGTTTTATTCAGAAAATAAACGAGTTTTATCTCATCTATCTTAGTGAGAGTGATTCTCCTAAGTTCTTGAGTGATTCAAGAATCCATGAGTTTAATCGAAGGTCCTTTATCCCTTTGTGTGTTTCAACTCTTAGGCTTATCTTCCATTCTTGGAAGTGTGATGTCTATCAATTTTCATTCCATCTTCTTTTATGTTTCCATTTTCTCGTTTTAAATAATTTCTCAAATTTCTTGCTTGTTAGTATTCCAACAATGATAGGTCAGTCAAACGAATCGAACGCTGTGGATTCACATCATTTGGTATTCACAACCTGGCCATCTAGATTTGGAATAGGAAAGGAAGTTTATTACACAAAGTGTTTAACCGAAGGCCATCCATGACTAGTTGCATTCGATTACGGAAGCGAAAACAATGTTGTGAACCAAAGTTTGGTGGAGAAACTCCAGTTACCAACAACCTTTCATCTGGATCAAGCATGGATATAATTCAGTACATGGCGATGTGTGAAAGAGGTATTATGTGATATTGCTCCCATGGACTCTTATCATCTTCTTTCGGGATGGACATGGCTTCATTTTAAAACACTCCATCTTGATGGACGTTCCCTTTATTTGAGGCATGAGGGACATCAAAAGAAGTAGAAGTTTATGACACCAAGACAAGTCAGTAAGGATCAACGTAGGCTGAAGGAGAAAACAGAAAAAAAAAAGAATAGAAAAAGAAGTAATAGAAACTGCAAAAGGAAGGGAAAATAAAGAAAAAGAAATGGAACTAGAGAAAGTTTATTCATCAATGTTTTTTCTTCTACAGTTTGCGATGTCATTTTACAGGAACAAAAGGATAAGCATGTGAAGGAAATACACGAACTTCCATGTTTGAAAAGGAATCTTGTTCATAGTGCTTTATCATGCATTTGGTCTGTCGATAAGAAGCAAATTCGTCAAACACAACGCATGGAATTATTTATTGTTACATATCAAGGTGGGGTACTGTTGCCAAGAAATGTTATCGACGGATTGCAACCATTGGAAAGTAACAAATATCAAGTTGAATTTGATCCTGGAAGAAGAGAATTAGTTTCAACTTGTGAAAATATAAAATTCCTTCACAAGATCGTAATAAAAACTTACTTTAAAACCAGTGTCTTAAGATTGGGGACAAATCTTCTCGAAGAAGGAGGGTATGATGTGAATTGCATATGGGTCAAATGGAGGATGACTAATGCGCCGTGTTGATGCAGTTTCTTTTATTTAAACAAGGACCCAATGCTTTGTAAAATTGGCTGTCCCAATTGTGTTTGTGCTTAACCAATTAATGGGCTTTAGTTTTGCTTTATCTTCAAGTTGAAATAAGGGTCCATATGCCAACTTAAGAACCAACCTTTGGAAGATCAAGAGGACCTTTGCTCAAAGTTTGTGGATGACAATTTGTAGCCTTAAATTCAATTACAATCAATCATTACGTAGCGGATCATTATTAGCTTGAGTGGATCATTAATTAACAGCTTTAAGCGGGATGATATTGAAATTTATGTGTCCTTTGTAATTCTGATGGTTAAAGCTGCTGTATAAGTTGAACCATTTTCATCAATGAAGGCAAGCTGAGTTTTATTCAGAAAATAAACGAGTTTTATCTCATCTATCTTAGTGAGAGTGATTCTCCTAAGTTCTTGAGTGATTCAAGAATCCATGAGTTTAATCGAAGGTCCTTTATCCCTTTGTGTGTTTCAACTCTTAGGCTTATCTTCCATTCTTGGAAGTGTGATGTCTATCAATTTTCATTCCATCTTCTTTTATGTTTCCATTTTCTCGTTCTAAATAATTTCTCAAATTTCTTGCTTGTTAGCATTCCAACAATGATAGATCAGTCAAACGAATCGAACGTTGTGGATTCACATCATTTGGTATTCACAGCCTGGCCATCTAGATTTCGAATAGGAAACGAAGTTTATTACACAAAGTGTTTAACCAAAGGCCATCCATGTTTAGTTGCATTCGATTACAGAAGCGAAAACAATGTTGTGAACCAAAGTTTGGTGGAGAAACTCCAGTTACAAGCAACCTTTCATCTGGGTCAAGCATGGATCAAATTCAGTACATGGCAATGTGTGAAAGAAGTATTATGTGATATTGCTCCCATGGACTCTTGTCATCTTCTTTTGGGATGGGCATGGCTTCATTTTAAAGCACTCCATTTTAATGAACGTTCCCTTTATTTGAGGCATGAGGGATATCAAAAGAAGTAGAAGTTGATGACACCAAGACAAGTCAGTAAGGATCAACGTAGGCTGAAGGAGAAAACAGAAAAAGAAAGAATAGAGAAAGATGTAATAGAAACTGCAGAAGGAAGGGAAAATAAAGAAAAAGAAATGGAACTAGAGAAAGTTTATTCGTCAATGTTTTTTCTTCTACAGTTTGTGATGTCATTTTACAGGAACAAAAGGATAAGCATGTGAAGGAAATACACGAACTTCCATGTTTGAAAAGGAAGCTTGTTCATAGTGCTTTCTCATGCATTTGGTCCGTCGATAAGAAGCAAATTCGTCAAACACAACGCGTGGAATTATTTATTGTTACATATCAAGGTGGGGTACTGTTGCCAAGAAATGTTATCGACGGATTGCAACCATTGGAAAGTAACAAATATCAAGTTGAATTTGATCCTGGAAGAAGAGAATTAGTTTCAACTTGTGAAAAAATAAAATTCCTTCACAAGATCATAATAAAAACTTACTTTAAAACTAGTGTCTTAAGATTCGGGACAAATCTTCTCGTAGAAGGAGGGTATGATGTGAATTGCATATGGGTCAAGTGGAGGATGACTAATGTGCCGTGTTGATGCAGTTTCTTTTATTTAAATAAGGGCCCAATGCTTTGTAAAACTGGCTGACCAAATTGTGTTTGTGCTTAACCAATTAATGGGCTTTAGTTTTGCTTTATCTTCAAGTTGAAATAAGGGTCCATATGCCAACTTAAGAACCAACCTTTGGAAGATCAAGAGGACCTTTGCTCAAAGTTTGTGGATGACAATTTGTAGCCTTAAATTCAATTACAATCAATCATTACGTAGCGGATCATTATTAGCTTGAGTGGATCATTAATTAACAGCTTTAAGCGGGATGATATTGAAATTTATGTGTCCTTTGTAATTCTTATGGTTAAAGCTGCTGTATAAGTTGAACCATTTTCATCAATGAAGGCAAGCTGAGTTTTATTCAGAAAATAAACGAGTTTTATCTCATCTATCTTAGTGAGAGTGATTCTCCTAAGTTCTTGAGTGATTCAAGAATCCATGAGTTTAATCGAAGGTCCTTTATCCCTTTGTGTGTTTCAACTCTTAGGCTTATCTTCCATTCTTGGAAGTGTGATGTCTATCAATTTTCATTCCATCTTCTTTTATGTTTCCATTTTCTCGTTTTAAATAATTTCTCAAATTTCTTGCTTGTTAGTATTCCAACAATGATAGGTCAGTCAAACGAATCGAACGCTGTGGATTCACATCATTTGGTATTCACAACCTGGCCATCTAGATTTGGAATAGGAAAGGAAGTTTATTACACAAAGTGTTTAACCGAAGGCCATCCATGACTAGTTGCATTCGATTACGGAAGCGAAAACAATGTTGTGAACCAAAGTTTGGTGGAGAAACTCCAGTTACCAACAACCTTTCATCTGGATCAAGCATGGATATAATTCAGTACATGGCGATGTGATATTGCTCCCATGGACTCTTATCATCTTCTTTCGGGATGGACATGGCTTCATTTTAAAACACTCCATCTTGATGGACGTTCCCTTTATTTGAGGCATGAGGGACATCAAAAGAAGTAGAAGTTTATGACACCAAGACAAGTCAGTAAGGATCAACGTAGGCTGAAGGAGAAAACAGAAAAAAAAAAGAATAGAAAAAGAAGTAATAGAAACTGCAAAAGGAAGGGAAAATAAAGAAAAAGAAATGGAACTAGAGAAAGTTTATTCATCAATGTTTTTTCTTCTACAGTTTGCGATGTCATTTTACAGGAACAAAAGGATAAGCATGTGAAGGAAATACACGAACTTCCATGTTTGAAAAGGAATCTTGTTCATAGTGCTTTATCATGCATTTGGTCTGTCGATAAGAAGCAAATTCGTCAAACACAACGCATGGAATTATTTATTGTTACATATCAAGGTGGGGTACTGTTGCCAAGAAATGTTATCGACGGATTGCAACCATTGGAAAGTAACAAATATCAAGTTGAATTTGATCCTGGAAGAAGAGAATTAGTTTCAACTTGTGAAAATATAAAATTCCTTCACAAGATCGTAATAAAAACTTACTTTAAAACCAGTGTCTTAAGATTGGGGACAAATCTTCTCGAAGAAGGAGGGTATGATGTGAATTGCATATGGGTCAAATGGAGGATGACTAATGCGCCGTGTTGATGCAGTTTCTTTTATTTAAACAAGGACCCAATGCTTTGTAAAATTGGCTGTCCCAATTGTGTTTGTGCTTAACCAATTAATGGGCTTTAGTTTTGCTTTATCTTCAAGTTGAAATAAGGGTCCATATGCCAACTTAAGAACCAACCTTTGGAAGATCAAGAGGACCTTTGCTCAAAGTTTGTGGATGACAATTTGTAGCCTTAAATTCAATTACAATCAATCATTACGTAGCGGATCATTATTAGCTTGAGTGGATCATTAATTAACAGCTTTAAGCGGGATGATATTGAAATTTATGTGTCCTTTGTAATTCTGATGGTTAAAGCTGCTGTATAAGTTGAACCATTATCATCAATGAAGGCAAGCTGAGTTTTATTCAGAAAATAAACGAGTTTTATCTCATCTATCTTAGTGAGAGTGATTCTCCTAAGTTCTTGAGTGATTCAAGAATCCATGAGTTTAATCGAAGGACCTTTATCCCTTTGTGTGTTTCAACTCTTAGGCTTATCTTCCATTCTTGGAAGTGTGATGTCTATCAATTTTCATTCCATCTTCTTTTATGTTTCCATTTTCTCGTTCTAAATAATTTCTCAAATTTCTTGCTTGTTAGCATTCCAACAATGATAGATCAGTCAAACGAATCGAACGTTGTGGATTCACATCATTTGGTATTCACAGCCTGGCCATCTAGATTTCGAATAGGAAACGAAGTTTATTACACAAAGTGTTTAACCAAAGGCCATCCATGTTTAGTTGCATTCGATTACAGAAGCGAAAACAATGTTGTGAACCAAAGTTTGGTGGAGAAACTCCAGTTACAAGCAACCTTTCATCTGGGTCAAGCATGGATCAAATTCAGTACATGGCAATGTGTGAAAGAAGTATTATGTGATATTGCTCCCATGGACTCTTGTCATCTTCTTTTGGGATGGGCATGGCTTCATTTTAAAGCACTCCATTTTAATGAACGTTCCCTTTATTTGAGGCATGAGGGATATCAAAAGAAGTAGAAGTTGATGACACCAAGACAAGTCAGTAAGGATCAACGTAGGCTGAAGGAGAAAACAGAAAAAGAAAGAATAGAGAAAGATGTAATAGAAACTGCAGAAGGAAGGGAAAATAAAGAAAAAGAAATGGAACTAGAGAAAGTTTATTCGTCAATGTTTTTTCTTCTACAGTTTGTGATGTCATTTTACAGGAACAAAAGGATAAGCATGTGAAGGAAATACACGAACTTCCATGTTTGAAAAGGAAGCTTGTTCATAGTGCTTTCTCATGCATTTGGTCCGTCGATAAGAAGCAAATTCGTCAAACACAACGCGTGGAATTATTTATTGTTACATATCAAGGTGGGGTACTGTTGCCAAGAAATGTTATCGACGGATTGCAACCATTGGAAAGTAACAAATATCAAGTTGAATTTGATCCTGGAAGAAGAGAATTAGTTTCAACTTGTGAAAAAATAAAATTCCTTCACAAGATCATAATAAAAACTTACTTTAAAACTAGTGTCTTAAGATTCGGGACAAATCTTCTCGTAGAAGGAGGGTATGATGTGAATTGCATATGGGTCAAGTGGAGGATGACTAATGTGCCGTGTTGATGCAGTTTCTTTTATTTAAATAAGGGCCCAATGCTTTGTAAAACTGGCTGACCAAATTGTGTTTGTGCTTAACCAATTAATGGGCTTTAGTTTTGCTTTATCTTCAAGTTGAAATAAGGGTCCATATGCCAACTTAAGAACCAACCTTTGGAAGATCAAGAGGACCTTTGCTCAAAGTTTGTGGATGACAATTTGTAGCCTTAAATTCAATTACAATCAATCATTACGTAGCGGATCATTATTAGCTTGAGTGGATCATTAATTAACAGCTTTAAGCGGGATGATATTGAAATTTATGTGTCCTTTGTAATTCTTATGGTTAAAGCTGCTGTATAAGTTGAACCATTTTCATCAATGAAGGCAAGCTGAGTTTTATTCAGAAAATAAACGAGTTTTATCTCATCTATCTTAGTGAGAGTGATTCTCCTAAGTTCTTGAGTGATTCAAGAATCCATGAGTTTAATCGAAGGTCCTTTATCCCTTTGTGTGTTTCAACTCTTAGGCTTATCTTCCATTCTTGGAAGTGTGATGTCTATCAATTTTCATTCCATCTTCTTTTATGTTTCCATTTTCTCGTTTTAAATAATTTCTCAAATTTCTTGCTTGTTAGTATTCCAACAATGATAGGTCAGTCAAACGAAACGAACGCTGTGGATTCACATCATTTGGTATTCACAACCTGGCCATCTAGATTTGGAATAGGAAAGGAAGTTTATTACACAAAGTGTTTAACCGAAGGCCATCCATCACTAGTTGCATTCGATTACGGAAGCGAAAACAATGTTGTGAACCAAAGTTTGGTGGAGAAACTCCAGTTACCAACAACCTTTCATCTGGATCAAGCATGGATATAATTCAGTACATGGCGATGTGATATTGCTCCCATGGACTCTTATCATCTTCTTTCGGGATGGACATGGCTTCATTTTAAAACACTCCATCTTGATGGACGTTCCCTTTATTTGAGGCATGAGGGACATCAAAAGAAGTAGAAGTTTATGACACCAAGACAAGTCAGTAAGGATCAACGTAGGCTGAAGGAGAAAACAGAAAAAGAAAGAATAGAAAAAGAAGTAATAGAAACTGCAAAAGGAAGGGAAAATAAAGAAAAAGAAATGGAACTAGAGAAAGTTTATTCGTCAATGTTTTTTCTTCTACAGTTTGTGATGTCATTTTACAGGAACAAAAGGATAAGCATGTGAAGGAAATACACGAACTTCCATGTTTGAAAAGGAAGCTTGTTCATAGTGCTTTCTCATGCATTTGGTCCGTCGATAAGAAGCAAATTCGTCAAACACAACGCGTGGAATTATTTATTGTTACATATCAAGGTGGGGTACTGTTGCCAAGAAATGTTATCGACGGATTGCAACCATTGGAAAGTAACAAATATCAAGTTGAATTTGATCCTGGAAGAAGAGAATTAGTTTCAACTTGTGAAAAAATAAAATTCCTTCACAAGATCATAATAAAAACTTACTTTAAAACTAGTGTCTTAAGATTCGGGACAAATCTTCTCGTAGAAGGAGGGTATGATGTGAATTGCATATGGGTCAAGTGGAGGATGACTAATGTGCCGTGTTGATGCAGTTTCTTTTATTTAAATAAGGGCCCAATGCTTTGTAAAACTGGCCGACCAAATTGTGTTTGTGCTTAACCAATTAATGGGCTTTAGTTTTGCTTTATCTTCAAGTTGAAATAAGGGTCCATATGCCAACTTAAGAACCAACCTTTGGAAGATCAAGAGGACCTTTGCTCAAAGTTTGTGGATGACAATTTGTAGCCTTAAATTCAATTACAATCAATCATTACGTAGCGGATCATTATTAGCTTGAGTGGATCATTAATTAACAGCTTTAAGCGGGATGATATTGAAATTTATGTGTCCTTTGTAATTCTGATGGTTAAAGCTGCTGTATAAGTTGAACCATTTTCATCAATGAAGGCAAGCTGAGTTTTATTCAGAAAATAAACGAGTTTTATCTCATCTATCTTAGTGAGAGTGATTCTCCTAAGTTCTTGAGTGATTCAAGAATCCATGAGTTTAATCGAAGGTCCTTTATCCCTTTGTGTGTTTCAACTCTTAGGCTTATCTTCCATTCTTGGAAGTGTGATGTCTATCAATTTTCATTCCATCTTCTTTTATGTTTCCATTTTCTCGTTTTAAATAATTTCTCAAATTTCTTGCTTGTTAGTATTCCAACAATGATAGGTCAGTCAAACGAAACGAACGCTGTGGATTCACATCATTTGGTATTCACAACCTGGCCATCTAGATTTGGAATAGGAAAGGAAGTTTATTACACAAAGTGTTTAACCGAAGGCCATCCATGACTAGTTGCATTCGATTACGGAAGCGAAAACAATGTTGTGAACCAAAGTTTGGTGGAGAAACTCCAGTTACCAACAACCTTTCATCTGGATCAAGCATGGATATAATTCAGTACATGGCGATGTGATATTGCTCCCATGGACTCTTATCATCTTCTTTCGGGATGGACATGGCTTCATTTTAAAACACTCCATCTTGATGGACGTTCCCTTTATTTGAGGCATGAGGGACATCAAAAGAAGTAGAAGTTTATGACACCAAGACAAGTCAGTAAGGATCAACGTAGGCTGAAGGAGAAAACAGAAAAAGAAAGAATAGAAAAAGAAGTAATAGAAACTGCAAAAGGAAGGGAAAATAAAGAAAAAGAAATGGAACTAGAGAAAGTTTATTCGTCAATGTTTTTTCTTCTACAGTTTGTGATGTCATTTTACAGGAACAAAAGGATAAGCATGTGAAGGAAATACACGAACTTCCATGTTTGAAAAGGAAGCTTGTTCATAGTGCTTTCTCATGCATTTGGTCCGTCGATAAGAAGCAAATTCGTCAAACACAACGCGTGGAATTATTTATTGTTACATATCAAGGTGGGGTACTGTTGCCAAGAAATGTTATCGACGGATTGCAACCATTGGAAAGTAACAAATATCAAGTTGAATTTGATCCTGGAAGAAGAGAATTAGTTTCAACTTGTGAAAAAATAAAATTCCTTCACAAGATCATAATAAAAACTTACTTTAAAACTAGTGTCTTAAGATTCGGGACAAATCTTCTCGTAGAAGGAGGGTATGATGTGAATTGCATATGGGTCAAGTGGAGGATGACTAATGTGCCGTGTTGATGCAGTTTCTTTTATTTAAATAAGGGCCCAATGCTTTGTAAAACTGGCTGACCAAATTGTGTTTGTGCTTAACCAATTAATGGGCTTTAGTTTTGCTTTATCTTCAAGTTGAAATAAGGGTCCATATGCCAACTTAAGAACCAACCTTTGGAAGATCAAGAGGACCTTTGCTCAAAGTTTGTGGATGACAATTTGTAGCCTTAAATTCAATTACAATCAATCATTACGTAGCGGATCATTATTAGCTTGAGTGGATCATTAATTAACAGCTTTAAGCGGGATGATATTGAAATTTATGTGTCCTTTGTAATTCTTATGGTTAAAGCTACTGTATAAGTTGAACCATTTTCATCAATGAAGGCAAGCTGAGTTTTATTCAAAAAATAAACGAGTTTTATCTCATCTATCTTAGTGAGAGTGATTCTCCTAAGTTCTTGAGTGATTCAAGAATCCATGAGTTTAATCGAAGGTCCTTTATCCCTTTGTGTGTTTCAACTCTTAGGCTTATCTTCCATTCTTTGAAGTGTGATGTCTATCAATTTTCATTCCATCTTCTTTTATGTTTCCATTTTCTCGTTTTAAATAATTTCTCAAATTTCTTGCTTGTTAGTATTCCAACAATGATAGGTCAGTCAAACGAAACGAACGCTGTGGATTCACATCATTTGGTATTCACAACCTGGCCATCTAGTTTGGAATAGGAAAGGAAGTTTATTACACAAAGTGTTTAACCGAAGGCCATCCATGACTAGTTGCATTCGATTACGGAAGCGAAAACAATGTTGTGAACCAAAGTTTGGTGGAGAAACTCCAGTTACCAACAACCTTTCATCTGGATCAAGCATGGATATAATTCAGTACATGGCGATGTGATATTGCTCCCATGGACTCTTATCATCTTCTTTCGGGATGGACATGGCTTCATTTTAAAACACTCCATCTTGATGGACGTTCCCTTTATTTGAGGCATGAGGGACATCAAAAGAAGTAGAAGTTTATGACACCAAGACAAGTCAGTAAGGATCAACGTAGGCTGAAGGAGAAAACAGAAAAAGAAAGAATAGAAAAAGAAGTAATAGAAACTGCAAAAGGAAGGGAAAATAAAGAAAAAGAAATGGAACTAGAGAAAGTTTATTCGTCAATGTTTTTTCTTCTACAGTTTGTGATGTCATTTTACAGGAACAAAAGGATAAGCATGTGAAGGAAATACACGAACTTCCATGTTTGAAAAGGAAGCTTGTTCATAGTGCTTTCTCATGCATTTGGTCCGTCGATAAGAAGCAAATTCGTCAAACACAACGCGTGGAATTATTTATTGTTACATATCAAGGTGGGGTACTGTTGCCAAGAAATGTTATCGACGGATTGCAACCATTGGAAAGTAACAAATATCAAGTTGAATTTGATCCTGGAAGAAGAGAATTAGTTTCAACTTGTGAAAAAATAAAATTCCTTCACAAGATCGTAATAAAACCTTACTTTAAAACCTGTGTCTTAAGATTCGGGACAAATCTTCTCGAAGAAGGAGGGTATGATGTGAATTGCATATGGGTCAAATGGAGGATGACTAATGCGCCGTTTTGATGCAGTTTCTTTTATTTAAACAAGGGCCCAATGCTTTGTAAAATTGGCTGTCCAAATTGTGTTTGTGCTGAACCAATTAATGGGCTTTAGTTTTGCTTTATCTTCAAGTTGAAATAAGGGTCCATATGCCAACTTAAGAACCAACCTTTGGAAGATCAAGAGGACCTTTGCTCAAAGTTTGTGGATGACAATTTGTAGCCTTAAATTCAATTACAATCAATCATTACGTAGCGGATCATTATTAGCTTGAGTGGATCATTAATTAACAGCTTTAAGCGGGATGATATTGAAATTTATGTGTCCTTTGTAATTCTGATGGTTAAAGCTGCTGTATAAGTTGAACCATTTTCATCAATGAAGGCAAGCTGAGTTTTATTCAGAAAATAAACGAGTTTTATCTCATCTATCTTAGTGAGAGTGATTCTCCTAAGTTCTTGAGTGATTCAAGAATCCATGAGTTTAATCGAAGGTCCTTTATCCCTTTGTGTGTTTCAACTCTTAGGCTTATCTTCCATTCTTGGAAGTGTGATGTCTATCAATTTTCATTCCATCTTCTTTTATGTTTCCATCTTATCGTTTTAAATAATTTCTCAAATTTCTTGCTTGTTAGTATTCCAACAATGATAGGTCAGTCAAACGAATCGAACGCTGTGGATTCACATCATTTGGTATTCACAACCTGGCCATCTAGATTTGGAATAGGAAAGGAAGTTTATTACACAAAGTGTTTAACCGAAGGCCATCCATGACTAGTTGCATTCGATTACGGAAGCGAAAACAATGTTATGAACCAAAGTTTGGTGGAGAAACTCCAGTTACCAACAACCTTTCATCTGGATCAAGCATGGATATAATTCAGTACATGGCGATGTGTGAAAGAGGTATTATGTGATATTGCTCCCATGGACTCTTATCATCTTCTTTCGGGATGGACATGGCTTCATTTTAAAACACTCCATCTTGATGAACGTTCGCTTTATTTGAGGCATGAGGGACATCAAAAGAAGTAGAAGTTTATGACACCAAGACAAGTCAGTAAGGATCAACGTAGGCTGAAGGAGAAAACAGAAAAAGAAAGAATAGAAAAAGAAGTAATAGAAACTGCAGAAGGAAGGGAAAATAAAGAAAAAGAAATGGAACTAGAGAAAGTTTATTCGTCAATGTTTTTTCTTCTATAGTTTGTGATGTCATTTTACAGGAACAAAAGGATAAGCATGTGAAGGAAATACACGAACTTCCATGTTTGAAAAGGAAGCTTGTTCATAGTGCTTTATCATGCATTTGGTCCGTCGATAAGAAGCAAATTCGTCAAACACAACGCATGGAATTATTTATTGTTACATATCAAGGTGGGGTACTGTTGCCAAGAAATGTTATCGATGGATTGCAACCATTGGAAAGTAACAAATATCAAGTTGAATTTGATCCTGGAAGAAGAGAATTAGTTTTAACTTGTGAAAAAATAAAATTCCTTCACAAGATCGTAGTAAAAACTTACTTTAAAACCAGTGTCTTAAGATTCGGGACAAATCTTTTCGAAGAAGGAGGGTATGATGTGAATTGCATATGGGTCAAATGGAGGATGACTAATGCGCCGTGTTGATGCAGTTTCTTTTATTTAAACAAGGGCCCAATGCTTTGTAAAATTGGCTGACCAAATTGTGTTTGTGCTTAACCAATTAATGGGCTTTAGTTTTGCTTTATCTTCAAGTTGAAATAAGGGTCCATATGCCAACTTAAGAACCAACCTTTGGAAGATCAAGAGGACCTTTGCTAAAAGTTTGTGGATGACAATTTGTAGCCTTAAATTCAGTTACAATCAACCATTAAGTAGCGGATCATTATTAGCTTGAGTGGATCATTAATTAACAGCTTTAAGCGGGATCATATTGAAATTTATGTGTCCTTTGTAATTATGATGGTTAAAGCTGCTATATAAGTTGAACCATTTTCATCAATGAAGGCAAGCTGAGTTTTATTAAGAAAATAAACGAGTTTTATCTCATCTATCTTAGTGTGAGTGAATCTCCTAAGTTCTTGAGTGATTCAAGAATCCATGAGTTTAATCCAAGGTCCTTTATCCCTTTGTGTGTTTCAACTCTTAGGCTTATCTTCCATTCTTGGAAGTGTGATGTCTATCAATTTTCATTCCATCTTCTTTTATGTTTCCATTTTTTCGTTTTAAATAATTTCTCAAATTTCTTGCTTGTTAGCATTCCAACAATGATAGATCAGTCAAACGAATCGAACGCTGTGGATTCACATCATTTGGTATTCACAGCCTGGCCATCTAGATTTGGAATAGGAAACGAAGTTTATTACACAAAGTGGTTAACCGAAGGCCATCCATGTTTAGTTGCATTCGATTACGGAAGCGAAAACAATGGTGTGAACCAAAGTTTGGTGGAGAAACTCCAGTTACCAGCAACCTTTCATTTGGATCAACCATGGATCAAATTCAGTACATGGCAATGTGTAAAAGAAGTATTATGTGATATTGCTCCAATGACTCTTGTCATCTTCTTTTGGGATGGGCATGGCTTCATTTTAAAACACTCCATCTTGATGAACGTTAGCTTTATTTGAGGCATGAGGGACATCAAAAGAAGTAGAAGTTTATGACACCAAGACAAGTCAGTAAGGATCAACGTAGGCTGAAGGAGAAAACAGAAAAAGAAAGAATAGAAAAAGAAGTAATAGAAACTGCAGAAGGAAGGGAAAATAAAGAAAAAGAAATGGAACTAGAGAAAGATTATTCGTCAATGTTTTTTCTTCTATAGTTTGTGATGTCATTTTACAGGAACAAAAGGATAAGCATGTGAAGGAAATACACGAACTTCCATGTTTGAAAAGGAAGCCTGTTCATAGTGCTTTATCATGCATTTCGTCCGTCGATAAGATGCAAGTTCGTCAAACACAACGCATGGAATTATTTATTGTTACATATCAAGGTGGGGTACTGTTGCCAAGAAATGTTATCGACGGATTGCAACCATTGGAAAGTAACAATATCAAGTTGAATTTGATCCTGGAAGAAGAGAATTAGTTTCAACTTGTGAAAATATAAAATTCCTTCACAAGATCGTAATAAAAACTTACTTTAAAACCAGTGTCTTAAGATTGGGGACAAATCTTCTCGAAGAAGGAGGGTATGATGTGAATTGCATATGGGTCAAATGGAGGATGACTAATGCGCCGTGTTGATGCAGTTTCTTTTATTTAAACAAGGGCCCAATGCTTTGTAAAATTGGCTGACCAAATTGTGTTTGTGCTTAACGATTTAATGGGCTTTAGTTTTGCTTTATCTTCAAGTTGAAATAAGGGTCCATATGCCAACTTAAGAACCAACCTTTGGAAGATCAAGAGGACCTTTGCTCAAAGTTTGTGGATGACAATTTGTAGCCTTAAATTCAGTTACAATCAACCATTAAGTAGCGGATCATTATTAGCTTGAGTGGATCATTATTTAACAGCTTTAAGCGGGATGATATTGAAATTTATGTGTCCTTTGTAATTATGATGGTTAAAGCTGCTATATAAGTTGAACCATTTTCATCAATGAAGGCAAGCTGAGTTTTATTCAGAAAATAAACGAATTTTATCTCATCTATCTTAGTGAGAGTGAATCTCCTAAGTTCTTGAGTCATTCAAGAATCCATGAGTTTAATCGAAGGTCCTTTATCCCTTTGTGTGTTTCAACTCTTAGGCTTATCTTCCATTCTTGGAAGTGTGATGTCTATCAATTTTCATTCCATCTTCTTTTATGTTTCCATTTTCTCGTTTTAAATAATTTCTCAAATTTCTTGCTTGTTAGCATTCCAACAATGATAGATCAGTCAAACGAATCGAACGCTGTGGATTCACATCATTTGGTATTCACAGCCTGGCCATCTAGATTTGGAATAGGAAAGGAAGTTTATTACACAAAGTGGTTAACCGAAGGCCATCCATGTTTAGTTGCATTCGATTACGGAAGCGAAAACAATGGTATGAACCAAAGTTTGGTGGAGAAACTCCAGTTACCAGCAACCTTTCATCTGGATCAACCATGGATCAAATTCAGTACATGGCAATGTGTAAAAGAAGTATTATGTGATATTGCTCCAATGACTCTTGTCATCTTCTTTTGGGATGGGCATGGCTTCATTTTAAAACACTCCATCTTGATGAACGTTAGCTTTATTTGAGGCATGAGGGACATCAAAAGAAGTAGAAGTTTATGACACCAAGACAAGTCAGTAAGGATCAACGTAGGCTGAAGGAGAAAACAGAAAAAGAAAGAATAGAAAAAGAAGTAATAGAAACTGCAGAAGGAAGGGAAAATAAAGAAAAAGAAATGGAACTAGAGAAAGATTATTCGTCAATGTTTTTTCTTCTATAGTTTGTGATGTCATTTTACAGGAACAAAAGGATAAGCATGTGAAGGAAATACACGAACTTCCATGTTTGAAAAGGAAGCCTGTTCATAATGCTTTATCATGCATTGGTCCGTCGATAAGATGCAAATTTGTCAAACACAACGCATGGAATTATTTATTGTTACATATCAAGGTGGGGTACTGTTGCCAAGAAATGTTATCGACGGATTGCAACCATTGGAAAGTAACAATATCAAGTTGAATTTGATCCTGGAAGAAGAGAATTAGTTTCAACTTGTGAAAAAATAAAATTCCTTCACAAGATCGTAATAAAAACTTACTTTAAAACCAGTGTCTTAAGATTCGGGACAAATCTTCTCGAAGAAGGAGGGTATGATGTGAATTGCATATGGGTCAAGTGGAGGATGACTAATGTGCCGTGTTGATGCAGTTTCTTTTATTTAAATAAGGGCCCAATGCTTTGTAAAACTGGCTGACCAAATTGTGTTTGTGCTTAACCAATTAATGGGCTTTAGTTTTGCTTTATCTTCAAGTTGAAATAAGGGTCCATATGCCAACTTAAGAACCAACCTTTGGAAGATCAAGAGGACCTTTGCTCAAAGTTTGTGGATGACAATTTGTAGCCTTAAATTCAATTACAATCAATCATTACGTAGCGGATCATTATTAGCTTGAGTGGATCATTAATTAACAGCTTTAAGCGGGATGATATTGAAATTTATGTGTCCTTTGTAATTCTTATGGTTAAAGCTGCTGTATAAGTTGAACCATTTTCATCAATGAAGGCAAGCTGAGTTTTATTCAGAAAATAAACGAGTTTTATCTCATCTATCTTAGTGAGAGTGATTCTCCTAAGTTCTTGAGTGATTCAAGAATCCATGAGTTTAATCGAAGGTCCTTTATCCCTTTGTGTGTTTCAACTCTTAGGCTTATCTTCCATTCTTGGAAGTGTGATGTCTATCAATTTTCATTCCATCTTCTTTTATGTTTCCATTTTCTCGTTTTAAATAATTTCTCAAATTTCTTGCTTGTTAGTATTCCAACAATGATAGGTCAGTCAAACGAAACGAACGCTGTGGATTCACATCATTTGGTATTCACAACCTGGCCATCTAGATTTGGAATAGGAAAGGAAGTTTATTACACAAAGTGTTTAACCGAAGGCCATCCATGACTAGTTGCATTCGATTACGGAAGCGAAAACAATGTTGTGAACCAAAGTTTGGTGGAGAAACTCCAGTTACCAACAACCTTTCATCTGGATCAAGCATGGATATAATTCAGTACATGGCGATGTGATATTGCTCCCATGGACTCTTATCATCTTCTTTCGGGATGGACATGGCTTCATTTTAAAACACTCCATCTTGATGGACGTTCCCTTTATTTGAGGCATGAGGGACATCAAAAGAAGTAGAAGTTTATGACACCAAGACAAGTCAGTAAGGATCAACGTAGGCTGAAGGAGAAAACAGAAAAAGAAAGAATAGAAAAAGAAGTAATAGAAACTGCAAAAGGAAGGGAAAATAAAGAAAAAGAAATGGAACTAGAGAAAGTTTATTCGTCAATGTTTTTTCTTCTACAGTTTGTGATGTCATTTTACAGGAACAAAAGGATAAGCATGTGAAGGAAATACACGAACTTCCATGTTTGAAAAGGAAGCTTGTTCATAGTGCTTTCTCATGCATTTGGTCCGTCGATAAGAAGCAAATTCGTCAAACACAACGCGTGGAATTATTTATTGTTACATATCAAGGTGGGGTACTGTTGCCAAGAAATGTTATCGACGGATTGCAACCATTGGAAAGTAACAAATATCAAGTTGAATTTGATCCTGGAAGAAGAGAATTAGTTTCAACTTGTGAAAAAATAAAATTCCTTCACAAGATCATAATAAAAACTTACTTTAAAACTAGTGTCTTAAGATTCGGGACAAATCTTCTCGTAGAAGGAGGGTATGATGTGAATTGCATATGGGTCAAGTGGAGGATGACTAATGTGCCGTGTTGATGCAGTTTCTTTTATTTAAATAAGGGCCCAATGCTTTGTAAAACTGGCCGACCAAATTGTGTTTGTGCTTAACCAATTAATGGGCTTTAGTTTTGCTTTATCTTCAAGTTGAAATAAGGGTCCATATGCCAACTTAAGAACCAACCTTTGGAAGATCAAGAGGACCTTTGCTCAAAGTTTGTGGATGACAATTTGTAGCCTTAAATTCAATTACAATCAATCATTACGTAGCGGATCATTATTAGCTTGAGTGGATCATTAATTAACAGCTTTAAGCGGGATGATATTGAAATTTATGTGTCCTTTGTAATTCTTATGGTTAAAGCTGCTGTATAAGTTGAACCATTTTCATCAATGAAGGCAAGCTGAGTTTTATTCAGAAAATAAACGAGTTTTATCTCATCTATCTTAGTGAGAGTGATTCTCCTAAGTTCTTGAGTGATTCAAGAATCCATGAGTTTAATCGAAGGTCCTTTATCCCTTTGTGTGTTTCAACTCTTAGGCTTATCTTCCATTCTTGGAAGTGTGATGTCTATCAATTTTCATTCCATCTTCTTTTATGTTTCCATTTTCTCGTTTTAAATAATTTCTCAAATTTCTTGCTTGTTAGAATTCCAACAATGATAGGTCAGTCAAACGAAACGAACGCTGTGGATTCACATCATTTGGTATTCACAACCTGGCCATCTAGATTTGGAATAGGAAAGGAAGTTTATTACACAAAGTGTTTAACCGAAGGCCATCCATGACTAGTTGCATTCGATTACGGAAGCGAAAACAATGTTGTGAACCAAAGTTTGGTGGAGAAACTCCAGTTACCAACAACCTTTCATCTGGATCAAGCATGGATATAATTCAGTACATGGCGATGTGATATTGCTCCCATGGACTCTTATCATCTTCTTTCGGGATGGACATGGCTTCATTTTAAAACACTCCATCTTGATGGACGTTCCCTTTATTTGAGGCATGAGGGACATCAAAAGAAGTAGAAGTTTATGACACCAAGACAAGTCAGTAAGGATCAACGTAGGCTGAAGGAGAAAACAGAAAAAGAAAGAATAGAAAAAGAAGTAATAGAAACTGCAAAAGGAAGGGAAAATAAAGAAAAAGAAATGGAACTAGAGAAAGTTTATTCGTCAATGTTTTTTCTTCTACAGTTTGTGATGTCATTTTACAGGAACAAAAGGATAAGCATGTGAAGGAAATACACGAACTTCCATGTTTGAAAAGGAAGCTTGTTCATAGTGCTTTCTCATGCATTTGGTCCGTCGATAAGAAGCAAATTCGTCAAACACAACGCGTGGAATTATTTATTGTTACATATCAAGGTGGGGTACTGTTGCCAAGAAATGTTATCGACGGATTGCAACCATTGGAAAGTAACAAATATCAAGTTGAATTTGATCCTGGAAGAAGAGAATTAGTTTCAACTTGTGAAAAAATAAAATTCCTTCACAAGATCATAATAAAAACTTACTTTAAAACTAGTGTCTTAAGATTCGGGACAAATCTTCTCGTAGAAGGAGGGTATGATGTGAATTGCATATGGGTCAAGTGGAGGATGACTAATGTGCCGTGTTGATGCAGTTTCTTTTATTTAAACAAGGGCCCAATGCTTTGTAAAACTGGCTGACCAAATTGTGTTTGTGCTTAACCAATTAATGGGCTTTAGTTTTGCTTTATCTTCAAGTTGAAATAAGGGTCCATATGCCAACTTAAGAACCAACCTTTGGAAGATCAAGAGGACCTTTGCTAAAAGTTTGTGGATGACAATTTGTAGCCTTAAATTCAGTTACAATCAACCATTAAGTAGCGGATCATTATTAGCTTGAGTGGATCATTAATTAACAGCTTTAAGCGGGATCATATTGAAATTTATGTGTCCTTTGTAATTATGATGGTTAAAGCTGCTATATAAGTTGAACCATTTTCATCAATGAAGGCAAGCTGAGTTTTATTCAGAAAATAAACGAGTTTTATCTCATCTATCTTAGTGTGAGTGAATCTCCTAAGTTCTTGAGTGATTCAAGAATCCATGAGTTTAATCCAAGGTCCTTTATCCCTTTGTGTGTTTCAACTCTTAGGCTTATCTTCCATTCTTGGAAGTGTGATGTCTATCAATTTTCATTCCATCTTCTTTTATGTTTCCATTTTTTCGTTTTAAATAATTTCTCAAATTTCTTGCTTGTTAGCATTCCAACAATGATAGATCAGTCAAACGAATCGAACGCTGTGGATTCACATCATTTGGTATTCACAGCCTGGCCATCTAGATTTGGAATAGGAAACGAAGTTTATTACACAAAGTGGTTAACCGAAGGCCATCCATGTTTAGTTGCATTCGATTACGGAAGCGAAAACAATGGTGTGAACCAAAGTTTGGTGGAGAAACTCCAGTTACCAGCAACCTTTCATTTGGATCAACCATGGATCAAATTCAGTACATGGCAATGTGTAAAAGAAGTATTATGTGATATTGCTCCAATGACTCTTGTCATCTTCTTTTGGGATGGGCATGGCTTCATTTTAAAACACTCCATCTTGATGAACGTTAGCTTTATTTGAGGCATGAGGGACATCAAAAGAAGTAGAAGTTTATGACACCAAGACAAGTCAGTAAGGATCAACGTAGGCTGAAGGAGAAAACAGAAAAAGAAAGAATAGAAAAAGAAGTAATAGAAACTGCAGAAGGAAGGGAAAATAAAGAAAAAGAAATGGAACTAGAGAAAGATTATTCGTCAATGTTTTTTCTTCTATAGTTTGTGATGTCATTTTACAGGAACAAAAGGATAAGCATGTGAAGGAAATACACGAACTTCCATGTTTGAAAAGGAAGCCTGTTCATAGTGCTTTATCATGCATTTCGTCCGTCGATAAGATGCAAGTTCGTCAAACACAACGCATGGAATTATTTATTGTTACATATCAAGGTGGGGTACTGTTGCCAAGAAATGTTATCGACGGATTGCAACCATTGGAAAGTAACAATATCAAGTTGAATTTGATCCTGGAAGAAGAGAATTAGTTTCAACTTGTGAAAATATAAAATTCCTTCACAAGATCGTAATAAAAACTTACTTTAAAACCAGTGTCTTAAGATTGGGGACAAATCTTCTCGAAGAAGGAGGGTATGATGTGAATTGCATATGGGTCAAATGGAGGATGACTAATGCGCCGTGTTGATGCAGTTTCTTTTATTTAAACAAGGGCCCAATGCTTTGTAAAATTGGCTGACCAAATTGTGTTTGTGCTTAACGATTTAATGGGCTTTAGTTTTGCTTTATCTTCAAGTTGAAATAAGGGTCCATATGCCAACTTAAGAACCAACCTTTGGAAGATCAAGAGGACCTTTGCTCAAAGTTTGTGGATGACAATTTGTAGCCTTAAATTCAGTTACAATCAACCATTAAGTAGCGGATCATTATTAGCTTGAGTGGATCATTATTTAACAGCTTTAAGCGGGATGATATTGAAATTTATGTGTCCTTTGTAATTATGATGGTTAAAGCTGCTATATAAGTTGAACCATTTTCATCAATGAAGGCAAGCTGAGTTTTATTCAGAAAATAAACGAGTTTTATCTCATCTATCTTAGTGAGAGTGAATCTCCTAAGTTCTTGAGTCATTCAAGAATCCATGAGTTTAATCGAAGGTCCTTTATCCCTTTGTGTGTTTCAACTCTTAGGCTTATCTTCCATTCTTGGAAGTGTGATGTCTATCAATTTTCATTCCATCTTCTTTTATGTTTCCATTTTCTCGTTTTAAATAATTTCTCAAATTTCTTGCTTGTTAGCATTCCAACAATGATAGATCAGTCAAACGAATCGAACGCTGTGGATTCACATCATTTGGTATTCACAGCCTGGCCATCTAGATTTGGAATAGGAAAGGAAGTTTATTACACAAAGTGGTTAACCGAAGGCCATCCATGTTTAGTTGCATTCGATTACGGAAGCGAAAACAATGGTATGAACCAAAGTTTGGTGGAGAAACTCCAGTTACCAGCAACCTTTCATCTGGATCAACCATGGATCAAATTCAGTACATGGCAATGTGTAAAAGAAGTATTATGTGATATTGCTCCAATGACTCTTGTCATCTTCTTTTGGGATGGGCATGGCTTCATTTTAAAACACTCCATCTTGATGAACGTTAGCTTTATTTGAGGCATGAGGGACATCAAAAGAAGTAGAAGTTTATGACACCAAGACAAGTCAGTAAGGATCAACGTAGGCTGAAGGAGAAAACAGAAAAAGAAAGAATAGAAAAAGAAGTAATAGAAACTGCAGAAGGAAGGGAAAATAAAGAAAAAGAAATGGAACTAGAGAAAGATTATTCGTCAATGTTTTTTCTTCTATAGTTTGTGATGTCATTTTACAGGAACAAAAGGATAAGCATGTGAAGGAAATACACGAACTTCCATGTTTGAAAAGGAAGCCTGTTCATAATGCTTTATCATGCATTGGTCCGTCGATAAGATGCAAATTTGTCAAACACAACGCATGGAATTATTTATTGTTACATATCAAGGTGGGGTACTGTTGCCAAGAAATGTTATCGACGGATTGCAACCATTGGAAAGTAACAATATCAAGTTGAATTTGATCCTGGAAGAAGAGAATTAGTTTCAACTTGTGAAAAAATAAAATTCCTTCACAAGATCGTAATAAAAACTTACTTTAAAACCAGTGTCTTAAGATTCGGGACAAATCTTCTCGAAGAAGGAGGGTATGATGTGAATTGCATAGGGTCAAATGGAGGATGACTAATGCGCCGTGTTGATGCAGTTTCTTTTATTTAAACAAGGGCCCAATGCTTTGTAAAATTGGCTGACCAAATTGTGTTTGTGCTTAACCAATTAATGGGCTTTAGTTTTGCTTTATCTTCAAGTTGAAATAAGGGTCCATATGCCAACTTAAGAACCAACCTTTGGAAGATCAAGAGGACCTTTGCTCAAAGCTTGTGGATGACAATTTGTAGCCTTAAATTCAGTTACAATCAACCATTAAGTAGCGGATCATTATTAGCTTGAGTGGATCATTAATTAACAACTTTAAGCGGGATGATATTGAAATTTATGTGTCCTTTGTAATTCTGATGGTTAAAGCTGTTATATAAGTTGAACCATTTTCATCAATGAAGGCAAGCTAAGTTTTATTCAGAAAATAAACGAGTTTTATCTCATCTATCTTAGTGAGAGTGATTCTCCTAAGTTCTTGAGTGATTCAAGAATCCATGAGTTTAATCGAAGGTCCTTTATCCCTTTGTGTGTTTCAACTCTTAGGGTTATCTTCTATTCTTGGAAGTGTGATGTCTATCAATTTTCATTCCATCTTCTTTTATGTTTCCATTTTCTCGTTTTAAATAATTTCTCAAATTTCTTGCTTGTTAGCATTCCAACAGTGATAGATCAGTCAAACGAATCGAACGTTGTGGATTCACATCATTTGGTATTCACAGCGTGACCATCTAGATTTGGAATAGGAAAGGAAGTTTATTATACAAAGTGTTTAACCGAAGGTCATCCATGTTTAGTTGCATTTGATTACGGAATCGAAAACAATGGTGTTAACCAAAGTTTGGTGGAGAAACTCCAGTTACCAGCAACCTTTCATCTGGATCAACCATGGATCAAATTCAGTACATGGCAATGTGTGAAAGAAGTATTATGTGATATTGCTCCCATGGACTCTTGTCATCTTCTTTTGGGATGGGCATGGCTTCAATTTAAAACACTCCATTTTGATGAACGTTCCCTTTATTTGAGGCATGAGGGACATCAAAAGAAGTAGAAGTTTATGACACCAAGACAAGTCAGTAAGGATCAACGTAGGCTGAAGGAGAAAACAGAAAAAGAAAGAATAGAAAAAGAAGTAATAGAAACTGCAGAAGGAAGGGAAAATAAAGAAAAAGAAATGGAACTAGAGAAAGTTTATTCGTCAATGTTTTTTCTTCTATAGTTTGTGATGTCATTTTACAGGAACAAAAGGATAAGCATGTGAAGGAAATACACGAACTTCCACGTTTGAAAAGGAATCTTGTTCATAGTGCTTTATCATGCATTTGGTCCGTCGATAAGAAGCAAATTCGTCAAACACAACGCATGGAATTATTTATTGTTATATATCAAGGTGGGGTACTGTTGCCAAGAAATGTTATCGACGGATTGCAACCATTGGAAAGTAACAATTATCAAGTTGAATTTGATCCTGGAAGAAGAGAATTAGTTTCAACTGGTGAAAAAATAAAATTCCTTCACAAGATCATAATAAAAACTTACTTTAAAACTAGTGTCTTAAGATTCGGGACAAATCTTCTCGAAGAAGGAGGGTATGATGTGAATTGCATATGGGTCAAATGGAGGATGACTAATGCGCCGTGTTGATGCAGTTTCTTTTATTTAAACAAGGGCCCAATGCTTTGTAAAATAGGCTGACCAAATTGTGTTTGTGCTTACCCAATTAATGGGCTTTAGTTTTGCTTTATCTTCAAGTTGAAATAAGGGTCCATATGCCAACTTAAGAACCAACGTTTGGAAGATCAAGAGGACCTTTGCTCAAAGTTTGTGGATGACTTTTGGTAGCCTTAAATTCAGTTACAACCAACCATTAAGTAGCGGATCAATATTAGCTTCAGTGGATCATTAACTAATAGCTTTAAGCGGGATGATATTGAAATTTATGTGTCTTTTGTAATTCTGATTTTTAAAGCTTCTATGTAAGTTGAACCATTTTCATCAATGAAGGCAAACTGAGTTTTATTCAGAAAATAAACGAGTTTAATCTCATCTATCTTAGTGAGAGTGATTCTCCTAAGTTCTTGAGCGATTCAAGAATCCATGAGTTTAATCAAAGGTCCTCTATCCCTTTGTGTGTTTCAACTCTTAAGCTTATCTTCCATTCTTGGAAGTGTGATGTCTATCAATTTTCATTCCATCTTCTTTTATGTTTCCATTTTCTCGTTTTAAATAATTTCTCAAATTTCTTGCTTGTTAGCATTCCAACAATGATAGATCAGTCAAACGAATCGAACGCTGTGGATTTACATCATTTGGTATTCACAGCCTGCCATCTAGATTTGGAATAGGAAAGGAAGTTTATTACACAAAGTGTTTAACCGAAGGCCATCCATGTTTAGTTGCATTCGATTACGGAAGCGAAAACAATGTTGTGAACCAAAGTTTGGTGGAGAAACTCCAGTTACCAGCACCCTTTCATCTGGATCAAGCATGGATCAAATTCAGTACATGGCAATGTGTGAAAGAAGTATTATGTGATACTACTCCCATGGACTCGTGTCATCTTCTTTTGGGATGGGCATGGCTTTATTTTCAAACACTCCATCTTGATGAATGTTCCCTTTATTTGAGGCATGAGGGACATCAAAAGAAGTAGAAGTTTATGACACCAAGACAAGTCAGTAAGGATCAACGTAGGCTGAAGGAGAAAACAGAAAAAGAAAGAATAGAAAAAGAAGTAATAGAAATTGCAGAAGGAAGGGAAAATAAAGAAAAAGAAATGGAACTAGAGAGAGTTTATTCATCAATGTTTTTTCTTCTACAGTTTGTGATGTCATTTTACAGGAACAAAAGGATAAGCATGTGAAGGAAATACACGAACTTCCATGTTTGAAAAGGAAGCTTGTTCATAGTGCTTTATCATGCATTTTGTCCGTCGATAAGAAGCAAATTCGTCAAACACAACGCATGGAATTATTTATTGTTACATATGAAGGTGGGGTACTGTTGCCAAGAAATGTTATCGACGGATTGCAACCATTGGAAAGTAACAAATATCAAGTTGAATTTGATCCTGGAAGAAGAGAATTAGTTTCAACTTGTGAAAAAATAAAATTCCTTCACAAGATCGTAATAAAAACTTACTTTAAAACCAGTGTCTTAAGATTCGGGACAAATCTTCTCGAAGAAGGAGGGTATGATGTGAATTGCATATGGGTCAAGTGGAGGATGACTAATGCGCCGTGTTGATGCAGTTTCTTTTATTTAAACAAGGGCCCAATGCTTTGTAAAATTGGTTGTCCAAATTGTGTTTGTGCTTAACCAATTAATGGGCTTTAGTTTTGCTTTATCTTCAAGTTGAAATAAGGGTCCATATGCCAACTTAAGAACCAACCTTTGGAAGATCAAGAGGACCTTTGCTCAAAGTTTGTGGATGACAATTTGTAGCCTTAAATTCAATTACAATCAATCATTACGTAGCGGATCATTATTAGCTTGAGTGGATCATTAATTAACAGCTTTAAGCGGGATGATATTGAAATTTATGTGTCCTTTGTAATTCTGATGGTTAAAGCTGCTGTATAAGTTGAACCATTTTCATCAATGAAGGCAAGCTGAGTTTTATTCAGAAAATAAACGAGTTTTATCTCATCTATCTTAGTGAGAGTGATTCTCCTAAGTTCTTGAGTGATTCAAGAATCCATGAGTTTAATCGAAGGTCCTTTATCCCTTTGTGTGTTTCAACTCTTAGGCTTATCTTCCATTCTTGGAAGTGTGATGTCTATCAATTTTCATTCCATCTTCTTTTATGTTTCCATTTTCTCGTTTTAAATAATTTCTCAAATTTCTTGCTTGTTAGTATTCCAACAATGATAGGTCAGTCAAACGAATCGAACGCTGTGGATTCACATCATTTGGTATTCACAACCTGGCCATCTAGATTTGGAATAGGAAAGGAAGTTTATTACACAAAGTGTTTAACCGAAGGCCATCCATGACTAGTTGCATTCGATTACGGAAGCGAAAACAATGTTGTGAACCAAAGTTTGGTGGAGAAACTCCAGTTACCAGCACCCTTTCATCTGGATCAAGCATGGATCAAATTCAGTACATGGCAATGTGTGAAAGAAGTATTATGTGATACTACTCCCATGGACTCGTGTCATCTTCTTTTGGGATGGGCATGGCTTTATTTTAAAACACTCCATCTTGATGAATATTCCCTTTATTTGAGGCATGAGGGACATCAAAAGAAGTAGAAGTTTATGACACCAAGACAAGTCAGTAAGGATCAACGTAGGCTGAAGGAGAAAACAGAAAAAGAAAGAATAGAAAAAGAAGTAATAGAAATTGCAGAAGGAAGGGAAAATAAAGAAAAAGAAATGGAACTAGAGAGAGTTTATTCATCAATGTTTTTTCTTCTACAGTTTGTGATGTCATTTTACAGGAACAAAAGGATAAGCATGTGAAGGAAATACACGAACTTCCATGTTTGAAAAGGAAGCTTGTTCATAGTGCTTTATCATGCATTTTGTCCGTCGATAAGAAGCAAATTCGTCAAACACAACGCATGGAATTATTTATTGTTACATATGAAGGTGGGGTACTGTTGCCAAGAAATGTTATCGACGGATTGCAACCATTGGAAAGTAACAAATATCAAGTTGAATTTGATCCTGGAAGAAGAGAATTAGTTTCAACTTGTGAAAAAATAAAATTCCTTCACAAGATCGTAATAAAAACTTACTTTAAAACCAGTGTCTTAAGATTCGGGACAAATCTTCTCGAAGAAGGAGGGTATGATGTGAATTGCATATGGGTCAAATGGAGGATGACTAATGCGCCGTGTTGATGCAGTTTCTTTTATTTAAACAAGGGCCCAATGCTTTGTAAAATTGGCTGACCAAATTGTGTTTGTGCTTAACCAATTAATGGGCTTTAGTTTTGCTTTATCTTCAAGTTGAAATAAGGGTCCATATGCCAACTTAAGAACCAACATTTGGAAGATCAAGAGGACCTTTGCTCAAAGTTTGTGGATGACAATTTGTAGCCTTAAATTCAGTTACAATCAACCATTAAGTAGCGGATCATTATTAGCTTGAGTGGATCATTAATTAACAGCTTTAAGCGGGATGATATTGAAATTTATGTGTCCTTTGTAATTCTGATGGTTAAAGCTGCTATATAAGTTGAACCATTTTCATCAATGAAGGCAAGCTGAGTTTTATTCAGAAAATAAACGAGTTTTATCTCATCTATCTTAGTGAGAGTGATTCTCCTAAGTTCTTGAGTGATTCAAGAATCCATGAGTTTAATCGAAGGTCCTTTATCCCTTTGTGTGTTTCAATTCTTAGGCTTATCTTCCATTCTTGGAAGTGTGATGTCTATCAATTTTCATTCCATCTTCTTTTATGTTTCCATTTTCTCGTTCTAAATAATTTCTCAAATTTCTTGCTTGTTAGCATTCCAACAATGATAGATCAGTCAAACGAATCGAACGTTGTGGATTCACATCATTTGGTATTCACAGCCTGGCCATCTAGATTTCGAATAGGAAACGAAGTTTATTACACAAAGTGTCTAACCGAAGGCCATCCATGTTTAGTTGCATTCGATTACAGAAGCGAAAACAATGTTGTGAACCAAAGTTTGGTGGAGAAAGTCCAGTTACAAACAACCTTTCATCTGGGTCAAGCATGGATCAAATTCAGTACATGGCAATGTGTGAAAGAAGTATTATGTGATATTGCTTCCATGGACTCTTGTCATCTTCTTTTGGGATGGGCATGGCTTAATTTTAAAGCACTCCATTTTGATGAACGTTCCCTTTATTTGAGGCATGAGGGATATCAAAAGAAGTAGAAGTTGATGACACCAAGACAAGTCAGTAAGGATCAACGTAGGCTGAAGGAGAAAACAGAAAAAGAAAGAATAGAGAAAGATGTAATAGAAACTGCAAAAGGAAGGGAAAATAAAGAAAAAGAAATGGAACTAGAGAAAGTTTATTCGTCAATGTTTTTTCTTCTACAGTTTGTGATGTCATTTTACAGGAACAAAAGGATAAGCATGTGAAAGAAATACACGAACTTCCATGTTTGAAAAGGAAGCTTGTTCATAGTGCTTTCTCATGCATTTGGTCCGTAGATAAGAAGCAAATTCGTCAAACACAACGCGTGGAATTATTTATTGTTACATATCAAGGTGGGGTACTGTTGCCTAGAAATGTTATCGACGGATTGCAACCATTGGAAAGTAACAAATATCAAGTTGAATTTGATCCTGGAAGAAGAGAATTAGTTTCAACTTGTGAAAAAATAAAATTCCTTCACAAGATCATAATAAAAACTTACTTTAAAACTAGTGTCTTAAGATTCGGGACAAATCTTCTCGTAGAAGGAGGGTATGATGTGAATTGCATATGGGTCAAGTGGAGGATGACTAATGTGCCGTGTTGATGCAGTTTCTTTTATTTAAATAAGGGCCCAATGCTTTGTAAAACTGGCTGACCAAATTGTGTTTGTGCTTAACCAATTAATGGGCTTTAGTTTTGCTTTATCTTCAAGTTGAAATAAGGGTCCATATGCCAACTTAAGAACCAACCTTTGGAAGATCAAGAGGACCTTTGCTCAAAGTTTGTGGATGACACAATTTGTAGCCTTAAATTCAATTACAATCAATCATTACGTAGCGGATCATTATTAGCTTGAGTGGATCATTAATTAACCGCTTTAAGCGGGATGATATTGAAATTTATGTGTCCTTTGTAATTCTGATGGTTAAAGCTGCTGTATAAGTTGAACCATTTTCATCAATGAAGGCAAGTTGAGTTTTATTCAGAAAATAAATGAGTTTTATCTCATCTATCTTAGTGAGAGTGATTCTCCTAAGTTCTTGAGTGATTCAAGAATCCATGAGTTTAATCGAAGGTCCTTTATCCCTTTGTGTGTTTCAACTCTTAGGCTTATCTTCCATTCCTGGAAGTGTGATGTCTATCAATTTTCATTCCATCTTCTTTTATGTTTCCATTTTCTCGTTTTAAATAATTTCTCAAATTTCTTGCTTGTTAGCATTCGAACAATGATAGATCAGTCAAACGAATCGAACGCTGTGGATTCACATCATTTGGTATTCACAGCCTGGCAATCTAGATTTGGAATACGAAAGGAAGTTTATTACACAAAGTGTTTAACCGAAGGCCATCCATGTTTAGTTGCATTCAATTACGGAAGCGAAAACAATGTTGTGAACCAAAGTTTGGTGGAGAAACTCCAGTTATCAACAACCTTTCATCTGGATCAAGCATGGATCAAATTCAGTACATGACAATGTGTGAAAGAGGTATTATGTGATATTGCTCCCATGGACTCTTGTCATCTTCTTTTGGGATGGGCATGGCTTCATTTTAAAATACTCCATTTTGATGAACGTTCCCTTTATTTGAGGCATGAGGGACATCAAAAGAAGTAGAAGTTTATGACACCAAGACAAGTCAGTAAGGATCAACGTAGGCTGAAGGAGAAAACAGAAAAAAAAAAGAATAGAAAAAGAAGTAATAGAAACTGCAGAAGGAAGGGAAAATAAAGAAAAAGAAATGGAACTAGAGAAAGTTTATTCGTTAATGTTTTTTCTTCTATAGTTTGTGATGTCATTTTACAGGAACAAAAGGATAAGCATGTGAAGGAAATACACGAACTTCCATGTTTGAAAAGGAAGCTTGTTCATAGTGCTTTATCATGCATTTGGTCCGTCGATAAGAAGCAAATTCGTCAAACACAACGCATGGAATTATTTATTGTTACATATCAAGGTGGGGTACTGTTGCCAAGAAATGTTATCGACGGATTGCAACCATTGGAAAGTAACAAATATCAAGTTGAATTTGATCCTGGAAGAAGAGAATTAGTTTCAACTTGTGAAAAAATAAAATTCCTTCACAAGATCATAATAAAAACTTACTTTAAAACCAGTGTCTTAAGATTGGGGACAAATCTTCTCGAAGAAGGAGGGTATGATGTGAATTGCATATGGGTCAAATGGAGGATGACTAATGCGCCGTGTTGATGCAGTTTCTTTTATTTAAACAAGGGCCCAATGCTTTGTAAAATTGGCTTACCAAATTGTCTTTGTGCTTAACCAATTAATGGGCTTTAGTTTTGCTTTATCTTGAAGTTGAAATAAGGGTCCATATGCCAACTTAAGAACCAACCTTTGGAAGATCAATAGGACCTTTGCTCAAAGTTTGTGGATGACAATTTGTAGCCTTAAATTCAATTACAATCAACCATTAAGTAGCGGATCATTATTAGCTTGAGTGGATCATTAACTAATAGCTTTAAGCGGGATGATATTGAAATTTATGTGTCTTTTGTAATTCTGATGGTTAAAGCTTCTATGTAAGTTGAACCATTTTCATCAATGAAGGCAAACTGAGTTTTATTCAGAAAATAAACGAGTTTAATCTCATCTATCTTAGTGAGAGTGATTCTCCTAAGTTCTTGAGTGATTCAAGAATCCATGAGTTTAATCAAAGGTCCTCTATCCCTTTGTGTGTTTCAACTCTTAGGCTTATCTTCCATTCTTGGAAGTGTGATGTCTATCAATTTTCATTCCATCTTCTTTTATGTTTCCATTTTCTTGTTTTAAATAATTTCTCAAATTTCTTGCTTGTTAGCATTCCAACAATGATAGATCAGTCAAATGAATCGAACGCTGTGGATTTACATCATTTGGTATTCACAGCCTGCCATCTAGATTTGGAATAGGAAAGGATGTTTATTATACAAAGTTTTTAACCGAAGGCCATCCATGTTTAGTTGCATTCGATTACGGAAGCGAAAACAATGTTGTGAACCAAAATTTGGAGGAGAAACTCCAGTTACCAGCACCCTTTCATCTAGATCAAGCATGGATCAAATTCAGTACATGGCAATGTGTGAAAGAAGTATTATGTGATATTGCTCCCATGGACTCTTGTCATCTTCTTTTGGGATGGGCATGGCTTCAATTTAAAACACTCCATTTTGATGAACGTTCCCTTTATTTGAGGCATGAGGGACATCAAAAGAAGTAGAAGTTTATGACACCAAGACAAGTCAGTAAGGATCAACGTAGGCTGAAGGAGAAAACAGAAAAAGAAAGAATAGAAAAAGAAGTAATAGAAACTGCAGAAGGAAGGGAAAATAAAGAAAAAGAAATGGAACTAGAGAAAGTTTATTTGTCAATGTTTTTTCTTCTATAGTTTGTGATGTCATTTTACAGGAACAAAAGGATAAGCATGTGAAGGAAATACACGAACTTCCACGTTTGAAAAGGAATCTTGTTCATAGTGCTTTATCATGCATTTGGTCCGTCGATAAGAAGCAAATTCGTCAAACACAACGCATGGAATTATTTATTGTTATATATCAAGGTGGGGTACTGTTGCCAAGAAATGTTATCGACGGATTGCAACCATTGGAAAGTAACAATTATCAAGTTGAATTTGATCCTGGAAGGAGAGAATTAGTTTCAACTGGTGAAAAAATAAAATTCCTTCACAAGATCATAATAAAAACTTACTTTAAAACTAGTGTCTTAAGATTCGGGACAAATCTTCTCGAAGAAGGAGGGTATGATGTGAATTGCATATGGGTCAAATGGAGGATGACTAATGCGCCGTGTTGATGCAGTTTCTTTTATTTAAACAAGGGCCCAATGCTTTGTAAAATAGGCTGACCAAATTGTGTTTGTGCTTACCCAATTAATGGGCTTTAGTTTTGCTTTATCTTCAAGTTGAAATAAGGGTCCATATGCCAACTTAAGAACCAACGTTTGGAAGATCAAGAGGACCTTTGCTCAAAGTTTGTGGATGACTTTTGGTAGCCTTAAATTCAGTTACAACCAACCATTAAGTAGCGGATCATTATTAGCTTCAGTGGATCATTAACTAATAGCTTTAAGCGGGATGATATTGAAATTTATGTGTCTTTTGTAATTCTGATTTTTAAAGCTTCTATGTAAGTTGAACCATTTTCATCAATGAAGGCAAACTGAGTTTTATTCAGAAAATAAACGAGTTTAATCTCATCTATCTTAGTGAGAGTGATTCTCCTAAGTTCTTGAGCGATTCAAGAATCCATGAGTTTAATCAAAGGTCCTCTATCCCTTTGTGTGTTTCAACTCTTAAGCTTATCTTCCATTCTTGGAAGTGTGATGTCTATCAATTTTCATTCCATCTTCTTTTATGTTTCCATTTTCTCGTTTTAAATAATTTCTCAAATTTCTTGCTTGTTAGCATTCCAACAATGATAGATCAGTCAAACGAATCGAACGCTGTGGATTTACATCATTTGGTATTCACAGCCTGCCATCTAGATTTGGAATAGGAAAGGAAGTTTATTACACAAAGTGTTTAACCGAATGCCATCCATGTTTAGTTGCATTCGATTACGGAAGCGAAAACAATGTTGTGAACCAAAGTTTGGTGGAGAAACTCCAGTTACCAGCACCCTTTCATCTGGATCAAGCATGGATCAAATTCAGTACATGGCAATGTGTGAAAGAAGTATTATGTGATACTACTCCCATGGACTCGTGTCATCTTCTTTTGGGATGGGCATGGCTTTATTTTAAAACACTCCATCTTGATGAATGTTCCCTTTATTTGAGGCATGAGGGACATCAAAAGAAGTAGAAGTTTATGACACCAAGACAAGTCAGTAAGGATCAACGTAGGCTGAAGGAGAAAACAGAAAAAGAAACAATAGAAAAAGAAGTAATAGAAATTGCAGAAGGAAGGGAAAATAAAGAAAAAGAAATGGAACTAGAGAGAGTTTATTCATCAATGTTTTTTCTTCTACAGTTTGTGATGTCATTTTACAGGAACAAAAGGATAAGCATGTGAAGGAAATACACGAACTTCCATGTTTGAAAAGGAAGCTTGTTCATAGTGCTTTATCATGCATTTTGTCCGTCGATAAGAAGCAAATTCATCAAACACAACGCATGGAATTATTTATTGTTACATATGAAGGTGGGGTACTGTTGCCAAGAAATGTTATCGACGGATTGCAACCATTGGAAAGTAACAAATATCAAGTTGAATTTGATCCTGGAAGAAGAGAATTAGTTTCAACTTGTGAAAAAATAAAATTCCTTCACAAGATCGTAATAAAAACTTACTTTAAAACCAGTGTCTTAAGATTCGGGACAAATCTTCTCGAAGAAGGAGGGTATGATGTGAATTGCATATGGGTCAAGTGGAGGATGACTAATGCGCCGTGTTGATGCAGTTTCTTTTATTTAAACAAGGGTCCAATGCTTTGTAAAATTGGTTGTCCAAATTGTGTTTGTGCTTAACCAATTAATGGGCTTTAGTTTTGCTTTATCTTCAAGTTGAAATAAGGGTCCATATGCCAACTTAAGAACCAACCTTTGGAAGATCAAGAGGACCTTTGCTCAAAGTTTGTGGATGACAATTTGTAGCCTTAAATTCAGTTACAATCAACCATTAAGTAGCGGATCATTATTAGCTTGAGTGGATCATTAATTAACAGCTTTAAGCGGGATGATATTGAAATTTATGTGTCCTTTGTAATTCTGATGGTTAAAGCTGCTATATAAGTTGAACCATTTTCATCAATGAAGGCAAGCTGAGTTTTATTCAGAAAATAAACGAGTTTTATCTCATCTATCTTAGTAAGAGTGATTCTCCTAAGTTCTTGAGTGATTCAAGAATCCATGAGTTTAATCGAAGGTCCTTTATCCCTTTGTGTGTTTCAATTCTTAGGCTTATCTTCCATTCTTGGAAGTGTGATGTCTATCAATTTTCATTCCATCTTCTTTTATGTTTCCATTTTCTCGTTCTAAATAATTTCTCAAATTTCTTGCTTGTTAGCATTCCAACAATGATAGATCAGTCAAACGAATCGAACGTTGTGGATTCACATCATTTGGTATTCACAGCCTGGCCATCTAGATTTCGAATAGGAAAGGAAGTTTATTACACAAAGTGTTTAACCGAAGGCCATCCATGTTTAGTTGCATTCGATTACAGAAGCGAAAACAATGTTGTGAACCAAAGTTTGGTGGAGAAACTCCAGTTACAAACAACCTTTCATCTGGGTCAAGCATGGATCAAATTCAGTACATGGCAATGTGTGAAAGAAGTATTATGTGATATTGCTCCCATGGACTCTTGTCATCTTCTTTTGGGATGGGCATGGCTTAATTTTAAAGCACTCCATTTTGATGAACGTTCCCTTTATTTGAGGCATGAGGGATATCAAAAGAAGTAGAAGTTGATGACACCAAGACAAGTCAGTAAGGATCAACGTAGGCTGAAGGAGAAAACAGAAAAAGAAAGAATAGAGAAAGATGTAATAGAAACTGCAAAAGGAAGGGAAAATAAAGAAAAAGAAATGGAACTAGAGAAAGTTTATTCGTCAATGTTTTTTCTTCTACAGTTTGTGATGTCATTTTACAGGAACAAAAGGATAAGCATGTGAAAGAAATACACGAACTTCCATGTTTGAAAAGGAAGCTTGTTCATAGTGCTTTCTCATGCATTTGGTCCGTAGATAAGAAGCAAATTCGTCAAACACAACGCGTGGAATTATTTATTGTTACATATCAAGGTGGGGTACTGTTGCCTAGAAATGTTATCGACGGATTGCAACCATTGGAAAGTAACAAATATCAAGTTGAATTTGATCCTGGAAGAAGAGAATTAGTTTCAACTTGTGAAAAAATAAAATTCCTTCACAAGATCATAATAAAAACTTACTTTAAAACTAGTGTCTTAAGATTCGGGACAAATCTTCTCGTAGAAGGAGGGTATGATGTGAATTGCATATGGGTCAAGTGGAGGATGACTAATGTGCCGTGTTGATGCAGTTTCTTTTATTTAAATAAGGGCCCAATGCTTTGTAAAACTGGCTGACCAAATTGTGTTTGTGCTTAACCAATTAATGGGCTTTAGTTTTGCTTTATCTTCAAGTTGAAATAAGGGTCCATATGCCAACTTAAGAACCAACCTTTGGAAGATCAAGAGGACCTTTGCTCAAAGTTTGTGGATGACAATTTGTAGCCTTAAATTCAATTACAATCAATCATTACGTAGCGGATCATTATTAGCTTGAGTGGATCATTAATTAACCGCTTTAAGCGGGATGATATTGAAATTTATGTGTCCTTTGTAATTCTGATGGTTAAAGCTGCTGTATAAGTTGAACCATTTTCATCAATGAAGGCAAGTTGAGTTTTATTCAGAAAATAAACGAGTTTTATCTCATCTATCTTAGTGAGAGTGATTCTCCTAAGTTCTTGAGTGATTCAAGAATCCATGAGTTTAATCGAAGGTCCTTTATCCCTTTGTGTGTTTCAACTCTTAGGCTTATCTTCCAATCCTGGAAGTGTGATGTCTATCAATTTTCATTCCATCTTCTTTTATGTTTCCATTTTCTCGTTTTAAATAATTTCTCAAATTTCTTGCTTGTTAGCATTCGAACAATGATAGATCAGTCAAACGAATCGAACGCTGTGGATTCACATCATTTGGTATTCACAGCCTGGCCATCTAGATTTGGAATACGAAAGGAAGTTTATTACACAAAGTGTTTAACCGAAGGCCATCCATGTTTAGTTGCATTCAATTACGGAAGCGAAAACAATGTTGTGAACCAAAGTTTGGTGGAGAAACTCCAGTTATCAACAACCTTTCATCTGGATCAAGCATGGATCAAATTCAGTACATGACAATGTGTGAAAGAGGTATTATGTGATATTGCTCCCATGGACTCTTGTCATCTTCTTTTGGGATGGGCATGGCTTCATTTTAAAATACTCCATTTTGATGAACGTTCCCTTTATTTGAGGCATGAGGGACATCAAAAGAAGTAGAAGTTTATGACACCAAGACAAGTCAGTAAGGATCAACGTAGGCTGAAGGAGAAAACAGAAAAAAAAAAGAATAGAAAAAGAAGTAATAGAAACTGCAGAAGGAAGGGAAAATAAAGAAAAAGAAATGGAACTAGAGAAAGTTTATTCGTTAATGTTTTTTCTTCTATAGTTTGTGATGTCATTTTACAGGAACAAAAGGATAAGCATGTGAAGGAAATACACGAACTTCCATGTTTGAAAAGGAAGCTTGTTCATAGTGCTTTATCATGCATTTGGTCCGTCGATAAGAAGCAAATTCGTCAAACACAACGCATGGAATTATTTATTGTTACATATCAAGGTGGGGTACTGTTGCCAAGAAATGTTATCGACGGATTGCAACCATTGGAAAGTAACAAATATCAAGTTGAATTTGATCCTGGAAGAAGAGAATTAGTTTCAACTTGTGAAAAAATAAAATTCCTTCACAAGATCATAATAAAAACTTACTTTAAAACCAGTGTCTTAAGATTGGGGACAAATCTTCTCGAAGAAGGAGGGTATGATGTGAATTGCATATGGGTCAAATGGAGGATGACTAATGCGCCGTGTTGATGCAGTTTCTTTTATTTAAACAAGGGCCCAATGCTTTGTAAAATTGGCTGACCAAATTGTCTTTGTGCTTAACCAATTAATGGGCTTTAGTTTTGCTTTATCTTGAAGTTGAAATAAGGGTCCATATGCCAACTTAAGAACCAACCTTTGGAAGATCAATAGGACCTTTGCTCAAAGTTTGTGGATGACAATTTGTAGCCTTAAATTCAATTACAATCAACCATTAAGTAGCGGATCATTATTAGCTTGAGTGGATCATTAACTAATAGCTTTAAGCGGGATGATATTGAAATTTATGTGTCTTTTGTAATTCTGATGGTTAAAGCTTCTATGTAAGTTGAACCATTTTCATCAATGAAGGCAAACTGAGTTTTATTCAGAAAATAAACGAGTTTAATCTCATCTATCTTAGTGAGAGTGATTCTCCTAAGTTCTTGAGTGATTCAAGAATCCATGAGTTTAATCAAAGGTCCTCTATCCCTTTGTGTGTTTCAACTCTTAGGCTTATCTTCCATTCTTGGAAGTGTGATGTCTATCAATTTTCATTCCATCTTCTTTTATGTTTCCATTTTCTTGTTTTAAATAATTTCTCAAATTTCTTGCTTGTTAGCATTCCAACAATGATAGATCAGTCAAATGAATCGAACGCTGTGGATTGACATCATTTGGTATTCACAGCCTGCCATCTAGATTTGGAATAGGAAAGGATGTTTATTATACAAAGTTTTTAACCGAAGGCCATCCATGTTTAGTTGCATTCGATTACGGAAGCGAAAACAATGTTGTGAACCAAAATTTGGAGGAGAAACTCCAGTTACCAGCACCCTTTCATCTAGATCAAGCATGGATCAAATTCAGTACATGGCAATGTGTGAAAGAAGTATTATGTGATATTGCTCTAATGACTCTTGTCATCTTCTTTTGGGATGGGCATGGCTTCATTTTAAAACACTCCATTTTGATGAACGTTCCCTTTATTTGAGGCATGAGGGACATCAAAAGAAGTAGAAGTTTATGACACCAAGACAAGTCAGTAAGGATCAACGTAGGCTGAAGGAGAAAACAGAAAAAGAAAGAATAGAAAAGGAAGTAATAGAAACTGCAGAAGGAAGGGAAAATAAAGAAAAAGAAATGGAACTAGAGAAAGTTTATTCATCAATGTTTTTTCTTCTACAGTTTGTGATGTCATTTTACAGGAACAAAAGGATAAGCATGTGAAGGAAATACACGAACTTCCATGTTTGAAAAGGAAGCTTGTTCATAGTGCTTTATCATGCATTTTGTCCGTCGATAAGAAGCAAATTCGTCAAATACAACGCATGGAATTATTTATTGTTACATATCAAGGTGGGGTACTGTTGCCAAGAAATGTTATCGACGGATTGCAACCATTGGAAAGTAACAAATATCAAGTTGAATTTGATCCTGGAAGAAGAGAATTAGTTTCAACTTGTGAAAAAATAAAATTCCTTCACAAGATCGTAATAAAAACTTACTTTAAAACCAGTGTCTTAAGATTCGGGACAAATCTTCTCGAAGAAGGAGGGTATGATGTGAATTGCATATGGGTCAAATGGAGGATGACTAATGCGCCGTGTTGATGCAGTTTCTTTTATTTAAACAAGGGCCCAATGCTTTGTAAATTTGGCTGACCAAATTGTGTTTGTGCTTAACCAATTAATGGGCTTTAGTTTTGCTTTATCTTCAAGTTGAAATAAGGGTCCATATGCCAACTTAAGAACCAACCTTTGGAAGATCAAGAGGACCTTTGCTCAAAGTTTGTGGATGACAATTTGTAGCCTTAAATTCAGTTACAATCAACCATTAAGTAGCGGATCATTATTAGCTTGAGTGGATCATTAATTAACAGCTTTAAGCGGGATGATATTGAAATTTATGTGTCCTTTGTAATTATGATGGTTAAAGCTGCTATATAAGTTGAACCATTTTCATCAATGAAGGCAAGCTGAGTTTTATTCAGAAAATAAACGAGTTTTATCTCATCTATCTTAGTGAGAGTGATTCTCCTAAGTTCTTGAGTGATTCAAGAATCCATGAGTTTAATTAATCAAAGGTCCTTTATCCCTTTGTGTGTTTCCACTCTTAGGCTTATCTTCCATTCTTGGAAGTGTGATGTCTATCAATTTTCATTCCATCTTCTTTTATGTTTCCATTTTCTCGTTTTAAATAATTTCTCAAATTTCTTGCTTGTTAGCATTCCAACAACGGTAGATCAGTCAAACGAATCGAACGCTGTGGATTCACATCATTTGGTATTCACAGCCTGGCCATCTAGATTTGGAATAGGAAAGTAAGTTTATTACACAAAGTGTTTAACCGAAGGCCATCCATGTTTAGTTGCATTCGATTACGGAAGCGAAAACAATGTTGTGAACCAAAGTTTGGTGGAGAAACTCCAGTTACCAACAACCTTTCATCTAGATCAAGCATGAATCAAATTCAGTACATGGCAATGTGTGAAAGAAGTATTATGTGATATTGCTCTAATGACTCTTGTCATCTTCTTTTGGGATGGGCATGGCTTCATTTTAAAACACTCCATCGTGATGAACGTTCGCTTTATTTGAGGCATGAGGGACATCAAAAGAAGTAGAAGTTTATGACACCAAGACAAGTCAGTAAGGATCAACGTAGGCTGAAGGAGAAAACAGAAAAAGAAGTAATAGAAATTGTAGAAGGAAGGGAAAATAAAGAAAAAGAAATGGAACTAGAGAAAGTTTATTCATCAATGTTTTTTCTTCTATAGTTTGTGATGTCATTTTACAGGAACAAAAGGATAAGCATGTGAAGGAAATACACGAACTTCCATGTTTGAAAAGGAAGCTAGTTCATAGTGCTTTATCATGCATTTGGTCCGTCGATAAGAAGCAAATTCGTCAAACACAACGCATGGAATTATTTATTGTTACATATCAAGGTGGGGTACTGTTGCCAAGAAATATTATCGACGGATTGCAACCATTGGAAAGTAACAAATATCAAGTTGAATTTGATCCTGGAAGAAGAGAATTAGTTTCAACTTGTGAAAAAATAAAATTCCTTCACAAGATCGTAATAAAAACTTACTTTAAAACCAGTGTCTTAAGATTCGGGACAATTCTTCTCGAAGAAGGAGGGTATGATGTGAATTGCATATGGGTCAAATGGAGGATGACTAATGCGCCGTGTTGATGCAGTTTCTTTTATTTAAACAAGGGCCCAATGCTTTGTAAAATTGGCTGACCAAATTGAGTTTGTGCTTAACCAATTAATGGGCTTTAGTTTTGCTTTATCTTCAAGTTGAAATAAGGGTCCATATGCCAACTTAAGAACCAACCTTTGGAAGATCAAGAGGACCTTTGCTCAAAGTTTATGGATGACAATTTGTAGCCTTAAATTCAGTTTCAATCAACCATTAAGTAGCGGATCATTATTAGCTTGAGTGGATCATTAATTAACAGCTTTAAGCGGGATGATTTTGAAATTTATGTGTCCTTTGTAATTATGATGGTTAAAGCTGCTATATAATTTCATCAATGAAGGCATGCTGAGTTTTATTCAGAAAATAAACGAGTTTTATCTCATCTATCTTAGTGAGAGTGATTCTCCTAAGTTCTTGAGTGATTCAAGAATCCATGAGTTTAATCGAATGTCCTTTATCCCTTTGTGTGTTTCAACTCTTAGGCTTATCTTCCATTCTTGGAAGTGTGATGTCTATCAATTTTCATTCCATCTTCTTTTATGTTTCCATTTTCTCGTTTTAAATAATTTCTCAAATTTCTTGCTTGTTAGCATTCCAACAATGATAGTTCAGTCAAACGAATCGAACGCTGTGGATTCACATCATTTGGTACTCACAGCCTGGCCATCTAGATTTGGAATAGGAAAGGAAGTTTATTACACAAAGTGGTTAACCGAAGGCCATCCATGTTTAGTTGCATTCGATTACGGAAGCGAAAACAATGGTGTGAACCAAAGTTTGGTGGAGAAACTCCAGTTACCAACAACCTTTCATCTGGATCAACCATGGATCAAATTCAGTACATGACAATGTGTGAAAGAAGTATTATGTGATATTGCTCCAATGACTCTTGTCATCTTCTTTTGGGATGGGCATGGCTTCATTTGAAAACACTCCATCTTGATGAACGTTCCCTTTATTTGAGGCATGAGGGACATCAAAAGGAGTAGAAGTTTATGACACCAAGACAAGTCAGTAAGGATCAACGTAGGCTGAAGGAGAAAACAGAAAAAGAAAGAATAGAAAAGGAAGTAATAGAAACTGCAGAAGGAAGGGAAAATAAAGAAAAAGAAATGGAACTAGAGAAAGATTATTCGTCAATGTTTTTTCTTCTACAGTTTGTGATGTCATTTTACAGAAACAAAAGGATAAGCATGTGAAGGAAATACACGAACTTCCATGTTTGAAAAGGAAGCTTGTTCATAGTGCTTTATCATGCATTTGGTCCGTCGATAAGAAGCAAATTCGTCAAACACAACGCATGGAATTATTTATTGTTACATATCAAGATGGGGTACTGTTGCCAAGAAATGTTATCGACGGATTGCAACCATTGGAAAGTAACAAATATCAAGTTGAATTTGATCCTGGAAGAAGAGAATTAGTTTCAACTTGTGAAAAAATAAAATTCCTTCACAAGATCGTAATAAAAACTTACTTTAAAACCTGTGTCTTAAGATTCGGGACAAATCTTCTCGAAGAAGGAGGGTATGATGTGAATTGCATATGGGTCAAATGGAGGATGACTAATGCGCCGTGTTGATGCAGTTTCTTTTATTTAAACAAGGGCCCAATGCTTTGTAAAATTGGCTGACCAAATTGTGTTTGTGCTTAACCAATTAATGGGCTTTAGTTTTGCTTTATCTTCAAGTTGAAATAAGGGTCCATATGCCAACTTAAGAACCAACCTTTGGAAGATCAAGAGGACCTTTGCTCAAAGTTTGTGGATGACAATTTGTAGCCTTAAATTCAGTTTCAATCAACCATTAAGTAGCGGATCATTATTAGCTTGAGTGGATCATTAATTAACAGCTTTAAGCGGGATGATTTTGAAATTTATGTGTCCTTTGTAATTATGATGGTTAAAGCTGCTATATAATTTCATCAATGAAGGCAAGCTGAGTTTTATTCAGAAAATAAACGAGTTTTATCTCATCTATCTTAGTGAGAGTGATTCTCCTAAGTTCTTGAGTGATTCAAGAATCCATGAGTTTAATCGAAGGTCCTTTATCCCTTTGTGTGTTTCAACTCTTAGGCTTATCTTCCATTCTTGGAAGTGTGATGTCTATCAATTTTCATTCCATCTTCTTTTATGTTTCCATTTTCTCGTTTTAAATAATTTCTCAAATTTCTTGCTTGTTAGCATTCCAACAATGATAGTTCAGTCAAACGAATCGAACGCTGTGGATTCACATCATTTGGTATTCACAGCCTGGCCATCTAGATTTGGAATAGGAAAGGAAGTTTATTACACAAAGTGGTTAACCGAAGGCCATCCATGTTTAGTTGCATTCGATTACGGAAGCGAAAATAATGGTGTGAACCAAAGTTTGGTGGAGAAACTCCAGTTACCAGAGACCTTTCATCTAGATCAACCATGGATCAAATTCAGTACATGACAATGTGTGAAAGAAGTATTATGTGATATTGCTCCAATGACTCTTGTAATCTTCTTTTGGGATGGGCATGGCTTCATTTTAAAACACTCCATCTTGATGAACGTTCCCTTTATTTGAGGCATGAGGGACATCAAAAGGAGTAGAAGTTTATGACACCAAGACAAGTCAGTAAGGATCAACGTAGGCTGAAGGAGAAAACAGAAAAAGAAAGAATAGAAAAGGAAGTAATAGAAACTGCAGAAGGAAGGGAAAATAAAGAAAAAGAAATGGAACTAGAGAAAGATTATTCGTCAATGTTTTTTCTTCTACAGTTTGTGATGTCATTTTACAGGAACAAAAGGATAAGCATGTGAAGGAAATACACGAACTTCCATGTTTGAAAAGGAAGCTTGTTCATAGTGCTTTATCATGCATTTGGTCCGTCGATAAGAAGCAAATTCGTCAAACACAACGCATGGAATTATTTATTGTTACATGTCAAGGTGGGGTACTATTGCCAAGAAATGTTATCGACGGATTGCAACCATTGGAAAGTTACAAATATCAAGTTGAATTTGATCCTGGAAGAAGAGAATTAGTTTCAACTTGTGAAAAAATAAAATTCCTTCACAAGATCGTAATAAAAACTTACTTTAAAACCTGTGTCTTAAGATTCGGGACAAATCTTCTCGAAGAAGGAGGGTATGATGTGAATTGCATATGGGTCAAATGGAGGATGACTAATGCGCCGTGTTGATGCAGTTTCTTTTATTTAAACAAGGGCCCAATGCTTTGTAAAATTGGCTGACCAAATTGTGTTTGTGCTTAACCAATTATTGGGCTTTAGTTTTACTTTATCTTCAAGTTGAAATAAGGGTCCATATGCCAATTTAAGAACCAACCTTTGGAAGATCAAGAGGACCTTTGCTCAAAGTTTGTGGATGACAATTTGTAGCCTTAAATTCAATTTCAATCAACCATTAAGTAGCGGATCATTATTAGCTTGAGTGGATCATTAATTAACAGCTTTAAGCGGGATGATATTGAAATTTATGTGTCCTTTGTAATTATGATGGTTAAAGCTGCTATATAAGTTGAACCATTTTCATCAATGAAGGCAAGCTGAGTTTTATTCAGAAAATAAACGAGTTTTATCTCATCTATCTTAGTGAGAGTGATTCTCCTAAGTTCTTGAGTGATTCAAGAATCCGTGAGTTTAATCGAAGGTCCTTTACCCCTTTGTGTGTTTCAACTCTTAGGCTTATCTTCCATTCTTGGAAGTGTGATGTCTATCAATTTTCATTCCATCTTCTTTTATGTTTCCATTTTCTCGTTTTAAATAATTTCTCAAATTTCTTGCTTGTTAGCATTCCAACAATGATAGATTAGTCAAACGAATCGAACGTTGTGGACTCACATCATTTGGTATTCACAGCCTGGCCATCTAGATTTGGAATTGGAAAGGAAGTTTATTACACAAAGTGGTTAACCGAAGGCCATCCATGTTTAGTTACATTCGATTATGGAAGCGAAAACAATGGTGTGAACCAAAGTTTGGTGGAGGAACTCCAGTTACCAGAGACCTTTCATCTGGATCAACCATGGATCAAATTCAGTACATGGCAATATGTGAAAGAAGTATTATGTGATATTGCTCCAATGACTCTTGTCATCTTCTTTTGGGATGGGCATGGCTTCATTTTAAAACACTCCATCTTGATGATCGTTCGCTTTATTTGAGGCATGAGGGACATCAAAAGAAGTAGAAGTTTATGACACCAAGACAAGTCAGTAAGGATCAACGTAGGCTGAAGGAGAAAACAGAAAAAGAAAGAATAGAAAAAGAAGTAATAGAAACTGCAGAAGGAAGGGAAAATAAAGAAAAAGAAATGGAACTAGAGAAAGATTATTCGTCAATGTTTTTTCTTCTATAGTTTGTGATGTCATTTTACAGGAACAAAAGGATAAGCATGTGAAGGAAATACACGAACTTCCATGTTTGAAAAGGAAGCCTGTTCATAGTGCTTTATCATGCATTTGGTCCGTCGATAAGATGCAAATTCGTCAAACACAACGCATGGAATTATTTATTGTTACATATCAGGGTGGGGTACTGTTGCCAAGAAATGTTATCGACGGATTGCAACCATTGGAAAGTAACAAATATCAAGTTGAATTTGATCCTGGAAGAAGAGAATTAGTTTCAACTTGTGAAAAAATAAAATTCCATCACAAGATCGTAATAAAAACTTACTTTAAAACCAGTGTCTTAAGATTCGGGACAAATCTTCTCGAAGAAGGAGGGTATGATGTGAATTGCATATGGGTCAAATGGAGGATGACTAATGCGCCGTGTTGATGCAGTTTCTTTTATTTAAACAAGGGCCCAATGCTTTGTAAAATTGGCTGACCAAATTGTGTTTGTGCTTAACCAATTAATGGGCTTTAGTTTTGCTTTATCTTCAAGTTGAAATAAGGGTCCATATGCCAACTTAAGAACCAACCTTTGGAAGATCAAGAGGACCTTTGCTCAAAGTTTGTGGATGACAATTTGTAGCCTTAAATTCAGTTACAATCAACCATTAAGTAGCGGATCATTATTAGCTTGAGTGGATCATTAATTAACAGCTTTAAGCGGGATGATATTGAAATTAATGTGTCCTTTGTAATTATGATGGTTAAAGCTGCTATATAAGTTGAACCATTTTAATCAATGAAGGCAAGCTGAGTTTTATTCAGAAAATAAATGAGTTTTATCTTATCTATCTTAGTGAGAGTAAATCTCCTAAGTTCTTGAGTGATTCAAGAATCCATGAGTTTAATCGAAGGTCCTTTATCCCTTTGTGTGTTTCAACTCTTAGGCTTATCTTCCATTCTTGGAAGTGTGATGTCTATCAATTTTCATTCCATCTTCTTTTATGTTTCCATTTTCTCGTTTTAAATAATTTCTCAAATTTCTTGCTTGTTAGCATTCCAACAATGATAGATCAGTCAAACGAATCGAACGCTGTGAATTCACATCATTTGGTATTCACAGCCTGGCCATCTAGATTTGGAATAGGAAAGGAAGTTTATTACACAAAGTGGTTAACCGAAGGCCATCCATGTTTAGTTGCATTCGATTACGGAAGCGAAAACAATGGTGTGAACCAAAGTTTGGTGGAGAAACTCCAGTTACCAGCAACCTTTCATCTGGATCAAGCATGGATCAAATTCAGTACATGGCAATGTGTAAAAGAAGTATTATGTGATATTGCTCCAATGACTCTTGTCATCTTCTTTTGGGATGGGCATGGCTTCATTTTAAAACACTCCATCTTGATGATCGTTCGCTTTATTTGAGGCATGAGGGACATCAAAAGAAGTAGAAGTTTATGACACCAAGACAAGTCAGTAAGGATCAACGTAGGCTGAAGGAGAAAACAGAAAAAGAAAGAATAGAAAAAGAAGTAATAGAAACTGCAGAAGGAAGGGAAAATAAAGAAAAAGAAATGGAACTAGAGAAAGATTATTCGTCAATGTTTTTTCTTCTATAGTTTGTGATGTCATTTTACAAGAACAAAAGGATAAGCATGTGAAGGAAATACACGAACTTCCATGTTTGAAAAGGAAGCCTGTTCATAGTGCTTTATCATGCATTTGGTCCGTCGATAAGATGCAAATTCGTCAAACACAACGCATGGAATTATTTATTGTTACATATCAAGGTGGGGTACTGTTGCCAAGAAATGTTATCGACGGATTGCAACCATTGGAAAGTAACAAATATCAAGTTGAATTTGATCTTGGAAGAAGAGAATTAGTTTCAACTTGTGAAAAAATAAAATTCCTTCACAAGATCGTAATAAAAACTTACTTTAAAACCAGTGTCTTAATATTCGGGACAAATCCTCTCGAAGAAGGAGGGTATGATGTGAATTGCATATGGGTCAAATGGAGGATGACTAATGCGCCGTGTTGATGCAGTTTCTTTTATTTAAACAAGGGCCCAATGCTTTGTAAAATTGGCTGACCAAATTGTGTTTGTGCTTAACCAATTAATGGGCTTTAGTTTTGCTTTATCTTCAAGTTGAAATAAGGGTCCATATGCCAACTTAAGAACCAACCTTTGGAAGATCAAGAGGACCTTTGCTCAAAGTTTGTGGATGACAATTTGTAGCCTTAAATTCAGTTACAATCAACCATTAAGTAGCGGATCATTATTAGCTTGAGTGGATCATTAATTAACAGCTTTAAGCGGGATGATATTGAAATTTATGTGTCCTTTGTAATTATGATGGTTAAAGCTGCTATATAAGTTGAACCATTTTCATCAATGAAGGCAAGCTGAGTTTTATTCAGAAAATAAACGAGTTTTATCTCATCTATCTTAGTGAGAGTGAATCTCCTAAGTTCTTGAGTGATTCAAGAATCCATGAGTTTAATCGAAGGTCCTTTATCCCTTTGTGTGTTTCAACTCTTAGGCTTATCTTCCATTCTTGGAAGTGTGATGTCTATCAATTTTCATTCCATCTTCTTTTATGTTTCCATTTTTTCGTTTTAAATAATTTCTCAAATTTCTTGCTAGTTAGCATTCCAACAATGATAGATCAGTCAAACGAATCGAACGCTGTGGATTCACATCATTTGGTATTCACAGCCTGGCCATCTAGATTTGGAATAGGAAAGGAAGTTTATTACACAAAGTGGTTAACCGAAGGCCATCCATGTTTAGTTGCATTCGATTACGGAAGCGAAAACAATGGTGTGAACCAAAGTTTGGTGGAGAAACTCCAGTTACCAGAGCCCTTTCATCTGGATCAACCATGGATCAAATTCAGTACATGGCAATGTGTAAAAGAAGTATTATGTGATATTGCTCCAATGACTCTTGTCATCTTCTTTTGGGATGGGCATGGCTTCATTTTAAAGCACTCCATCTTGATGAACGTTAGCTTTATTTGAGGCATGAGGGACATCAAAAGAGGTAGAGGTTTATGACACCAAGACAAGTCAGTAAGGATCAACGTAGGGTGAAGGAGAAAATAGAAAAAGAAAGAATAGAAAAAGAAGTAATAGAAACTATAGAAGGAAGGGAAAATAAAGAAAAAGAAATGGAACTAGAGAGAGTTTATTCATCAATGTTTTTTCTTCTACAGTTTGTGATGTCATTTTACAGGAACAAAAGGATAAGCATGTGAAGGAAATACACGAACTTCCATGTTTGAAAAGGAAGCCTGTTCATAGTGCTTTATCATGCATTTGGTCCGTCGATAAGATGCAAATTCGTCAAACACAACGCATGGAATTATTTATTGTTACATATCAGGGTTGGGTACTGTTGCCAAGAAATGTTATCGACGGATTGCAACCATTGGAAAGTAACAAATATCAAGTTGAATTTGATCCTGGAAGAAGAGAATTAGTTTCAACTTGTGAAAAAATAAAATTCCATCACAAGATCGTAATAAAAACTTACTTTAAAACCAGTGTCTTAAGATTCGGGACAAATCTTCTCGAAGAAGGAGGGTATGATGTGAATTGCATATGGGTCAAATGGAGGATGACTAATGCGCCGTGTTGATGCAGTTTCTTTTATTTAAACAAGGGCCCAATGCTTTGTAAAATTGGCTGACCAAATTGTGTTTGTGCTTAACCAATTAATGGGCTTTAGTTTTGCTTTATCTTCAAGTTGAAATAAGGGTCCATATGCCAACTTAAGAACCAACCTTTGGAAGATCAAGAGGACCTTTGCTCAAAGTTTGTGGATGACAATTTGTAGCCTTAAATTCAGTTACAATCAACCATTAAGTAGCGGATCATTATTAGCTTGAGTGGATCATTAATTAACAGCTTTAAGCGGGATGATATTGAAATTAATGTGTCCTTTGTAATTATGATGGTTAAAGTTGCTATATAAGTTGAACCATTTTAATCAATGAAGGCAAGCTGAGTTTTATTCAGAAAATAAACGAGTTTTATCTCATCTATCTTAGTGAGAGTGAATCTCCTAAGTTCTTGAGTGATTCAAGAATCCATGAGTTTAATCGAAGGTCCTTTATCCCATTGTGTGTTTCAACTCTTAGGCTTATCTTCCATTCTTGGAAGTGTGATGTCTATCAATTTTCATTCCATCTTCTTTTATGTTTCCATTTTTTCGTTTTAAATAATTTCTCAAATTTCTTGCTAGTTAGCATTCCAACAATGATAGATCAGTCAAACGAATCGAACGCTGTGGATTCACATCATTTGGTATTCACAGCCTGGCCATCTAGATTTGGAATAGGAAAGGAAGTTTATTACACAAAGTGGTTAACCGAAGGCCATCCATGTTTAGTTGCATTCGATTACGGAAGCGAAAACAATGGTGTGAACCAAAGTTTGGTGGAGAAACTCCAGTTACCAGCAACCTTTCATCTGGATCAAGCATGGATCAAATTCAGTACATGGCAATGTGTAAAAGAAGTATTATGTGATATTGCTCCAATGACTCTTGTCATCTTCTTTTGGGATGGGCATGGCTTCATTTTAAAACACTCCATCTTGATGATCGTTCGCTTTATTTGAGGCATGAGGGACATCAAAAGAAGTAGAAGTTTATGACACCAAGACAAGTCAGTAAGGATCAACGTAGGCTGAAGGAGAAAACAGAAAAAGAAAGAATAGAAAAAGAAGTAATAGAAACTGCAGAAGGAAGGGAAAATAAAGAAAAAGAAATGGAACTAGAGAAAGATTATTCGTCAATGTTTTTTCTTCTATAGTTTGTGATGTCATTTTACAAGAACAAAAGGATAAGCATGTGAAGGAAATACACGAACTTCCATGTTTGAAAAGGAAGCCTGTTCATAGTGCTTTATCATGCATTTGGTCCGTCGATAAGATGCAAATTCGTCAAACACAACGCATGGAATTATTTATTGTTACATATCAAGGTGGGGTACTGTTGCCAAGAAATGTTATCGACGGATTGCAACCATTGGAAAGTAACAAATATCAAGTTGAATTTGATCTTGGAAGAAGAGAATTAGTTTCAACTTGTGAAAAAATAAAATTCCTTCACAAGATCGTAATAAAAACTTACTTTAAAACCAGTGTCTTAATATTCGGGACAAATCCTCTCGAAGAAGGAGGGTATGATGTGAATTGCATATGGGTCAAATGGAGGATGACTAATGCGCCGTGTTGATGCAGTTTCTTTTATTTAAACAAGGGCCCAATGCTTTGTAAAATTGGCTGACCAAATTGTGTTTGTGCTTAACCAATTAATGGGCTTTAGTTTTGCTTTATCTTCAAGTTGAAATAAGGGTCCATATGCCAACTTAAGAACCAACCTTTGGAAGATCAAGAGGACCTTTGCTCAAAGTTTGTGGATGACAATTTGTAGCCTTAAATTCAGTTACAATCAACCATTAAGTAGCGGATCATTATTAGCTTGAGTGGATCATTAATTAACAGCTTTAAGCGGGATGATATTGAAATTTATGTGTCCTTTGTAATTATGATGGTTAAAGCTGCTATATAAGTTGAACCATTTTCATCAATGAAGGCAAGCTGAGTTTTATTCAGAAAATAAACGAGTTTTATCTCATCTATCTTAGTGAGAGTGAATCTCCTAAGTTCTTGAGTGATTCAAGAATCCATGAGTTTAATCGAAGGTCCTTTATCCCTTTGTGTGTTTCAACTCTTAGGCTTATCTTCCATTCTTGGAAGTGTGATGTCTATCAATTTTCATTCCATCTTCTTTTATGTTTCCATTTTTTCGTTTTAAATAATTTCTCAAATTTCTTGCTAGTTAGCATTCCAACAATGATAGATCAGTCAAACGAATCGAACGCTGTGGATTCACATCATTTGGTATTCACAGCCTGGCCATCTAGATTTGGAATAGGAAAGGAAGTTTATTACACAAAGTGGTTAACCGAAGGCCATCCATGTTTAGTTGCATTCGATTACGGAAGCGAAAACAATGGTGTGAACCAAAGTTTGGTGGAGAAACTCCAGTTACCAGAGCCCTTTCATCTGGATCAACCATGGATCAAATTCAGTACATGGCAATGTGTAAAAGAAGTATTATGTGATATTGCTCCAATGACTCTTGTCATCTTCTTTTGGGATGGGCATGGCTTCATTTTAAAGCACTCCATCTTGATGAACGTTAGCTTTATTTGAGGCATGAGGGACATCAAAAGAGGTAGAGGTTTATGACACCAAGACAAGTCAGTAAGGATCAACGTAGGCTGAAGGAGAAAATAGAAAAAGAAAGAATAGAAAAAGAAGTAATAGAAACTGCAGAAGGAAGGGAAAATAAAGAAAAAGAAATGGAACTAGAGAAAGATTATTCGTCAATGTTTTTTCTTCTATAGTTTGTGATGTCATTTTACAGGAACAAAAGGATAAGCATGTGAAGGAAATTCACGAACTTCCATGTTTGAAAAGGAAGCTTGTTCATAGTCTTTATCACGCATTTGGTCCGTCGATAAGAAGCAAATTCGTCAAACACAACGCATGGAATTATTTATTGTTACATATCAAGGTGGGGTACTGTTGCCAAGAAATGTTATCGACGAATTGCAACCATTGGATAGTAACAAATATCAAGTTGAATTTGATCTTGGAAGAAGAGAATTAGTTTCAACTTGTGAAAAAATAAAATTCCTTCACAAGATCGTAATAAAAACTTACTTTAAAACCAGTGTCTTAAGATTCGGGACAAATCTTCTCGAAGAAGGAGGGTATGATGTAAATTGCATATGGGTCAAATGGAGGATGACTAATGCGCCGTGTTGATGCAGTTTCTTTTATTTAAACAAGGGCCCAATGCTTTGTAAAATTGGCTGACCAAATTGTGTTTGTGCTTAACCAATTAATGGGCTTTAGTTTTGCTTTATCTTCAAGTTGAAATAAGGGTCCATATGCCAACTTAAGAACCAACCTTTGGAAGATCAAGAGGACCTTTGCTCAAAGTTTGTGGATGACAATTTGTAGCCTTAAATTCAGTTACAATCAACCATTAAGTAGCGGATCATTATTAGCTTGAGTGGATCATTAATTAACAGCTTTAAGCGGGATGATATTGAAATTTATGTGTCCTTTGTAATTATGATGGTTAAAGCTGCTATATAAGTTGAACCATTTTCATCAATGAAGGCAAGCTGAGTTTTATTCAGAAAATAAACGAGTTTTATCTCATCTATCTTAGTGAGAGTGAATCTCCTAAGTTCTTGAGTGATTCAAGAATCCATGAGTTTAATCGAAGGTCCTTTATCCCTTTGTGTGTTTCAACTCTTAGGCTTATCTTCCATTCTTGGAAGTGTGATGTCTATCAATTTTCATTCCATCTTCTTTTATGTTTCCATTTTTTCGTTTTAAATAATTTCTCAAATTTCTTGCTTGTTAGCATTCCAACAATGATAGATCACTCAAACGAATCGAACGCTGTGGATTCACATCATTTGGTATTCACAGCCTGGCCATCTAGATTTGGAATAGAAAAGGAAGTTTATTACACAAAGTGTTTAACCGATGGCCATCCATGTTTAGTTGCATTCGATTACGGAAGCGAAAACAATGGTGTGAACCAAAGTTTGGTGGAGAAACTCCAGTTACCAGAGCCCTTTCATCTGGATCAACCATGGATCAAATTCAGTACATGGCAATGTGTGAAAGAAGTATTATGTGATATTGCTCCAATGACTCTTGTCATCTTCTTTTGGGATGGGCATGGCTTCATTTTAAAGTACTCCATCTTGATGAACGTTAGCTTTATTTGAGGCATGAGGGACATCAAAAGAGGTAGAGGTTTATGACACCAAGACAAGTCAGTAAGGATCAACGTAGGGTGAAGGAGAAAATAGAAAAAGAAAGAATAGAAAAAGAAGTAATAGAAACTATAGAAGGAAGGGAAAATAAAGAAAAAGAAATGGAACTAGAGAGAGTTTATTCATCAATGTTTTTTCTTCTACAGTTTGTGATGTCATTTTACAGGAACAAAAGGATAAGCAAGTGAAGGAAATACACGAACTTCCATGTTTGAAAAGGAAGCTTGTTCATAGTGCTTTATCATGCATTTGGTCCGTCGATAAGAAGCAAATTCGTCAAACACAACGCATGGAATTATTTATTGTTACATATCAAGGTGGGGTACTGTTGCCAAGAAATATTATCGACGGATTGCAACCATTGGAAAGTAACAAATATCAAGTTGAATTTGATCTTGGAAGAAGAGAATTAGTTTCAACTTGTGAAAAAATAATATTCCTTCACAAGATCGTAATAAAAACTTACTTTAAAACCAGTGTCTTAAGACTCGGGACAAATCTTCTCGAAGAAGGAGGGTATGATGTGAATTGCATATGGGTCAAGTGGAGGATGACTAATGCGCCGTGTTGATGCAGTTTCTTTTATTTAAACAAGGGCCCAATGCTTTGTAAAATTGGCTGACCTAATTGTGTTTGTGCTTAACCAATTAATGGGCTTTAGTTTTGCTTTATCTTCAAGTTGAAATAAGGGTCCATATGCCAACTTAAGAACCAACCTTTGGAAGATCAAGAGGACCTTTGCTCAAAGTTTGTGGATGACAATTTGTAGCCTTAAATTCAGTTACAATCAACCATTAAGTAGCGGATCATTATTAGCTTGAGTGGATCATTAATTAACAGCTTTAAGCGGGATGATATTGAAATTTATGTGTCCTTTGTAATTATGATGGTTAAAGCTGCTATATAAGTTGAACCATTTTCATCAATGAAGGCAAGCTGAGTTTTATTCAGAAAATAAACGAGTTTTATCTCATCTATCTTAGTGAGAGTGAATCTCCTAAGTTCTTGAGTGATTCAAGAATCCATGAGTTTAATCGAAGGTCCTTTATCCCTTTGTGTGTTTCAACTCTTAGGCTTATCTTCCATTCTTGGAAGTGTGATGTCTATCAATTTTCATTCCATCTTCTTTTATGTTTCCATTTTTTCGTTTTAAATAATTTCTCAAATTTCTTGCTTGTTAGCATTCCAACAATGATAGATCACTCAAACGAATCGAACGCTGTGGATTCACATCATTTGGTATTCACAGCCTGGCCATCTAGATTTGGAATAGAAAAGGAAGTTTATTACACAAAGTGTTTAACCGATGGCCATCCATGTTTAGTTGCATTCGATTACGGAAGCGAAAACAATGGTGTGAACCAAAGTTTGGTGGAGAAACTCCAGTTACCAGAGCCCTTTCATCTGGATCAACCATGGATCAAATTCAGTACATGGCAATGTGTGAAATAAGTATTATGTGATATTGCTCCAATGACTCTTGTCATCTTCTTTTGGGATGGGCATGGCTTCATTTTAAAGTACTCCATCTTGATGAACGTTAGCTTTATTTGAGGCATGAGGGACATCAAAAGAGGTAGAGGTTTATGACACCAAGACAAGTCAGTAAGGATCAACGTAGGGTGAAGGAGAAAATAGAAAAAGAAAGAATAGAAAGAGAAGTAATAGAAACTATAGAAGGAAGGGAAAATAAAGAAAAAGAAATGGAACTAGAGAGAGTTTATTCATCAATGTTTTTTCTTCTACAGATTGTGATGTCATTTTACAGGAACAAAAGGATAAGCATGTGAAGGAAATACACGAACTTCCATGTTTGAAAAGGAAGCTTGTTCATAGTGCTTTATCATGCATTTGGTCCGTCGATAAGAAGCAAATTCGTCAAACACAACGCATGGAATTATTTATTGTTACATATCAAGGTGGGGTACTGTTGCCAAGAAATATTATCGACGGATTGCAACCATTGGAAAGTAACAAATATCAAGTTGAATTTGATCTTGGAAGAAGAGAATTAGTTTCAACTTGTGAAAAAATAATATTCCTTCACAAGATCGTAATAAAAACTTACTTTAAAACCAGTGTCTTAAGACTCGGGACAAATCTTCTCGAAGAAGGAGGGTATGATGTGAATTGCATATGGGTCAAGTGGAGGATGACTAATGCGCCGTGTTGATGCAGTTTCTTTTATTTAAACAAGGGCCCAATGCTTTGTAAAATTGGCTGACCTAATTGTGTTTGTGCTTAACCAATTAATGGGCTTTAGTTTTGCTTTATCTTCAAGTTGAAATAAGGGTCCATATGCCAACTTAAGAACCAACCTTTGGAAGATCAAGAGGACCTTTGCTCAAAGTTTGTGGATGACAATTTGTAGCCTTAAATTCAGTTACAATCAACCATTAAGTAGCGGATCATTATTAGCTTGAGTGGATCATTAATTAACAGCTTTAAGCGGGATGATATTGAAATTTATGTGTCCTTTGTAATTATGATGGTTAAAGCTGCTATATAAGTTGAACCATCTCCATCAATGAAGGCAAGCTGAGTTGTACTCAGAAAATAAACGAGTTTTATCTCATCTATCTTAGTGAGAGTGATTCTCCTAAGTTCTTGAGTGATTCAAGAATCCATGAGTTTAATCGAAGGTCCTTTATCCCTTTGTGTGTTTCAACTCTTAGGCTTATCTTCCATTCTTGGAAGTGTGATGTCTATCAATTTTCATTCCATCTTCTTTTATGTTTCCATTTTCTCGTTTTAAATAATTTCTCAAATTTCTTGCTTGTTAGCATTCCAACAACGATAGATCAGTCAAACGAATCGAACGTTGTGGATTCACATCATTTGGTATTCACAGCCTGGCCATCTAGATTTGGAATAGAAAAGGAAGTTTATTACACAAAGTGTTTAACCGATGGCCATCCATGTTTAGTTGCATTCGATTACGGAAGCGAAAACAATGTTGTGAACCAAAGTTTGGTGGAGAAACTCCAGTTACCAGCAACCTTTCATCTGGATCAAGCATGGATCAAATTGAGTACATGGCAATGTGTGAAAGAAGTATTATGTGATATTGCTCCCATGGACTCTTGTCATCTTCTTTTGTGATGGGCATGGCTTCATTTTAAAACACTCCATCTTGATGAACGTTCCCTTTATTTGACGCATGAGGGACATCAAAAGAAGTAGAAGTTTATAACACCAAGACAAGTCAGTAAGGATCAACGTAGGCTGAAGGAGAAAACAGAAAAAGAAAGAAGAGAAAAAGAAGTAATAGAAACTGCAGAAGGAAGGGAAAATAAAGAAAAAGAAATGGAACTAGAGAGAGTTTATTCGTCAATGATTTTTCATCTACAGTTTGTGATGTCATTTTACAGGAACAAAAGGCTAAGCATGTGAAGGAAATACACGAACTTCCATGTTTGAAAAGGAAGCTTGTTCATAGTGCTTTATCATGCATTTGGTCCGTCGATAAGAAGCAAATTCGTCAAACACAACGCATGGAATTATTTATTGTTACATATCAAGGTGGGGTACTGTTGCCAAGAAATATTATCGACAGATTGCAACCATTGGAAAGTAACAAATATCAGGTTGAATTTGATCCTGGAAGAAGAGAATTAGTTTCAACTTGTGAAAAAATAATATTCCTTCACAAGATCGTAATAAAACCTTACTTTAAAACCAGTGTCTTAAGATTCGGGACAAATGTTCTCGAAGAAGGAGGGTATGATATGAATTGCATATGGGTCAAGTGGAGGATGACTAATGCGCCGTGTTGATGCAGTTTCTTTTATTTAAACAAGGGCCCAATGCTTTGTAAAATTGGCTGACCAAATTGTGTTTGTGCTTAACCAATTAATGGGCTTTAGTTTTGCTTTATCGTCAAGTTGAAATAAGGGTCCATATGCCAACTTAAGAACCAACCTTTGGAAGATCAAGAGGACCTTTGCTTAAAGTTTGTGGATGACTTTTGGTAGCCTTAAATTCAGTTACAATCAACCATTAAGTAGCGGATCATTATTAGCTTGAGTGGATCATTAATTAATAGCTTTAAGCGGGATGATATTGAAATTTATGTGTCTTTTGTAATTCTGATGGTTAAAGCTCCTATATAAGTTGAACCATTTTCGTCAATGAAGGTAAGCTGAGTTTTATTCAGAAAATAAACGAGTTTTATCTCATCTATCTTAGTGAGAGTGATTCTCCTAAGCTCTTGAGTGATTCAAGAATCCATGAGTTTAATTAATCAAAGGTCCTTTATCCCTTTGTGTGTTTCAACTCTTAGGCTTATCTTCCATTCTTGGAAGTGTGATGTCTATCAATTTTCATTCCATCTTCTTTTATGTTTCCATTTTTTCGTTTTAAATAATTTCTCAAATTTCTTGCTTGTTAGCATTCCAACAACGATAGATCAGTCAAACGAATCGAACGCTGTGGATTCACATCATTTGGTATTCACAGCCTGGCCATCTAGATTTGGAAGAGGAAAGGAAGTTTATTACACAAAGTGTTTAACCGAAGGCCATCCATGTTTAGTTGCATTCGATTACGGAAGCGAAAACAATGTTGTGAACCAAAGTTTGTTGGAGAAACTCCAGTTACCAGCAACTTTTCATCTGGATCAAGCATGGATCAAATTCAGTACATTGCAATGTGTGAAAGAAGTATTATGTGATATTGCTCCCATGGACTCTTGTCATCTTCTTTTGGGATGGGCATGGCTTCATTTTAAAACACTCCATCTTGATGAACGTTCCCTTTATTTGAGGCATGAGGGACATCAAAAGAAGCAGAAGTTTATGACACCAAGACAAGTCAGTAAGGATCAACGTAGGCTGAAGGAGAAAATAGAAAAAGAAAGAATAGAAAAAGAAGTAATAGAAACTGCAGAAGGAAGGGAAAATAAAGAAAAAGAAATGGAACTAGAGAGAGTTTATTCGTCAATGTTTTTTCTTCTACAGTTTGTGATGTCACTTTACAGTAACAAAAGGATAAGCATGTGAAGGAAATACACGAACTTCCATGTTTGAAAAGGAAGCTTGTTCATAGTGCTTTATCATGCATTTGGTCCGTCGATAAGAAGCAAATTCGTCAAACACAACGCATGGAATTATTTATTGTTACATATCAAGGTGGGGTACTGTTGCCAAGAAATGTTATCGACGGATTGCAACCATTGGAAAGTAACAAATATCAAGTTGAATTTGATCCTGGAAGAAGAGAATTAGTTTCAACTTGTGAAAAGATAAAATTCCTTCACAAGATCGTAATAAAAACTTACTTTAAAACTAGTGTCTTAAGATTCGGGACAAATCTTCTCGAAGAAGGAGGGTATGATGTGAATTGCATATGGGTCAAATGGAGGATGACTAATGCGCCGTGTTGATGCAGTTTCTTTTATTTAAACAAGGGCCCAATGCTTTGTAAAATTGGCTGACCAAATTGTGTTTGTGCTTAACCAATTAATGGGCTTTAGTTTTGCTTTATCTTCAAGTTGAAATAAGGGTCCATATGCCAACTTAAGAACCAACCTTTGGAAGATCAAGAGGACCTTTGCTCAAAGTTTGTGGATGACTTTTGGTAGCCTTAAATTCAGTTACAATCAACCATTAAGTAGCGGATCATTATTAGCTTGAGTGGATCATTAATTAATAGCTTTAAGCGGGATGATATTGAAATTTATGTGTCTTTTGTAATTCTGATGGTTAAAGCTCCTATATAAGTTGAACCATTTTCATCAATGAAGGCAAGCTGAGTTTTATTCAGAAAATAAACGAGTTTTATCTCGTCTTGCTTAGTGAGAGTGATTCTCCTAAGTTCTTGAGTGATTCAAGAATCCATGAGTTTAATTAATCAAAGGTCCTTTATCCCTTTGTGTGTTTCAACTCTTAGGCTTATCTTCCATTCTTGGAAGTGTGATGTCTATCAATTTTCATTCCATCTTCTTTTATGTTTCCATTTTCTCGTTTTAAATAATTTCTCAAATTTCTTGCTTGTTAGCATTCCAACAACGATAGATCAGTCAAACGAATCGAACGCTGTGGATTCACATCATTTGGTATTCACAGCCTGGCCATCTAGATTTGGAAGAGGAAAGGAAGTTTATTACACAAAGTGTTTAACCGAAGGCCATCCATGATTAGTTGCATTCGATTACGGAAGCGAAAACAATGTTGTGAACCAAAGTTTGCTGGAGAAACTCCAGTTACCAGCAACCTTTCATCTGGATCAAGCATGGATCAAATTCAGTACATTGCAATGTGTGAAAGAAGTATTATGTGATATTGCTCCCATGGACTCTTGTCATCTTCTTTTGGGATGGGCATGGCTTCATTTTAAAACACTCCATCTTGATGAACGTTCCCTTTATTTGAGGCATGAGGGACATCAAAAGAAGCAGAAGTTTATGACACCAAGACAAGTCAGTAAGGATCAACGTAGGCTGAAGGAGAAAACAGAAAAAGAAAGAATAGAAAAAGAAGTAATAGAAACTGCAGAAGGAAGGGAAAATAAAGAAAAAGAAATGGAACTAGAGAGAGTTTATTCGTCAATGTTTTTTCTTCTATAGTTTGTGATGTCACTTTACAGTAACAAAAGGATAAGCATGTGAAGGAAATACACGAACTTCCATGTTTGAAAAGGAAGCTTGTTCATAGTGCTTTATCATGCATTTGGTCCGTCGATAAGAAGCAAATTCGTCAAACACAACGCATGGAATTATTTATTGTTACATATCAAGGTGGGGTACTGTTGCCAAGAAATGTTATCGACGGATTGCAACCATTGGAAAGTAACAAATATCAAGTTGAATTTGATCCTGGAAGAAGAGAATTAGTTTCAACTTGTGAAAAGATAAAATTCCTTCACAAGATCGTAATAAAAACTTACTTTAAAACTAGTGTCTTATGATTCGGGACAAATCTTCTCGAAGAAGGAGGGTATGATGTGAATGGCATATGGGTCAAATGGAGGATGACTAATGCGCCGTGTTGATGCAGTTTCTTTTATTTAAACAAGGGCCCAATGCTTTGTAAAATTGACTGACCAAATTGTGTTTGTGCTTAACCAATTAATGGGCTTTAGTTTTGCTTTATCTTCAAGTAGAAATAAGGGTCCATATGCCAACTTAAGAACCAACCTTTGGAAGATCAAGAGGACCTTTGCTCAAAGTTTGTGGATGACTTTTGGTAGCCTTAAATTCAGTTACAATCAACCATTAAGTAGCGGATCATTATTAGCTTGAGTGGATCATTAGTTAATAGCTTTAAGTGGGATGATATTGAAATTTATGTGTCTTTTGTAATTCTGATGGTTAAAGCTCCTATATAAGTTGAACCATTTTCATCAATGAAGGCAAGCTGAGTTTTATACAGAAAATAAACGAGTTTTCTCTCATCTATCTTAGTGAGAGTGATTCTCCTAAGTTCTTGAGTGATTCAAGAATCCATGAGTTTAATTAATCAAAGGTCCTTTATCCCTTTGTGTGTTTCAACTCTTAGGCTTATCTTCCATTCTTGGAAGTGTGATGTCTATCAATTTTCATTCCATCTTCTTTTATGTTTCTATTTTTTCGTTTTAAATAATTTCTCAAATTTCTTGCTTGTTAGCATTCCAACAACGATAGATCAGTCAAACGAATCGAACGCTGTGGATTCACATCATTTGGTATTCACAGCCTGGCCATCTAGATTTGGAAGAGGAAAGGAAGTTTATTACACAAAGTGTTTAACCGAAGGCCATCCATGTTTAGTTGCATTCGATTACGGAAGCGAAAACAATGTTGTGAACCAAAGTTTGGTGGAGAAACTCCATTTACCAGCAACCTTTCATCTGGATCAAGCATGGATCAAATTCAGTACATTGCAATGTATGAAAGAAGTATTATGTGATATTGCTCCCATGGACTCTTGTCATCTTCTTTTGGGATGGGCATGGCTTCATTTTAAAACACTCCATCTTGATGAACGTTCCCTTTATTTGAGGCATGAGGGACATCAAAAGAAGCAGAAGTTTATGACACCAAGACAAGTCAGTAAGGATCAACGTAGGCTGAAGGAGAAAACAGAAAAAGAAAGAATAGAAAAAGAAGTAATAGAAACTGCAGAAGGAAGGGAAAATAAAGAAAAAGAAATGGAACTAGAGAGAGTTTATTCGTCAATGTTTTTTCTTCTACAGTTTGTGATGTCACTTTACAGTAACAAAAGGATAAGCATGTGAAGGAAATACACGAACTTCCATGTTTGAAAAGGAAGCTTGTTCATAGTGCTTTATCATGCATTTGGTCCGTCGATAAGAAGCAAATTCGTCAAACACAACGCATGGAATTATTTATTGTTACATATCAAGGTGGGGTACTGTTGCCAAGAAATGTTATCGACGGATTGCAACCATTGGAAAGTAACAAATATCAAGTTGAATTTGATCCTGGAAGAAGAGAATTAGTTTCAACTTGTGAAAAGATAAAATTCCTTCACAAGATCGTAATAAAAACTTACTTTAAAACTAGTGTCTTAAGATTCGGGACAAATCTTCTCGAAGAAGGAGGGTATGATGTGAATTGCATATGGGTCAAATGGAGGATGACTAATGCGCCGTGTTGATGCAGTTTCTTTTATTTAAACAAGGGCCCAATGCTTTGTAAAATTGGCTGACCAAATTGTGTTTGTGCTTAACCAATTAATGGGCTTTAGTTTTGCTTTATCTTCAAGTTGAAATAAGGGTCCATATGCCAACTTAAGAACCAACCTTTGGAAGATCAAGAGGACCTTTGCTCAAAGTTTGTGGATGACTTTTGGTAGCCTTAAATTCAGTTACAATCAACCATTAAGTAGCGGATCATTATTAGCTTGAGTGGATCATTAGTTAATAGCTTTAAGTGGGATGATATTGAAATTTATGTGTCTTTTGTAATTCTGATGGTTAAAGCTCCTATATAAGTTGAACCATTTTCATCAATGAAGGCAAGCTGAGTTTTATTCAGAAAATAAACGAGTTTTCTCTCATCTATCTTAGTGAGAGTGATTCTCCTAAGTTCTTGAGTGATTCAAGAATCCATGAGTTTAATTAATCAAAGGTCCTTTATCCCTTTGTGTGTTTCAACTCTTAGGCTTATCTTCCATTCTTGGAAGTGTGATGTCTATCAATTTTCATTCCATCTTCTTTTATGTTTCCATTTTTTCGTTTTAAATAATTTCTCAAATTTCTTGCTTGTTAGCATTCCAACAACGATAGATCAGTCAAACGAATCGAACGCTGTGGATTCACATCATTTGGTATTCACAGCCTGGCCATCTAGATTTGGAAGAGGAAAGGAAGTTTATTACACAAAGTGTTTAACCGAAGGCCATCCATGTTTAGTTGCATTCGATTACGGAAGCGAAAACAATGTTGTGAACCAAAGTTTGGTGGAGAAACTCCAGTTACCAGCAACCTTTCATCTGGATCAAGCATGGATCAAATTCAGTACATTGCAATGTATGAAAGAAGTATTATGTGATATTGCTCCCATGGACTCTTGTCATCTTCTTTTGGGATGGGCATGGCTTCATTTTAAAACACTCCATCTTGATGAACGTTCCCTTTATTTGAGGCATGAGGGACATCAAAAGAAGCAGAAGTTTATGACACCAAGACAAGTCAGTAAGGATCAACGTAGGCTGAAGGAGAAAACAGAAAAAGAAAGAATAGAAAAAGAAGTAATAGAAACTGCAGAAGGAAGGGAAAATAAAGAAAAAGAAATGGAACTAGAGAGAGTTTATTCGTCAATGTTTTTTCTTCTACAGTTTGTGATGTCACTTTACAGTAAGAAAAGGATAAGCATGTGAAGGAAATACACGAACTTCCATGTTTGAAAAGGAAGCTTGTTCATAGTGCTTTATCATGCATTTGGTCCGTCGATAAGAAGCAAATTCGTCAAACACAACGCATGGAATTATTTATTGTTACATATCAAGGTGGGGTACTGTTGCCAAGAAATGTTATCGACGGATTGCAACCATTGGAAAGTAACAAATATCAAGTTGAATTTGATCCTGGAAGAAGAGAATTAGTTTCAACTTGTGAAAAGATAAAATTCCTTCACAAGATCGTAATAAAAACTTACTTTAAAACTAGTGTCTTAAGATTCGGGACAAATCTTCTCGAAGAAGGAGGGTATGATGTGAATTGCATATGGGTCAAATGGAGGATGACTAATGCGCCGTGTTGATGCAGTTTCTTTTATTTAAACAAGGGCCCAATGCTTTGTAAAATTGGCTGACCAAATTGTGTTTGTGCTTAACCAATTAATGGGCTTTAGTTTTGCTTTATCTTCAAGTTGAAATAAGGGTCCATATGCCAACTTAAGAACCAACCTTTGGAAGATCAAGAGGACCTTTGCTCAAAGTTTGTGGATGACTTTTGGTAGCCTTAAATTCAGTTACAATCAACCATTAAGTAGCGGATCATTATTAGCTTGAGTGGATCATTAATTAATAGCTTTAAGCGGGATGATATTGAAATTTATGTGTCTTTTGTAATTCTGATGGTTAAAGCTCCTATATAAGTTGAACCATTTTCATCAATGAAAGCAAGCTGAGTTTTATTCAGAAAATAAACGAGTTTTATCTCGTCTATCTTAGTGAGAGTGATTCTCCTAAGTTCTTGAGTGATTCAAGAATCCATGAGTTTAATTAATCAAAGGTCCTTTATCCCTTTGTGTGTTTCAACTCTTAGGCTTATCTTCTATTCTTGGAAGTGTGATGTCTATCAATTTTCATTCCATCTTCTTTTATGTTTCCATTTTTTCGTTTTAAATAATTTCTCAAATTTCTTGCTTGTTAGCATTCCAACAACGATAGATCAGTCAAACGAATCGAACGCTGTGGATTCACATCATTTGGTATTCACAGCCTGGCCATCTAGATTTGGAAGAGGAAAGGAAGTTTATTACACAAAGTGTTTAACCGAAGGCCATCCATGTTTAGTTGCATTCGATTACGGAAGCGAAAACAATGTTGTGAACCAAAGTTTGGTGGAGAAACTCCAGTTACCAGCAACCTTTCATCTGGATCAAGCATGGATCAAATTCAGTACATTGCAATGTATGAAAGAAGTATTATGTGATATTGCTCCCATGGACTCTTGTCATCTTCTTTTGGGATGGGCATGGCTTCATTTTAAAACACTCCATCTTGATGAACGTTCCCTTTATTTGAGGCATGAAGGACATCAAAAGAAGCAGAAGTTTATGACACCAAGACAAGTCAGTAAGGATCAACGTAGGCTGAAGGAGAAAACAGAAAAAGAAAGAATAGAAAAAGAAGTAATAGAAACTGCAGAAGGAAGGGAAAATAAAGAAAAAGAAATGGAACTAGAGAGAGTTTATTCGTCAATGTTTTTTCTTCTACAGTTTGTGATGTCACTTTACAGTAAGAAAAGGATAAGCATGTGAAGGAAATACACGAACTTCCATGTTTGAAAAGGAAGCTTGTTCATAGTGCTTTATCATGCATTTGGTCCGTCGATAAGAAGCAAATTCGTCAAACACAACGCATGGAATTATTTATTGTTACATATCAAGGTGGGGTACTGTTGCCAAGAAATGTTATCGACGGATTGCAACCATTGGAAAGTAACAAATATCAAGTTGAATTTGATCCTGGAAGAAGAGAATTAGTTTCAACTTGTGAAAAGATAAAATTCCTTCACAAGATCGTAATAAAAACTTACTTTAAAACTAGTGTCTTAAGATTCGGGACAAATCTTCTCGAAGAAGGAGGGTATGATGTGAATTGCATATGGGTCAAATGGAGGATGACTAATGCGCCGTGTTGATGCAGTTTCTTTTATTTAAACAAGGGCCCAATGCTTTGTAAAATTGGCTGACCAAATTGTGTTTGTGCTTAACCAATTAATGGGCTTTAGTTTTGCTTTATCTTCAAGTTGAAATAAGGGTCCATATGCCAACTTAAGAACCAACCTTTGCAAGATCAAGAGGACCTTTGCTCAAAGTTTGTGGATGACTTTTGGTAGCCTTAAATTCAGTTACAATCAACCATTAAGTAGCGGATCATTATTAGCTTGAGTGGATCATTAATTAATAGCTTTAAGCGGGATGATATTGAAATTTATGTGTCTTTTGTAATTCTGATGGTTAAAGCTCCTATATAAGTTGAACCATTTTCATCAATGAAAGCAAGCTGAGTTTTATTCAGAAAATAAACGAGTTTTATCTCGTCTATCTTAGTGAGAGTGATTCTCCTAAGTTCTTGAGTGATTCAAGAATCCATGAGTTTAATTAATCAAAGGTCCTTTATCCCTTTGTGTGTTTCAACTCTTAGGCTTATCTTCCATTCTTGGAAGTGTGATGTCTATCAATTTTCATTCCATCTTCTTTTATGTTTCCATTTTCTCGTTTTAAATAATTTCTCAAATTTCTTGCTTGTTAGCATTCCAACAACGATAGATCAGTCAAACGAATCGAACGCTGTGGATTCACATCATTTGATATTCAGAGCCTGGCCATCTAGATTTGGAATAGGAAAGGAAGTTTATTACACAAAGTGTTTAACCGAAGGCCATCCATGTTTAGTTGCATTCGGTTACGGACGCAAAAACAATGTTGTGAACCAAAGTTTGGTGGAGAAACTCCAGTTACCAGCAACCTTTCATCTGGATCAAGCATGGATCAAATTCAGTACATTGCAATGTGTGAAAGAGGTATTATGTGATATTGCTCCCATGTACTCTTGTCATCTTCTTTTGGGATGGGCATGGCTTCATTTTAAAATACTCCATCTTGATGAACGTTCCCTTTATTTGAGGCATGAGGGACATCAAAAGAAGTAGAAGTTTATGACACCAAGACAAGTCAGTAAGGATCAACGTAGGCGGAAGGAGAAAACAGAAAAAGAAAGAATAGAAAGAGAACTAATAGAAACTGCAGAAGGAAGGGAAAATAAAGAAAAAGAAATGGAACTAGAGAGAGTTTATTCGTCAATGTTTTTTCTTCTACAGTTTGTGATGTCATTTTACAGCAACAAAAGGATAAGCATGTGAAGGAAATACACGAACTTCCATGTTTGAAAAGGAAGCTTGTTCATAGTGCTTTATCATGCATTTGGTCCGTCGATAAGAAGCAAATTCTTCAAACACAACGCATGGAATTATTTATTGTTACATATCAAGGTGGGGTACTGTTGCCAAGAAATGTTATCGACGGATTGCAACCATTGGAAAGTAACAAATATCAAGTTGAATTTGATCCTGGAAGAAGAGAATTAGTTTCAACTTGTGAAAAGATAAAATTCCTTCACAAGATCGTAATAAAAACTTACTTTAAAACTGGTGTCTTAAGATTCGGGACAAATCTTCTCGAAGAAGGAGGGTATGATGTGAATTGCATATGGGTCAAATGGAGGATGACTAATGCGCCGTGTTGATGCAGTTTCTTTTATTTAAACAAGGGCCCAATGCTTTGTAAAATTGGCTGACCAAATTGTGTTTGTGCTTAACCAATTAATAGGCTTTAGTTTTGCTTTATCTTCAAGTTGAAATAAGGGTCCATATGCCAACTTAAGAACCAACCTTTGGAAGATCAAGAGGACCTTTGCTCAAAGTTTGTGGATGACTTTTGGTAGCCTTAAATTCAGTTACAATGAACCATTAAGTAGCGGATCATTATTAGCTTGAGTGGATCATTAATTAATAGCTTTAAGCGGGATGATATTGAAATTTATGTGTCTTTTGTAATTCTAATGGTTAAAGCTCCTATATAAGTTGAACCATTTTCATCAATGAAGGCAAGCTGAGTTTTATTCAGAAAATAAACGAGTTTTATCTCGTCTATCTTAGTGAGAGTGATTCTCCTAAGTTCTTGAGTGATTCAAGAATCCATGAGTTTAATTAATCAAAGGTCCTTTATCCCTTTGTGTGTTTCAACTCTTAGGCTTATCTTCCATTCTTGGAAGTGTGATGTCTATCAATTTTCATTCCATCTTCTTTTATGTTTCCATTTTCTCGTTTTAAATAATTTCTCAAATTTCTTGCTTGTTAGCATTCCAACAACGATAGATCAGTCAAACGAATCGAACGCTGTGGATTCACATCATTTGGTATTCACAGCCTGACCATCTAGATTTGGAATAGCAAAGGAAGTTTATTACACAAAGTGTTTAACCGAAGGCCATCCATGTTTAGTTGCATTCGATTACGGAAGCGAAAACAATGTTGTGAACCAAAGTTTGGTGGAGAAACTCCAGTTACCAGCAACCTTTCATCTGGATCAAGCATGGATCAAATTCAGTACATTGCAATGTGCGAAAGAGGTATTATGTGATATTGCTCCCATTGACTATTGTCATCTTCTTTTGGGATGGGCATGGCTTCATTTTAAAACACTCCATCTTGATGAACGTTCCCTTTATTTGAGGCATGAGGGACATCAAAAGAAGTAGAAGTTTATGACACCAAGACAAGTCAGTAAGGATCAACGTAGGCTGAAGGAGAAAACAGAAAAAGAAAGAATAGAAAAAGAAGTAATAGAAACTGCAGAAGGAAGGGAAAATAAAGAAAAAGAAATGGAACTAGAGAGAGTTTATTCGTCAATGTTTTTTCTTCTACAGTTTGTGATGTCATTTTACAGCAACAAAAGGATAAGCATGTGAAGGAAATACACGAACTTCCATGTTTGAAAAGGAAGCTTGTTCATAGTGCTTTATCATGCATTTGGTCCGTCGATAAGAAGCAAATTCGTCAAACACAACGCATGGAATTATTTATTGTTACATATCAAGGTGGGGTACTATTGCCAAGAAATGTTATCGACGGATTGCAACCATTGGAAAGTAACAAATATCAAGTTGAATTTGATCCTGGAAGAAGAGAATTAGTTTCAACTTGTGAAAAGATAAAATTCCTTCACAAGATCGTAATAAAAACTTACTTTAAAACTAGTGTCTTAAGATTCGGGACAAATCTTCTCGAAGAAGGAGGGTATGATGTGAATTGCATATGGGTCAAATGGAGGATGACTAATGCGCCGTGTTGATGCAGTTTCTTTTATTTAAACAAGGGCCCAATGCTTTGTAAAATTGGCTGACCAAATTGTGTTTGTGCTTAACCAATTAATAGGCTTTAGTTTTGCTTTATCTTCAAGTTGAAATAAGGGTCCATATGCCAACTTAAGAACCAACCTTTGGAAGATCAAGAGGACCTTTGCTCAAAGTTTGTGGATGACTTTTGGTAGCCTTAAATTCAGTTACAATGAACCATTAAGTAGCGGATCATTATTAGCTTGAGTGGATCATTAATTAATAGCTTTAAGCGGGATGATATTGAAATTTATGTGTCTTTTGTAATTCTCATGGTTAAAGCTCCTATATAAGTTGAACCATTTTCATCAATGAAGGCAAGCTGAGTTTTATTCAGAAAATAAACGAGTTTTATCTCGTCTATCTTAGTGAGAGTGATTCTCCTAAGTTCTTGAGTGATTCAAGAATCCATGAGTTTAATTAATCAAAGGTCCTTTATCCCTTTGTGTGTTTCAACTCTTAGGCTTATCTTCCATTCTTGGAAGTGTGATGTCTATCAATTTTCATTCCATCTTCTTTTATGTTTCCATTTTCTCGTTTTAAATAATTTCTCAAATTTCTTGCTTGTTAGCATTCCAACAACGATAGATCAGTCAAACGAATCGAACGCTGTGGATTCACATCATTTGGTATTCACAGCCTGACCATCTAGATTTGGAATAGCAAAGGAAGTTTATTACACAAAGTGTTTAACCGAAGGCCATCCATGTTTAGTTGCATTCGATTACGGAAGCGAAAACAATGTTGTGAACCAAAGTTTGGTGGAGAAACTCCAGTTACCAGCAACCTTTCATCTGGATCAAGCATGGATCAAATTCAGTACATTGCAATGTGCGAAAGAGGTATTATGTGATATTGCTCCCATTGACTATTGTCATCTTCTTTTGGGATGGGCATGGCTTCATTTTAAAACACTCCATCTTGATGAACGTTCCCTTTATTTGAGGCATGAGGGACATCAAAAGAAGTAGAAGTTTATGACACCAAGACAAGTCAGTAAGGATCAACGTAGGCTGAAGGAGAAAACAGAAAAAGAAAGAATAGAAAAAGAAGTAATAGAAACTGCAGAAGGAAGGGAAAATAAAGAAAAAGAAATGGAACTAGAGAGAGTTTATTCGTCAATGTTTTTTCTTCTACAGTTTGTGATGTCATTTTACAGCAACAAAAGGATAAGCATGTGAAGGAAATACACGAACTTCCATGTTTGAAAAGGAAGCTTGTTCATAGTGCTTTATCATGCATTTGGTCCGTCGATAAGAAGCAAATTCTTCAAACACAACGCATGGAATTATTTATTGTTACATATCAAGGTGGGGTACTGTTGCCAAGAAATGTTATCGACGGATTGCAACCATTGGAAAGTAACAAATATCAAGTTGAATTTGATCCTGGAAGAAGAGAATTAGTTTCAACTTGTGAAAAGATAAAATTCCTTCACAAGATCGTAATAAAAACTTACTTTAAAACTAGTGTCTTAAGATTCGGGACAAATCTTCTCGAAGAAGGAGGGTATGATGTGAATTGCATATGGGTCAAATGGAGGATGACTAATGCGCCGTGTTGATGCAGTTTCTTTTATTTAAACAAGGGCCCAATGCTTTGTAAAATTGGCTGACCAAATTGTGTTTGTGCTTAACCAATTAATAGGCTTTAGTTTTGCTTTATCTTCAAGTTGAAATAAGGGTCCATATGCCAACTTAAGAACCAACCTTTGGAAGATCAAGAGGACCTTTGCTCAAAGTTTGTGGATGACTTTTGGTAGCCTTAAATTCAGTTACAATCAACCATTAAGTAGCGGATCATTATTAGCTTGAGTGGATCATTAATTAATAGCTTTAAGCGGGATGATATTGAAATTTATGTGTCTTTTGTAATTCTAATGGTTAAAGCTCCTATATAAGTTGAACCATTTTCATCAATGAAGGCAAGCTGAGTTTTATTCAGAAAATAAACGAGTTTTATCTCGTCTATCTTAGTGAGAGTGATTCTCCTAAGTTCTTGAGTGATTCAAGAATCCATGAGTTTAATTAATCAAAGGTCCTTTATCCCTTTGTGTGTTTCAACTCTTAGGCTTATCTTCCATTCTTGGAAGTGTGATGTCTATCAATTTTCATTCCATCTTCTTTTATGTTTCCATTTTCTCGTTTTAAATAATTTCTCAAATTTCTTGCTTGTTAGCATTCCAACAACGATAGATCAGTCAAACGAATCGAACGCTGTGGATTCACATCATTTGGTATTCACAGCCTGACCATCTAGATTTGGAATAGCAAAGGAAGTTTATTACACAAAGTGTTTAACCGAAGGCCATCCATGTTTAGTTGCATTCGATTACGGAAGCGAAAACAATGTTGTGAACCAAAGTTTGGTGGAGAAACTCCAGTTACCAGCAACCTTTCATCTGGATCAAGCATGGATCAAATTCAGTACATTGCAATGTGCGAAAGAGGTATTATGTGATATTGCTCCCATTGACTATTGTCATCTTCTTTTGGGATGGGCATGGCTTCATTTTAAAACACTCCATCTTGATGAACGTTCCCTTTATTTGAGGCATGAGGGACATCAAAAGAAGTAGAAGTTTATGACACCAAGACAAGTCAGTAAGGATCAACGTAGGCTGAAGGAGAAAACAGAAAAAGAAAGAATAGAAAAAGAAGTAATAGAAACTGCAGAAGGAAGGGAAAATAAAGAAAAAGAAATGGAACTAGAGAGAGTTTATTCGTCAATGTTTTTTCTTCTACAGTTTGTGATGTCATTTTACAGCAACAAAAGGATAAGCATGTGAAGGAAATACACGAACTTCCATGTTTGAAAAGGAAGCTTGTTCATAGTGCTTTATCATGCATTTGGTCCGTCGATAAGAAGCAAATTCGTCAAACACAACGCATGGAATTATTTATTGTTACATATCAAGGTGGGGTACTATTGCCAAGAAATGTTATCGACGGATTGCAACCATTGGAAAGTAACAAATATCAAGTTGAATTTGATCCTGGAAGAAGAGAATTAGTTTCAACTTGTGAAAAGATAAAATTCCTTCACAAGATCGTAATAAAAACTTACTTTAAAACTAGTGTCTTAAGATTCGGGACAAATCTTCTCGAAGAAGGAGGGTATGATGTGAATTGCATATGGGTCAAATGGAGGATGACTAATGCGCCGTGTTGATGCAGTTTCTTTTATTTAAACAAGGGCCCAATGCTTTGTAAAATTGGCTGACCAAATTGTGTTTGTGCTTAACCAATTAATGGGCTTTAGTTTTGCTTTATCTTCAAGTTGAAATAAGGGTCCATATGCCAACTTAAGAACCAACCTTTGGAAGATCAAGAGGACCTTTGCTCAAAGTTTGTGGATGACTTTTGGTAGCCTTAAATTCAGTTACAATCAACCATTAAGTAGCGGATCATTATTAGCTTGAGTGGATCATTAATCAATAGCTTTAGGCGGGATGATATTGAAATTTATGTGTCTTTTGTAATTCTGAAGGTTAAAGCTCCTATATAAGTTGAACCATTTTCATCAATGAAGGCAAGCTGAGTTTTATTCAGAAAATAAACGAGTTTTATCTCATCTACCTTAGTGAGAGTGATTCTCCTAAGTTCTTGAGTGATTCAAGAATCCATGAGTTTAATTAATCAAAGGTCCTTTATCCTTTTGTGTGTTTCAACTCTTAGGCTTATCTTCCATTCTTGGAAGTGTGATGTCTATCAATTTTCATTCCATCTTCTTTTATGTTTCCATTTTCTCGTTTTAAATAATTTCTCAAATTTCTTGCTTTTTAGCATTCCAACAACGATAGATCAGTCAAACGAATCGAACGCTGTGGATTCACATCATTTGGTATTCAGAGCCTGGCCATCTAGATTTGGAATAGGAAAGGAAGTTTATTACACAAAGTGTTTAACCGAAGGCCATCCATGTTTAGTTGCATTCGGTTACGGACGCAAAAACAATGTTGTGAACCAAAGTTTGGTGGAGAAACTCCAGTTACCAGCAACCTTTCATCTGGATCAAGCATGGATCAAATTCAGTACATTGCAATGTGTGAAAGAGGTATTATGTGATATTGCTCCCATGTACTCTTGTCATCTTCTTTTGGGATGGGCATGGCTTCATTTTAAAATACTCCATCTTGATGAACGTTCCCTTTATTTGAGGCATGAGGGACATCAAAAGAAGTAGAAGTTTATGACACCAAGACAAGTCAGTAAGGATCAACGTAGGCTGAAGGAGAAAACAGAAAAAGAAAGAATAGAAAGAGAACTAATAGAAACTGCAGAAGGAAGGGAAAATAAAGAAAAAGAAATGGAACTAGAGAGAGTTTATTCGTCAATGTTTTTTCTTCTACAGTTTGTGATGTCATTTTACAGCAACAAAAGGATAAGCATGTGAAGGAAATACACGAACTTCCATGTTTGAAAAGGAAGCTTGTTCATAGTGCTTTATCATGCATTTGGTCCGTCGATAAGAAGCAAATTCTTCAAACACAACGCATGGAATTATTTATTGTTACATATCAAGGTGGGGTACTGTTGCCAAGAAATGTTATCGACGGATTGCAACCATTGGAAAGTAACAAATATCAAGTTGAATTTGATCCTGGAAGAAGAGAATTAGTTTCAACTTGTGAAAAGATAAAATTCCTTCACAAGATCGTAATAAAAACTTACTTTAAAACTAGTGTCTTAAGATTCGGGACAAATCTTCTCGAAGAAGGAGGGTATGATGTGAATTGCATATGGGTCAAATGGAGGATGACTAATGCGCCGTGTTGATGCAGTTTCTTTTATTTAAACAAGGGCCCAATGCTTTGTAAAATTGGCTGACCAAATTGTGTTTGTGCTTAACCAATTAATAGGCTTTAGTTTTGCTTTATCTTCAAGTTGAAATAAGGGTCCATATGCCAACTTAAGAACCAACCTTTGGAAGATCAAGAGGACCTTTGCTCAAAGTTTGTGGATGACTTTTGGTAGCCTTAAATTCAGTTACAATCAACCATTAAGTAGCGGATCATTATTAGCTTGAGTGGATCATTAATTAATAGCTTTAAGCGGGATGATATTGAAATTTATGTGTCTTTTGTAATTCTAATGGTTAAAGCTCCTATATAAGTTGAACCATTTTCATCAATGAAGGCAAGCTGAGTTTTATTCAGAAAATAAACGAGTTTTATCTCGTCTATCTTAGTGAGAGTGATTCTCCTAAGTTCTTGAGTGATTCAAGAATCCATGAGTTTAATTAATCAAAGGTCCTTTATCCCTTTGTGTGTTTCAACTCTTAGGCTTATCTTCCATTCTTGGAAGTGTGATGTCTATCAATTTTCATTCCATCTTCTTTTATGTTTCCATTTTCTCGTTTTAAATAATTTCTCAAATTTCTTGCTTGTTAGCATTCCAACAACGATAGATCAGTCAAACGAATCGAACGCTGTGGATTCACATCATTTGGTATTCATAGCCTGACCATCTAGATTTGGAATAGCAAAGGAAGTTTATTACACAAAGTGTTTAACCGAAGGCCATCCATGTTTAGTTGCATTCGATTACGGAAGCGAAAACAATGTTGTGAACCAAAGTTTGGTGGAGAAACTCCAGTTACCAGCAACCTTTCATCTGGATCAAGCATGGATCAAATTCAGTACATTGCAATGTGCGAAAGAGGTATTATGTGATATTGCTCCCATTGACTATTGTCATCTTCTTTTGGGATGGGCATGGCTTCATTTTAAAACACTCCATCTTGATGAACGTTCCCTTTATTTGAGGCATGAGGGACATCAAAAGACGTAGAAGTTTATGACACCAAGACAAGTCAGTAAGGATCAACGTAGGCTGAAGGAGAAAACAGAAAAAGAAAGAATAGAAAAAGAAGTAATAGAAACTGCAGAAGGAAGGGAAAATAAAGAAAAAGAAATGGAACTAGAGAGAGTTTATTCGTCAATGTTTTTTCTTCTACAGTTTGTGATGTCATTTTACAGCAACAAAAGGATAAGCATGTGAAGGAAATACACGAACTTCCATGTTTGAAAAGGAAGCTTGTTCATAGTGCTTTATCATGCATTTGGTCCGTCGATAAGAAGCAAATTCGTCAAACACAACGCATGGAATTATTTATTGTTACATATCAAGGTGGGGTACTATTGCCAAGAAATGTTATCGACGGATTGCAACCATTGGAAAGTAACAAATATCAAGTTGAATTTGATCCTGGAAGAAGAGAATTAGTTTCAACTTGTGAAAAGATAAAATTCCTTCACAAGATCGTAATAAAAACTTACTTTAAAACTAGTGTCTTAAGATTCGGGACAAATCTTCTCGAAGAAGGAGGGTATGATGTGAATTGCATATGGGTCAAATGGAGGATGACTAATGCGCCGTGTTGATGCAGTTTCTTTTATTTAAACAAGGGCCCAATGCTTTGTAAAATTGGCTGACCAAATTGTGTTTGTGCTTAACCAATTAATGGGCTTTAGTTTTGCTTTATCTTCAAGTTGAAATAAGGGTCCATATGCCAACTTAAGAACCAACCTTTGGAAGATCAAGAGGACCTTTGCTCAAAGTTTGTGGATGACTTTTGGTAGCCTTAAATTCAGTTACAATCAACCATTAAGTAGCGGATCATTATTAGCTTGAGTGGATCATTAATCAATAGCTTTAGGCGGGATGATATTGAAATTTATGTGTCTTTTGTAATTCTGAAGGTTAAAGCTCCAATATAAGTTGAACCATTTTCATCAATGAAGGCAAGCTGAGTTTTATTCAGAAAATAAACGAGTTTTATCTCATCTACCTTAGTGAGAGTGATTCTCCTAAGTTCTTGAGTGATTCAAGAATCCATGAGTTTAATTAATCAAAGGTCCTTTATCCTTTTGTGTGTTTCAACTCTTAGGCTTATCTTCCATTCTTGGAAGTGTGATGTCTATCAATTTTCATTCCATCTTCTTTTATGTTTCCATTTTCTCGTTTTAAATAATTTCTCAAATTTCTTGCTTGTTAGCATTCCAACAACGATAGATCAGTCAAACGAATCGAACGCTGTGGATTCACATCATTTGGTATTCAGAGCCTGGCCATCTAGATTTGGAATAGGAAAGGAAGTTTATTACACAAAGTGTTTAACCGAAGGCCATCCATGTTTAGTTGCATTCGGTTACGGACGCAAAACCAATGTTGTGAACCAAAGTTTGGTGGAGAAACTCCAGTTACCAGCAACCTTTCATCTGGATCAAGCATGGATCAAATTCAGTACATTGCAATGTGTGAAAGAGGTATTATGTGATATTGCTCCCATGTACTCTTGTCATCTTCTTTTGGGATGGGCATGGCTTTATTTTAAAATACTCCATCTTGATGAACGTTCCCTTTATTTGAGGCATGAGGGACATCAAAAGAAGTAGAAGTTTATGACACCAAGACAAGTCAGTAAGGATCAACGTAGGCGGAAGGAGAAAACAGAAAAAGAAAGAATAGAAAGAGAACTAATAGAAACTGCAGAAGGAAGGGAAAATAAAGAAAAAGAAATGGAACTAGAGAGAGTTTATTCGTCAATGTTTTTTCTTCTACAGTTTGTGATGTCATTTTACAGCAACAAAAGGATAAGCATGTGAAGGAAATACACGAACTTCCATGTTTGAAAAGGAAGCTTGTTCATAGTGCTTTATCATGCATTTGGTCCGTCGATAAGAAGCAAATTCGTCAAACACAACGCATGGAATTATTTATTGTTACATATCAAGGTGGGGTACTGTTGCCAAGAAATGTTATCGACGGATTGCAACCATTGGAAAGTAACAAATATCAAGTTGAATTTGATCCTGGAAGAAGAGAATTAGTTGCAACTTGTGAAAAGATAAAATTCCTTCACAAGATCGTAATAAAATCTTACTTTAAAACTAGTGTCTTAAGATTCGGGACAAATCTTCTCGAAGAAGGAGGGTATGATGTGAATTGCATATGGGTCAAATGGAGGATGACTAATGCGCCGTGTTGATGCAGTTTCTTTTATTTAAACAAGGGCCCAATGCTTTGTAAAATTGGCTGACCAAATTGTGTTTGTGCTTAACCAATTAATGGGCTTTAGTTTTGCTTTATCTTCAAGTTGAAATAAGGGTCCATATGCCAACTTAAGAACCAACCTTTGGAAGATCAAGAGGACCTTTGCTCAAAGTTTGTGGATGACTTTTGGTAGCCTTAAATTCAGTTACAATCAACCATTAAGTAGCGGATCATTATTAGCTTGAATGGATCATTAATTAATAGCTTTAAGCGGGATGATATTGAAATTTATGTGTATTTTGTAATTCTAATGGTTAAAGCTCCTATATAAGTTGAACCATTTTCATCAATGAAGGCAAGCTGAGTTTTATTCAGAAAATAAACGAGTTTTATCTCGTCTATCTTAGTAAGAGTGATTCTCCTAAGTTCTTGAGTGATTCAAGAATCCATGAGTTTAATTAATCAAAGGTCCTTTATCCCTTTGTGTGTTTCAACTCTTAGGCTTATCTTCCATTCTTGGAAGTGTGATGTCTATCAATTTTCATTCCATCTTCTTTTATGTTTCCATTTTCTCGTTTTAAATAATTTCTCAAATTTCTTGCTTGTTAGCATTCCAACAACGATAGATCAGTCAAACGAATCGAACGCTGTGGATTCACATCATTTGGTATTCAGAGCCTGGCCATCTAGATTTGGAATAGGAAAGGAAGTTTATTACACAAAGTGTTTAACCGAAGGCCATCCATGTTTAGTTGCATACGGTTACGGACGCAAAACCAATGTTGTGAACCAAAGTTTGGTGGAGAAACTCCAGTTACCAGCAACCTTTCATCTGGATCAAGCATGGATCAAATTCAGTACATTGCAATGTGTGAAAGAGGTATTATGTGATATTGCTCCCATGTACTTTTGTCATCTTCTTTTGGGATGGGCATGGCTTTATTTTAAAATACTCCATCTTGATGAACGTTCCCTTTATTTGAGGCATGAGGGACATCAAAAGAAGTAGAAGTTTATGACACCAAGACAAGTCAGTAAGGATCAACGTAGGCGGAAGGATAAAACAGAAAAAGAAAGAATAGAAAGAGAACTAATAGAAACTGCAGAAGGAAGGGAAAATAAAGAAAAAGAAATGGAACTAGAGAGAGTTTATTCGTCAATGTTTTTTCTTCTACAGTTTGTGATGTCATTTTACAGCAACAAAAGGATAAGCATGTGAAGGAAATACACGAACTTCCATGTTTGAAAAGGAAGCTTGTTCATAGTGCTTTATCATGCATTTGGTCCGTCGATAAGAAGCAAATTCGTCAAACACAACGCATGAAATTATTTATTGTTACATATCAAGGTGGGGTACTGTTGCCAAGAAATGTTATCGACGGATTGCAACCATTGGAAAGTAACAAATATCAAGTTGAATTTGATCCTGGAAGAAGAGAATTAGTTGCAACTTGTGAAAAGATAAAATTCCTTCACAAGATCGTAATAAAATCTTACTTTAAAACTAGTGTCTTAAGATTCGGGACAAATCTTCTCGAAGAAGGAGGGTATGATGTGAATTGCATATGGGTCAAATGGAGGATGACTAATGCGCCGTGTTGATGCAGTTTCTTTTATTTAAACAAGGGCCCAATGCTTTGTAAAATTGGCTGACCAAATTGTGTTTGTGCTTAACCAATTAATGGGCTTTAGTTTTGCTTTATCTTCAAGTTGAAATAAGGGTCCATATGCCAACTTAAGAACCAACCTTTGGAAGATCAAGAGGACCTTTGCTCAAAGTTTGTGGATGACTTTTGGTAGCCTTAAATTCAGTTACAATCAACCATTAAGTAGCGGATCATTATTAGCTTGAATGGATCATTAATTAATAGCTTTAAGCGGGATGATATTGAAATTTATGTGTCTTTTGTAATTCTAATGGTTAAAGCTCCTATATAAGTTGAACCATTTTCATCAATGAAGGCAAGCTGAGTTTTATTCAGAAAATAAACGAGTTTTATCTCGTCTATCTTAGTGAGAGTGATTCTCCTAAGTTCTTGAGTGATTCAAGAATCCATGAGTTTAATTAATCAAAGGTCCTTTATCCCTTTGTGTGTTTCAACTCTTAGGCTTATCTTCCATTCTTGGAAGTGTGATGTCTATCAATTTTCATTCCATCTTCTTTTATGTTTCCATTTTCTCGTTTTAAATAATTTCTCAAATTTCTTGCTTGTTAGCATTCCAACAACGATAGATCAGTCAAACGAATCGAACGCTGTGGATTCACATCATTTGGTATTCAGAGCCTGGCCATCTAGATTTGGAATAGGAAAGGAAGTTTATTACACAAAGTGTTTAACCGAAGGCCATCCATGTTTAGTTGCATTCGATTACGGACGCAAAACCAATGTTGTGAACCAAAGTTTGGTGGAGAAACTCCAGTTACCAGCAACCTTTCATCTGGATCAAGCATGGATCAAATTCAGTACATTGCAATGTGTGAAAGAGGTATTATGTGATATTGCTCCCATGTACTCTTGTCATCTTCTTTTGGGATGGGCATGGCTTTATTTTAAAATACTCCATCTTGATGAACGTTCCCTTTATTTGAGGCATGAGGGACATCAAAAGAAGTAGAAGTTTATGACACCAAGACAAGTCAGTAAGGATCAACGTAGGCGGAAGGAGAAAACAGAAAAAGAAAGAATAGAAAGAGAACTAATAGAAACTGCAGAAGGAAGGGAAAATAAAGAAAAAGAAATGGAACTAGAGAGAGTTTATTCGTCAATGTTTTTTCTTCTACAGTTTGTGATGTCATTTTACAGCAACAAAAGGATAAGCATGTGAAGGAAATACACGAACTTCCATGTTTGAAAAGGAAGCTTGTTCATAGTGCTTTATCATGCATTTGGTCCGTCGATAAGAAGCAAATTCGTCAAACACAACGCATGGAATTATTTATTGTTACATATCAAGGTGGGGTACTGTTGCCAAGAAATGTTATCGACGGATTGCAACCATTGGAAAGTAACAAATATCAAGTTGAATTTGATCCTGGAAGAAGAGAATTAGTTTCAACTTGTGAAAAGATAAAATTCCTTCACAAGATCGTAATAAAATCTTACTTTAAAACTAGTGTCTTAAGATTCGGGACAAATCTTCTCGAAGAAGGAGGGTATGATGTGAATTGCATATGGGTCAAATGGAGGATGACTAATGCGCCGTGTTGATGCAGTTTCTTTTATTTAAACAAGGGCCCAATGCTTTGTAAAATTGGCTGACCAAATTGTGTTTGTGCTTAACCAATTAATGGGCTTTAGTTTTGCTTTATCTTCAAGTTGAAATAAGGGTCCATATGCCAACTTAAGAACCAACCTTTGGAAGATCAAGAGGACCTTTGCTCAAAGTTTGTGGATGACTTTTGGTAGCCTTAAATTCAGTTACAATCAACCATTAAGTAGCGGATCATTATTAGCTTGAATGGATCATTAATTAATAGCTTTAAGCGGGATGATATTGAAATTTATGTGTCTTTTGTAATTCTAATGGTTAAAGCTCCTATATAAGTTGAACCATTTTCATCAATGAAGGCAAGCTGAGTTTTATTCAAAAATAAACGAGTTTTATCTCCTCTATCTTAGTAAGAGTGATTCTCCTAAGTTCTTGAGTGATTCAAGAATCCATGAGTTTAATTAATCAAAGGTCCTTTATCCCTTTGTGTGTTTCAACTCTTAGGCTTATCTTCCATTCTTGGAAGTGTGATGTCTATCAATTTTCATTCCATCTTCTTTTATGTTTCCATTTTCTCGTTTTAAATAATTTCTCAAATTTCTTGCTTGTTAGGATTCCAACAACGATAGATCAGTCAAACGAATCGAACGCTGTGGATTCACATCATTTGGTATTCACATCCTGGCCATCTAGATTTGGAATAGGAAAGGAAGTTTATTACACAAAGTGTTTAACCGAAGGCCATCCATGTTTAGTTGCATTCGATTACGGAAGCGAAAACAATGTTGTGAACCAAAGTTTGGTGGAGAAACTCCAGTTACCAGCAACCTTTCATCTGGATCAAGCATGGATCAAATTCAGTACATTGCAATGTGCGAAAGAGGTATTATGTGATATTGCTCCCATTGACTATTGTCATCTTCTTTTGGGATGGGCATGGCTTCATTTTAAAACACTCCATCTTGATGAACGTTCCCTTTATTTGAGGCATGAGGGACATCAAAAGAAGTAGAAGTTTATGACACCAAGACAAGTCAGTAAGGATCAACGTAGGCTGAAGGAGAAAACAGAAAAAGAAAGAATAGAAAAAGAAGTAATAGAAACTTCAGAAGGAAGGGAAAATAAAGAAAAAGAAATGGAACTAGAGAGAGTTTATTCGTCAATGTTTTTTCTTCTATAGTTTGTGATGTCATTTTACAGCAACAAAAGGATAAGCATGTGAAGGAAATACACGAACTTCCATGTTTGAAAAGGAAGCTTGTTAATAGTGCTTTATCATGCATTTGGTCTGTCGATAAGAAGCAAATTCGTCAAACACAACGCATGGAATTATTTATTGTTACATATCAAGGTGGGGTACTGTTGCCAAGAAATGTTATCGACGGATTGCAACCATTGGAAAGTAACAAATATCAAGTTGAATTTGATCCTGGAAGAAGAGAATTAGTTTCAACTTGTGAAAAGATAAAATTCCTTCACAAGATCGTAATAAAAACTTACTTTAAAACTAGTGTCTTAAGATTCGGGACAAATCTTCTCGAAGAAGGAGGGTATGATGTGAATTGCATATGGGTCAAATGGAGGATGACTAATGCGCCGTGTTGATGCAGTTTCTTTTATTTAAACAAGGGCCCAATGCTTTGTAAAATTGGCTGACCAAATTGTGTTTGTGCTTAACCAATTAATGGGCTTTAGTTTTGCTTTATCTTCAAGTTGAAATAAGGGTCCATATGCCAACTTAAGAACCAACCTTTGGAAGATCAAGAGGACCTTTGCTCAAAGTTTGTGGATGACTTTTGGTAGCCTTAAATTCAGTTACAATCAACCATTAAGTAGCGGATCATTATTAGCTTGAATGGATCATTAATTAATAGCTTTAAGCGGGATGATATTGAAATTTATGTGTCTTTTGTAATTCTAATGGTTAAAGCTCCTATATAAGTTGAACCATTTTCATCAATGAAGGCAAGCTGAGTTTTATTCAGAAAATAAACGAGTTTTATCTCGTCTATCTTAGTGAGAGTGATTCTCCTAAGTTCTTGAGTGATTCAAGAATCCATGAGTTTAATTAATCAAAGGTCCTTTATCCCTTTGTGTGTTTCAACTCTTAGGCTTATCTTCCATTCTTGGAAGTGTGATGTCTATCAATTTTCATTCCATCTTCTTTTATGTTTCCATTTTCTCGTTTTAAATAATTTCTCAAATTTCTTGCTTGTTAGCATTCCAACAACGATAGATCAGTCAAACGAATCGAACGCTGTGGATTCACATCATTTTGTATTCACATCCTGTCCATCTAGATTTGGAATAGGAAAGGAAGTTTATTACACAAAGTGTTTAACCGAAGGCCATCCATGTTTAGTTGCATTCGATTACGGAAGCGAAAACAATGTTGTGAACCAAAGTTTGGTGGAGAAACTCCAGTTACCAGCAACCTTTCATCTGGATCAAGCATGGATCAAATTCAGTACATTGCAATGTGCGGAAGAGGTATTATGTGATATTGCTCCCATGGACTATTGTCATCTTCTTTTGGGATGGGCATGGCTTCATTTTAAAACACTCCATCTTGATGAACGTTCCCTTTATTTGAGGCATGAGGGACATCAAAAGAAGTAGAAGTTTATGACACCAAGACAAGTCAGTAAGGATCAACGTAGGCTGAAGGAGAAAACAGAAAAAGAAAGAATAGAAAAAGAAGTAATAGAAAGTTCAGAAGGAAGGGAAAATAAAGAAAAAGAAATGGAACTAGAGAGAGTTTATTCGTCAATGTTTTTTCTTCTATAGTTTGTGATGTCATTTTACAGCAACAAAAGGATAAGCATGTGAAGGAAATACACGAACTTCCATGTTTGAAAAGGAAGCTTGTTCATAGTGCTTTATCATGCATTTGGTCTGTCGATAAGAAGCAAATTCGTCAAACACAACGCATGGAATTATTTATTGTTACATATCAAGGTGGGGTACTGTTGCCAAGAAATGTTATCGACGGATTGCAACCATTGGAAAGTAACAAATATCAAGTTGAATTTGATCCTGGAAGAAGAGAATTAGTTTCAACTTGTGAAAAGATAAAATTCCTTCACAAGATCGTAATAAAAACTTACTTTAAAACTAGTGTCTTAAGATTCGGGACAAATCTTCTCGAAGAAGGAGGGTATGATGTGAATTGCATATGGGTCAAATGGAGGATGACTAATGCGCCGTGTTGATGCAGTTTCTTTTATTTAAACAAGGGCCCAATGCTTTGTAAAATTGGCTGACCAAATTGTGTTTGTGCTTAACCAATTAATGGGCTTTAGTTTTGCTTTATCTTCAAGTTGAAATAAGGGTCCATATGCCAACTTAAGAACCAACCTTTGGAAGATCAAGAGGACCTTTGCTCAAAGTTTGTGGATGACTTTTGGTAGCCTTAAATTCAGTTACAATCAACCATTAAGTAGCGGATCATTATTAGCTTGAATGGATCATTAATTAATAGCTTTAAGCGGGATGATATTGAAATTTATGTGTCTTTTGTAATTCTAATGGTTAAAGCTCCTATATAAGTTGAACCATTTTCATCAATGAAGGCAAGCTGAGTTTTATTCAGAAAATAAACGAGTTTTATCTCGTCTATCTTAGTGAGAGTGATTCTCCTAAGTTCTTGAGTGATTCAAGAATCCATGAGTTTAATTAATCAAAGGTCCTTTATCCCTTTGTGTGTTTCAACTCTTAGGCTTATCTTCCATTCTTGGAAGTGTGATGTCTATCAATTTTCATTCCATCTTCTTTTATGTTTCCATTTTCTCGTTTTAAATAATTTCTCAAATTTCTTGCTTGTTAGCATTCCAACAACGATAGATCAGTCAAACGAATCGAACGCTGTGGATTCACATCATTTGGTATTCACATCCTGGCCATCTAGATTTGGAATAGGAAAGGAAGTTTATTACACAAAGTGTTTAACCGAAGGCCATCCATGTTTAGTTGCATTCGATTACGGAAGCGAAAACAATGTTGTGAACCAAAGTTTGGTGGAGAAACTCCAGTTACCAGCAACCTTTCATCTGGATCAAGCATGGATCAAATTCAGTACATTGCAATGTGCGGAAGAGGTATTATGTGATATTGCTCCCATGGACTCTTGTCATCTTCTTTTGGGATGGGCATGGCTTCATTTTAAAACACTCCATCTTGATGAACGTTCCCTTTATTTGAGGCATGAGGGACATCAAAAGAAGTAGAAGTTTATGACACCAAGACAAGTCAGTAAGGATCAACGTAGGCTGAAGGAGAAAACAGAAAAAGAAAGAATAGAAAAAGAAGTAATAGAAACTGCAGAAGGAAGGGAAAATAAAGAAAAAGAAATGGAACTAGAGAGAGTTTATTCGTCAATGTTTTTTCTTCTACAGTTTGTGATGTCATTTTACAGCAACAAAAGGATAAGCATGTGAAGGAAATACACGAACTTCCATGTTTGAAAAGGAAGCTTGTTCATAGTGCTTTATCATGCATTTGGTCCGTCGATAAGAAGCAAATTCGTCAAACACAACGCATGGAATTATTTATTGTTACATATCAAGGTGGGGTACTGTTGCCAAGAAATGTTATCGACGGATTGCAACCATTGGAAAGTAACAAATATCAAGTTGAATTTGATCCTGGAAGAAGAGAATTAGTTTCAACTTGTGAAAAGATAAAATTCCTTCACAAGATCGTAATAAAAACTTACTTTAAAACTAGTGTCTTAAGATTCGGGACAAATCTTCTCGAAGAAGGAGGGTATGATGTGAATTGCATATGGGTCAAATGGAGGATGACTAATGCGCCGTGTTGATGCAGTTTCTTTTATTTAAACAAGGGCCCAATGCTTTGTAAAATTGGCTGACCAAATTGTGTTTGTGCTTAACCAATTAATGGGCTTTAGTTTTGCTTTATCTTCAAGTTGAAATAAGGGTCCATATGCCAACTTAAGAACCAACCTTTGGAAGATCAAGAGGACCTTTGCTCAAAGTTTGTGGATGACTTTTGGTAGCCTTAAATTCAGTTACAATCAACCATTAAGTAGCGGATCATTATTAGCTTGAATGGATCATTAATTAATAGCTTTAAGCGGGATGATATTGAAATTTATGTGTCTTTTGTAATTCTAATGGTTAAAGCTCCTATATAAGTTGAACCATTTTCATCAATGAAGGCAAGCTGAGTTTTATTCAGAAAATAAACGAGTTTTATCTCGTCTATCTTAGTGAGAGTGATTCTCCTAAGTTCTTGAGTGATTCAAGAATCCATGAGTTTAATTAATCAAAGGTCCTTTATCCCTTTGTGTGTTTCAACTCTTAGGCTTATCTTCCATTCTTGGAAGTGTGATGTCTATCAATTTTCATTCCATCTTCTTTTATGTTTCCATTTTCTCGTTTTAAATAATTTCTCAAATTTCTTGCTTGTTAGCATTCCAACAACGATAGATCAGTCAAACGAATCGAACGCTGTGGATTCACATCATTTGGTATTCACATCCTGGCCATCTAGATTTGGAATAGGAAAGGAAGTTTATTACACAAAGTGTTTAACCGAAGGCCATCCATGTTTAGTTGCATTCGATTACGGAAGCGAAAACAATGTTGTGAACCAAAGTTTGGTGGAGAAACTCCAGTTACCAGCAACCTTTCATCTGGATCAAGCATGGATCAAATTCAGTACATTGCAATGTGCGGAAGAGGTATTATGTGATATTGCTCCCATGGACTCTTGTCATCTTCTTTTGGGATGGGCATGGCTTCATTTTAAAACACTCCATCTTGATGAACGTTCCCTTTATTTGAGGCATGAGGGACATCAAAAGAAGTAGAAGTTTATGACACCAAGACAAGTCAGTAAGGATCAACGTAGGCTGAAGGAGAAAACAGAAAAAGAAAGAATAGAAAAAGAAGTAATAGAAACTGCAGAAGGAAGGGAAAATAAAGAAAAAGAAATGGAACTAGAGAGAGTTTATTCGTCAATGTTTTTTCTTCTACAGTTTGTGATGTCATTTTACAGCAACAAAAGGATAAGCATGTGAAGGAAATACACGAACTTCCATGTTTGAAAAGGAAGCTTGTTCATAGTGCTTTATCATGCATTTGGTCCGTCGATAAGAAGCAAATTCGTCAAACACAACGCATGGAATTATTTATTGTTACATATCAAGGTGGGGTACTGTTGCCAAGAAATGTTATCGACGGATTGCAACCATTGGAAAGTAACAAATATCAAGTTGAATTTGATCCTGGAAGAAGAGAATTAGTTTCAACTTGTGAAAAGATAAAATTCCTTCACAAGATCGTAATAAAAACTTACTTTAAAACTAGTGTCTTAAGATTCGGGACAAATCTTCTCGAAGAAGGAGGGTATGATGTGAATTGCATATGGGTCAAATGGAGGATGACTAATGCGCCGTGTTGATGCAGTTTCTTTTATTTAAACAAGGGCCCAATGCTTTGTAAAATTGGCTGACCAAATTGTGTTTGTGCTTAACCAATTAATGGGCTTTAGTTTTGCTTTATCTTCAAGTTGAAATAAGGGTCCATATGCCAACTTAAGAACCAACCTTTGGAAGATCAAGAGGACCTTTGCTCAAAGTTTGTGGATGACTTTTGGTAGCCTTAAATTCAGTTACAATCAACCATTAAGTAGCGGATCATTATTAGCTTGAATGGATCATTAATTAATAGCTTTAAGCGGGATGATATTGAAATTTATGTGTCTTTTGTAATTCTAATGGTTAAAGCTCCTATATAAGTTGAACCATTTTCATCAATGAAGGCAAGCTGAGTTTTATTCAGAAAATAAACGAGTTTTATCTCGTCTATCTTAGTGAGAGTGATTCTCCTAAGTTCTTGAGTGATTCAAGAATCCATGAGTTTAATTAATCAAAGGTCCTTTATCCCTTTGTGTGTTTCAACTCTTAGGCTTATCTTCCATTCTTGGAAGTGTGATGTCTATCAATTTTCATTCCATCTTCTTTTATGTTTCCATTTTCTCGTTTTAAATAATTTCTCAAATTTCTTGCTTGTTAGCATTCCAACAACGATAGATCAGTCAAACGAATCGAACGCTGTGGATTCACATCATTTGGTATTCACATCCTGGCCATCTAGATTTGGAATAGGAAAGGAAGTTTATTACACAAAGTGTTTAACCGAAGGCCATCCATGTTTAGTTGCATTCGATTACGGAAGCGAAAACAATGTTGTGAACCAAAGTTTGGTGGAGAAACTCCAGTTACCAGCAACCTTTCATCTGGATCAAGCATGGATCAAATTCAGTACATTGCAATGTGCGGAAGAGGTATTATGTGATATTGCTCCCATGGACTCTTGTCATCTTCTTTTGGGATGGGCATGGCTTCATTTTAAAACACTCCATCTTGATGAACGTTCCCTTTATTTGAGGCATGAGGGACATCAAAAGAAGTAGAAGTTTATGACACCAAGACAAGTCAGTAAGGATCAACGTAGGCTGAAGGAGAAAACAGAAAAAGAAAGAATAGAAAAAGAAGTAATAGAAACTGCAGAAGGAAGGGAAAATAAAGAAAAAGAAATGGAACTAGAGAGAGTTTATTCGTCAATGTTTTTTCTTCTACAGTTTGTGATGTCATTTTACAGCAACAAAAGGATAAGCATGTGAAGGAAATACACGAACTTCCATGTTTGAAAAGGAAGCTTGTTCATAGTGCTTTATCATGCATTTGGTCCGTCGATAAGAAGCAAATTCGTCAAACACAACGCATGGAATTATTTATTGTTACATATCAAGGTGGGGTACTGTTGCCAAGAAATGTTATCGACGGATTGCAACCATTGGAAAGTAACAAATATCAAGTTGAATTTGATCCTGGAAGAAGAGAATTAGTTTCAACTTGTGAAAAGATAAAATTCCTTCACAAGATCGTAATAAAAACTTACTTTAAAACTAGTGTCTTAAGATTCGGGACAAATCTTCTCGAAGAAGGAGGGTATGATGTGAATTGCATATGGGTCAAATGGAGGATGACTAATGCGCCGTGTTGATGCAGTTTCTTTTATTTAAACAAGGGCCCAATGCTTTGTAAAATTGGCTGACCAAATTGTGTTTGTGCTTAACCAATTAATGGGCTTTAGTTTTGCTTTATCTTCAAGTTGAAATAAGGGTCCATATGCCAACTTAAGAACCAACCTTTGGAAGATCAAGAGGACCTTTGCTCAAAGTTTGTGGATGACTTTTGGTAGCCTTAAATTCAGTTACAATCAACCATTAAGTAGCGGATCATTATTAGCTTGAATGGATCATTAATTAATAGCTTTAAGCGGGATGATATTGAAATTTATGTGTCTTTTGTAATTCTAATGGTTAAAGCTCCTATATAAGTTGAACCATTTTCATCAATGAAGGCAAGCTGAGTTTTATTCAGAAAATAAACGAGTTTTATCTCGTCTATCTTAGTGAGAGTGATTCTCCTAAGTTCTTGAGTGATTCAAGAATCCATGAGTTTAATTAATCAAAGGTCCTTTATCCCTTTGTGTGTTTCAACTCTTAGGCTTATCTTCCATTCTTGGAAGTGTGATGTCTATCAATTTTCATTCCATCTTCTTTTATGTTTCCATTTTCTCGTTTTAAATAATTTCTCAAATTTCTTGCTTGTTAGCATTCCAACAACGATAGATCAGTCAAACGAATCGAACGCTGTGGATTCACATCATTTGGTATTCACATCCTGGCCATCTAGATTTGGAATAGGAAAGGAAGTTTATTACACAAAGTGTTTAACCGAAGGCCATCCATGTTTAGTTGCATTCGATTACGGAAGCGAAAACAATGTTGTGAACCAAAGTTTGGTGGAGAAACTCCAGTTACCAGCAACCTTTCATCTGGATCAAGCATGGATCAAATTCAGTACATTGCAATGTGCGGAAGAGGTATTATGTGATATTGCTCCCATGGACTCTTGTCATCTTCTTTTGGGATGGGCATGGCTTCATTTTAAAACACTCCATCTTGATGAACGTTCCCTTTATTTGAGGCATGAGGGACATCAAAAGAAGTAGAAGTTTATGACACCAAGACAAGTCAGTAAGGATCAACGTAGGCTGAAGGAGAAAACAGAAAAAGAAAGAATAGAAAAAGAAGTAATAGAAACTGCAGAAGGAAGGGAAAATAAAGAAAAAGAAATGGAACTAGAGAGAGTTTATTCGTCAATGTTTTTTCTTCTACAGTTTGTGATGTCATTTTACAGCAACAAAAGGATAAGCATGTGAAGGAAATACACGAACTTCCATGTTTGAAAAGGAAGCTTGTTCATAGTGCTTTATCATGCATTTGGTCCGTCGATAAGAAGCAAATTCGTCAAACACAACGCATGGAATTATTTATTGTTACATATCAAGGTGGGGTACTGTTGCCAAGAAATGTTATCGACGGATTGCAACCATTGGAAAGTAACAAATATCAAGTTGAATTTGATCCTGGAAGAAGAGAATTAGTTTCAACTTGTGAAAAGATAAAATTCCTTCACAAGATCGTAATAAAAACTTACTTTAAAACTAGTGTCTTAAGATTCGGGACAAATCTTCTCGAAGAAGGAGGGTATGATGTGAATTGCATATGGGTCAAATGGAGGATGACTAATGCGCCGTGTTGATGCAGTTTCTTTTATTTAAACAAGGGCCCAATGCTTTGTAAAATTGGCTGACCAAATTGTGTTTGTGCTTAACCAATTAATGGGCTTTAGTTTTGCTTTATCTTCAAGTTGAAATAAGGGTCCATATGCCAACTTAAGAACCAACCTTTGGAAGATCAAGAGGACCTTTGCTCAAAGTTTGTGGATGACTTTTGGTAGCCTTAAATTCAGTTACAATCAACCATTAAGTAGCGGATCATTATTAGCTTGAATGGATCATTAATTAATAGCTTTAAGCGGGATGATATTGAAATTTATGTGTCTTTTGTAATTCTAATGGTTAAAGCTCCTATATAAGTTGAACCATTTTCATCAATGAAGGCAAGCTGAGTTTTATTCAGAAAATAAACGAGTTTTATCTCGTCTATCTTAGTGAGAGTGATTCTCCTAAGTTCTTGAGTGATTCAAGAATCCATGAGTTTAATTAATCAAAGGTCCTTTATCCCTTTGTGTGTTTCAACTCTTAGGCTTATCTTCCATTCTTGGAAGTGTGATGTCTATCAATTTTCATTCCATCTTCTTTTATGTTTCCATTTTCTCGTTTTAAATAATTTCTCAAATTTCTTGCTTGTTAGCATTCCAACAACGATAGATCAGTCAAACGAATCGAACGCTGTGGATTCACATCATTTGGTATTCACATCCTGGCCATCTAGATTTGGAATAGGAAAGGAAGTTTATTACACAAAGTGTTTAACCGAAGGCCATCCATGTTTAGTTGCATTCGATTACGGAAGCGAAAACAATGTTGTGAACCAAAGTTTGGTGGAGAAACTCCAGTTACCAGCAACCTTTCATCTGGATCAAGCATGGATCAAATTCAGTACATTGCAATGTGCGGAAGAGGTATTATGTGATATTGCTCCCATGGACTCTTGTCATCTTCTTTTGGGATGGGCATGGCTTCATTTTAAAACACTCCATCTTGATGAACGTTCCCTTTATTTGAGGCATGAGGGACATCAAAAGAAGTAGAAGTTTATGACACCAAGACAAGTCAGTAAGGATCAACGTAGGCTGAAGGAGAAAACAGAAAAAGAAAGAATAGAAAAAGAAGTAATAGAAACTGCAGAAGGAAGGGAAAATAAAGAAAAAGAAATGGAACTAGAGAGAGTTTATTCGTCAATGTTTTTTCTTCTACAGTTTGTGATGTCATTTTACAGCAACAAAAGGATAAGCATGTGAAGGAAATACACGAACTTCCATGTTTGAAAAGGAAGCTTGTTCATAGTGCTTTATCATGCATTTGGTCCGTCGATAAGAAGCAAATTCGTCAAACACAACGCATGGAATTATTTATTGTTACATATCAAGGTGGGGTACTGTTGCCAAGAAATGTTATCGACGGATTGCAACCATTGGAAAGTAACAAATATCAAGTTGAATTTGATCCTGGAAGAAGAGAATTAGTTTCAACTTGTGAAAAGATAAAATTCCTTCACAAGATCGTAATAAAAACTTACTTTAAAACTAGTGTCTTAAGATTCGGGACAAATCTTCTCGAAGAAGGAGGGTATGATGTGAATTGCATATGGGTCAAATGGAGGATGACTAATGCGCCGTGTTGATGCAGTTTCTTTTATTTAAACAAGGGCCCAATGCTTTGTAAAATTGGCTGACCAAATTGTGTTTGTGCTTAACCAATTAATGGGCTTTAGTTTTGCTTTATCTTCAAGTTGAAATAAGGGTCCATATGCCAACTTAAGAACCAACCTTTGGAAGATCAAGAGGACCTTTGCTCAAAGTTTGTGGATGACTTTTGGTAGCCTTAAATTCAGTTACAATCAACCATTAAGTAGCGGATCATTATTAGCTTGAATGGATCATTAATTAATAGCTTTAAGCGGGATGATATTGAAATTTATGTGTCTTTTGTAATTCTAATGGTTAAAGCTCCTATATAAGTTGAACCATTTTCATCAATGAAGGCAAGCTGAGTTTTATTCAGAAAATAAACGAGTTTTATCTCGTCTATCTTAGTGAGAGTGATTCTCCTAAGTTCTTGAGTGATTCAAGAATCCATGAGTTTAATTAATCAAAGGTCCTTTATCCCTTTGTGTGTTTCAACTCTTAGGCTTATCTTCCATTCTTGGAAGTGTGATGTCTATCAATTTTCATTCCATCTTCTTTTATGTTTCCATTTTCTCGTTTTAAATAATTTCTCAAATTTCTTGCTTGTTAGCATTCCAACAACGATAGATCAGTCAAACGAATCGAACGCTGTGGATTCACATCATTTGGTATTCACATCCTGGCCATCTAGATTTGGAATAGGAAAGGAAGTTTATTACACAAAGTGTTTAACCGAAGGCCATCCATGTTTAGTTGCATTCGATTACGGAAGCGAAAACAATGTTGTGAACCAAAGTTTGGTGGAGAAACTCCAGTTACCAGCAACCTTTCATCTGGATCAAGCATGGATCAAATTCAGTACATTGCAATGTGCGGAAGAGGTATTATGTGATATTGCTCCCATGGACTCTTGTCATCTTCTTTTGGGATGGGCATGGCTTCATTTTAAAACACTCCATCTTGATGAACGTTCCCTTTATTTGAGGCATGAGGGACATCAAAAGAAGTAGAAGTTTATGACACCAAGACAAGTCAGTAAGGATCAACGTAGGCTGAAGGAGAAAACAGAAAAAGAAAGAATAGAAAAAGAAGTAATAGAAACTGCAGAAGGAAGGGAAAATAAAGAAAAAGAAATGGAACTAGAGAGAGTTTATTCGTCAATGTTTTTTCTTCTACAGTTTGTGATGTCATTTTACAGCAACAAAAGGATAAGCATGTGAAGGAAATACACGAACTTCCATGTTTGAAAAGGAAGCTTGTTCATAGTGCTTTATCATGCATTTGGTCCGTCGATAAGAAGCAAATTCGTCAAACACAACGCATGGAATTATTTATTGTTACATATCAAGGTGGGGTACTGTTGCCAAGAAATGTTATCGACGGATTGCAACCATTGGAAAGTAACAAATATCAAGTTGAATTTGATCCTGGAAGAAGAGAATTAGTTTCAACTTGTGAAAAGATAAAATTCCTTCACAAGATCGTAATAAAAACTTACTTTAAAACTAGTGTCTTAAGATTCGGGACAAATCTTCTCGAAGAAGGAGGGTATGATGTGAATTGCATATGGGTCAAATGGAGGATGACTAATGCGCCGTGTTGATGCAGTTTCTTTTATTTAAACAAGGGCCCAATGCTTTGTAAAATTGGCTGACCAAATTGTGTTTGTGCTTAACCAATTAATGGGCTTTAGTTTTGCTTTATCTTCAAGTTGAAATAAGGGTCCATATGCCAACTTAAGAACCAACCTTTGGAAGATCAAGAGGACCTTTGCTCAAAGTTTGTGGATGACTTTTGGTAGCCTTAAATTCAGTTACAATCAACCATTAAGTAGCGGATCATTATTAGCTTGAATGGATCATTAATTAATAGCTTTAAGCGGGATGATATTGAAATTTATGTGTCTTTTGTAATTCTAATGGTTAAAGCTCCTATATAAGTTGAACCATTTTCATCAATGAAGGCAAGCTGAGTTTTATTCAGAAAATAAACGAGTTTTATCTCGTCTATCTTAGTGAGAGTGATTCTCCTAAGTTCTTGAGTGATTCAAGAATCCATGAGTTTAATTAATCAAAGGTCCTTTATCCCTTTGTGTGTTTCAACTCTTAGGCTTATCTTCCATTCTTGGAAGTGTGATGTCTATCAATTTTCATTCCATCTTCTTTTATGTTTCCATTTTCTCGTTTTAAATAATTTCTCAAATTTCTTGCTTGTTAGCATTCCAACAACGATAGATCAGTCAAACGAATCGAACGCTGTGGATTCACATCATTTGGTATTCACATCCTGGCCATCTAGATTTGGAATAGGAAAGGAAGTTTATTACACAAAGTGTTTAACCGAAGGCCATCCATGTTTAGTTGCATTCGATTACGGAAGCGAAAACAATGTTGTGAACCAAAGTTTGGTGGAGAAACTCCAGTTACCAGCAACCTTTCATCTGGATCAAGCATGGATCAAATTCAGTACATTGCAATGTGCGGAAGAGGTATTATGTGATATTGCTCCCATGGACTCTTGTCATCTTCTTTTGGGATGGGCATGGCTTCATTTTAAAACACTCCATCTTGATGAACGTTCCCTTTATTTGAGGCATGAGGGACATCAAAAGAAGTAGAAGTTTATGACACCAAGACAAGTCAGTAAGGATCAACGTAGGCTGAAGGAGAAAACAGAAAAAGAAAGAATAGAAAAAGAAGTAATAGAAACTGCAGAAGGAAGGGAAAATAAAGAAAAAGAAATGGAACTAGAGAGAGTTTATTCGTCAATGTTTTTTCTTCTACAGTTTGTGATGTCATTTTACAGCAACAAAAGGATAAGCATGTGAAGGAAATACACGAACTTCCATGTTTGAAAAGGAAGCTTGTTCATAGTGCTTTATCATGCATTTGGTCCGTCGATAAGAAGCAAATTCGTCAAACACAACGCATGGAATTATTTATTGTTACATATCAAGGTGGGGTACTGTTGCCAAGAAATGTTATCGACGGATTGCAACCATTGGAAAGTAACAAATATCAAGTTGAATTTGATCCTGGAAGAAGAGAATTAGTTTCAACTTGTGAAAAGATAAAATTCCTTCACAAGATCGTAATAAAAACTTACTTTAAAACTAGTGTCTTAAGATTCGGGACAAATCTTCTCGAAGAAGGAGGGTATGATGTGAATTGCATATGGGTCAAATGGAGGATGACTAATGCGCCGTGTTGATGCAGTTTCTTTTATTTAAACAAGGGCCCAATGCTTTGTAAAATTGGCTGACCAAATTGTGTTTGTGCTTAACCAATTAATGGGCTTTAGTTTTGCTTTATCTTCAAGTTGAAATAAGGGTCCATATGCCAACTTAAGAACCAACCTTTGGAAGATCAAGAGGACCTTTGCTCAAAGTTTGTGGATGACTTTTGGTAGCCTTAAATTCAGTTACAATCAACCATTAAGTAGCGGATCATTATTAGCTTGAATGGATCATTAATTAATAGCTTTAAGCGGGATGATATTGAAATTTATGTGTCTTTTGTAATTCTAATGGTTAAAGCTCCTATATAAGTTGAACCATTTTCATCAATGAAGGCAAGCTGAGTTTTATTCAGAAAATAAACGAGTTTTATCTCGTCTATCTTAGTGAGAGTGATTCTCCTAAGTTCTTGAGTGATTCAAGAATCCATGAGTTTAATTAATCAAAGGTCCTTTATCCCTTTGTGTGTTTCAACTCTTAGGCTTATCTTCCATTCTTGGAAGTGTGATGTCTATCAATTTTCATTCCATCTTCTTTTATGTTTCCATTTTCTCGTTTTAAATAATTTCTCAAATTTCTTGCTTGTTAGCATTCCAACAACGATAGATCAGTCAAACGAATCGAACGCTGTGGATTCACATCATTTGGTATTCACATCCTGGCCATCTAGATTTGGAATAGGAAAGGAAGTTTATTACACAAAGTGTTTAACCGAAGGCCATCCATGTTTAGTTGCATTCGATTACGGAAGCGAAAACAATGTTGTGAACCAAAGTTTGGTGGAGAAACTCCAGTTACCAGCAACCTTTCATCTGGATCAAGCATGGATCAAATTCAGTACATTGCAATGTGCGGAAGAGGTATTATGTGATATTGCTCCCATGGACTCTTGTCATCTTCTTTTGGGATGGGCATGGCTTCATTTTAAAACACTCCATCTTGATGAACGTTCCCTTTATTTGAGGCATGAGGGACATCAAAAGAAGTAGAAGTTTATGACACCAAGACAAGTCAGTAAGGATCAACGTAGGCTGAAGGAGAAAACAGAAAAAGAAAGAATAGAAAAAGAAGTAATAGAAACTGCAGAAGGAAGGGAAAATAAAGAAAAAGAAATGGAACTAGAGAGAGTTTATTCGTCAATGTTTTTTCTTCTACAGTTTGTGATGTCATTTTACAGCAACAAAAGGATAAGCATGTGAAGGAAATACACGAACTTCCATGTTTGAAAAGGAAGCTTGTTCATAGTGCTTTATCATGCATTTGGTCCGTCGATAAGAAGCAAATTCGTCAAACACAACGCATGGAATTATTTATTGTTACATATCAAGGTGGGGTACTGTTGCCAAGAAATGTTATCGACGGATTGCAACCATTGGAAAGTAACAAATATCAAGTTGAATTTGATCCTGGAAGAAGAGAATTAGTTTCAACTTGTGAAAAGATAAAATTCCTTCACAAGATCGTAATAAAAACTTACTTTAAAACTAGTGTCTTAAGATTCGGGACAAATCTTCTCGAAGAAGGAGGGTATGATGTGAATTGCATATGGGTCAAATGGAGGATGACTAATGCGCCGTGTTGATGCAGTTTCTTTTATTTAAACAAGGGCCCAATGCTTTGTAAAATTGGCTGACCAAATTGTGTTTGTGCTTAACCAATTAATGGGCTTTAGTTTTGCTTTATCTTCAAGTTGAAATAAGGGTCCATATGCCAACTTAAGAACCAACCTTTGGAAGATCAAGAGGACCTTTGCTCAAAGTTTGTGGATGACTTTTGGTAGCCTTAAATTCAGTTACAATCAACCATTAAGTAGCGGATCATTATTAGCTTGAATGGATCATTAATTAATAGCTTTAAGCGGGATGATATTGAAATTTATGTGTCTTTTGTAATTCTAATGGTTAAAGCTCCTATATAAGTTGAACCATTTTCATCAATGAAGGCAAGCTGAGTTTTATTCAGAAAATAAACGAGTTTTATCTCGTCTATCTTAGTGAGAGTGATTCTCCTAAGTTCTTGAGTGATTCAAGAATCCATGAGTTTAATTAATCAAAGGTCCTTTATCCCTTTGTGTGTTTCAACTCTTAGGCTTATCTTCCATTCTTGGAAGTGTGATGTCTATCAATTTTCATTCCATCTTCTTTTATGTTTCCATTTTCTCGTTTTAAATAATTTCTCAAATTTCTTGCTTGTTAGCATTCCAACAACGATAGATCAGTCAAACGAATCGAACGCTGTGGATTCACATCATTTGGTATTCACATCCTGGCCATCTAGATTTGGAATAGGAAAGGAAGTTTATTACACAAAGTGTTTAACCGAAGGCCATCCATGTTTAGTTGCATTCGATTACGGAAGCGAAAACAATGTTGTGAACCAAAGTTTGGTGGAGAAACTCCAGTTACCAGCAACCTTTCATCTGGATCAAGCATGGATCAAATTCAGTACATTGCAATGTGCGGAAGAGGTATTATGTGATATTGCTCCCATGGACTCTTGTCATCTTCTTTTGGGATGGGCATGGCTTCATTTTAAAACACTCCATCTTGATGAACGTTCCCTTTATTTGAGGCATGAGGGACATCAAAAGAAGTAGAAGTTTATGACACCAAGACAAGTCAGTAAGGATCAACGTAGGCTGAAGGAGAAAACAGAAAAAGAAAGAATAGAAAAAGAAGTAATAGAAACTGCAGAAGGAAGGGAAAATAAAGAAAAAGAAATGGAACTAGAGAGAGTTTATTCGTCAATGTTTTTTCTTCTACAGTTTGTGATGTCATTTTACAGCAACAAAAGGATAAGCATGTGAAGGAAATACACGAACTTCCATGTTTGAAAAGGAAGCTTGTTCATAGTGCTTTATCATGCATTTGGTCCGTCGATAAGAAGCAAATTCGTCAAACACAACGCATGGAATTATTTATTGTTACATATCAAGGTGGGGTACTGTTGCCAAGAAATGTTATCGACGGATTGCAACCATTGGAAAGTAACAAATATCAAGTTGAATTTGATCCTGGAAGAAGAGAATTAGTTTCAACTTGTGAAAAGATAAAATTCCTTCACAAGATCGTAATAAAAACTTACTTTAAAACTAGTGTCTTAAGATTCGGGACAAATCTTCTCGAAGAAGGAGGGTATGATGTGAATTGCATATGGGTCAAATGGAGGATGACTAATGCGCCGTGTTGATGCAGTTTCTTTTATTTAAACAAGGGCCCAATGCTTTGTAAAATTGGCTGACCAAATTGTGTTTGTGCTTAACCAATTAATGGGCTTTAGTTTTGCTTTATCTTCAAGTTGAAATAAGGGTCCATATGCCAACTTAAGAACCAACCTTTGGAAGATCAAGAGGACCTTTGCTCAAAGTTTGTGGATGACTTTTGGTAGCCTTAAATTCAGTTACAATCAACCATTAAGTAGCGGATCATTATTAGCTTGAATGGATCATTAATTAATAGCTTTAAGCGGGATGATATTGAAATTTATGTGTCTTTTGTAATTCTAATGGTTAAAGCTCCTATATAAGTTGAACCATTTTCATCAATGAAGGCAAGCTGAGTTTTATTCAGAAAATAAACGAGTTTTATCTCGTCTATCTTAGTGAGAGTGATTCTCCTAAGTTCTTGAGTGATTCAAGAATCCATGAGTTTAATTAATCAAAGGTCCTTTATCCCTTTGTGTGTTTCAACTCTTAGGCTTATCTTCCATTCTTGGAAGTGTGATGTCTATCAATTTTCATTCCATCTTCTTTTATGTTTCCATTTTCTCGTTTTAAATAATTTCTCAAATTTCTTGCTTGTTAGCATTCCAACAACGATAGATCAGTCAAACGAATCGAACGCTGTGGATTCACATCATTTGGTATTCACATCCTGGCCATCTAGATTTGGAATAGGAAAGGAAGTTTATTACACAAAGTGTTTAACCGAAGGCCATCCATGTTTAGTTGCATTCGATTACGGAAGCGAAAACAATGTTGTGAACCAAAGTTTGGTGGAGAAACTCCAGTTACCAGCAACCTTTCATCTGGATCAAGCATGGATCAAATTCAGTACATTGCAATGTGCGGAAGAGGTATTATGTGATATTGCTCCCATGGACTCTTGTCATCTTCTTTTGGGATGGGCATGGCTTCATTTTAAAACACTCCATCTTGATGAACGTTCCCTTTATTTGAGGCATGAGGGACATCAAAAGAAGTAGAAGTTTATGACACCAAGACAAGTCAGTAAGGATCAACGTAGGCTGAAGGAGAAAACAGAAAAAGAAAGAATAGAAAAAGAAGTAATAGAAACTGCAGAAGGAAGGGAAAATAAAGAAAAAGAAATGGAACTAGAGAGAGTTTATTCGTCAATGTTTTTTCTTCTACAGTTTGTGATGTCATTTTACAGCAACAAAAGGATAAGCATGTGAAGGAAATACACGAACTTCCATGTTTGAAAAGGAAGCTTGTTCATAGTGCTTTATCATGCATTTGGTCCGTCGATAAGAAGCAAATTCGTCAAACACAACGCATGGAATTATTTATTGTTACATATCAAGGTGGGGTACTGTTGCCAAGAAATGTTATCGACGGATTGCAACCATTGGAAAGTAACAAATATCAAGTTGAATTTGATCCTGGAAGAAGAGAATTAGTTTCAACTTGTGAAAAGATAAAATTCCTTCACAAGATCGTAATAAAAACTTACTTTAAAACTAGTGTCTTAAGATTCGGGACAAATCTTCTCGAAGAAGGAGGGTATGATGTGAATTGCATATGGGTCAAATGGAGGATGACTAATGCGCCGTGTTGATGCAGTTTCTTTTATTTAAACAAGGGCCCAATGCTTTGTAAAATTGGCTGACCAAATTGTGTTTGTGCTTAACCAATTAATGGGCTTTAGTTTTGCTTTATCTTCAAGTTGAAATAAGGGTCCATATGCCAACTTAAGAACCAACCTTTGGAAGATCAAGAGGACCTTTGCTCAAAGTTTGTGGATGACTTTTGGTAGCCTTAAATTCAGTTACAATCAACCATTAAGTAGCGGATCATTATTAGCTTGAATGGATCATTAATTAATAGCTTTAAGCGGGATGATATTGAAATTTATGTGTCTTTTGTAATTCTAATGGTTAAAGCTCCTATATAAGTTGAACCATTTTCATCAATGAAGGCAAGCTGAGTTTTATTCAGAAAATAAACGAGTTTTATCTCGTCTATCTTAGTGAGAGTGATTCTCCTAAGTTCTTGAGTGATTCAAGAATCCATGAGTTTAATTAATCAAAGGTCCTTTATCCCTTTGTGTGTTTCAACTCTTAGGCTTATCTTCCATTCTTGGAAGTGTGATGTCTATCAATTTTCATTCCATCTTCTTTTATGTTTCCATTTTCTCGTTTTAAATAATTTCTCAAATTTCTTGCTTGTTAGCATTCCAACAACGATAGATCAGTCAAACGAATCGAACGCTGTGGATTCACATCATTTGGTATTCACATCCTGGCCATCTAGATTTGGAATAGGAAAGGAAGTTTATTACACAAAGTGTTTAACCGAAGGCCATCCATGTTTAGTTGCATTCGATTACGGAAGCGAAAACAATGTTGTGAACCAAAGTTTGGTGGAGAAACTCCAGTTACCAGCAACCTTTCATCTGGATCAAGCATGGATCAAATTCAGTACATTGCAATGTGCGGAAGAGGTATTATGTGATATTGCTCCCATGGACTCTTGTCATCTTCTTTTGGGATGGGCATGGCTTCATTTTAAAACACTCCATCTTGATGAACGTTCCCTTTATTTGAGGCATGAGGGACATCAAAAGAAGTAGAAGTTTATGACACCAAGACAAGTCAGTAAGGATCAACGTAGGCTGAAGGAGAAAACAGAAAAAGAAAGAATAGAAAAAGAAGTAATAGAAACTGCAGAAGGAAGGGAAAATAAAGAAAAAGAAATGGAACTAGAGAGAGTTTATTCGTCAATGTTTTTTCTTCTACAGTTTGTGATGTCATTTTACAGCAACAAAAGGATAAGCATGTGAAGGAAATACACGAACTTCCATGTTTGAAAAGGAAGCTTGTTCATAGTGCTTTATCATGCATTTGGTCCGTCGATAAGAAGCAAATTCGTCAAACACAACGCATGGAATTATTTATTGTTACATATCAAGGTGGGGTACTGTTGCCAAGAAATGTTATCGACGGATTGCAACCATTGGAAAGTAACAAATATCAAGTTGAATTTGATCCTGGAAGAAGAGAATTAGTTTCAACTTGTGAAAAGATAAAATTCCTTCACAAGATCGTAATAAAAACTTACTTTAAAACTAGTGTCTTAAGATTCGGGACAAATCTTCTCGAAGAAGGAGGGTATGATGTGAATTGCATATGGGTCAAATGGAGGATGACTAATGCGCCGTGTTGATGCAGTTTCTTTTATTTAAACAAGGGCCCAATGCTTTGTAAAATTGGCTGACCAAATTGTGTTTGTGCTTAACCAATTAATGGGCTTTAGTTTTGCTTTATCTTCAAGTTGAAATAAGGGTCCATATGCCAACTTAAGAACCAACCTTTGGAAGATCAAGAGGACCTTTGCTCAAAGTTTGTGGATGACTTTTGGTAGCCTTAAATTCAGTTACAATCAACCATTAAGTAGCGGATCATTATTAGCTTGAATGGATCATTAATTAATAGCTTTAAGCGGGATGATATTGAAATTTATGTGTCTTTTGTAATTCTAATGGTTAAAGCTCCTATATAAGTTGAACCATTTTCATCAATGAAGGCAAGCTGAGTTTTATTCAGAAAATAAACGAGTTTTATCTCGTCTATCTTAGTGAGAGTGATTCTCCTAAGTTCTTGAGTGATTCAAGAATCCATGAGTTTAATTAATCAAAGGTCCTTTATCCCTTTGTGTGTTTCAACTCTTAGGCTTATCTTCCATTCTTGGAAGTGTGATGTCTATCAATTTTCATTCCATCTTCTTTTATGTTTCCATTTTCTCGTTTTAAATAATTTCTCAAATTTCTTGCTTGTTAGCATTCCAACAACGATAGATCAGTCAAACGAATCGAACGCTGTGGATTCACATCATTTGGTATTCACATCCTGGCCATCTAGATTTGGAATAGGAAAGGAAGTTTATTACACAAAGTGTTTAACCGAAGGCCATCCATGTTTAGTTGCATTCGATTACGGAAGCGAAAACAATGTTGTGAACCAAAGTTTGGTGGAGAAACTCCAGTTACCAGCAACCTTTCATCTGGATCAAGCATGGATCAAATTCAGTACATTGCAATGTGCGGAAGAGGTATTATGTGATATTGCTCCCATGGACTCTTGTCATCTTCTTTTGGGATGGGCATGGCTTCATTTTAAAACACTCCATCTTGATGAACGTTCCCTTTATTTGAGGCATGAGGGACATCAAAAGAAGTAGAAGTTTATGACACCAAGACAAGTCAGTAAGGATCAACGTAGGCTGAAGGAGAAAACAGAAAAAGAAAGAATAGAAAAAGAAGTAATAGAAACTGCAGAAGGAAGGGAAAATAAAGAAAAAGAAATGGAACTAGAGAGAGTTTATTCGTCAATGTTTTTTCTTCTACAGTTTGTGATGTCATTTTACAGCAACAAAAGGATAAGCATGTGAAGGAAATACACGAACTTCCATGTTTGAAAAGGAAGCTTGTTCATAGTGCTTTATCATGCATTTGGTCCGTCGATAAGAAGAAAATTCGTCAAACACAACGCATGGAATTATTTATTGTTACATATCAAGGTGGGGTACTGTTGCCAAGAAATGTTATCGACGGATTGCAACCATTGGAAAGTAACAAATATCAAGTTGAATTTGATCCTGGAAGAAGAGAATTAGTTTCAACTTGTGAAAAGATAAAATTCCTTCACAAGATCGTAATAAAAACTTACTTTAAAACTAGTGTCTTAAGATTCGGGACAAATCTTCTCGAAGAAGGAGGGTATGATGTGAATTGCATATGGGTCAAATGGAGGATGACTAATGCGCCGTGTTGATGCAGTTTCTTTTATTTAAACAAGGGCCCAATGCTTTGTAAAATTGGCTGACCAAATTGTGTTTGTGCTTAACCAATTAATGGGCTTTAGTTTTGCTTTATCTTCAAGTTGAAATAAGGGTCCATATGCCAACTGAAGAACCAACCTTTGGAAGATCAAGAGGACCTTTGCTCAAAGTTTGTGGATGACTTTTGGTAGCCTTAAATTCAGTTACAATCAACCATTAAGTAGCGGATCATTATTAGCTTGAATGGATCATTAATTAATAGCTTTAAGCGGGATGATATTGAAATTTATGTGTCTTTTGTAATTCTAATGGTTAAAGCTCCTATATAAGTTGAACCATTTTCATCAATGAAGGCAAGCTGAGTTTTATTCAGAAAATAAACGAGTTTTATCTCGTCTATCTTAGTGAGAGTGATTCTCCTAAGTTCTTGAGTGATTCAAGAATCCATGAGTTTAATTAATCAAAGGTCCTTTATCCCTTTGTGTGTTTCAACTCTTAGGCTTATCTTCCATTCTTGGAAGTGTGATGTCTATCAATTTTCATTCCATATTCTTTTATGTTTCCATTTTCTCGTTTTTAATAATTTCTCAAATTTCTTGCTTGTTAGCATTCCAACAATGATAGATCAGTCAAACGAATCGAACGCTGTGGATTCACATCATTTGGTATTCACATCCTGGCCATCTAGATTTGGAATAGGAAAGGAAGTTTATTACACAAAGTGTTTAACCGAAGGCCATCCATGTTTAGTTGCATTCGATTACGGAAGCGAAAACAATGTTGTGAACCAAAGTTTGGTGGAGAAACTCCAGTTACCAGCAACCTTTCATCTGGATCAAGCATGGATCAAATTCAGTACATTGCAATGTGCGGAAGAGGTATTATGTGATATTGCTCCCATGGACTCTTGTCATCTTCTTTTGGGATGGGCATGGCTTCATTTTAAAACACTCCATCTTGATGAACGTTCCCTTTATTTGAGGCATGAGGGACATCAAAAGAAGTAGAAGTTTATGACACCAAGACAAGTCAGTAAGGATCAACGTAGGCTGAAGGAGAAAACAGAAAAAGAAAGAATAGAAAAAGAAGTAATAGAAACTGCAGAAGGAAGGGAAAATAAAGAAAAAGAAATGGAACTAGAGAGAGTTTATTCGTCAATGTTTTTTCTTCTACAGTTTGTGATGTCATTTTACAGCAACAAAAGGATAAGCATGTGAAGGAAATACACGAACTTCCATGTTTGAAAAGGAAGCTTGTTCATAGTGCTTTATCATGCATTTGGTCCGTCGATAAGAAGCAAATTCGTCAAACACAACTCATGGAATTATTTATTGTTACATATCAAGGTGGGGTACTGTTGCCAAGAAATGTTATCGACGGATTGCAACCATTGGAAAGTAACAAATATCAAGTTGAATTTGATCCTGGAAGAAGAGAATTAGTTTCAACTTGTGAAAAGATAAAATTCCTTCACAAGATCGTAATAAAAACTTACTTTAAAACTAGTGTCTTAAGATTCGGGACAAATCTTCTCGAAGAAGGAGGGTATGATGTGAATTGCATATGGGTCAAATGGAGGATGACTAATGCGCCGTGTTGATGCAGTTTCTTTTATTTAAACAAGGGCCCAATGCTTTGTAAAATTGGCTGACCAAATTGTGTTTGTGCTTAACCAATTAATGGGCTTTAGTTTTGCTTTATCTTCAAGTTGAAATAAGGGTCCATATGCCAACTTAAGAACCAACCTTTGGAAGATCAAGAGGACCTTTGCTCAAAGTTTGTGGATGACTTTTGGTAGCCTTAAATTCAGTTACAATCAACGATTAAGTAGCGGATCATTATTAGCTTGAATGGATCATTAATTAATAGCTTTAAGCGGGATGATATTGAAATTTATGTGTCTTTTGTAATTCTAATGGTTAAAGCTCCTATATAAGTTGAACCATTTTCATCAATGAAGGCAAGCTGAGTTTTATTCAGAAAATAAACGAGTTTTATCTCGTCTATCTTAGTGAGAGTGATTCTCCTAAGTTCTTGAGTGATTCAAGAATCCATGAGTTTAATTAATCAAAGGTCCTTTATCCCTTTGTGTGTTTCAACTCTTAGGCTTATCTTCCATTCTTGGAAGTGTGATGTCTATCAATTTTCATTCCATCTTCTTTTATGTTTCCATTTTCTCGTTTTAAATAATTTCTCAAACTTCTTGCTTGTTAGCATTCCAACAACGATAGATCAGTCAAACGAATCGAACGCTGTGGATTCACATCATTTGGTATTCACATCCTGGCCATCTAGATTTGGAATAGGAAAGGAAGTTTATTACACAAAGTGTTTAACCGAAGGCCATCCATGTTTAGTTGCATTCGATTACGGAAGCGAAAACAATGTTGTGAACCAAAGTTTGGTGGAGAAACTCCAGTTACCAGCAACCTTTCATCTGGATCAAGCATGGATCAAATTCAGTACATTGCAATGTGCGGAAGAGGTATTATGTGATATTGCTCCCATGGACTCTTGTCATCTTCTTTTGGGATGGGCATGGCTTCATTTTAAAACACTCCATCTTGATGAACGTTCCCTTTATTTGAGGCATGAGGGACATCAAAAGAAGTAGAAGTTTATGACACCAAGACAAGTCAGTAAGGATCAACGTAGGCTGAAGGAGAAAACAGAAAAAGAAAGAATAGAAAAAGAAGTAATAGAAACTGCAGAAAGAAGGGAAAATAAAGAAAAAGAAATGGAACTAGAGAGAGTTTATTCGTCAATGTTTTTTCTTCTACAGTTTGTGATGTCATTTTACAGCAACAAAAGGATAAGCATGTGAAGGAAATACACGAACTTCCATGTTTGAAAAGGAAGCTTGTTCATAGTGCTTTATCATGCATTTGGTCCGTCGATAAGAAGCAAATTCGTCAAACACAACGCATGGAATTATTTATTGTTACATATCAAGGTGGGGTACTGTTGCCAAGAAATGTTATCGACGGATTGCAACCATTGGAAAGTAACAAATATCAAGTTGAATTTGATCCTGGAAGAAGAGAATTAGTTTCAACTTGTGAAAATATAAAATTCCTTCACAAGATCGTAATAAAAACTTACTTTAAAACTAGTGTCTTAAGATTCGGGACAAATCTTCTCGAAGAAGGAGGGTATGATGTGAATTGCATATGGGTCAAATGGAGGATGACTAATGCGCCGTGTTGATGCAGTTTCTTTTATTTAAACAAGGGCCCAATGCTTTGTAAAATTGGCTGACCAAATTGTGTTTGTGCTTAACCAATTAATGGGCTTTAGTTTTGCTTTATCTTCAAGTTGAAATAAGGGTCCATATGCCAACTTAAGAACCAACCTTTGGAAGATCAAGAGGACCTTTGCTCAAAGTTTGTGGATGACTTTTGGTAGCCTTAAATTCAGTTACAATCAACCATTAAGTAGCGGATCATTATTAGCTTGAATGGATCATTAATTAATAGCTTTAAGCGGGATGATATTGAAATTTATGTGTCTTTTGTAATTCTAATGGTTAAAGCTCCTATATAAGTTGAACCATTTTCATCAATGAAGGCAAGCTGAGTTTTATTCAGAAAATAAACGAGTTTTATCTCGTCTATCTTAGTGAGAGTGATTCTCCTAAGTTCTTGAGTGATTCAAGAATCCATGAGTTTAATTAATCAAAGGTCCTTTATCCCTTTGTGTGTTTCAACTCTTAGGCTTATCTTCCATTCTTGGAAGTGTGATGTCTATCAATTTTCATTCCATCTTCTTTTATGTTTCCATTTTCTCGTTTTAAATAATTTCTCAAATTTCTTGCTTGTTAGCATTCCAACAACGATAGATCAGTCAAACGAATCGAACTTTGTGGATTCACATCATTTGGTATTCACAGCCTGGCCATCTAGGTTTGGAATAGCAAAGGAAGTTTATTACACAAAGTGTTTAACCGAAGGCCATCCATGTTTAGTTGCATTCGATTACGGAAGCGAAAACAATGTTGTGAACCAAAGTTTGGTGGAGAAACTCCAGTTACCAGCAACCTTTCATCTGGATCAAGCATGGATCAAATTCAGTACATTGCAATGTGCGAAAGAGGTATTATGTGATATTCTCCCATGGACTATTGTCATCTTCTTTTGGGATGGGCATGGCTTCATTTTAAAACGCTCCATCTTGATGAACGTTCCCTTTATTTGAGGCATGAGGGACATCAAAAGAAGTAGAAGTTTATGACACCAAGACAAGTCAGTAAGGATCAACGTAGGCTGAAGGAGAAAACAGAAAAAGAAAGAATAGAAAATGAAGTAATAGAAACTGCAGAAGGAAGGGAAAATAAAGAAAAAGAAATGGAACTAGAGAGAGTTTATTCGTCAATGTTTTTTCTTCTACAGTTTGTGATGTCATTTTACAGCAACAAAAGGATAAGCATGTGAAGGAAATACACGAACTTCCATGTTTGAAAAGGAAGCTTGTTCATAGTGCTTTATCATGCATTTGGTCCGTCGATAAGAAGCAAATTCGTCAAACACAACTCATGGAATTATTTATTGTTACATATCAAGGTGGGGTACTGTTGCCAAGAAATGTTATCGACGGATTGCAACCATTGGAAAGTAACAAATATCAAGTTGAATTTGATCCTGGAAGAAGAGAATTAGTTTCAACTTGTGAAAAGATAAAATTCCTTCACAAGATCGTAATAAAAACTTACTTTAAAACTAGTGTCTTAAGATTCGGGACAAATCTTCTCGAAGAAGGAGGGTATGATGTGAATTGCATATGGGTCAAATGGAGGATGACTAATGCGCCGTGTTGATGCAGTTTCTTTTATTTAAACAAGGGCCCAATGCTTTGTAAAATTGGCTGACCAAATTGTGTTTGTGCTTAACCAATTAATGGGCTTTAGTTTTGCTTTATCTTCAAGTTGAAATAAGGGTCCATATGCCAACTTAAGAACCAACCTTTGGAAGATCAAGAGGACCTTTGCTCAAAGTTTGTGGATGACTTTTGGTAGCCTTAAATTCAGTTACAATCAACCATTAAGTAGCGGATCATTATTAGCTTGAATGGATCATTAATTAATAGCTTTAAGCGGGATGATATTGAAATTTATGTGTCTTTTGTAATTCTAATGGTTAAAGCTCCTATATAAGTTGAACCATTTTCATCAATGAAGGCAAGCTGAGTTTTATTCAGAAAATAAACGAGTTTTATCTCGTCTATCTTAGTGAGAGTGATTCTCCTAAGTTCTTGAGTGATTCAAGAATCCATGAGTTTAATTAATCAAAGGTCCTTTATCCCTTTGTGTGTTTCAACTCTTAGGCTTATCTTCCATTCTTGGAAGTGTGATGTCTATCAATTTTCATTCCATCTTCTTTTATGTTTCCATTTTCTCGTTTTAAATAATTTCTCAAATTTCTTGCTTGTTAGCATTCCAACAACGATAGATCAGTCAAACGAATCGAACGCTGTGGATTCACATCATTTGGTATTCACATCCTGGCCATCTAGATTTGGAATAGGAAAGGAAGTTTATTACACAAAGTGTTTAACCGAAGGCCATCCATGTTTAGTTGCATTCGATTACGGAAGCGAAAACAATGTTGTGAACCAAAGTTTGGTGGAGAAACTCCAGTTACCAGCAACCTTTCATCTGGATCAAGCATGGATCAAATTCAGTACATTGCAATGTGCGGAAGAGGTATTATGTGATATTGCTCCCATGGACTCTTGTCATCTTCTTTTGGGATGGGCATGGCTTCATTTTAAAACACTCCATCTTGATGAACGTTCCCTTTATTTGAGGCATGAGGGACATCAAAAGAAGTAGAAGTTTATGACACCAAGACAAGTCAGTAAGGATCAACGTAGGCTGAAGGAGAAAACAGAAAAAGAAAGAATAGAAAAAGAAGTAATAGAAACTGCAGAAGGAAGGGAAAATAAAGAAAAAGAAATGGAACTAGAGAGAGTTTATTCGTCAATGTTTTTTCTTCTACAGTTTGTGATGTCATTTTACAGCAACAAAAGGATAAGCATGTGAAGGAAATACACGAACTTCCATGTTTGAAAAGGAAGCTTGTTCATAGTGCTTTATCATGCATTTGGTCCGTCGATAAGAAGCAAATTCGTCAAACACAACGCATGGAATTATTTATTGTTACATATCAAGGTGGGGTACTGTTGCCAAGAAATGTTATCGACGGATTGCAACCATTGGAAAGTAACAAATATCAAGTTGAATTTGATCCTGGAAGAAGAGAATTAGTTTCAACTTGTGAAAAGATAAAATTCCTTCACAAGATCGTAATAAAAACTTACTTTAAAACTAGTGTCTTAAGATTCGGGACAAATCTTCTCGAAGAAGGAGGGTATGATGTGAATTGCATATGGGTCAAATGGAGGATGACTAATGCGCCGTGTTGATGCAGTTTCTTTTATTTAAACAAGGGCCCAATGCTTTGTAAAATTGGCTGACCAAATTGTGTTTGTGCTTAACCAATTAATGGGCTTTAGTTTTGCTTTATCTTCAAGTTGAAATAAGGGTCCATATGCCAACTTAAGAACCAACCTTTGGAAGATCAAGAGGACCTTTGCTCAAAGTTTGTGGATGACTTTTGGTAGCCTTAAATTCAGTTACAATCAACCATTAAGTAGCGGATCATTATTAGCTTGAATGGATCATTAATTAATAGCTTTAAGCGGGATGATATTGAAATTTATGTGTCTTTTGTAATTCTAATGGTTAAAGCTCCTATATAAGTTGAACCATTTTCATCAATGAAGGCAAGCTGAGTTTTATTCAGAAAATAAACGAGTTTTATCTCGTCTATCTTAGTGAGAGTGATTCTCCTAAGTTCTTGAGTGATTCAAGAATCCATGAGTTTAATTAATCAAAGGTCCTTTATCCCTTTGTGTGTTTCAACTCTTAGGCTTATCTTCCATTCTTGGAAGTGTGATGTCTATCAATTTTCATTCCATCTTCTTTTATGTTTCCATTTTCTCGTTTTAAATAATTTCTCAAATTTCTTGCTTGTTAGCATTCCAACAACGATAGATCAGTCAAACGAATCGAACGCTGTGGATTCACATCATTTGGTATTCACATCCTGGCCATCTAGATTTGGAATAGGAAAGGAAGTTTATTACACAAAGTGTTTAACCGAAGGCCATCCATGTTTAGTTGCATTCGATTACGGAAGCGAAAACAATGTTGTGAACCAAAGTTTGGTGGAGAAACTCCAGTTACCAGCAACCTTTCATCTGGATCAAGCATGGATCAAATTCAGTACATTGCAATGTGCGGAAGAGGTATTATGTGATATTGCTCCCATGGACTCTTGTCATCTTCTTTTGGGATGGGCATGGCTTCATTTTAAAACACTCCATCTTGATGAACGTTCCCTTTATTTGAGGCATGAGGGACATCAAAAGAAGTAGAAGTTTATGACACCAAGACAAGTCAGTAAGGATCAACGTAGGCTGAAGGAGAAAACGGAAAAAGAAAGAATAGAAAAAGAAGTAATAGAAACTGCAGAAGGAAGGGAAAATAAAGAAAAGAAATGAAACTAGAGAGAGTTTATTCGTTAATGTTTTTTCTTCTACAGTTTGTGATGTCATTTTACAGCAACAAAAGGATAAGCATGTGAAGGAAATACACAAACTTTCATGTTTGAAAAGGAAGCTTGTTCATAGTGCTTTATCATGCATTTGGTCCGTCGATAAGAAGCAAATTCGTCAAACACAACTCATGGAATTATTTATTGTTACATATCAAGGTGGGGTACTGTTGCCAAGAAATGTTATCGACGGATTGCAACCATTGGAAAGTAACAAATATCAAGTTGAATTTGATCCTGGAAGAAGGGAATTAGTTTCAACTTGTGAAAAGATAAAATTCCTTCACAAGATCGTAATAAAAACTTACTTTAAAACTAGTGTCTTAAGATTCGGGACAAATCTTCTCGAAGAAGGAGGGTATGATGTGAATTGCATATGGGTCAAATGGAGGATGACTAATGCGCCGTGTTGATGCAGTTTCTTTTATTTAAACAAGGGCCCAATGCTTTGTAAAATTGGCTGACCAAATTGTGTTTGTGCTTAACCAATTAATGGGCTTTAGTTTTGCTTTATCTTCAAGTTGAAATAAGGGTCCATATGCCAACTTAAGAACCAACCTTTGGAAGATCAAGAGGACCTTTGCTCAAAGTTTGTGGATGACTTTTGGTAGCCTTAAATTCAGTTACAATCAACCATTAAGTAGCGGATCATTATTAGCTTGAGTGGATCATTAATTAATAGCTTTAAGCGGGATGATATTGAAATTTATGTGTCTTTTGTAATTCTGATGGTTAAAGCTCCTATATAAGTTGAACCATTTTCATCAATGAAGGCAAGCTGAGTTTTATTCAGAAAATAAACGAGTTTTACCTCATCTATCTTAGTGAGAGTGATTCTCCTAAGTTCTTGAGTGATTCAAGAATCCATGAGTTTAATTAATCAAAGGTCCTTTATCCCTTTGTGTGTTTCAACTCTTAGGCTTATCTTCCATTCTTGGAAGTGTGATGTCTATCAATTTCCGTTCCATATTCTTTTATGTTTCCATTTTCTCGTTTTAAACAATTTCTCAAATTTCTTGCTTGTTAGCATTCCAACAATCATAGATCAGTCGAACGAATCGGACCCTGTTGATTCACATCATTTGGTATTCAGAGCCTGGCTATCTAGATTCTGAATAGGAAAGGAAGTTTATTATACAAAGTGTTTAACCGAAGGCCATCCATGTTTAGTTGCATTCGATTACGGAAGCGAAAACAATGTTGTGAGCCAAAGATTGGTGGAGAAACAACAGTTACCAGCAACCTTTCATCTGGATCAAGCATGGATCAAATTCAGTACATTGCAATGTGCGGAAGAGGTATTATGTGATATTGCTCCCATGGACTCTTGTCATCTTCTTTTGGGATGGGCATGGCTTCATTTTAAAACACTCCATCTTGATGAACGTTCCCTTTATTTGAGGCATGAGGGACATCAAAAGAAGTAGAAGTTTATGACACCAAGACAAGTCAGTAAGGATCAACGTAGGCTGAAGGAGAAAACGGAAAAAGAAAGAATAGAAAAAGAAGTAATAGAAACTGCAGAAGGAAGGGAAAATAAAGAAAAGAAATGAAACTAGAGAGAGTTTATTCGTCAATGTTTTTTCTTCTACAGTTTGTGATGTCATTTTACAGCAACAAAAGGATAAGCATGTGAAGGAAATACACGAACTTTCATGTTTGAAAAGGAAGCTTGTTCATAGTGCTTTATCATGCATTTGGTCCGTCGATAAGAAGCAAATTCGTCAAACACAACTCATGGAATTATTTATTGTTACATATCAAGGTGGGGTACTGTTGCCAAGAAATGTTATCGACGGATTGCAACCATTGGAAAGTAACAAATATCAAGTTGAATTTGATCCTGGAAGAAGGGAATTAGTTTCAACTTGTGAAAAGATAAAATTCCTTCACAAGATCGTAATAAAAACTTACTTTAAAACTAGTGTCTTAAGATTCGGGACAAATCTTCTCGAAGAAGGAGGGTATGATGTGAATTGCATATGGGTCAAATGGAGGATGACTAATGCGCCGTGTTGATGTAGTTTCTTTTATTTAAACAAGGGCCCAATGCTTTGTAAAATTGGCTGACCAAATTGTGTTTGTGCTTAACCAATTAATGGGCTTTAGTTTTGCTTTATCTTCAAGTTGAAATAAGGGTCCATATGCCAACTTAAGAACCAACCTTTGGAAGATCAAGAGGACCTTTGCTCAAAGTTTGTGGATGACTTTTGGTAGCCTTAAATTCAGTTACAATCAACCATTAAGTAGCAGATCATTATTAGCTTGAGTGGATCATTAATTAATAGTTTTAAGCGGGATGATATTGAAATTTATGTGTCTTTTGTAATTCTGATGGTTAAAGCTCCTATATAAATTGAACCATTTTCATCAATGAAGGCAAGCTGAGTTTTATTCAGAAAATAAACGAGTTTTATCTCATCTATCTTAGTGAGAGTGATTCTCCTAAGTTCTTGAGTGATTCAAGAATCCATGAGTTTAATTAATCAAATGTCCTTTATCCCTTTGTGTGTTTCAACTCTTAGGCTTATCTTCCGTTCTTGGAAGTGTGATGTCTATCAATTTTCATTCCATCTTGTTTTATGTTTCCATTTTCTCGTTTTAAATAATTACTCAAATTTCTTGCTTGTTAGCATTCCAACAACGATAGATCAGTCAAACGAATCGAACACTGTGGATTCACATCATTTGGTATTCACAGCCTGACCATCTAGATTTGGAATAGCAAAGGAAGTTTATTACACAAAGTGTTTAACCGAAGGCCATCCATGTTTAGTTGCATTCGATTACGGAAGCGAAAACAATGTTGTGAACCAAAGTTTGGTGGAGAAACTCCAGTTACCAGCAACCTTTCATCTGGATCAAGCATGGATCAAATTCAGTACATTGCAATGTGCGGAAGAGGTATTATGTGATATTGCTCCCATGGACTCTTGTCATCTTCTTTTGGGATGGGCATGGCTTCATTTTAAAACACTCCATCTTGATGAACGTTCCCTTTATTTGAGGCATGAGGGACATCAAAAGAAGTAGAAGTTTATGACACCAAGACAAGTCAGTAAGGATCAACGTAGGCTGAAGGAGAAAACGGAAAAAGAAAGAATAGAAAAAGAAGTAATAGAAACTGCAGAAGGAAGGGAAAATAAAGAAAAGAAATGAAACTAGAGAGAGTTTATTCGTCAATGTTTTTTCTTCTACAGTTTGTGATGTCATTTTACAGCAACAAAAGGATAAGCATGTGAAGGAAATACACGAACTTTCATGTTTGAAAAGGAAGCTTGTTCATAGTGCTTTATCATGCATTTGGTCCGTCGATAAGAAGCAAATTCGTCAAACACAACTCATGGAATTATTTATTGTTACATATCAAGGTGGGGTACTGTTGCCAAGAAATGTTATCGACGGATTGCAACCATTGGAAAGTAACAAATATCAAGTTGAATTTGATCCTGGAAGAAGGGAATTAGTTTCAACTTGTGAAAAGATAAAATTCCTTCACAAGATCGTAATAAAAACTTACTTTAAAACTAGTGTCTTAAGATTCGGGACAAATCTTCTCGAAGAAGGAGGGTATGATGTGAATTGCATATGGGTCAAATGGAGGATGACTAATGCGCCGTGTTGATGCAGTTTCTTTTATTTAAACAAGGGCCCAATGCTTTGTAAAATTGGCTGACCAAATTGTGTTTGTGCTTAACCAATTAATGGGCTTTAGTTTTGCTTTATCTTCAAGTTGAAATAAGGGTCCATATGCCAACTTAAGAACCAACCTTTGGAAGATCAAGAGGACCTTTGCTCAAAGTTTGTGGATGACTTTTGGTAGCCTTAAATTCAGTTACAATCAACCATTAAGTAGCGGATCATTATTAGCTTGAGTGGATCATTAATTAATAGCTTTAAGCGGGATGATATTGAAATTTATGTGTCTTTTGTAATTCTGATGGTTAAAGCTCCTATATAAGTTGAACCATTTTCATCAATGAAGGCAAGCTGAGTTTTATTTAGAAAATAAACGAGTTTTACCTCATCTATCTTAGTGAGAGTGATTCTCCTAAGTTCTTGAGTGATTCAAGAATCCATGAGTTTAATTAATCAAAGGTCCTTTATCCCTTTGTGTGTTTCAACTCTTAGGCTTATCTTCCATTCTTGGAAGTGTGATGTCTATCAATTTTCGTTCCATACTCTTTTATGTTTCCATTTTCTCGTTTTAAACAATTTCTCAAATTTCTTGCTTGTTAGCATTCCAACAATCATAGATCAGTCGAACGAATCGGACCCTGTGGATTCACATCATTTGGTATTCAGAGCCTGGCCATCTAGATTCTGAATAGGAAAGGAAGTTTATTATACAAAGTGTTTAACCGAAGGCCATCCATGTTTAGTTGCATTCGATTACGGAAGCGAAAACAATGTTGTGAGCCAAAGATTGGTGGAGAAACAACAGTTACCAGCAACCTTTCATCTGGATCAAGCATGGATCAAATTCAGTACATTGCAATGTGCGGAAGAGGTATTATGTGATATTGCTCCCATGGACTCTTGTCATCTTCTTTTGGGATGGGCATGGCTTCATTTTAAAACACTCCATCTTGATGAACGTTCCCTTTATTTGAGGCATGAGGGACATCAAAAGAAGTAGAAGTTTATGACACCAAGACAAGTCAGTAAGGATCAACGTAGGCTGAAGGAGAAAACGGAAAAAGAAAGAATAGAAAAAGAAGTAATAGAAACTGCAGAAGGAAGGGAAAATAAAGAAAAGAAATGAAACTAGAGAGAGTTTATTCGTCAATGTTTTTTCTTCTACAGTTTGTGATGTCATTTTACATTAACAAAAGGATAAGCATGTGAAGGAAATACACGAACTTTCATGTTTGAAAAGGAAGCTTGTTCATAGTGCTTTATCATGCATTTGGTCCGTCGATAAGAAGCAAATTCGTCAAACACAACTAATGGAATTATTTATTGTTACATATCAAGGTGGGGTACTGTTGCCAAGAAATGTTATCGACGGATTGCAACCATTGGAAAGTAACAAATATCAAGTTGAATTTGATCCTGGAAGAAGGGAATTAGTTTCAACTTGTGAAAAGATAAAATTCCTTCACAAGATCGTAATAAAAACTTACTTTAAAACTAGTGTCTTAAGATTCGGGACAAATCTTCTCGAAGAAGGAGGGTATGATGTGAATTGCATATGGGTCAAATGGAGGATGACTAATGCGCCGTGTTGATGCAGTTTCTTTTATTTAAACAAGGGCCCAATGCTTTGTAAAATTGGCTGACCAAATTGTGTTTGTGCTTAACCAATTAATGGGCTTTAGTTTTGCTTTATCTTCAAGTTGAAATAAGGGTCCATATGCCAACTTAAGAACCAACCTTTGGAAGATCAAGAGGACCTTTGCTCAAAGTTTGTGGATGACTTTTGGTAGCCTTAAATTCAGTTACAATCAACCATTAAGTAGCAGATCATTATTAGCTTGAGTGGATCATTAATTAATAGTTTTAAGCGGGATGATATTGAAATTTATGTGTCTTTTGTAATTCTGATGGTTAAAGCTCCTATATAAATTGAACCATTTTCATCAATGAAGGCAAGCTGAGTTTTATTCAGAAAATAAACGAGTTTTATCTCATCTATCTTAGTGAGAGTGATTCTCCTAAGTTCTTGAGTGATTCAAGAATCCATGAGTTTAATTAATCAAAGGTCCTTTATCCCTTTGTGTGTTTCAACTCTTAGGCTTATCTTCCATTCTTGGAAGTGTGATGTCTATCAATTTCCGTTCCATATTCTTTTATGTTTCCATTTTCTCGTTTTAAACAATTTCTCAAATTTCTTGCTTGTTAGCATTCCAACAATCATAGATCAGTCGAACGAATCGGACCCTGTGGATTCACATCATTTGGTATTCAGAGCCTGGCTATCTAGATTCTGAATAGGAAAGGAAGTTTATTATACAAAGTGTTTAACCGAAGGCCATCCATGTTTAGTTGCATTCGATTACGGAAGCGAAAACAATGTTGTGAGCCAAAGATTGGTGGAGAAACAACAGTTACCAGCAACCTTTCATCTGGATCAAGCATGGATCAAATTCAGTACATTGCAATGTGCGGAAGAGGTATTATGTGATATTGCTCCCATGGACTCTTGTCATCTTCTTTTGGGATGGGCATGGCTTCATTTTAAAACACTCCATCTTGATGAACGTTCCCTTTATTTGAGGCATGAGGGACATCAAAAGAAGTAGAAGTTTATGACACCAAGACAAGTCAGTAAGGATCAACAAAGGCTGAAGGAGAAAACGGAAAAAGAAAGAATAGAAAAAGAAGTAATAGAAACTGCAGAAGGAAGGGAAAATAAAGAAAAGAAATGAAACTAGAGAGAGTTTATTCGTCAATGTTTTTTCTTCTACAGTTTGTGATGTCATTTTACAGCAACAAAAGGATAAGCATGTGAAGGAAATACACGAACTTTCATGTTTGAAAAGGAAGCTTGTTCATAGTGCTTTATCATGCATTTGGTCCGTCGATAAGAAGCAAATTCGTCAAACACAGCTAATGGAATTATTTATTGTTACATATCAAGGTGGGGTACTGTTGCCAAGAAATGTTATCGACGGATTGCAACCATTGGAAAGTAACAAATATCAAGTTGAATTTGATCCTGGAAGAAGGGAATTAGTTTCAACTTGTGAAAAGATAAAATTCCTTCACAAGATCGTAATAAAAACTTACTTTAAAACTAGTGTCTTAAGATTCGGGACAAATCTTCTCGAAGAAGGAGGGTATGATGTGAATTGCATATGGGTCAAATGGAGGATGACTAATGCGCCGTGTTGATGCAGTTTCTTTTATTTAAACAAGGGCCCAATGCTTTGTAAAATTGGCTGACCAAATTGTGTTTGTGCTTAACCAATTAATGGGCTTTAGTTTTGCTTTATCTTCAAGTTGAAATAAGGGTCCATATGCCAACTTAAGAACCAACCTTTGGAAGATCAAGAGGACCTTTGCTCAAAGTTTGTGGATGACTTTTGGTAGCCTTAAATTCAGTTACAATCAACCATTAAGTAGCAGATCATTATTAGCTTGAGTGGATCATTAATTAATAGTTTTAAGCGGGATGATATTGAAATTTATGTGTCTTTTGTAATTCTGATGGTTAAAGCTCCTATATAAATTGAACCATTTTCATCAATGAAGGCAAGCTGAGTTTTATTCAGAAAATAAACGAGTTTTATCTCATCTATCTTAGTGAGAGTGATTCTCCTAAGTTCTTGAGTGATTCAAGAATCCATGAGTTTAATTAATCAAATGTCCTTTATCCCTTTGTGTGTTTCAACTCTTAGGCTTATCTTCCGTTCTTGGAAGTGTGATGTCTATCAATTTTCATTCCATCTTGTTTTATGTTTGCATTTTCTCGTTTTAAATAATTACTCAAATTTCTTGCTTGTTAGCATTCCAACAACGATAGATCAGTCAAACGAATCGAACGCTGTGGATTCACATCATTTGGTATTCACAGCCTGACCATCTAGATTTGGAATAGCAAAGGAAGTTTATTACACAAAGTGTTTAACCGAAGGCCATCCATGTTTAGTTGCATTCGATTACGGAAGCGAAAACAATGTTGTGAACCAAAGTTTGGTGGAGAAACTCCAGTTACCAGCAACCTTTCATCTGGATCAAGCATGGATCAAATTCAGTACATTGCAATGTGCGGAAGAGGTATTATGTGATATTGCTCCCATGGACTCTTGTCATCTTCTTTTGGGATGGGCATGGCTTCATTTTAAAACACTCCATCTTGATGAACGTTCCCTTTATTTGAGGCATGAGGGACATCAAAAGAAGTAGAAGTTTATGACACCAAGACAAGTCAGTAAGGACCAACGTAGGCTGAAGGAGAAAACAGAAAAAGAAAGAATAGAAAAAGAAGTAATAGAAATTGCAGAAGGAAGGGAAAATAAAGAAAAAGAAATGGAACTAGAGAGAGTTTATTCGTCAATGTTTTTTCTTCTACAGTTTGTGATGTCATTTTACAGGAACAGAAGGATAAGCATGTGAAGGAAATACACGAACTTCCATGTTTGAAAAGGAAGCTTGTTCATAGTGCTTTATCATGCATTTGGTCCGTCGATAAGAAGCAAATTCGTCAAACACAACGCGTGGAATTATTTATTGTTACATATCAAGGTGGGGTACTGTTGCCAAGAAATGTTATCGACGGATTGCAACCATTGGAAAGTAACAAATATCAAGTTGAATTTGATCCTGGAAGAAGAGAGTTAGTTTCAACTTGTGAAAAAATAAAATTCCTTCACAAGATCGTAATAAAAACTTACTTTAAAACTAGTGTCTTAAGATTCGGGACAAATCTTCTCGAAGAAGGAGGGTATGATGTGAATTGCATATGGGTCAAATGGAGGATGACTAATGCGCCGTGTTGATGCAGTTTCTTTTATTTAAACAAGGGCCCAATGCTTTGTAAAATTGGCTGACCAAATTGTGTTTGTGCTTAACCAATTAATGGGCTTTAGTTTTGCTTTATCTTCAAGTTGAAATAAGGGTCCATATGCCAACTTAAGAACCAACCTTTGGAAGATCAAGAGGACCTTTGCTCAAAGTTTGTGGATGACTTTTGGTAGCCTTAAATTCAGTTACAATCAACCATTAAGTAGCGGATCATTATTAGCTTGAGTGGATCATTAATTAATAGCTTTAAGCGGGATGATATTGAAATTTATGTGTCTTTTGTAATTCTGATGGTTAAAGCTCCTATATAAGTTGAACCATTTTCATCAATGAAGGCAAGCTGAGTTTTATTCAGAAAATAAACGAGTTTTACCTCATCTATCTTAGTGAGAGTGATTCTCCTAAGTTCTTGAGTGATTCAAGAATCCATGAGTTTAATTAATCAAAGGTCCTTTATCCCTTTGTGTGTTTCAACTCTTAGGCTTATCTTCCATTCTTGGAAGTGTGATGTCTATCAATTTTCGTTCCATACTCTTTTATGTTTCCATTTTCTCGTTTTAAACAATTTCTCAAATTTCTTGCTTGTTAGCATTCCAACAATCATAGATCAGTCGAACGAATCGGACCCTGTGGATTCACATCATTTGGTATTCAGAGCCTGGCCATCTAGATTCTGAATAGGAAAGGAAGTTTATTATACAAAGTGTTTAACCGAAGGCCATCCATGTTTAGTTGCATTCGATTACGGAAGCGAAAACAATGTTGTGAGCCAAAGATTGGTGGAGAAACAACAGTTACCAGCAACCTTTCATCTGGATCAAGCATGGATCAAATTCAGTACATTGCAATGTGCGGAAGAGGTATTATGTGATATTGCTCCCATGGACTCTTGTCATCTTCTTTTGGGATGGGCATGGCTTCATTTTAAAACACTCCATCTTGATGAACGTTCCCTTTATTTGAGGCATGAGGGACATCAAAAGAAGTAGAAGTTTATGACACCAAGACAAGTCAGTAAGGATCAACGTAGGCTGAAGGAGAAAACGGAAAAAGAAAGAATAGAAAAAGAAGTAATAGAAACTGCAGAAGGAAGGGAAAATAAAGAAAAGAAATGAAACTAGAGAGAGTTTATTCGTCAATGTTTTTTCTTCTACAGTTTGTGATGTCATTTTACATTAACAAAAGGATAAGCATGTGAAGGAAATACACGAACTTTCATGTTTGAAAAGGAAGCTTGTTCATAGTGCTTTATCATGCATTTGGTCCGTCGATAAGAAGCAAATTCGTCAAACACAACTAATGGAATTATTTATTGTTACATATCAAGGTGGGGTACTGTTGCCAAGAAATGTTATCGACGGATTGCAACCATTGGAAAGTAACAAATATCAAGTTGAATTTGATCCTGGAAGAAGGGAATTAGTTTCAACTTGTGAAAAGATAAAATTCCTTCACAAGATCGTAATAAAAACTTACTTTAAAACTAGTGTCTTAAGATTCGGGACAAATCTTCTCGAAGAAGGAGGGTATGATGTGAATTGCATATGGGTCAAATGGAGGATGACTAATGCGCCGTGTTGATGCAGTTTCTTTTATTTAAACAAGGGCCCAATGCTTTGTAAAATTGGCTGACCAAATTGTGTTTGTGCTTAACCAATTAATGGGCTTTAGTTTTGCTTTATCTTCAAGTTGAAATAAGGGTCCATATGCCAACTTAAGAACCAACCTTTGGAAGATCAAGAGGACCTTTGCTCAAAGTTTGTGGATGACTTTTGGTAGCCTTAAATTCAGTTACAATCAACCATTAAGTAGCAGATCATTATTAGCTTGAGTGGATCATTAATTAATAGTTTTAAGCGGGATGATATTGAAATTTATGTGTCTTTTGTAATTCTGATGGTTAAAGCTCCTATATAAATTGAACCATTTTCATCAATGAAGGCAAGCTGAGTTTTATTCAGAAAATAAACGAGTTTTATCTCATCTATCTTAGTGAGAGTGATTCTCCTAAGTTCTTGAGTGATTCAAGAATCCATGAGTTTAATTAATCAAAGGTCCTTTATCCCTTTGTGTGTTTCAACTCTTAGGCTTATCTTCCATTCTTGGAAGTGTGATGTCTATCAATTTCCGTTCCATATTCTTTTATGTTTCCATTTTCTCGTTTTAAACAATTTCTCAAATTTCTTGCTTGTTAGCATTCCAACAATCATAGATCAGTCGAACGAATCGGACCCTGTGGATTCACATCATTTGGTATTCAGAGCCTGGCTATCTAGATTCTGAATAGGAAAGGAAGTTTATTATACAAAGTGTTTAACCGAAGGCCATCCATGTTTAGTTGCATTCGATTACGGAAGCGAAAACAATGTTGTGAGCCAAAGATTGGTGGAGAAACAACAGTTACCAGCAACCTTTCATCTGGATCAAGCATGGATCAAATTCAGTACATTGCAATGTGCGGAAGAGGTATTATGTGATATTGCTCCCATGGACTCTTGTCATCTTCTTTTGGGATGGGCATGGCTTCATTTTAAAACACTCCATCTTGATGAACGTTCCCTTTATTTGAGGCATGAGGGACATCAAAAGAAGTAGAAGTTTATGACACCAAGACAAGTCAGTAAGGATCAACGTAGGCTGAAGGAGAAAACGGAAAAAGAAAGAATAGAAAAAGAAGTAATAGAAACTGCAGAAGGAAGGGAAAATAAAGAAAAGAAATGAAACTAGAGAGAGTTTATTCGTCAATGTTTTTTCTTCTACAGTTTGTGATGTCATTTTACAGCAACAAAAGGATAAGCATGTGAAGGAAATACACGAACTTTCATGTTTGAAAAGGAAGCTTGTTCATAGTGCTTTATCATGCATTTGGTCCGTCGATAAGAAGCAAATTCGTCAAACACAACTAATGGAATTATTTATTGTTACATATCAAGGTGGGGTACTGTTGCCAAGAAATGTTATCGACGGATTGCAACCATTGGAAAGTAACAAATATCAAGTTGAATTTGATCCTGGAAGAAGGGAATTAGTTTCAACTTGTGAAAAGATAAAATTCCTTCACAAGATCGTAATAAAAACTTACTTTAAAACTAGTGTCTTAAGATTCGGGACAAATCTTCTCGAAGAAGGAGGGTATGATGTGAATTGCATATGGGTCAAATGGAGGATGACTAATGCGCCGTGTTGATGCAGTTTCTTTTATTTAAACAAGGGCACAATGCTTTGTAAAATTGGCTGACCAAATTGTGTTTGTGCTTAACCAATTAATGGGCTTTAGTTTTGCTTTATCTTCAAGTTGAAATAAGGGTCCATATGCCAACTTAAGAACCAACCTTTGGAAGATCAAGAGGACCTTTGCTCAAAGTTTGTGGATGACTTTTGGTAGCCTTAAATTCAGTTACAATCAACCATTAAGTAGCAGATCATTATTAGCTTGAGTGGATCATTAATTAATAGTTTTAAGCGGGATGATATTGAAATTTATGTGTCTTTTGTAATTCTGATGGTTAAAGCTCCTATATAAATTGAACCATTTTCATCAATGAAGGCAAGCTGAGTTTTATTCAGAAAATAAACGAGTTTTATCTCATCTATCTTAGTGAGAGTGATTCTCCTAAGTTCTTGAGTGATTCAAGAATCCATGAGTTTAATTAATCAAATGTCCTTTATCCCTTTGTGTGTTTCAACTCTTAGGCTTATCTTCCGTTCTTGGAAGTGTGATGTCTATCAATTTTCATTCCATCTTGTTTTATGTTTGCATTTTCTCGTTTTAAATAATTACTCAAATTTCTTGCTTGTTAGCATTCCAACAACGATAGATCAGTCAAACGAATCGAACGCTGTGGATTCACATCATTTGGTATTCACAGCTTGACCATCTAGATTTGGAATAGCAAAGGAAGTTTATTACACAAAGTGTTTAACCGAAGGCCATCCATGTTTAGTTGCATTCGATTACGGAAGCGAAAACAATGTTGTGAACCAAAGTTTGGTGGAGAAACTCCAGTTACCAGCAACCTTTCATCTGGATCAAGCATGGATCAAATTCAGTACATTGCAATGTGCGGAAGAGGTATTATGTGATATTGCTCCCATGGACTCTTGTCATCTTCTTTTGGGATGGGCATGGCTTCATTTTAAAACACTCCATCTTGATGAACGTTCCCTTTATTTGAGGCATGAGGGACATCAAAAGAAGTAGAAGTTTATGACACCAAGACAAGTCAGTAAGGATCAACGTAGGCTGAAGGAGAAAACGGAAAAAGAAAGAATAGAAAAAGAAGTAATAGAAACTGCAGAAGGAAGGGAAAATAAAGAAAAGAAATGAAACTAGAGAGAGTTTATTCGTCAATGTTTTTTCTTCTACAGTTTGTGATGTCATTTTACAGCAACAAAAGGATAAGCATGTGAAGGAAATACACGAACTTCCATGTTTGAAAAGGAAGCTTGTTCATAGTGCTTTATCATGCATTTGGTCCGTCGATAAGAAGCAAATTCGTCAAACACAACTAATGGAATTATTTATTGTTACATATCAAGGTGGGGTACTGTTGCCAAGAAATGTTATCGACGGATTGCAACCATTGGAAAGTAACAATATCAAGTTGAATTTGATCCTGGAAGAAGGGAATTAGTTTCAACTTGTGAAAAGATAAAATTCCTTCACAAGATCGTAATAAAAACTTACTTTAAAACTAGTGTCTTAAGATTCGGGACAAATCTTCTCGAAGAAGGAGGGTATGATGTGAATTGCATATGGGTCAAATGGAGGATGACTAATGCGCCGTGTTGATGCAGTTTCTTTTATTTAAACAAGGGCCCAATGCTTTGTAAAATTGGCTGACCAAATTGTGTTTGTGCTTAACCAATTAATGGGCTTTAGTTTTGCTTTATCTTCAAGTTGAAATAAGGGTCCATATGCCAACTTAAGAACCAACCTTTGGAAGATCAAGAGGACCTTTGCTCAAAGTTTGTGGATGACTTTTGGTAGCCTTAAATTCAGTTACAATCAACCATTAAGTAGCGGATCATTATTAGCTTGAGTGGATCATTAATTAATAGCTTTAAGCGGGATGATATTGAAATTTATGTGTCTTTTGTAATTCTGATGGTTAAAGCTCCTATATAAGTTGAACCATTTTCATCAATGAAGGCAAGCTGAGTTTTATTCAGAAAATAAACGAGTTTTACCTCATCTATCTTAGTGAGAGTGATTCTCCTAAGTTCTTGAGTGATTCAAGAATCCATGAGTTTAATTAATCAAAGGTCCTTTATCCCTTTGTGTGTTTCAACTCTTAGGCTTATCTTCCATTCTTGGAAGTGTGATGTCTATCAATTTCCGTTCCATATTCTTTTATGTTTCCATTTTCTCGTTTTAAACAATTTCTCAAATTTCTTGCTTGTTAGCATTCCAACAATCATAGATCAGTCGAACGAATCGGACCCTGTGGATTCACATCATTTGGTATTCAGAGCCTGGCTATCTAGATTCTGAATAGGAAAGGAAGTTTATTATACAAAGTGTTTAACCGAAGGCCATCCATGTTTAGTTGCATTCGATTACGGAAGCGAAAACAATGTTGTGAGCCAAAGATTGGTGGAGAAACAACAGTTACCAGCAACCTTTCATCTGGATCAAACATGGATCAAATTCAGTACATTGCAATGTGCGGAAGAGGTATTATGTGATATTGCTCCCATGGACTCTTGTCATCTTCTTTTGGGATGGGCATGGCTTCATTTTAAAACACTCCATCTTGATGAACGTTCCCTTTATTTGAGGCATGAGGGACATCAAAAGAAGTAGAAGTTTATGACACCAAGACAAGTCAGTAAGGATCAACGTAGGCTGAAGGAGAAAACGGAAAAAGAAAGAATAGAAAAAGAAGTAATAGAAACTGCAGAAGGAAGGGAAAATAAAGAAAAGAAATGAAACTAGAGAGAGTTTATTCGTCAATGTTTTTTCTTCTACAGTTTGTGATGTCATTTTACAGCAACAAAAGGATAAGCATGTGAAGGAAATACACGAACTTTCATGTTTGAAAAGGAAGCTTGTTCATAGTGCTTTATCATGCATTTGGTCCGTCGATAAGAAGCAAATTCGTCAAACACAACTCATGGAATTATTTATTGTTACATATCAAGGTGGGGTACTGTTGCCAAGAAATGTTATCGACGGATTGCAACCATTGGAAAGTAACAAATATCAAGTTGAATTTGATCCTGGAAGAAGGGAATTAGTTTCAACTTGTGAAAAGATAAAATTCCTTCACAAGATCGTAATAAAAACTTACTTTAAAACTAGTGTCTTAAGATTCGGGACAAATCTTCTCGAAGAAGGAGGGTATGATGTGAATTGCATATGGGTCAAATGGAGGATGACTAATGCGCCGTGTTGATGCAGTTTCTTTTATTTAAACAAGGGCCCAATGCTTTGTAAAATTGGCTGACCAAATTGTGTTTGTGCTTAACCAATTAATGGGCTTTAGTTTTGCTTTATCTTCAAGTTGAAATAAGGGTCCATATGCCAACTTAAGAACCAACCTTTGGAAGATCAAGAGGACCTTTGCTCAAAGTTTGTGGATGACTTTTGGTAGCCTTAAATTCAGTTACAATCAACCATTAAGTAGCGGATCATTATTAGCTTGAATGGATCATTAATTAATAGCTTTAAGCGGGATGATATTGAAATTTATGTGTCTTTTGTAATTCTAATGGTTAAAGCTCCTATATAAGTTGAACCATTTTCATCAATGAAGGCAAGCTGAGTTTTATTCAGAAAATAAACGAGTTTTATCTCGTCTATCTTAGTAAGAGTGATTCTCCTAAGTTCTTGAGTGATTCAAGAATCCATGAGTTTAATTAATCAAAGGTCCTTTATCCCTTTGTGTGTTTCAACTCTTAGGCTTATCTTCCATTCTTGGAAGTGTGATGTCTATCAATTTTCATTCCATCTTCTTTTATGTTTCCATTTTCTCGTTTTAAATAATTTCTCAAATTTCTTGCTTGTTAGCATTCCAACAACGATAGATCAGTCAAACGAATCGAACGCTGTGGATTCACATCATTTGGTATTCACAGCCTGGCCATCTAGATTTGGAATAGGAAAGGAAGTTTATTACACAAAGTGTTTAACCGAAGGCCATCCATGTTTAGTTGCATTCGATTACGGATGCAAAAACAATGTTGTGAACCAAAGTTTGGTGGAGAAACTCCAGTTACCAGCAACCTTTCATCTGGATCAAGCATGGATCAAATTCAGTACATTGCAATGTGCGGAAGAGGTATTATGTGATATTGCTCCCATGGACTCTTGTCATCTTCTTTTGGGATGGGCATGGCTTCATTTTAAAACACTCCATCTTGATGAACGTTCCCTTTATTTGAGGCATGAGGGACATCAAAAGAAGTAGAAGTTTATGACACCAAGACAAGTCAGTAAGGATCAACGTAGGCTGAAGGAGAAAACGGAAAAAGAAAGAATAGAAAAAGAAGTAATAGAAACTGCAGAAGGAAGGGAAAATAAAGAAAAGAAATGAAACTAGAGAGAGTTTATTCGTCAATGTTTTTTCTTCTACAGTTTGTGATGTCATTTTACAGCAACAAAAGGATAAGCATGTGAAGGAAATACACGAACTTTCATGTTTGAAAAGGAAGCTTGTTCATAGTGCTTTATCATGCATTTGGTCCGTCGATAAGAAGCAAATTCGTCAAACACAACTCATGGAATTATTTATTGTTACATATCAAGGTGGGGTACTGTTGCCAAGAAATGTTATCGACGGATTGCAACCATTGGAAAGTAACAAATATCAAGTTGAATTTGATCCTGGAAGAAGGGAATTAGTTTCAACTTGTGAAAAGATAAAATTCCTTCACAAGATCGTAATAAAAACTTACTTTAAAACTAGTGTCTTAAGATTCGGGACAAATCTTCTCGAAGAAGGAGGGTATGATGTGAATTGCATATGGGTCAAATGGAGGATGACTAATGCGCCGTGTTGATGCAGTTTCTTTTATTTAAACAAGGGCCCAATGCTTTGTAAAATTGGCTGACCAAATTGTGTTTGTGCTTAACCAATTAATGGGCTTTAGTTTTGCTTTATCTTCAAGTTGAAATAAGGGTCCATATGCCAACTTAAGAACCAACCTTTGGAAGATCAAGAGGACCTTTGCTCAAAGTTTGTGGATGACTTTTGGTAGCCTTAAATTCAGTTACAATCAACCATTAAGTAGCAGATCATTATTAGCTTGAGTGGATCATTAATTAATAGTTTTAAGCGGGATGATATTGAAATTTATGTGTCTTTTGTAATTCTGATGGTTAAAGCTCCTATATAAATTGAACCATTTTCATCAATGAAGGCAAGCTGAGTTTTATTCAGAAAATAAACGAGTTTTATCTCATCTATCTTAGTGAGAGTGATTCTCCTAAGTTCTTGAGTGATTCAAGAATCCATGAGTTTAATTAATCAAATGTCCTTTATCCCTTTGTGTGTTTCAACTCTTAGGCTTATCTTCCGTTCTTGGAAGTGTGATGTCTATCAATTTTCATTCCATCTTGTTTTATGTTTGCATTTTCTCGTTTTAAATAATTACTCAAATTTCTTGCTTGTTAGCATTCCAACAACGATAGATCAGTCAAACGAATCGAACGCTGTGGATTCACATCATTTGGTATTCACAGCTTGACCATCTAGATTTGGAATAGCAAAGGAAGTTTATTACACAAAGTGTTTAACCGAAGGCCATCCATGTTTAGTTGCATTCGATTACGGAAGCGAAAACAATGTTGTGAACCAAAGTTTGGTAGAGAAACTCCAGTTACCAGCAACCTTTCATCTGGATCAAGCATGGATCAAATTCAGTACATTGCAATGTGCGGAAGAGGTATTATGTGATATTGCTCCCATGGACTCTTGTCATCTTCTTTTGGGATGGGCATGGCTTCATTTTAAAACACTCCATCTTGATGAACGTTCCCTTTATTTGAGGCATGAGGGACATCAAAAGAAGTAGAAGTTTATGACACCAAGACAAGTCAGTAAGGATCAACGTAGGCTGAAGGAGAAAACGGAAAAAGAAAGAATAGAAAAAGAAGTAATAGAAACTGCAGAAGGAAGGGAAAATAAAGAAAAGAAAGGAAACTAGAGAGAGTTTATTCGTCAATGTTTTTTCTTCTACAGTTTGTGATGTCATTTTACAGCAACAAAAGGATAAGCATGTGAAGGAAATACACGAACTTCCATGTTTGAAAAGGAAGCTTGTTCATAGTGCTTTATCATGCATTTGGTCCGTCGATAAGAAGCAAATTCGTCAAACACAACTAATGGAATTATTTATTGTTACATATCAAGGTGGGGTACTGTTGCCAAGAAATGTTATCGACGGATTGCAACCATTGGAAAGTAACAAATATCAAGTTGAATTTGATCCTGGAAGAAGGGAATTAGTTTCAACTTGTGAAAAGATAAAATTCCTTCACAAGATCGTAATAAAAACTTACTTTAAAACTAGTGTCTTAAGATTCGGGACAAATCTTCTCGAAGAAGGAGGGTATGATGTGAATTGCATATGGGTCAAATGGAGGATGACTAATGCGCCGTGTTGATGCAGTTTCTTTTATTTAAACAAGGGCCCAATGCTTTGTAAAATTGGCTGACCAAATTGTGTTTGTGCTTAACCAATTAATGGGCTTTAGTTTTGCTTTATCTTCAAGTTGAAATAAGGGTCCATATGCCAACTTAAGAACCAACCTTTGGAAGATCAAGAGGACCTTTGCTCAAAGTTTGTGGATGACTTTTGGTAGCCTTAAATTCAGTTACAATCAACCATTAAGTAGCGGATCATTATTAGCTTGAGTGGATCATTAATTAATAGCTTTAAGCGGGATGATATTGAAATTTATGTGTCTTTTGTAATTCTGATGGTTAAAGCTCCTATATAAGTTGAACCATTTTCATCAATGAAGGCAAGCTAAGTTTTATTCAGAAAATAAACGAGTTTTACCTCATCTATCTTAGTGAGAGTGATTCTCCTAAGTTTTTGAGTGATTCAAGAATCCATGAGTTTAATTAATCAAAGGTCCTTTATCCCTTTGTGTGTTTCAACTCTTAGGCTTATCTTCCATTCTTGGAAGTGTGATGTCTATCAATTTCCGTTCCATATTCTTTTATGTTTCCATTTTCTCGTTTTAAACAATTTCTCAAATTTCTTGCTTGTTAGCATTCCAACAATCATAGATCAGTCGAACGAATCGGACCCTGTGGATTCACATCATTTGGTATTCAGAGCCTGGCTATCTAGATTCTGAATAGGAAAGGAAGTTTATTATACAAAGTGTTTAACCGAAGGCCATCCATGTTTAGTTGCATTCGATTACGGAAGCGAAAACAATGTTGTGAGCCAAAGATTGGTGGAGAAACAACAGTTACCAGCAACCTTTCATCTGGATCAAGCATGGATCAAATTCAGTACATTGCAATGTGCGGAAGAGGTATTATGTGATATTGCTCCCATGGACTCTTGTCATCTTCTTTTGGGATGGGCATGGCTTCATTTTAAAACACTCCATCTTGATGAACGTTCCCTTTATTTGAGGCATGAGGGACATCAAAAGAAGTAGAAGTTTACGACACCAAGACAAGTCAGTAAGGATCAACGTAGGCTGAAGGAGAAAACGGAAAAAGAAAGAATAGAAAAAGAAGTAATAGAAACTGCAGAAGGAAGGGAAAATAAAGAAAAGAAATGAAACTAGAGAGAGTTTATTCGTCAATGTTTTTTCTTCTACAGTTTGTGATGTCATTTTACAGCAACAAAAGGATAAGCATGTGAAGGAAATACACGAACTTTCATGTTTGAAAAGGAAGCTTGTTCATAGTGCTTTATCATGCATTTGGTCCGTCGATAAGAAGCAAATTCGTCAAACACAACTCATGGAATTATTTATTGTTACATATCAAGGTGGGGTACTGTTGCCAAGAAATGTTATCGACGGATTGCAACCATTGGAAAGTAACAAATATCAAGTTGAATTTGATCCTGGAAGAAGGGAATTAGTTTCAACTTGTGAAAAGATAAAATTCCTTCACAAGATCGTAATAAAAACTTACTTTAAAACTAGTGTCTTAAGATTCGGGACAAATCTTCTCGAAGAAGGAGGGTATGATGTGAATTGCATATGGGTCAAATGGAGGATGACTAATGCGCCGTGTTGATGCAGTTTCTTTTATTTAAACAAGGGCCCAATGCTTTGTAAAATTGGCTGACCAAATTGTGTTTGTGCTTAACCAATTAATGGGCTTTAGTTTTGCTTTATCTTCAAGTTGAAATAAGGGTCCATATGCCAACTTAAGAACCAACCTTTGGAAGATCAAGAGGACCTTTGCTCAAAGTTTGTGGATGACTTTTGGTAGCCTTAAATTCAGTTACAATCAACCATTAAGTAGCAGATCATTATTAGCTTGAGTGGATCATTAATTAATAGTTTTAAGCGGGATGATATTGAAATTTATGTGTCTTTTGTAATTCTGATGGTTAAAGCTCCTATATAAATTGAACCATTTTCATCAATGAAGGCAAGCTGAGTTTTATTCAGAAAATAAACGAGTTTTATCTCATCTATCTTAGTGAGAGTGATTCTCCTAAGTTCTTGAGTGATTCAAGAATCCATGAGTTTAATTAATCAAATGTCCTTTATCCCTTTGTGTGTTTCAACTCTTAGGCTTATCTTCCGTTCTTGGAAGTGTGATGTCTATCAATTTTCATTCCATCTTGTTTTATGTTTGCATTTTCTCGTTTTAAATAATTACTCAAATTTCTTGCTTGTTAGCATTCCAACAACGATAGATCAGTCAAACGAATCGAACGCTGTGGATTCACATCATTTGGTATTCACAGCTTGACCATCTAGATTTGGAATAGCAAAGGAAGTTTATTACACAAAGTGTTTAACCGAAGGCCATCCATGTTTAGTTGCATTCGATTACGGAAGCGAAAACAATGTTGTGAACCAAAGTTTGGTGGAGAAACTCCAGTTACCAGCAACCTTTCATCTGGATCAAGCATGGATCAAATTCAGTACATTGCAATGTGCGGAAGAGGTATTATGTGATATTGCTCCCATGGACTCTTGTCATCTTCTTTTGGGATGGGCATGGCTTCATTTTAAAACACTCCATCTTGATGAACGTTCCCTTTATTTGAGGCATGAGGGACATCAAAAGAAGTAGAAGTTTATGACACCAAGACAAGTCAGTAAGGATCAACGTAGGCTGAAGGAGAAAACGGAAAAAGAAAGAATAGAAAAAGAAGTAATAGAAACTGCAGAAGGAAGGGAAAATAAAGAAAAGAAATGAAACTAGAGAGAGTTTATTCGTCAATGTTTTTTCTTCTACAGTTTGTGATGTCATTTTACAGCAACAAAAGGATAAGCATGTGAAGGAAATACACGAACTTTCATGTTTGAAAAGGAAGCTTGTTCATAGTGCTTTATCATGCATTTGGTCCGTCGATAAGAAGCAAATTCGTCAAACACAACTCATGGAATTATTTATTGTTACATATCAAGGTGGGGTACTGTTGCCAAGAAATGTTATCGACGGATTGCAACCATTGGAAAGTAACAAATATCAAGTTGAATTTGATCCTGGAAGAAGGGAATTAGTTTCAACTTGTGAAAAGATAAAATTCCTTCACAAGATCGTAATAAAAACTTACTTTAAAACTAGTGTCTTAAGATTCGGGACAATTCTTCTCGAAGAAGGAGGGTATGATGTGAATTGCATATGGGTCAAATGGAGGATGACTAATGCGCCGTGTTGATGTAGTTTCTTTTATTTAAACAAGGGCCCAATGCTTTGTAAAATTGGCTGACCAAATTGTGTTTGTGCTTAACCAATTAATGGGCTGTAGTTTTGCTTTATCTTCAAGTTGAAATAAGGGTCCATATGCCAACTTAAGAACCAACCTTTGGAAGATCAAGAGGACCTTTGCTCAAAGTTTGTGGATGACTTTTGGTAGCCTTAAATTCAGTTACAATCAACCATTAAGTAGCGGATCATTATTAGCTTGAGTGGATCATTAATTAATAGCTTTAAGCGGGATGATATTGAAATTTATGTGTCTTTTGTAATTCTGATGGTTAAAGCTCCTATATAAGTTGAACCATTTTCATCAATGAAGGCAAGCTAAGTTTTATTCAGAAAATAAACGAGTTTTACCTCATCTATCTTAGTGAGAGTGATTCTCCTAAGTTTTTGAGTGATTCAAGAATCCATGAGTTTAATTAATCAAAGGTCCTTTATCCCTTTGTGTGTTTCAACTCTTAGGCTTATCTTCCATTCTTGGAAGTGTGATGTCTATCAATTTCCGTTCCATATTCTTTTATGTTTCCATTTTCTCGTTTTAAACAATTTCTCAAATTTCTTGCTTGTTAGCATTCCAACAATCATAGATCAGTCGAACGAATCGGACCCTGTGGATTCACATCATTTGGTATTCAGAGCCTGGCTATCTAGATTCTGAATAGGAAAGGAAGTTTATTATACAAAGTGTTTAACCGAAGGCCATCCATGTTTAGTTGCATTCGATTACGGAAGCGAAAACAATGTTGTGAGCCAAAGATTGGTGGAGAAACAACAGTTACCAGCAACCTTTCATCTGGATCAAGCATGGATCAAATTCAGTACATTGCAATGTGCGGAAGAGGTATTATGTGATATTGCTCCCATGGACTCTTGTCATCTTCTTTTGGGATGGGCATGGCTTCATTTTAAAACACTCCATCTTGATGAACGTTCCCTTTATTTGAGGCATGAGGGACATCAAAAGAAGTAGAAGTTTACGACACCAAGACAAGTCAGTAAGGATCAACGTAGGCTGAAGGAGAAAACGGAAAAAGAAAGAATAGAAAAAGAAGTAATAGAAACTGCAGAAGGAAGGGAAAATAAAGAAAAGAAATGAAACTAGAGAGAGTTTATTCGTCAATGTTTTTTCTTCTACAGTTTGTGATGTCATTTTACAGCAACAAAAGGATAAGCATGTGAAGGAAATACACGAACTTTCATGTTTGAAAAGGAAGCTTGTTCATAGTGCTTTATCATGCATTTGGTCCGTCGATAAGAAGCAAATTCGTCAAACACAACTCATGGAATTATTTATTGTTACATATCAAGGTGGGGTACTGTTGCCAAGAAATGTTATCGACGGATTGCAACCATTGGAAAGTAACAAATATCAAGTTGAATTTGATCCTGGAAGAAGGGAATTAGTTTCAACTTGTGAAAAGATAAAATTCCTTCACAAGATCGTAATAAAAACTTACTTTAAAACTAGTGTCTTAAGATTCGGGACAAATCTTCTCGAAGAAGGAGGGTATGATGTGAATTGCATATGGGTCAAATGGAGGATGACTAATGCGCCGTGTTGATGCAGTTTCTTTTATTTAAACAAGGGCCCAATGCTTTGTAAAATTGGCTGACCAAATTGTGTTTGTGCTTAACCAATTAATGGGCTTTAGTTTTGCTTTATCTTCAAGTTGAAATAAGGGTCCATATGCCAACTTAAGAACCAACCTTTGGAAGATCAAGAGGACCTTTGCTCAAAGTTTGTGGATGACTTTTGGTAGCCTTAAATTCAGTTACAATCAACCATTAAGTAGCAGATCATTATTAGCTTGAGTGGATCATTAATTAATAGTTTTAAGCGGGATGATATTGAAATTTATGTGTCTTTTGTAATTCTGATGGTTAAAGCTCCTATATAAATTGAACCATTTTCATCAATGAAGGCAAGCTGAGTTTTATTCAGAAAATAAACGAGTTTTATCTCATCTATCTTAGTGAGAGTGATTCTCCTAAGTTCTTGAGTGATTCAAGAATCCATGAGTTTAATTAATCAAATGTCCTTTATCCCTTTGTGTGTTTCAACTCTTAGGCTTATCTTCCGTTCTTGGAAGTGTGATGTCTATCAATTTTCATTCCATCTTGTTTTATGTTTGCATTTTCTCGTTTTAAATAATTACTCAAATTTCTTGCTTGTTAGCATTCCAACAACGATAGATCAGTCAAACGAATCGAACGCTGTGGATTCACATCATTTGGTATTCACAGCTTGACCATCTAGATTTGGAATAGCAAAGGAAGTTTACTACACAAAGTGTTTAACCGAAGGCCATCCATGTTTAGTTGCATTCGATTACGGAAGCGAAAACAATGTTGTGAACCAAAGTTTGGTGGAGAAACTCCAGTTACCAGCAACCTTTCATCTGGATCAAGCATGGATCAAATTCAGTACATTGCAATGTGCGGAAGAGGTATTATGTGATATTGCTCCCATGGACTCTTGTCATCTTCTTTTGGGATGGGCATGGCTTCATTTTAAAACACTCCATCTTGATGAACGTTCCCTTTATTTGAGGCATGAGGGACATCAAAAGAAGTAGAAGTTTATGACACCAAGACAAGTCAGTAAGGATCAACGTAGGCTGAAGGAGAAAACGGAAAAAGAAAGAATAGAAAAAGAAGTAATAGAAACTGCAGAAGGAAGGGAAAATAAAGAAAAGAAATGAAACTAGAGAGAGTTTATTCGTCAATGTTTTTTCTTCTACAGTTTGTGATGTCATTTTACAGCAACAAAAGGATAAGCATGTGAAGGAAATACACGAACTTTCATGTTTGAAAAGGAAGCTTGTTCATAGTGCTTTATCATGCATTTGGTCCGTCGATAAGAAGCAAATTCGTCAAACACAACTCATGGAATTATTTATTGTTACATATCAAGGTGGGGTACTGTTGCCAAGAAATGTTATCGACGGATTGCAACCATTGGAAAGTAACAAATATCAAGTTGAATTTGATCCTGGAAGAAGGGAATTAGTTTCAACTTGTGAAAAGATAAAATTCCTTCACAAGATCGTAATAAAAACTTACTTTAAAACTAGTGTCTTAAGATTCGGGACAATTCTTCTCGAAGAAGGAGGGTATGATGTGAATTGCATATGGGTCAAATGGAGGATGACTAATGCGCCGTGTTGATGTAGTTTCTTTTATTTAAACAAGGGCCCAATGCTTTGTAAAATTGGCTGACCAAATTGTGTTTGTGCTTAACCAATTAATGGGCTGTAGTTTTGCTTTATCTTCAAGTTGAAATAAGGGTCCATATGCCAACTTAAGAACCAACCTTTGGAAGATCAAGAGGACCTTTGCTCAAAGTTTGTGGATGACTTTTGGTAGCCTTAAATTCAGTTACAATCAACCATTAAGTAGCGGATCATTATTAGCTTGAGTGGATCATTAATTAATAGCTTTAAGCGGGATGATATTGAAATTTATGTGTCTTTTGTAATTCTGATGGTTAAAGCTCCTATATAAGTTGAACCATTTTCATCAATGAAGGCAAGCTAAGTTTTATTCAGAAAATAAACGAGTTTTACCTCATCTATCTTAGTGAGAGTGATTCTCCTAAGTTCTTGAGTGATTCAAGAATCCATGAGTTTAATTAATCAAAGGTCCTTTATCCCTTTGTGTGTTTCAACTCTTAGGCTTATCTTTCATTCTTGGAAGTGTGATGTCTATCAATTTCCGTTCCATATTCTTTTATGTTTCCATTTTCTCGTTTTAAACAATTTCTCAAATTTCTTGCTTGTTAGCATTCCAACAATCATAGATCAGTCGAACGAATCGGACCCTGTGGATTCACATCATTTGGTATTCAGAGCCTGGCTATCTAGATTCTGAATAGGAAAGGAAGTTTATTATACAAAGTGTTTAACCAAAGGCCATCCATGTTTAGTTGCATTCGATTACGGAAGCGAAAACAATGTTGTGAGCCAAAGATTGGTGGAGAAACAACAGTTACCAGCAACCTTTCATCTGGATCAAGCATGGATCAAATTCAGTACATTGCAATGTGCGGAAGAGGTATTATGTGATATTGCTCCCATGGACTCTTGTCATCTTCTTTTGGGATGGGCATGGCTTCATTTTAAAACACTCCATCTTGATGAACGTTCCCTTTATTTGAGGCATGAGGGACATCAAAAGAAGTAGAAGTTTATGACACCAAGACAAGTCAGTAAGGATCAACGTAGGCTGAAGGAGAAAACGGAAAAAGAAAGAATAGAAAAAGAAGTAATAGAAACTGCAGAAGGAAGGGAAAATAAAGAAAAGAAATGAAACTAGAGAGAGTTTATTCGTCAATGTTTTTTCTTCTACAGTTTGTGATGTCATTTTACAGCAACAAAAGGATAAGCATGTGAAGAAAATACACGAACTTTCATGTTTGAAAAGGAAGCTTGTTCATAGTGCTTTATCATGCATTTGGTCCGTCGATAAGAAGCAAATTCGTCAAACACAACTCATGGAATTATTTATTGTTACATATCAAGGTGGGGTACTGTTGCCAAGAAATGTTATCGACGGATTGCAACCATTGGAAAGTAACAAATATCAAGTTGAATTTGATCCTGGAAGAAGGGAATTAGTTTCAACTTGTGAAAAGATAAAATTCCTTCACAAGATCGTAATAAAAACTTACTTTAAAACTAGTGTCTTAAGATTCGGGACAAATCTTCTCGAAGAAGGAGGGTATGATGTGAATTGCATATGGGTCAAATGGAGGATGACTAATGCGCCGTGTTGATGCAGTTTCTTTTATTTAAACAAGGGCCCAATGCTTTGTAAAATTGGCTGACCAAATTGTGTTTGTGCTTAACCAATTAATGGGCTTTAGTTTTGCTTTATCTTCAAGTTGAAATAAGGGTCCATATGCCAACTTAAGAACCAACCTTTGGAAGATCAAGAGGACCTTTGCTCAAAGTTTGTGGATGACTTTTGGTAGCCTTAAATTCAGTTACAATCAACCATTAAGTAGCAGATCATTATTAGCTTGAGTGGATCATTAATTAATAGTTTTAAGCGGGATGATATTGAAATTTATGTGTCTTTTGTAATTCTGATGGTTAAAGCTCCTATATAAATTGAACCATTTTCATCAATGAAGGCAAGCTGAGTTTTATTCAGAAAATAAACGAGTTTTATCTCATCTATCTTAGTGAGAGTGATTCTCCTAAGTTCTTGAGTGATTCAAGAATCCATGAGTTTAATTAATCAAATGTCCTTTATCCCTTTGTGTGTTTCAACTCTTAGGCTTATCTTCCGTTCTTGGAAGTGTGATGTCTATCAATTTTCATTCCATCTTGTTTTATGTTTGCATTTTCTCGTTTTAAATAATTACTCAAATTTCTTGCTTGTTAGCATTCCAACAACGATAGATCAGTCAAACGAATCGAACGCTGTGGATTCACATCATTTGGTATTCACAGCCTGACCATCTAGATTTGGAATAGCAAAGGAAGTTTATTACACAAAGTGTTTAACCGAAGGCCATCCATGTTTAGTTGCATTCGATTACGGAAGCGAAAACAATGTTGTGAACCAAAGTTTGGTGGAGAAACTCCAGTTACCAGCAACCTTTCATCTGGATCAAGCATGGATCAAATTCAGTACATTGCAATGTGCGGAAGAGGTATTATGTGATATTGCTCCCATGGACTCTTGTCATCTTCTTTTGGGATGGGCATGGCTTCATTTTAAAACACTCCATCTTGATGAACGTTCCCTTTATTTGAGGCATGAGGGACATCAAAAGAAGTAGAAGTTTATGACACCAAGACAAGTCAGTAAGGATCAACGTAGGCTGAAGGAGAAAACGGAAAAAGAAAGAATAGAAAAAGAAGTAATAGAAACTGCAGAAGGAAGGGAAAATAAAGAAAAGAAATGAAACTAGAGAGAGTTTATTCGTCAATGTTTTTTCTTCTACAGTTTGTGATGTCATTTTACAGCAACAAAAGGATAAGCATGTGAAGGAAATACACGAACTTTCATGTTTGAAAAGGAAGCTTGTTCATAGTGCTTTATCATGCATTTGGTCCGTCGATAAGAAGCAAATTCGTCAAACACAACTCATGGAATTATTTATTGTTACATATCAAGGTGGGGTACTGTTGCCAAGAAATGTTATCGACGGATTGCAACCATTGGAAAGTAACAAATATCAAGTTGAATTTGATCCTGGAAGAAGGGAATTAGTTTCAACTTGTGAAAAGATAAAATTCCTTCACAAGATCGTAATAAAAACTTACTTTAAAACTAGTGTCTTAAGATTCGGGACAAATCTTCTCGAAGAAGGAGGGTATGATGTGAATTGCATATGGGTCAAATGGAGGATGACTAATGCGCCGTGTTGATGTAGTTTCTTTTATTTAAACAAGGGCCCAATGCTTTGTAAAATTGGCTGACCAAATTGTGTTTGTGCTTAACCAATTAATGGGCTGTAGTTTTGCTTTATCTTCAAGTTGAAATAAGGGTCCATATGCCAACTTAAGAACCAACCTTTGGAAGATCAAGAGGACCTTTGCTCAAAGTTTGTGGATGACTTTTGGTAGCCTTAAATTCAGTTACAATCAACCATTAAGTAGCGGATCATTATTAGCTTGAGTGGATCATTAATTAATAGCTTTAAGCGGGATGATATTGAAATTTATGTGTCTTTTGTAATTCTGATGGTTAAAGCTCCTATATAAGTTGAACCATTTTCATCAATGAAGGCAAGCTAAGTTTTATTCAGAAAATAAACGAGTTTTACCTCATCTATCTTAGTGAGAGTGATTCTCCTAAGTTCTTGAGTGATTCAAGAATCCATGAGTTTAATTAATCAAAGGTCCTTTATCCCTTTGTGTGTTTCAACTCTTAGGCTTATCTTTCATTCTTGGAAGTGTGATGTCTATCAATTTCCGTTCCATATTCTTTTATGTTTCCATTTTCTCGTTTTAAACAATTTCTCAAATTTCTTGCTTGTTAGCATTCCAACAATCATAGATCAGTCGAACGAATCGGACCCTGTGGATTCACATCATTTGGTATTCAGAGCCTGGCTATCTAGATTCTGAATAGGAAAGGAAGTTTATTATACAAAGTGTTTAACCGAAGGCCATCCATGTTTAGTTGCATTCGATTACGGAAGCGAAAACAATGTTGTGAGCCAAAGATTGGTGGAGAAACAACAGTTACCAGCAACCTTTCATCTGGATCAAGCATGGATCAAATTCAGTACATTGCAATGTGCGGAAGAGGTATTATGTGATATTGCTCCCATGGACTCTTGTCATCTTCTTTTGGGATGGGCATGGCTTCATTTTAAAACACTCCATCTTGATGAACGTTCCCTTTATTTGAGGCATGAGGGACATCAAAAGAAGTAGAAGTTTATGACACCAAGACAAGTCAGTAAGGATCAACGTAGGCTGAAGGAGAAAACGGAAAAAGAAAGAATAGAAAAAGAAGTAATAGAAACTGCAGAAGGAAGGGAAAATAAAGAAAAGAAATGAAACTAGAGAGAGTTTATTCGTCAATGTTTTTTCTTCTACAGTTTGTGATGTCATTTTACAGCAACAAAAGGATAAGCATGTGAAGGAAATACACGAACTTCCATGTTTGAAAAGGAAGCTTGTTCATAGTGCTTTATCATGCATTTGTTCCGTCGATAAGAAGCAAATTCGTCAAACACAACGCATGGAATTATTTGTTGTTACATATCAAGGTGGGGTACTGTTGCCAAGAAATGTTATCGACGGATTGCAACCATTGGAAAGTAACAAATATCAAGTTGAATTTGATCCTGGAAGAAGGGAATTAGTTTCAACTTGTGAAAAGATAAAATTCCTTCACAAGATCGTAATAAAAACTTACTTTAAAACTAGTGTCTTAAGATTCGGGACAAATCTTCTCGAAGAAGGAGGGTATGATGTGAATTGCATATGGGTCAAATGGAGGATGACTAATGCGCCGTGTTGATGTAGTTTCTTTTATTTAAACAAGGGCCCAATGCTTTGTAAAATTGGCTGACCAAATTGTGTTTGTGCTTAACCAATTAATGGGCTGTAGTTTTGCTTTATCTTCAAGTTGAAATAAGGGTCCATATGCCAACTTAAGAACCAACCTTTGGAAGATCAAGAGGACCTTTGCTCAAAGTTTGTGGATGACTTTTGGTAGCCTTAAATTCAGTTACAATCAACCATTAAGTAGCGGATCATTATTAGCTTGAGTGGATCATTAATTAATAGCTTTAAGCGGGATGATATTGAAATTTATGTGTCTTTTGTAATTCTGATGGTTAAAGCTCCTATATAAGTTGAACCATTTTCATCAATGAAGGCAAGCTAAGTTTTATTCAGAAAATAAACGAGTTTTACCTCATCTATCTTAGTGAGAGTGATTCTCCTAAGTTCTTGAGTGATTCAAGAATCCATGAGTTTAATTAATCAAAGGTCCTTTATCCCTTTGTGTGTTTCAACTCTTAGGCTTATCTTTCATTCTTGGAAGTGTGATGTCTATCAATTTCCGTTCCATATTCTTTTATGTTTCCATTTTCTCGTTTTAAACAATTTCTCAAATTTCTTGCTTGTTAGCATTCCAACAATCATAGATCAGTCGAACGAATCGGACCCTGTGGATTCACATCATTTGGTATTCAGAGCCTGGCTATCTAGATTCTGAATAGGAAAGGAAGTTTATTATACAAAGTGTTTAACCGAAGGCCATCCATGTTTAGTTGCATTCGATTACGGAAGCGAAAACAATGTTGTGAGCCAAAGATTGGTGGAGAAACAACAGTTACCAGCAACCTTTCATCTGGATCAAGCATGGATCAAATTCAGTACATTGCAATGTGCGGAAGAGGTATTATGTGATATTGCTCCCATGGACTCTTGTCATCTTCTTTTGGGATGGGCATGGCTTCATTTTAAAACACTCCATCTTGATGAACGTTCCCTTTATTTGAGGCATGAGGGACATCAAAAGAAGTAGAAGTTTATGACACCAAGACAAGTCAGTAAGGATCAACGTAGGCTGAAGGAGAAAACGGAAAAAGAAAGAATAGAAAAAGAAGTAATAGAAACTGCAGAAGGAAGGGAAAATAAAGAAAAGAAATGAAACTAGAGAGAGTTTATTCGTCAATGTTTTTTCTTCTACAGTTTGTGATGTCATTTTACAGCAACAAAAGGATAAGCATGTGAAGGAAATACACGAACTTCCATGTTTGAAAAGGAAGCTTGTTCATAGTGCTTTATCATGCATTTGTTCCGTCGATAAGAAGCAAATTCGTCAAACACAACGCATGGAATTATTTGTTGTTACATATCAAGGTGGGGTACTGTTGCCAAGAAATGTTATCGACGGATTGCAACCATTGGAAAGTAACAAATATCAAGTTGAATTTGATCCTGGAAGAAGGGAATTAGTTTCAACTTGTGAAAAGATAAAATTCCTTCACAAGATCGTAATAAAAACTTACTTTAAAACTAGTGTCTTAAGATTCGGGACAAATCTTCTCGAAGAAGGAGGGTATGATGTGAATTGCATATGGGTCAAATGGAGGATGACTAATGCGCCGTGTTGATGCAGTTTCTTTTATTTAAACAAGGGCCCAATGCTTTGTAAAATTGGCTGACCAAATTGTGTTTGTGCTTAACCAATTAATGGGCTTTAGTTTTGCTTTATCTTCAAGTTGAAATAAGGGTCCATATGCCAACTTAAGAACCAACCTTTGGAAGATCAAGAGGACCTTTGCTCAAAGTTTGTGGATGACTTTTGGTAGCCTTAAATTCAGTTACAATCAACCATTAAGTAGCGGATCATTATTAGCTTGAGTGGATCATTAATTAATAGCTTTAAGCGGGATGATATTGAAATTTATGTGTCTTTTGTAATTCTGATGGTTAAAGCTCCTATATAAGTTGAACCATTTTCATCAATGAAGGCAAGCTGAGTTTTATTCAGAAAATAAACGAGTTTTACCTCATCTATCTTAGTGAGACTGATTCTCCTAAGTTCTTGAGTGATTCAAGAATCCATGAGTTTAATTAATCAAAGGTCCTTCATCCCTTTGTGTGTTTCAACTCTTAGGCTTATCTTCCGTTCTTGGAAGTGTGATGTCTATCAATTTTCATTCCATCTTCTTTTATGTTTCCATTTTCTCGTTTTAAATAATTACTCAAATTTCTTGCTTGTTAGCATTCCAACAACGATAGATCAGTCAAACGAATCGAACGCTGTGGATTCACACCATTTGGTATTCACAGCCTGACCATCTAGATTTGGAATAGGAAAGGAAGTTTATTACACAAAGTGTTTAACCGAAGGCCATCCATGTTTAGTTGCATTCGATTACGGAAGCGAAAACAATGTTGTGAACCAAAGTTTGGTGGAGAAACTCCAGTTACCAGCAACCTTTCATCTGGATCAAGCATGGATCAAATTCAGTACATTGCAATGTGTGAAAGAGGTATTATGTGATATTGCTCCCATGGACTCTTGTCATCTTCTTTTGGGATGGGCATGGCTTCATTTTAAAACACTCCATCTTGATGAACGTTCCCTTTATTTGAGGCATGAGGGACATCAAAAGAAGTAGAAGTTTATGACACCAAGACAAGTCAGTAAGGATCAACGTAGGCTGAAGGAGAAAACGGAAAAAGAAAGAATAGAAAAAGAAGTAATAGAAACTGCAGAAGGAAGGGAAAATAAAGAAAAGAAATGGAACTAGAGAGAGTTTATTCGTCAATGTTTTCTCTTCTACAGTTTGTGATGTCATTTTACAGCAACAAAAGGATAAGCATGTGAAGGAAATACACGAACTTCCATGTTTGAAAAGGAAGCTTGTTCATAGTGCTTTATCATGCATTTGGTCCGTCGATAAGAAGCAAATTCGTCAAACACAACGCATGGAATTATTTATTGTTACATATCAAGGTGGGGTACTGTTGCCAAGAAATGTTATCGACGGATTGCAACCATTGGAAAGTAACAAATATCAAGTTGAATTTGATCCTGGAAGAAGAGAATTAGTTTCAACTTGTGAAAAGATAAAATTCCTTCACAAGATCGTAATAAAAACTTACTTTAAAACTAGTGTCTTAAGATTCGGGACAAATCTTCTCGAAGAAGGAGGGTATGATGTGAATTGCATATGGGTCAAATGGAGGATGACTAATGCGCCGTGTTGATGCAGTTTCTTTTATTTAAACAAGGGCCCAATGCTTTGTAAAATTGGCTGACCAAATTGTGTTTGTGCTTAACCAATTAATGGGCTTTAGTTTTGCTTTATCTTCAAGTTGAAATAAGGGTCCATATGCCAACTTAAGAACCAACCTTTGGAAGATCAAGAGGACCTTTGCTCAAAGTTTGTGGATGACTTTTGGTAGCCTTAAATTCAGTTACAATCAACCATTAAGTAGCGGATCATTATTAGCTTGAGTGGATCATTAATTAATAGATTTAAGCGGGATGATATTGAAATTTATGTGTCTTTTTGTAATTCTGATGGTTAAAGCTCCTATATAAGTTGAACCATTTTCATCAATGAAGGCAAGCTGAGTTTTACTCAGAAAATAAACGAGTTTTACCTCATCTATCTTAGTGAGAGTGATTCTCCTAAGTTCTTGAGTGATTCAAGAATCCATGAGTTTAATTAATCAAAGGTCCTTCATCCCTTTGTGTGTTTCAACTCTTAGGCTTATCTTCCGTTCTTGGAAGTGTGATGTCTATCAATTTTCATTCCATCTTCTTTTATGTTTCCATTTTCTCGTTTTAAATAATTACTCAAATTTCTTGCTTGTTAGCATTCCAACAACGATAGATCAGTCAAACGAATCGAACGCTGTGGATTCACACCATTTGGTATTCACAGCCTGACCATCTAGATTTGGAATAGGAAAGGAAGTTTATTACACAAAGTGTTTAACCGAAGGCCATCCATGTTTAGTTGCATTCGATTACGGAAGCGAAAACAATGTTGTGAACCAAAGTTTGGTGGAGAAACTCCAGTTACCAGCAACCTTTCATCTGGATCAAGCATGGATCAAATTCAGTACATTGCAATGTGTGAAAGAGGTATTATGTGATATTGCTCCCATGGACTCTTGTCATCTTCTTTTGGGATGGGCATGGCTTCATTTTAAAACACTCCATCTTGATGAACGTTCCCTTTATTTGAGGCATGAGGGACATCAAAAGAAGTAGAAGTTTATGACACCAAGACAAGTCAGTAAGGATCAACGTAGGCTGAAGGAGAAAACGGAAAAAGAAAGAATAGAAAAAGAAGTAATAGAAACTGCAGAAGGAAGGGAAAATAAAGAAAAGAAATGGAACTAGAGAGAGTTTATTCGTCAATGTTTTTTCTTCTACAGTTTGTGATGTCATTTTACAGCAACAAAAGGATAAGCATGTGAAGGAAATACACGAACTTCCATGTTTGAAAAGGAAGCTTGTTCATAGTGCTTTATCATGCATTTGGTCCGTCGATAAGAAGCAAATTCGTCAAACACAACGCATGGAATTATTTATTGTTACATATCAAGGTGGGGTACTGTTGCCAAGAAATGTTATCGACGGATTGCAACCATTGGAAAGTAACAAATATCAAGTTGAATTTGATCCTGGAAGAAGAGAATTAGTTTCAACTTGTGAAAAGATAAAATTCCTTCACAAGATCGTAATAAAAACTTACTTTAAAACTAGTGTCTTAAGATTCGGGACAAATCTTCTCGAAGAAGGAGGGTATGATGTGAATTGCATATGGGTCAAATGGAGGATGACTAATGCGCCGTGTTGATGCAGTTTCTTTTATTTAAAGAAGGGCCCAATGCTTTGTAAAATTGGCTGACCAAATTGTGTTTGTGCTTAACCAATTAATGGGCTTTAGTTTTGCTTTATCTTCAAGTTGAAATAAGGGTCCATATGCCAACTTAAGAACCAACCTTTGGAAGATCAAGAGGACCTTTGCTCAAAGTTTGTGGATGACTTTTGGTAGCCTTAAATTCAGTTACAATCAACCATTAAGTAGCGGATCATTATTAGCTTGAGTGGATCATTAATTAATAGATTTAAGCGGGATGATATTGAAATTTATGTGTCTTTTTGTAATTCTGATGGTTAAAGCTCCTATATAAGTTGAACCATTTTCATCAATGAAGGCAAGCTGAGTTTTACTCAGAAAATAAACGAGTTTTACCTCATCTATCTTAGTGAGAGTGATTCTCCTAAGTTCTTGAGTGATTCAAGAATCCATGAGTTTAATTAATCAAAGGTCCTTCATCCCTTTGTGTGTTTCAACTCTTAGGCTTATCTTCCGTTCTTGGAAGTGTGATGTCTATCAATTTTCATTCCATCTTCTTTTATGTTTCCATTTTCTCGTTTTAAATAATTACTCAAATTTCTTGCTTGTTAGCATTCCAACAACGATAGATCAGTCAAACGAATCGAACGCTGTGGATTCACACCATTTGGTATTCACAGCCTGACCATCTAGATTTGGAATAGGAAAGGAAGTTTATTACACAAAGTGTTTAACCGAAGGCCATCCATGTTTAGTTGCATTCGATTACGGAAGCGAAAACAATGTTGTGAACCAAAGTTTGGTGGAGAAACTCCAGTTACCAGCAACCTTTCATCTGGATCAAGCATGGATCAAATTCAGTACATTGCAATGTGTGAAAGAGGTATTATGTGATATTGCTCCCATGGACTCTTGTCATCTTCTTTTGGGATGGGCATGGCTTCATTTTAAAACACTCCATCTTGATGAACGTTCCCTTTATTTGAGGCATGAGGGACATCAAAAGAAGTAGAAGTTTATGACACCAAGACAAGTCAGTAAGGATCAACGTAGGCTGAAGGAGAAAACGGAAAAAGAAAGAATAGAAAAAGAAGTAATAGAAACTGCAGAAGGAAGGGAAAATAAAGAAAAGAAATGGAACTAGAGAGAGTTTATTCGTCAATGTTTTCTCTTCTACAGTTTGTGATGTCATTTTACAGCAACAAAAGGATAAGCATGTGAAGGAAATACACGAACTTTCATGTTTGAAAAGGAAGCTTGTTCATAGTGCTTTATCATGCATTTGGTCCGTCGATAAGAAGCAAATTCGTCAAACACAACGCATGGAATTATTTATTGTTACATATCAAGGTGGGGTACTGTTGCCAAGAAATGTTATCGATGGATTGCAACCATTGGAAAGTAACAAATATCAAGTTGAATTTGATCCTGGAAGAAGAGAATTAGTTTCAACTTGTGAAAAGATAAAATTCCTTCACAAGATCATAATAAAAACTTACTTTAAAACTGGTGTCTTAAGATTCGGGACAAATCTTCTCGAAGAAGGAGGGTATGATGTGAATTGCATATGGGTCAAATGGAGGATGACTAATGCGCCGTGTTGATGCAGTTTCTTTTATTTAAAGAAGGGCCCAATGCTTTGTAAAATTGGCTGACCAAATTGTGTTTGTGCTTAACCAATTAATGGGCTTTAGTTTTGCTTTATCTTCAAGTTGAAATAAGGGTCCATATGCCAACTTAAGAACCAACCTTTGGAAGATCAAGAGGACCTTTGCTCAAAGTTTGTGGATGACTTTTGGTAGCCTTAAATTCAGTTACAATCAACCATTAAGTAGCGGATCATTATTAGCTTGAGTGGATCATTAATTAATAGATTTAAGCGGGATGATATTGAAATTTATGTGTCTTTTTGTAATTCTGATGGTTAAAGCTCCTATATAAGTTGAACCATTTTCATCAATGAAGGCAAGCTGAGTTTTACTCAGAAAATAAACGAGTTTTACCTCATCTATCTTAGTGAGAGTGATTCTCCTAAGTTCTTGAGTGATTCAAGAATCCATGAGTTTAATTAATCAAAGGTCCTTCATCCCTTTGTGTGTTTCAACTCTTAGGCTTATCTTCCGTTCTTGGAAGTGTGATGTCTATCAATTTTCATTCCATCTTCTTTTATGTTTCCATTTTCTCGTTTTAAATAATTACTCAAATTTCTTGCTTGTTAGCATTCCAACAACGATAGATCAGTCAAACGAATCGAACGCTGTGGATTCACACCATTTGGTATTCACAGCCTGACCATCTAGATTTGGAATAGGAAAGGAAGTTTATTACACAAAGTGTTTAACCGAAGGCCATCCATGTTTAGTTGCATTCGATTACGGAAGCGAAAACAATGTTGTGAACCAAAGTTTGGTGGAGAAACTCCAGTTACCAGCAACCTTTCATCTGGATCAAGCATGGATCAAATTCAGTACATTGCAATGTGTGAAAGAGGTATTATGTGATATTGCTCCCATGGACTCTTGTCATCTTCTTTTGGGATGGGCATGGCTTCATTTTAAAACACTCCATCTTGATGAACGTTCCCTTTATTTGAGGCATGAGGGACATCAAAAGAAGTAGAAGTTTATGACACCAAGACAAGTCAGTAAGGATCAACGTAGGCTGAAGGAGAAAACGGAAAAAGAAAGAATAGAAAAAGAAGTAATAGAAACTGCAGAAGGAAGGGAAAATAAAGAAAAGAAATGGAACTAGAGAGAGTTTATTCGTCAATGTTTTCTCTTCTACAGTTTGTGATGTCATTTTACAGCAACAAAAGGATAAGCATGTGAAGGAAATACACGAACTTCCATGTTTGAAAAGGAAGCTTGTTCATAGTGCTTTATCATGCATTTGGTCCGTCGATAAGAAGCAAATTCGTCAAACACAACGCATGGAATTATTTATTGTTACATATCAAGGTGGGGTACTGTTGCCAAGAAATGTTATCGACGGATTGCAACCATTGGAAAGTAACAAATATCAAGTTGAATTTGATCCTGGAAGAAGAGAATTAGTTTCAACTTGTGAAAAGATAAAATTCCTTCACAAGATCGTAATAAAAACTTACTTTAAAACTAGTGTCTTAAGATTCGGGACAAATCTTCTCGAAGAAGGAGGGTATGATGTGAATTGCATATGGGTCAAATGGAGGATGACTAATGCGCTGTGTTGATGCAGTTTCTTTTATTTAAACAAGGGCCCAATGCTTTGTAAAATTGGCTGACCAAATTGTGTTTGTGCTTAACCAATTAATGGGCTTTAGTTTTGCTTTATCTTCAAGTTGAAATAAGGGTCCATATGCCAACTTAAGAACCAACCTTTGGAAGATCAAGAGGACCTTTGCTCAAAGTTTGTGGATGACTTTTGGTAGCCTTAAATTCAGTTACAATCAACCATTAAGTAGCGGATCATTATTAGCTTGAGTGGATCATTAATTAATAGATTTAAGCGGGATGATATTGAAATTTATGTGTCTTTTTGTAATTCTGATGGTTAAAGCTCCTATATAAGTTGAACCATTTTCATCAATGAAGGCAAGCTGAGTTTTACTCAGAAAATAAACGAGTTTTACCTCATCTATCTTAGTGAGAGTGATTCTCCTAAGTTCTTGAGTGATTCAAGAATCCATGAGTTTAATTAATCAAAGGTCCTTCATCCCTTTGTGTGTTTCAACTCTTAGGCTTATCTTCCGTTCTTGGAAGTGTGATGTCTATCAATTTTCATTCCATCTTCTTTTATGTTTCCATTTTCTCGTTTTAAATAATTACTCAAATTTCTTGCTTGTTAGCATTCCAACAACGATAGATCAGTCAAACGAATCGAACGCTGTGGATTCACACCATTTGGTATTCACAGCCTGACCATCTAGATTTGGAATAGGAAAGGAAGTTTATTACACAAAGTGTTTAACCGAAGGCCATCCATGTTTAGTTGCATTCGATTACGGAAGCGAAAACAATGTTGTGAACCAAAGTTTGGTGGAGAAACTCCAGTTACCAGCAACCTTTCATCTGGATCAAGCATGGATCAAATTCAGTACATTGCAATGTGTGAAAGAGGTATTATGTGATATTGCTCCCATGGACTCTTGTCATCTTCTTTTGGGATGGGCATGGCTTCATTTTAAAACACTCCATCTTGATGAACGTTCCCTTTATTTGAGGCATGAGGGACATCAAAAGAAGTAGAAGTTTATGACACCAAGACAAGTCAGTAAGGATCAACGTAGGCTGAAGGAGAAAACGGAAAAAGAAAGAATAGAAAAAGAAGTAATAGAAACTGCAGAAGGAAGGGAAAATAAAGAAAAGAAATGGAACTAGAGAGAGTTTATTCGTCAATGTTTTCTCTTCTACAGTTTGTGATGTCATTTTACAGCAACAAAAGGATAAGCATGTGAAGGAAATACACGAACTTCCATGTTTGAAAAGGAAGCTTGTTCATAGTGCTTTATCATGCATTTGGTCCGTCGATAAGAAGCAAATTCGTCAAACACAACGCATGGCATTATTTATTGTTACATATCAAGGTGGGGTACTGTTGCCAAGAAATGTTATCGACGGATTGCAACCATTGGAAAGTAACAAATATCAAGTTGAATTTGATCCTGGAAGAAGAGAATTAGTTTCAACTTGTGAAAAGATAAAATTCCTTCACAAGATCATAATAAAAACTTACTTTAAAACTAGTGTCTTAAGATTCGGGACAAATCTTCTCGAAGAAGGAGGGTATGATGTGAATTGCATATGGGTCAAATGGAGGATGACTAATGCGCCGTGTTGATGCAGTTTCTTTTATTTAAACAAGGGCCCAATGCTTTGTAAAATTGGCTGACCAAATTGTGTTTGTGCTTAACCAATTAATGGGCTTTAGTTTTGCTTTATCTTCAAGTTGAAATAAGGGTCCATATGCCAACTTAAGAACCAACCTTTGGAAGATCAAGAGGACCTTTGCTCAAAGTTTGTGGATGACTTTTGGTAGCCTTAAATTCAGTTACAATCAACCATTAAGTAGCGGATCATTATTAGCTTGAGTGGATCATTAATTAATAGATTTAAGCGGTATGATATTGAAATTTATGTGTCTTTTTGTAATTCTGATGGTTAAAGCTCCTATATAAGTTGAACCATTTTCATCAATGAAGGCAAGCTGAGTTTTACTCAGAAAATAAACGAGTTTTACCTCATCTATCTTAGTGAGAGTGATTCTCCTAAGTTCTTGAGTGATTCAAGAATCCATGAGTTTAATTAATCAAAGGTCCTTCATCCCTTTGTGTGTTTCAACTCTTAGGCTTATCTTCCGTTCTTGGAAGTGTGATGTCTATCAATTTTCATTCCATCTTCTTTTATGTTTCCATTTTCTCGTTTTAAATAATTACTCAAATTTCTTGCTTGTTAGCATTCCAACAACGATAGATCAGTCAAACGAATCGAACGCTGTGGATTCACATCATTTGGTATTCACAGCCTGACCATCTAGATTTGGAATAGGAAAGGAAGTTTATTACACAAAGTGTTTAACCGAAGGCCATCCATGTTTAGTTGCATTCGATTACGGAAGCGAAACCAATGTTGTGAACCAAAGTTTGGTGGAGAAACTCCAGTTACCAGCAACCTTTCATCTGGATCAAGCATGGATCAAATTCAGTACATTGCAATGTGTGAAAGAGGTATTATGTGATATTGCTCCCATGGACTCTTGTCATCTTCTTTTGGGATGGGCATGGCTTCATTTTAAAACACTCCATCTTGATGAACGTTCCCTTTATTTGAGGCATGAGGGACATCAAAAGAAGTAGAAGTTTATGACACCAAGACAAGTCAGTAAGGATCAACGTAGGCTGAAGGAGAAAACGGAAAAAGAAAGAATAGAAAAAGAAGTAATAGAAACTGCAGAAGGAAGGGAAAATAAAGAAAAGAAATGGAACTAGAGAGAGTTTATTCGTCAATGTTTTTTCTTCTACAGTTTGTGATGTCATTTTACAGCAACAAAAGGATAAGCATGTGAAGGAAATACACGAACTTCCATGTTTGAAAAGGAAGCTTGTTCATAGTGCTTTATCATGCATTTGGTCCGTCGATAAGAAGCAAATTCGTCAAACACAACGCATGGAATTATTTATTGTTACATATCAAGGTGGGGTACTGTTGCCAAGAAATGTTATCGACGGATTGCAACCATTGGAAAGTAACAAATATCAAGTTGAATTTGATCCTGGAAGAAGAGAATTAGTTTCAACTTGTGAAAAGATAAAATTCCTTCACAAGATCGTAATAAAAACTTACTTTAAAACTAGTGTCTTAAGATTCGGGACAAATCTTCTCGAAGAAGGAGGGTATGATGTGAATTGCATATGGGTCAAATGGAGGATGACTAATGCGCTGTGTTGATGCAGTTTCTTTTATTTAAACAAGGGCCCAATGCTTTGTAAAATTGGCTGACCAAATTGTGTTTGTGCTTAACCAATTAATGGGCTTTAGTTTTGCTTTATCTTCAAGTTGAAATAAGGGTCCATATGCCAACTTAAGAACCAACCTTTGGAAGATCAAGAGGACCTTTGCTCAAAGTTTGTGGATGACTTTTGGTAGCGTTAAATTCAGTTACAATCAACCATTAAGTAGCGGATCATTATTAGCTTGAGTGGATCATTAATTAATAGCTTTAAGCGGGATGATATTGAAATTTATGTGTCTTTTGTAATTCTGATGGTTAAAGCTCCTATATAAGTTGAACCATTTTCATCAATGAAGGCAAGCTGAGTTTTATTCAGAAAATAAACGAGTTTTACCTCATCTATCTTAGTGAGACTGATTCTCCTAAGTTCTTGAGTGATTCAAGAATCCATGAGTTTAATTAATCAAAGGTCCTTCATCCCTTTGTGTGTTTCAACTCTTAGGCTTATCTTCCGTTCTTGGAAGTGTGATGTCTATCAATTTTCATTCCATCTTCTTTTATGTTTCCATTTTCTCGTTTTAAATAATTACTCAAATTTCTTGCTTGTTAGCATTCCAACAACGATAGATCAGTCAAACGAATCGAACGCTGTGGATTCACACCATTTGGTATTCACAGCCTGACCATCTAGATTTGGAATAGGAAAGGAAGTTTATTACACAAAGTGTTTAACCGAAGGCCATCCATGTTTAGTTGCATTCGATTACGGAAGCGAAAACAATGTTGTGAACCAAAGTTTGGTGGAGAAACTCCAGTTACCAGCAACCTTTCATCTGGATCAAGCATGGATCAAATTCAGTACATTGCAATGTGTGAAAGAGGTATTATGTGATATTGCTCCCATGGACTCTTGTCATCTTCTTTTGGGATGGGCATGGCTTCATTTTAAAACACTCCATCTTGATGAACGTTCCCTTTATTTGAGGCATGAGGGACATCAAAAGAAGTAGAAGTTTATGACACCAAGACAAGTCAATAAGGATCAACGTAGGCTGAAGGAGAAAACGGAAAAAGAAAGAATAGAAAAAGAAGTAATAGAAACTGCAGAAGGAAGGGAAAATAAAGAAAAGAAATGGAACTAGAGAGAGTTTATTCGTCAATGTTTTCTCTTCTACAGTTTGTGATGTCATTTTACAGCAACAAAAGGATAAGCATGTGAAGGAAATACACGAACTTCCATGTTTGAAAAGGAAGCTTGTTCATAGTGCTTTATCATGCATTTGGTCCGTCGATAAGAAGCAAATTCGTCAAACACAACGCATGGAATTATTTATTGTTACATATCAAGGTGGGGTACTGTTGCCAAGAAATGTTATCGACGGATTGCAACCATTGGAAAGTAACAAATATCAAGTTGAATTTGATCCTGGAAGAAGAGAATTAGTTTCAACTTGTGAAAAGATAAAATTCCTTCACAAGATCGTAATAAAAACTTACTTTAAAACTAGTGTCTTAAGATTCGGGACAAATCTTCTCGAAGAAGGAGGGTATGATGTGAATTGCATATGGGTCAAATGGAGGATGACTAATGCGCCGTGTTGATGCAGTTTCTTTTATTTAAACAAGGGCCCAATGCTTTGTAAAATTGGCTGACCAAATTGTGTTTGTGCTTAACCAATTAATGGGCTTTAGTTTTGCTTTATCTTCAAGTTGAAATAAGGGTCCATATGCCAACTTAAGAACCAACCTTTGGAAGATCAAGAGGACCTTTGCTCAAAGTTTGTGGATGACTTTTGGTAGCCTTAAATTCAGTTACAATCAACCATTAAGTAGCGGATCATTATTAGCTTGAGTGGATCATTAATTAATAGATTTAAGCGGGATGATATTGAAATTTATGTGTCTTTTTGTAATTCTGATGGTTAAAGCTCCTATATAAGTTGAACCATTTTCATCAATGAAGGCAAGCTGAGTTTTACTCAGAAAATAAACGAGTTTTACCTCATCTATCTTAGTGAGAGTGATTCTCCTAAGTTCTTGAGTGATTCAAGAATCCATGAGTTTAATTAATCAAAGGTCCTTCATCCCTTTGTGTGTTTCAACTCTTAGGCTTATCTTCCGTTCTTGGAAGTGTGATGTCTATCAATTTTCATTCCATCTTCTTTTATGTTTCCATTTTCTCGTTTTAAATAATTACTCAAATTTCTTGCTTGTTAGCATTCCAACAACGATAGATCAGTCAAACGAATCGAACGCTGTGGATTCACACCATTTGGTATTCACAGCCTGACCATCTAGATTTGGAATAGGAAAGGAAGTTTATTACACAAAGTGTTTAACCGATGGCCATCCATGTTTAGTTGCATTCGATTACGGAAGCGAAAACAATGTTGTGAACCAAAGTTTGGTGGAGAAACTCCAGTTACCAGCAACCTTTCATCTGGATCAAGCATGGATCAAATTCAGTACATTGCAATGTGTGAAAGAGGTATTATGTGATATTGCTCCCATGGACTCTTGTCATCTTCTTTTGGGATGGGCATGGCTTCATTTTAAAACACTCCATCTTGATGAACGTTCCCTTTATTTGAGGCATGAGGGACATCAAAAGAAGTAGAAGTTTATGACACCAAGACAAGTCAGTAAGGATCAACGTAGGCTGAAGGAGAAAACGGAAAAAGAAAGAATAGAAAAAGAAGTAATAGAAACTGCAGAAGGAAGGGAAAATAAAGAAAAGAAATGGAACTAGAGAGAGTTTATTCGTCAATGTTTTTTCTTCTACAGTTTGTGATGTCATTTTACAGCAACAAAAGGATAAGCATGTGAAGGAAATACACGAACTTCCATGTTTGAAAAGGAAGCTTGTTCATAGTGCTTTATCATGCATTTGGTCCGTCGATAAGAAGCAAATTCGTCAAACACAACGCATGGAATTATTTATTGTTACATATCAAGGTGGGGTACTGTTGCCAAGAAATGTTATCGACGGATTGCAACCATTGGAAAGTAACAAATATCAAGTTGAATTTGATCCTGGAAGAAGAGAATTAGTTTCAACTTGTGAAAAGATAAAATTCCTTCACAAGATCATAATAAAAACTTACTTTAAAACTAGTGTCTTAAGATTCGGGACAAATCTTCTCGAAGAAGGAGGGTATGATGTGAATTGCATATGGGTCAAATGGAGGATGACTAATGCGCCGTGTTGATGCAGTTTCTTTTATTTAAACAAGGGCCCAATGCTTTGTAAAATTGGCTGACCAAATTGTGTTTGTGCTTAACCAATTAATGGGCTTTAGTTTTGCTTTATCTTCAAGTTGAAATAAGGGTCCATATGCCAACTTAAGAACCAACCTTTGGAAGATCAAGAGGACCTTTGCTCAAAGTTTGTGGATGACTTTTGGTAGCCTTAAATTCAGTTACAATCAACCATTAAGTAGCGGATCATTATTAGCTTGAGTGGATCATTAATTAATAGATTTAAGCGGGATGATATTGAAATTTATGTGTCTTTTTGTAATTCTGATGGTTAAAGCTCCTATATAAGTTGAACCATTTTCATCAATGAAGGCAAGCTGAGTTTTACTCAGAAAATAAACGAGTTTTACCTCATCTATCTTAGTGAGAGTGATTCTCCTAAGTTCTTGAGTGATTCAAGAATCCATGAGTTTAATTAATCAAAGGTCCTTCATCCCTTTGTGTGTTTCAACTCTTAGGCTTATCTTCCGTTCTTGGAAGTGTGATGTCTATCAATTTTCATTCCATCTTCTTTTATGTTTCCATTTTCTCGTTTTAAATAATTACTCAAATTTCTTGCTTGTTAGCATTCCAACAACGATAGATCAGTCAAACGAATCGAACGCTGTGGATTCACACCATTTGGTATTCACAGCCTGACCATCTAGATTTGGAATAGGAAAGGAAGTTTATTACACAAAGTGTTTAACCGATGGCCATCCATGTTTAGTTGCATTCGATTACGGAAGCGAAAACAATGTTGTGAACCAAAGTTTGGTGGAGAAACTCCAGTTACCAGCAACCTTTCATCTGGATCAAGCATGGATCAAATTCAGTACATTGCAATGTGTGAAAGAGGTATTATGTGATATTGCTCCCATGGACTCTTGTCATCTTCTTTTGGGATGGGCATGGCTTCATTTTAAAACACTCCATCTTGATGAACGTTCCCTTTATTTGAGGCATGAGGGACATCAAAAGAAGTAGAAGTTTATGACACCAAGACAAGTCAGTAAGGATCAACGTAGGCTGAAGGAGAAAACGGAAAAAGAAAGAATAGAAAAAGAAGTAATAGAAACTGCAGAAGGAAGGGAAAATAAAGAAAAGAAATGGAACTAGAGAGAGTTTATTCGTCAATGTTTTTTCTTCTACAGTTTGTGATGTCATTTTACAGCAACAAAAGGATAAGCATGTGAAGGAAATACACGAACTTCCATGTTTGAAAAGGAAGCTTGTTCATAGTGCTTTATCATGCATTTGGTCCGTCGATAAGAAGCAAATTCGTCAAACACAACGCATGGAATTATTTATTGTTACATATCAAGGTGGGGTACTGTTGCCAAGAAATGTTATCGACGGATTGCAACCATTGGAAAGTAACAAATATCAAGTTGAATTTGATCCTGGAAGAAGAGAATTAGTTTCAACTTGTGAAAAGATAAAATTCCTTCACAAGATCGTAATAAAAACTTACTTTAAAACTAGTGTCTTAAGATTCGGGACAAATCTTCTCGAAGAAGGAGGGTATGATGTGAATTGCATATGGGTCAAATGGAGGATGACTAATGCGCTGTGTTGATGCAGTTTCTTTTATTTAAACAAGGGCCCAATGCTTTGTAAAATTGGCTGACCAAATTGTGTTTGTGCTTAACCAATTAATGGGCTTTAGTTTTGCTTTATCTTCAAGTTGAAATAAGGGTCCATATGCCAACTTAAGAACCAACCTTTGGAAGATCAAGAGGACCTTTGCTCAAAGTTTGTGGATGACTTTTGGTAGCCTTAAATTCAGTTACAATCAACCATTAAGTAGCGGATCATTATTAGCTTGAGTGGATCATTAATTAATAGCTTTAAGCGGGATGATATTGAAATTTATGTGTCTTTTGTAATTCTGATGGTTAAAGCTCCTATATAAGTTGAACCATTTTCATCTATGAAGGCAAGCTGAGTTTTATTCCGAAAATAAATGAGTTTTACCTCATCTATCTTAGTGAGAGTGATTCTCCTAAGTTCTTGAGTGATTCAAGAATCCATGAGTTTAATTAATCAAAGGTCCTTTATCCCTTTGTGTGTTTCAACTCTTAGGCTTATCTTCTGTTCTTGGAAGTGTGATGTCTATCAATTTTCATTCCATCTTCTTTTATGTTTCCATTTTCTCGTTTTAAATAATTACTCAAATTTCTTGCTTGTTAGCATTCCAACAACGATAGATCAGTCAAACGAATCGAACGCTGTGGATTCACATCATTTGGTATTCACAGCCTGACCATCTAGATTTGGAATAGGAAAGGAAGTTTATTACACAAAGTGTTTAACCGAAGGCCATCCATGTTTAGTTGCATTCGATTACGGAAGCGAAAACAATGTTGTGAACCAAAGTTTGGTGGAGAAACTCCAGTTACCAGCAACCTTTCATCTCGATCAAGCATGGATCAAATTCAGTACATTGCAATGTGTGAAAGAGGTATTATGTGATATTGCTCCCATGGACTCTTGTCATCTTCTTTTGGGATGGGCATGGCTTCATTTTAAAACACTCCATCTTGATGAACGTTCCCTTTATTTGAGGCATGAGGGACATCAAAAGAAGTAGAAGTTTATGACACCAAGACAAGTCAGTAAGGATCAACGTAGGCTGAAGGAGAAAACGGAAAAAGAAAGAATAGAAAAAGAAGTAATAGAAACTGCAGAAGGAAGGGAAAATAAAGAAAAGAAATGGAACTAGAGAGAGTTTATTCGTCAATGTTTTTTCTTCTACAGTTTGTGATGTCATTTTACAGCAACAAAAGGATAAGCATGTGAAGGAAATACACGAACTTCCATGTTTGAAAAGGAAGCTTGTTCATAGTGCTTTATCATGCATTTGGTCCGTCGATAAGAAGCAAATTCGTCAAACACAACGCATGGAATTATTTATTGTTACATATCAAGGTGCGGTACTGTTGCCAAGAAATGTTATCGACGGATTGCAACCATTGGAAAGTAACAAATATCAAGTTGAATTTGATCCTGGAAGAAGAGAATTAGTTTCAACTTGTGAAAAGATAAAATTCCTTCACAAGATCGTAATAAAAACTTACTTTAAAACTAGTGTCTTAAGATTCGGGACAAATCTTCTCGAAGAAGGAGGGTATGATGTGAATTGCATATGGGTCAAATGGAGGATGACTAATGCGCCGTGTTGATGCAGTTTCTTTTATTTAAACAAGGGCCCAATGCTTTGTAAAATTGGCTGACCAAATTGTGTTTGTGCTTAACCAATTAATGGGCTTTAGTTTTGCTTTATCTTCAAGTTGAAATAAGGGTCCATATGCCAACTTAAGAACCAACCTTTGGAAGATCAAGAGGACCTTTGCTCAAAGTTTGTGGATGACTTTTGGTAGCCTTAAATTCAGTTACAATCAACCATTAAGTAGCGGATCATTATTAGCTTGAGTGGATCATTAATTAATAGCTTTAAGCGGGATGATATTGAAATTTATGTGTCTTTTGTAATTCTGATGGTTAAAGCTCCTATATAAGTTGAACCATTTTCATCAATGAAGGCAAGCTGAGTTTTATTCAGAAAATAAACGAGTTTTACCTCATCTATCTTAGTGAGAGTGATTCTCCTAAGTTCTTGAGTGATTCAAGAATCCATGAGTTTAATTAATCAAAGGTCCTTCATCCCTTTGTGTGTTTCAACTCTTAGGCTTATCTTCCGTTCTTGGAAGTGTGATGTCTATCAATTTTCATTCCATCTTCTTTTATGTTTCCATTTTCTCGTTTTAAATAATTACTCAAATTTCTTGCTTGTTAGCATTCCAACAACGATAGATCAGTCAAACGAATCGAGCGCTGTGGATTCACATCATTTGGTATTCACAGCCTGACCATCTAGATTTGGAATAGGAAAGGAAGTTTATTACACAAAGTGTTTAACCGAAGGCCATCCATGTTTAGTTGCATTCGATTACGGAAGCGAAAACAATGTTGTGAACCAAAGTTTGGTGGAGAAACTCCAGTTACCAGCAACCTTTCATCTGGATCAAGCATGGATCAAATTCAGTACATTGCAATGTGTGAAAGAGGTATTATGTGATATTGCTCCCATGGACTCTTGTCATCTTCTTTTGGGATGGCCATGGCTTCATTTTAAAACACTCCATCTTGATGAACGTTCCCTTTATTTGAGGCATGAGGGACATCAAAAGAAGTAGAAGTTTATGACACCAAGACAAGTCAGTAAGGATCAACGTAGGCTGAAGGAGAAAACGGAAAAAGAAAGAATAGAAAAAGAAGTAATAGAAACTGCAGAAGGAAGGGAAAATAAAGAAAAGAAATGGAACTAGAGAGAGTTTATTCGTCAATGTTTTTTCTTCTACAGTTTGTGATGTCATTTTACAGCAACAAAAGGATAAGCATGTGAAGGAAATACACGAACTTCCATGTTTGAAAAGGAAGCTTGTTCATAGTGCTTTATCATGCATTTGGTCCGTCGATAAGAAGCAAATTCGTCAAACACAACGCATGGAATTATTTATTGTTACATATCAAGGTGCGGTACTGTTGCCAAGAAATGTTATCGACGGATTGCAACCATTGGAAAGTAACAAATATCAAGTTGAATTTGATCCTGGAAGAAGAGAATTAGTTTCAACTTGTGAAAAGATAAAATTCCTTCACAAGATCGTAATAAAAACTTACTTTAAAACTAGTGTCTTAAGATTCGGGACAAATCTTCTCGAAGAAGGAGGGTATGATGTGAATTGCATATGGGTCAAATGGAGGATGACTAATGCGCCGTGTTGATGCAGTTTCTTTTATTTAAACAAGGGCCCAATGCTTTGTAAAATTGGCTGACCAAATTGTGTTTGTGCTTAACCAATTAATGGGCTTTAGTTTTGCTTTATCTTCAAGTTGAAATAAGGGTCCATATGCCAACTTAAGAACCAACCTTTGGAAGATCAAGAGGACCTTTGCTCAAAGTTTGTGGATGACTTTTGGTAGCCTTAAATTCAGTTACAATCAACCATTAAGTAGCGGATCATTATTAGCTTGAGTGGATCATTAATTAATAGCTTTAAGCGGGATGATATTGAAATTTATGTGTCTTTTGTAATTCTGATGGTTAAAGCTCCTATATAAGTTGAACCATTTTCATCAATGAAGGCAAGCTGAGTTTTATTCCGAAAATAAATGAGTTTTACCTCATCTATCTTAGTGAGAGTGATTCTCCTAAGTTCTTGAGTGATTCAAGAATCCATGAGTTTAATTAATCAAAGGTCCTTTATCCCTTTGTGTGTTTCAACTCTTAGGCTTATCTTCCGTTCTTGGAAGTGTGATGTCTATCAATTTTCATTCCATCTTCTTTTATGTTTCCATTTTCTCGTTTTAAATAATTACTCAAATTTCTTGCTTGTTAGCATTCCAACAACGATAGATCAGTCAAACGAATCGAACGCTGTGGATTCACATCATTTGGTATTCACAGCCTGACCATCTAGATTTGGAATAGGAAAGGAAGTTTATTACACAAAGTGTTTAACCGAAGGCCATCCATGTTTAGTTCCATTCGATTACGGAAGCGAAAACAATGTTGTGAACCAAAGTTTGGTGGAGAAACTCCAGTTACCAGCAACCTTTCATCTGGATCAAGCATGGATCAAATTCAGTACATTGCAATGTGTGAAAGAGGTATTATGTGATATTGCTCCCATGGACTCTTGTCATCTTCTTTTGGGATGGCCATGGCTTCATTTTAAAACACTCCATCTTGATGAACGTTCCCTTTATTTGAGGCATGAGGGACATCAAAAGAAGTAGAAGTTTATGACACCAAGACAAGTCAGTAAGGATCAACGTAGGCTGAAGGAGAAAACGGAAAAAGAAAGAATAGAAAAAGAAGTAATAGAAACTGCAGAAGGAAGGGAAAATAAAGAAAAGAAATGGAACTAGAGAGAGTTTATTCGTCAATGTTTTTTCTTCTACAGTTTGTGATGTCATTTTACAGCAACAAAAGGATAAGCATGTGAAGGAAATACACGAACTTCCATGTTTGAAAAGGAAGCTTGTTCATAGTGCTTTATCATGCATTTGGTCCGTCGATAAGAAGCAAATTCGTCAAACACAACGCATGGAATTATTTATTGTTACATATCAAGGTGGGGTACTGTTGCCAAGAAATGTTATCGACGGATTGCAACCATTGGAAAGTAACAAATATCAAGTTGAATTTGATCCTGGAAGAAGAGAATTAGTTTCAACTTGTGAAAAGATAAAATTCCTTCACAAGATCGTAATAAAAACTTACTTTAAAACTAGTGTCTTAAGATTCGGGACAAATCTTCTCGAAGAAGGAGGGTATGATGTGAATTGCATATGGGTCAAATGGAGGATGACTAATGCGCTGTGTTGATGCAGTTTCTTTTATTTAAACAAGGGCCCAATGCTTTGTAAAATTGGCTGACCAAATTGTGTTTGTGCTTAACCAATTAATGGGCTTTAGTTTTGCTTTATCTTCAAGTTGAAATAAGGGTCCATATGCCAACTTAAGAACCAACCTTTGGAAGATCAAGAGGACCTTTGCTCAAAGTTTGTGGATGACTTTTGGTAGCCTTAAATTCAGTTACAATCAACCATTAAGTAGCGGATCATTATTAGCTTGAGTGGATCATTAATTAATAGCTTTAAGCGGGATGATATTGAAATTTATGTGTCTTTTGTAATTCTGATGGTTAAAGCTCCTATATAAGTTGAACCATTTTCATCAATGAAGGCAAGCTGAGTTTTATTCAGAAAATAAACGAGTTTTACCTCATCTATCTTAGTGAGAGTGATTCTCCTAAGTTCTTGAGTGATTCAAGAATCCATGAGTTTAATTAATCAAAGGTCCTTCATCCCTTTGTGTGTTTCAACTCTTAGGCTTATCTTCCGTTCTTGGAAGTGTGATGTCTATCAATTTTCATTCCATCTTCTTTTATGTTTCCATTTTCTCGTTTTAAATAATTACTCAAATTTCTTGCTTGTTAGCATTCCAACAACGATAGATCAGTCAAACGAATCGAACGCTGTGGATTCACATCATTTGGTATTCACAGCCTGACCATCTAGATTTGGAATAGGAAAGGAAGTTTATTACACAAAGTGTTTAACCGAAGGCCATCCATGTTTAGTTGCATTCGATTACGGAAGCGAAAACAATGTTGTGAACCAAAGTTTGGTGGAGAAACTCCAGTTACCAGCAACCTTTCATCTGGATCAAGCATGGATCAAATTCAGTACATTGCAATGTGTGAAAGAGGTATTATGTGATATTGCTCCCATGGACTCTTGTCATCTTCTTTTGGGATGGCCATGGCTTCATTTTAAAACACTCCATCTTGATGAACGTTCCCTTTATTTGAGGCATGAGGGACATCAAAAGAAGTAGAAGTTTATGACACCAAGACAAGTCAGTAAGGATCAACGTAGGCTGAAGGAGAAAACGGAAAAAGAAAGAATAGAAAAAGAAGTAATAGAAACTGCAGAAGGAAGGGAAAATAAAGAAAAGAAATGGAACTAGAGAGAGTTTATTCGTCAATGTTTTTTCTTCTACAGTTTGTGATGTCATTTTACAGCAACAAAAGGATAAGCATGTGAAGGAAATACACGAACTTCCATGTTTGAAAAGGAAGCTTGTTCATAGTGCTTTATCATGCATTTGGTCCGTCGATAAGAAGCAAATTCGTCAAACACAACGCATGGAATTATTTATTGTTACATATCAAGGTGGGGTACTGTTGCCAAGAAATGTTATCGACGGATTGCAACCATTGGAAAGTAACAAATATCAAGTTGAATTTGATCCTGGAAGAAGAAAATTAGTTTCAACTTGTGAAAAGATAAAATTCCTTCACAAGATCGTAATAAAAACTTACTTTAAAACTAGTGTCTTAAGATTCGGGACAAATCTTCTCGAAGAAGGAGGGTATGATGTGAATTGCATATGGGTCAAATGGAGGATGACTAATGCGCCGTGTTGATGCAGTTTCTTTTATTTAAACAAGGGCCCAATGCTTTGTAAAATTGGCTGACCAAATTGTGTTTGTGCTTAACCAATTAATGGGCTTTAGTTTTGCTTTATCTTCAAGTTGAAATAAGGGTCCATATGCCAACTTAAGAACCAACCTTTTGAAGATCAAGAGGACCTTTGCTCAAAGTTTGTGGATGACTTTTGGTAGCCTTAAATTCAGTTACAATCAACCATTAAGTAGCGGATCATTATTAGCTTGAGTGGATCATTAATTAATAGCTTTAAGCGGGATGATATTGAAATTTATGTGTCTTTTGTAATTCTGATGGTTAAAGCTCCTATATAAGTTGAACCATTTTCATCAATGAAGGCAAGCTGAGTTTTATTCAGAAAATAAACGAGTTTTACCTCATCTATCTTAGTGGGAGTGATTCTCCTAAGTTCTTGAGTGATTCAAGAATCCATGAGTTTAATTAATCAAAGGTCCTTCATCCCTTTGTGTGTTTCAACTCTTAGGCTTATCTTCCGTTCTTGGAAGTGTGATGTCTATCAATTTTCATTCCATCTTCTTTTATGTTTCCATTTTCTCGTTTTAAATAATTACTCAAATTTCTTGCTTGTTAGCATTCCAACAACGATAGATCAGTCAAACGAATCGAACGCTGTGGATTCACATCATTTGGTATTCACAGCCTGGCCATCTAGATTGGGAAGAGGAAAGGAAGTTTATTACACAAAGTGTTTAACCGAAGGCCATCCATGTTTAGTTGCATTCGATTACAGAAGCGAAAACAATGTTGTGAACCAAAGTTTGGTGGAGAAACTCCAGTTACCAGCAACCTTTCATCTGGATCAAGCATGGATCAAATTCAGTACATTGCAATGTGTGAAAGAAGTATTATGTGATATTGCTCCCATGGACTCTTGTCATCTTCTTTTGGGATGGGCATGGCTTCATTTTAAAACACTCCATCTTGATGAACGTTCCCTTTATTTGAGGCATGAGGGACATCAAAAGAAGTAGAAGTTTATGACACCAAGACAAGTCAGTAAGGATCAACGTAGGCTGAAGGAGAAAACGGAAAAAGAAAGAATAGAAAAAGAAGTAATAGAAACTGCAGAAGGAAGGGAAAATAAAGAAAAGAAATGGAACTAGAGAGAGTTTATTCGTCAATGTTTTTTCTTCTACAGTTTGTGATGTCATTTTACAGCAACAAAAGGATAAGCATGTGAAGGAAATACACGAACTTCCATGTTTGAAAAGGAAGCTTGTTCATAGTGCTTTATCATGCATTTGGTCCGTCAATAAGAAGCAAATTCGTCAAACACAACGCATGGAATTATTTATTGTTACATATCAAGGTGGGGTACTGTTGCCAAGAAATGTTATCGACGGATTGCAACCATTGGAAAGTAACAAATATCAAGTTGAATTTGATCCTGGAAGAAGAGAATTAGTTTCAACTTGTGAAAAGATAAAATTCCTTCACAAGATCGTAATAAAAACTTACTTTAAAACTAGTGTCTTAAGATTCGGGACAAATCTTCTCGAAGAAGGAGGGTATGATGTGAATTGCATATGGGTCAAATGGAGGATGACTAATGCGCCGTGTTGATGCAGTTTCTTTTATTTAAACAAGGGCCCAATGCTTTGTAAAATTGGCTGACCAAATTGTGTTTGTGCTTAACCAATTAATGGGCTTTAGTTTTGCTTTATCTTCAAGTTGAAATAAGGGTCCATATGCCAACTTAAGAACCAACCTTTGGAAGATCAAGAGGACCTTTGCTCAAAGTTTGTGGATGACTTTTGGTAGCCTTAAATTCAGTTACAATCAACCATTAAGTAGCGGATCATTATTAGCTTTAGTGGATCATTAATTAATAGCTTTAAGCGGGATGATATTGAAATTTATGTGTCTTTTGTAATTCTGATGGTTAAAGCTCCTATATAAGTTGAACCATTTTCATCAATGAAGGCAAGCTGAGTTTTATTCAGAAAATAAACGAGTTTTACCTCATCTATCTTAGTGAGACTGATTCTCCTAAGTTCTTGAGTGATTCAAGAATCCATGAGTTTAATTAATCAAAGGTCCTTTATCCCTTTGTGTGTTTCAACTCTTAGGCTTATCTTCCGTTCTTGGAAGTGTGATGTCTATCAATTTTCATTCCATCTTCTTTTATGTTTCCATTTTCTCGTTTTAAATAATTACTCAAATTTCTTGCTTGTTAGCATTCCAACAACGATAGATCAATCAAACGAATCGAACGCTGTGGATTCACATCATTTGGTATTCACAGCCTGACCATCTAGATTTGGAATAGGAAAGGAAGTTTATTACACAAAGTGTTTAACCGAAGGCCATCCATGTTTAGTTGCATTCGATTACGGAAGCGAAAACAATGTTGTGAACCAAAGTTTGGTGGAGAAACTCCAGTTACCAGCAACCTTTCATCTGGATCAAGCATGGATCAAATTCAGTACATTGCAATGTGTGAAAGAGGTATTATGTGATATTGCTCCCATGGACTCTTGTCATCTTCTTTTGGGATGGGCATGGCTTCATTTTAAAACACTCCATCTTGATGAACGTTCCCTTTATTTGAGGCATGAGGGACATCAAAAGAAGTAGAAGTTTATGACACCAAGACAAGTCAGTAAGGATCAACGTAGGCTGAAGGAGAAAACGGAAAAAGAAAGAATAGAAAAAGAAGTAATAGAAACTGCAGAAGGAAGGGAAAATAAAGAAAAGAAATGGAACTAGAGAGAGTTTATTCGTCAATGTTTTTTCTTCTACAGTTTGTGATGTCATTTTACAGCAACAAAAGGATAAGCATGTGAAGGAAATACACGAACTTCCATGTTTGAAAAGGAAGCTTGTTCATAGTGCTTTATCATGCATTTGGTCCGTCAATAAGAAGCAAATTCGTCAAACACAACGCATGGAATTATTTATTGTTACATATCAAGGTGGGGTACTGTTGCCAAGAAATGTTATCGACGGATTGCAACCATTGGAAAGTAACAAATATCAAGTTGAATTTGATCCTGGAAGAAGAGAATTAGTTTCAACTTGTGAAAAGATAAAATTCCTTCACAAGATCGTAATAAAAACTTACTTTAAAACTAGTGTCTTAAGATTCGGGACAAATCTTCTCGAAGAAGGAGGGTATGATGTGAATTGCATATGGGTCAAATGGAGGATGACTAATGCGTCGTGTTGATGCAGTTTCTTTTATTTAAACAAGGGCCCAATGCTTTGTAAAATTGGCTGACCAAATTGTGTTTGTGCTTAACCAATTAATGGGCTTTAGTTTTGCTTTATCTTCAAGTTGAAATAAGGGTCCATATGCCAACTTAAGAACCAACCTTTGGAAGATCAAGAGGACCTTTGCTCAAAGTTTGTGGATGACTTTTGGTAGCCTTAAATTCAGTTACAATCAACCATTAAGTAGCGGATCATTATTAGCTTTAGTGGATCATTAATTAATAGCTTTAAGCGGGATGATATTGAAATTTATGTGTCTTTTGTAATTCTGATGGTTAAAGCTCCTATATAAGTTGAACCATTTTCATCAATGAAGGCAAGCTGAGTTTTATTCAGAAAATAAACGAGTTTTACCTCATCTATCTTAGTGAGAGTGATTCTCCTAAGTTCTTGAGTGATTCAAGAATCCATGAGTTTAATTAATCAAAGGTCCTTTATCCCTTTGTGTGTTTCAACTCTTAGGCTTATCTTCCATTCTTGGAAGTGTGATGTCTATCAATTTTCATTCCATCTTCTTTTATGTTTCCATTTTCTCGTTTTAAATAATTACTCAAATTTCTTGCTTGTTAGCATTCCAACAACGATAGATCAGTCAAACGAATCGAACGTTGTGGATTCACATCATTTGGTATTCACAGCCTGACCATCTAGATTTGGAATAGGAAAGGAAGTTTATTACACAAAGTGTTTAACCGAAGGCCATCCATGTTTAGTTGCATTCGATTACGGAAGCGAAAACAATGTTGTGAACCAAAGTTTGGTGGAGAAACTCCAGTTACCAGCAACCTTTCATCTGGATCAAGCATGGATCAAATTCAGTACATTGCAATGTGTGAAAGAAGTATTATGTGATATTGCTCCCATGGACTCTTGTCATCTTCTTTTGGGATGGACATGGCTTCATTTTAAAACACTCCATCTTGATGAACGTTCCCTTTATTTGAGGCATGAGGGACATCAAAAGAAGTAGAAGTTTATGACACCAAGACAAGTCAGTAAGGATCAACGTAGGCTGAAGGAGAAAACAGAAAAAGAAAGAATAGAAAAAGAAGTAATAGAAACTGCAGAAGGAAGGGAAAATAAAGAAAAGAAATGGAACTAGAGAGAGTTTATTCGTCAATGTTTTTTCTTCTACAGTTTGTGATGTCATTTTATAGCAACAAAAGGATAAGCATGTGAAGGAAATACACGAACTTCCATGTTTGAAAAGGAAGCTTGTTCATAGTGCTTTATCATGCATTTGGTCCGTCGATAAGAAGCAAATTCGTCAAACACAACGCATGGAATTATTTATTGTTACATATCAAGGTGGGGTACTGTTGCCAAGAAATGTTATCGACGGATTGCAACCATTGGAAAGTAACAAATATCAAGTTGAATTTGATCCTGGAAGAAGAGAATTAGTTTCAACTTGTGAAAAGATAAAATTCCTTCACAAGATCGTAATAAAAACTTACTTTAAAACTAGTGTCTTAAGATTTGGGACAAATCTTCTCGAAGAAGGAGGGTATGATGTGAATTGCATATGGGTCAAATGGAGGATGACTAATGCGCCGTGTTGATGCAGTTTCTTTTATTTAAACAAGGGCCCAATGCTTTGTAAAATTGGCTGACCAAATTGTGTTTGTGCTTAACCAATTAATGGGCTTTAGTTTTGCTTTATCTTCAAGTTGAAATAAGGGTCCATATGCCAACTTAAGAACCAACCTTTGGAAGATCAAGAGGACCTTTGCTCAAAGTTTGTGGATGACTTTTGGTAGCCTTAAATTCAGTTACAATCAACCATTAAGTAGCGGATCATTATTAGCTTGAGTGGATCATTAATTAATAGCTTTAAGCGAGAAGATATTGAAATTTATGTGTCTTTTGTAATTCTGATGGTTAAAGCTCCTATATAAGTTGAACCATTTTCATCAATGAAGGCAAGCTGAGTTTTATTCAGTGATGAAGGATTATCTTGTTCCTTTTTAAGATTATTGAATATGGTGTGAGTTGATTAAGAAAGCTAAGTGAAATCCCCACTGGACATTAAGATAGCAAGCTATCTAGATGTGAAGGTTCCTTTCACAAAGCTCAAGAGAATAAGATGATGAATTGATTCAAAACAAAAAGGAAATGGAAAGCACATAAACCATAGAAAACCAAGAACAATTAAAGGAAGAAGAAAACATAAAATGGAAAGGAAAGAAATGGTAAAAATGTGAGAAGCACGCCACTACAAGGCTAGGCTAGAAGCCATGGCAACCTTGAAGATGAGTGGATGTGTGCCGCCACTTGCTATGCAAGATAAGGCTTAAAAGTATTCACTCCCAAGGGAGGAAACTCTCACAAATGGTTGAGACACAAGAGTGTTTTTACTTCAAAATGTTCAACCCCTTTTACATGTCTAGGAGCACCCCTTATATAGAAGAGTTTAGGGGCCTCTAAGCAAATAAAAGATACCTAAGGATGTCTCTACAAAAACCTAACCCTAGCTTCTAGAAATTAGGTCAAATAAGGTTACAAAAATGAGAGACAAAAGAGCCAACTATGGTGTGTGCAAGGCTAATTTCGTTCTAGCACAAAAGGAGACAAAGAATGTGTCTCATATGTCTCCAAAAAGTGGCCAAAGTGTGCTAAAAACAAAGGAGACCAAAGGTACATAGGTACACTTATTTTATGCCTTTTACTTTATGCTTTATGCTTTTGCTTTACTCTCTCCTCCACATCATTTATGCTCCCCAATCACCATGCGCCACCTAGCATTGCTTTCTTACTCCTAATTAACCTACAAAGCAAATAAACATAGATTAGCATGTTGGCTTAAGTCAACTCAACTATAGTCAACAAGTCAAACCTAGTCAAAGGTCAACAAGTCAACTAAAGTTGATTCAACTAAGCCAACTTAGGGAATCAAAAAATAACAAACACAAATGAAAGGGATGAAGGATTAGTGAACTTCCTTTCTAAACATGCTTAGTCTTCTTAAGCATGTGCCTCCATCCTTGGTTGGGGTTAATCCTTCATCATTCAGAAAATAAACGAGTTTTATCTCGTCTATCTTAGTGAGAGTGATTCTCCTAAGTTCTTGAGTGATTCACGAATTCATGAGTTTAATTAATCAAAGGTCCTTTATCCCTTTGTGTGTTTCAACTCTTAGGCTTATCTTCCATTCTTGGAAGTGTGATGTCTATCAATTTTCATTCCATCTTCTTTTATGTTTCCATTTTCTCGTTTTAAATAATTTCTCAAATTTCTTGCTTGTTAGCATTCCAACAACGATAGATCAGTCAAACGAATCAAACGCTGTGGATTCACATCATTTGGTATTCACAGCCTGGCAATCTAGATTGGGAAGAGGAAAGGAAGTTTATTACACAAAGTGTTTAACCGAAGGCCATCCATGTTTAGTTGCATTCGATTACGGAAGCGAAAACAATGTTGTGAACCAAAGTTTAGTGGAGAAACTCCAGTTACCAGCAACCTTTCATCTGGATCAAGCATGGATCAAATTCAGTACATTGCAATGTGTGAAAGAAGTATTATGTGATATTGCTCCCATGGACTCTTGTCATCTTCTTTTGGGATGGGCATGGCTTCATTTTAAAACACTCCATCTTGATGAACGTTCCCTTTATTTGAGGCATGAGGGACATCAAAAGAAGTAGAAGTTTATGACACCAAGACAAGTCAGTAAGGATCAACGTAGGCTGAAGGAGAAAACAGAAAAAGAAAGAATAGAAAAGGAAGTAATAGAAACTGCAGAAGGAAGGGAAAATAAAGAAAAGAAATGGAACTAGAGAGTGTTTATTCGTCAATGTTTTTTCTTCTACAGTTTGTGATGTCATTTTACAGCAACAAAAGGATAAGCATGTGAAGGAAATACACGAACTTCCATGTTTGAAAAGGAAGCTTGTTCATAGTGCTTTATCATGCATTTGGTCCGTCGATAAGAAGCAAATTCGTCAAACACAACGCATGGAATTATTTATTGTTACATATCAAGGTGGGGTACTGTTGCCAAGAAATGTTATCGACGGATTGCAACCATTGGAAAGTAACAAATATCAAGTTGAATTTGATCCTGGAAGAAGAGAATTAGTTTCAACTTGTGAAAAGATAAAATTCCTTCACAAGATCGTAATAAAAACTTACTTTAAAACTAGTGTCTTAAGATTCGGGACAAATCTTCTCGAAGAAGGAGGGTATGATGTGAATTGCATATGGGTCAAATGGAGGATGACTAATGCGCCGTGTTGATGCAGTTTCTTTTATTTAAACAAGGGCCCAATGCTATGTAAAATTGGCTGACCAAATTGTGTTTGTGCTTAACCAATTAATGGGCTTTAGTTTTGCTTTATCTTCAAGTTGAAATAAGGGTCCATATGCCAACTTAAGAACCAACCTTTGGAAGATCAAGAGGACCTTTGCTCAAAGTTTGTGGATGACTTTTGGTAGCCTTAAATTTAGTTACAATCAACCATTAAGTAGCGGATCATTATTAGCTTGAGTGGATCATTAATTAATAGCTTTAAGCAGGATGATATTGAAATTTATGTGTCTTTTGTAATTCTGATGGTTAAAGCTCCTATATAAGTTGAACCATTTTCATCAATGAAGGCAAGCTGAGTTTTATTCAGAAAATAAACGAGTTTTATCTCGTCTATCTTAGTGAGAGTGATTCTCCTAAGATCTTGAGTGATTCAAGAATCCATGAGTTTAATTAATCAAAGGTCCTTTATCCCTTTGTGTGTTTCAACTCTTAGGCTTATCTTCCATTCTTGGAAGTGTGATGTCTATCAATTTTCATTCCATCTTCTTTTATGTTTCCATTTTCTCGTTTTAAATAATTACTCAAATTTCTTGCTTGTTAGCATTCCAACAACGATAGATCAGTCAAACGAATCGAACGCTGTGGATTCACATCATTTGGTATTCACAGCCTGACCATCTAGATTTGGAATAGGAAAGGAAGTTTATTACACAAAGTGTTTAACCGAAGGCCATCCATGTTTAGTTGCATTCGATTACGGAAGCGAAAACAATGTTGTGAACCAAAGTTTGGTGGAGAAACTCCAGTTACCAGCAACCTTTCATCTGGATCAAGCATTGATCAAATTCAGTACATTGCAATGTGTGAAAGAGGTATTATGTGATATTGCTCCCATGGACTCTTGTCATCTTCTTTTGGGATGGGCATGGCTTCATTTTAAAACACTCCATCTTGATGAACGTTCCCTTTATTTGAGGCATGAGGGACATCAAAAGAAGTAGAAGTTTATGACACCAAGACAAGTCAGTAAGGATCAACGTAGGCTGAAGGAGAAAACGGAAAAAGAAAGAATAGAAAAAGAAGTAATAGAAACTGCAGAAGGAAGGGAAAATAAAGAAAAGAAATGGAACTAGAGAGAGTTTATTCGTCAATGTTTTTTCTTCTACAGTTTGTGATGTCATTTTACAGCAACAAAAGGATAAGCATGTGAAGGAAATACACGAACTTCCATGTTTGAAAAGGAAGCTTGTTCATAGTGCTTTATCATGCATTTGGTCCGTCGATAAGAAGCAAATTCGTCAAACACAACGCATGGAATTATTTATTGTTACATATCAAGGTGGGGTACTGTTGCCAAGAAATGTTATCGACGGATTGCAACCATTGGAAAGTAACAAATATCAAGTTGAATTTGATCCTGGAAGAAGAGAATTAGTTTCAACTTGTGAAAAGATAAAATTCCTTCACAAGATCGTAATAAAAACTTACTTTAAAACTAGTGTCTTAAGATTCGGGACAAATCTTCTCGAAGAAGGAGGGTATGATGTGAATTGCATATGGGTCAAATGGAGGATGACTAATGCGCCGTGTTGATGCAGTTTCTTTTATTTAAACAAGGGCCCAATGCTTTGTAAAATTGGCTGACCAAATTGTGTTTGTGCTTAACCAATTAATGGGCTTTAGTTTTGCTTTATCTTCAAGTTGAAATAAGGGTCCATATGCCAACTTAAGAACCAACCTTTGGAAGATCAAGAGGACCTTTGCTCAAAGTTTGTGGATGACTTTTGGTAGCCTTAAATTCAGTTACAATCAACCATTAAGTAGCGGATCATTATTAGCTTGAGTGGATCATTAATTAATAGCTTTAAGCGGGATGATATTGAAATTTATGTGTCGTTTGTAATTCTGATGGTTAAAGCTCCTATATAAGTTGAACCATTTTCATCAATGAAGGCAAGCTGAGTTTTATTCAGAAAATAAACGAGTTTTATCTCGTCTATCTTAGTGAGAGTGATTCTCCTAAGTTCTTGAGTGATTCACGAATCCATGAGTTTAATTAATCAAAGGTCCTTTATCCCTTTGTGTGTTTCAACTCTTAGGCTTATCTTCCATTCTTGGAAGTGTGATGTCTATCAATTTTCATTCCATCTTCTTTTATGTTTCCATTTTCTCGTTTTAAATAATTTCTCAAATTTCTTGCTTGTTAGCATTCCAACAACGGTAGATCAGTCAAACGAATCAAACGCTGTGGATTCACATCATTTGGTATTCACAGCCTGGCCATCTAGATTGGGAAGAGGAAAGGAAGTTTATTACACAAAGTGTTTAACCGAAGGCCATCCATGTTTAGTTGCATTCGATTACAGAAGCGAAAACAATGTTGTGAACCAAAGTTTGGTGGAGAAACTCCAGTTACCAGCAACCTTTCATCTGGATCAAGCATGGATCAAATTCAGTACATTGCAATGTGTGAAAGAAGTATTATGTGATATTGCTCCCATGGACTCTTGTCATCTTCTTTTGGGATGGGCATGGCTTCATTTTAAAACACTCAATCTTGATGAACGTTCCCTTTATTTGAGGCATGAGGGACATCAAAAGAAGTAGAAGTTTATGACACCAAGACAAGTCAGTAAGGATCAACGTAGGCTGAAGGAGAAAACAGAAAAAGAAAGAATAGAAAAAGAAGTAATAGAAACTGCAGAAGGAAGGGAAAATAAAGAAAAAGAAATGGAACTAGAGAGAGTTTATTCGTCAATGTTTTTTCTTCTACAGTTTGCGATGTCATTTTACAGTAACAAAAGGATAAGCATGTGAAGGAAATACACAAACTTCCATGTTTGAAAAGGAAGCTTGTTCATAGTGCTTTATCATGCATTTGGTCCGTCGATAAGAAGCAAATTCGTCAAACACAACGCATGGAATTATTTATTGTTACATATCAAGGTGGGGTACTGTTGCCAAGAAATGTTATCGACGGATTGCAACCATTGGAAAGTAACAAATATCAAGTTGAATTTGATCCTGGAAGAAGAGAATTAGTTTCAACTTGTGAAAAGATAAAATTCCTTCACAAGATCGTAATAAAAACTTACTTTAAAACTAGTGTCTTAAGATTCGGGACAAATCTTCTCGAAGAAGGAGGGTATGATGTGAATTGCATATGGGTCAAATGGAGGATGACTAATGCGCCGTGTTGATGCAGTTTCTTTTATTTAAACAAGGGCCCAATGCTTTGTAAAATTGGCTGACCAAATTGTGTTTGTGCTTAACCAATTAATGGGCTTTAGTTTTGCTTTATCTTCAAGTTGAAATAAGGGTCCATATGCCAACTTAAGAACCAACCTTTGGAAGATCAAGAGGACCTTTGCTCAAAGTTTGTGGATGACTTTTGGTAGCCTTAAATTCAGTTACAATCAACCATTAAGTAGCGGATCATTATTAGCTTGAGTGGATCATTAATTAATAGCTTTAAGCGGGATGATATTGAAATTTATGTGTCTTTTGTAATTCTGATGGTTAAAGCTCCTATATAAGTTGAACCATTTTCATCAATGAAGGCAAGCTGAGTTTTATTCAGAAAATAAACGAGTTTTATCTCGTCTATCTTAGTGAGAGTGATTCTCCTAAGTTCTTGAGTGATTCAAGAATCCATGAGTTTAATTAATCAAAGGTCCTTTATCCCTTTGTGTGTTTCAACTCTTAGGCTTATCTTCCATTCTTGGAAGTGTGATGTCTATCAATTTTCATTCCATCTTCTTTTATGTTTCCATTTTCTCGTTTTAAATAATTTCTCAAATTTCTTGCTCGTTAGCATTCCAACAACGATAGATCAGTCAAACGAATCGAACGCTGTGGATTCACATCATTTGGTATTCACCGCCTGGCCATCTAGATTGGGAAGAGGAAAGGAAGTTTATTACACAAAGTGTTTAACCGAAGGCCATCCATGTTTAGTTGCATTTGATTACGGAAGCGAAAACAATGTTGTGAACCAAAGTTTGGTGGAGAAACTCCAGTTACCAGCAACCTTTCATCTGGATCAAGCATGGATCAAATTCAGTACATTGCAATGTGTGAAAGAAGTATTATGTGATATTGCTCCCATGGACTCTTGTCATCTTCTTTTGGGATGGGCATGGCTTCATTTTAAAACACTCCATCTTGATGAACGTTCCCTTTATTTGAGGCATGAGGGACATCAAAAGAAGTAGAAGTTTATGACACCAAGACAAGTCAGTAAGGATCAACGTAGGCTGAAGGAGAAAACAGAAAAAGAAAGAATAGAAAAAGAAGTAATAGAAACTGCAGAAGGAAGGGAAAATAAAGAAAAAGAAATGGAACTAGAGAGAGTTTATTCGTCAATGTTTTTTCTTCTACAGTTTGCGATGTCATTTTACAGTAACAAAAGGATAAGCATGTGAAGGAAATACACAAACTTCCATGTTTGAAAAGGAAGCTTGTTCATAGTGCTTTATCATGCATTTGGTCCGTCGATAAGAAGCAAATTCGTCAAACACAACGCATGGAATTATTTATTGTTACATATCAAGGTGGGGTACTGTTGCCAAGAAATGTTATCGACGGATTGCAACCATTGGAAAGTAACAAATATCAAGTTGAATTTGATCCTGGAAGAAGAGAATTAGTTTCAACTTGTGAAAAGATAAAATTCCTTCACAAGATCGTAATAAAAACTTACTTTAAAACTAGTGTCTTAAGATTCGGGACAAATCTTCTCGAAGAAGGAGGGTATGATGTGAATTGCATATGGGTCAAATGGAGGATGACTAATGCGCCGTGTTGATGCAGTTTCTTTTATTTAAACAAGGGCCCAATGCTTTGTAAAATTGGCTGACCAAATTGTGTTTGTGCTTAACCAATTAATGGGCTTTAGTTTTGCTTTATCTTCAAGTTGAAATAAGGGTCCATATGCCAACTTAAGAACCAACCTTTGGAAGATCAAGAGGACCTTTGCTCAAAGTTTGTGGATGACTTTTGGTAGCCTTAAATTCAGTTACAATCAACCATTAAGTAGCGGATCATTATTAGCTTGAGTGGATCATTAATTAATAGCTTTAAGCGGGATGATATTGAAATTTATGTGTCTTTTGTAATTCTGATGGTTAAAGCTCCTATATAAGTTGAACCATTTTCATCAATGAAGGCAAGCTGAGTTTTATTCAGAAAATAAACGAGTTTTATCTCGTCTATCTTAGTGAGAGTGATTCTCCTAAGTTCTTGAGTGATTCAAGAATCCATGAGTTTAATTAATCAAAGGTCCTTTATCCCTTTGTGTGTTTCAACTCTTAGGCTTATCTTCCATTCTTGGAAGTGTGATGTCTATCAATTTTCATTCCATCTTCTTTTATGTTTCCATTTTCTCGTTTTAAATAATTTCTCAAATTTCTTGCTCGTTAGCATTCCAACAACGATAGATCAGTCAAACGAATCGAACGCTGTGGATTCACATCATTTGGTATTCACCGCCTGGCCATCTAGATTGGGAAGAGGAAAGGAAGTTTATTACACAAAGTGTTTAACCGAAGGCCATCCATGTTTAGTTGCATTTGATTACGGAAGCGAAAACAATGTTGTGAACCAAAGTTTGGTGGAGAAACTCCAGTTACCAGCAACCTTTCATCTGGATCAAGCATGGATCAAATTCAGTACATTGCAATGTGTGAAAGAAGTATTATGTGATATTGCTCCCATGGACTCTTGTCATCTTCTTTTGGGATGGGCATGGCTTCATTTTAAAACACTCCATCTTGATGAACGTTCCCTTTATTTGAGGCATGAGGGACATCAAAAGAAGTAGAAGTTTATGACACCAAGACAAGTCAGTAAGGATCAACGTAGGCTGAAGGAGAAAACAGAAAAAGAAAGAATAGAAAAAGAAGTAATAGAAACTGCAGAAGGAAGGGAAAATAAAGAAAAAGAAATGGAACTAGAGAGAGTTTATTCGTCAATGTTTTTTCTTCTACAGTTTGCGATGTCATTTTACAGTAACAAAAGGATAAGCATGTGAAGGAAATACACAAACTTCCATGTTTGAAAAGGAAGCTTGTTCATAGTGCTTTATCATGCATTTGGTCCGTCGATAAGAAGCAAATTCGTCAAACACAACGCATGGAATTATTTATTGTTACATATCAAGGTGGGGTACTGTTGCCAAGAAATGTTATCGACGGATTGCAACCATTGGAAAGTAACAAATATCAAGTTGAATTTGATCCTGGAAGAAGAGAATTAGTTTCAACTTGTGAAAAGATAAAATTCCTTCACAAGATCGTAATAAAAACTTACTTTAAAACTAGTGTCTTAAGATTCGGGACAAATCTTCTCGAAGAAGGAGGGTATGATGTGAATTGCATATGGGTCAAATGGAGGATGACTAATGCGCCGTGTTGATGCAGTTTCTTTTATTTAAACAAGGGCCCAATGCTTTGTAAAATTGGCTGACCAAATTGTGTTTGTGCTTAACCAATTAATGGGCTTTAGTTTTGCTTTATCTTCAAGTTGAAATAAGGGTCCATATGCCAACTTAAGAACCAACCTTTGGAAGATCAAGAGGACCTTTGCTCAAAGTTTGTGGATGACTTTTGGTAGCCTTAAATTCAGTTACAATCAACCATTAAGTAGCGGATCATTATTAGCTTGAGTGGATCATTAATTAATAGCTTTAAGCGGGATGATATTGAAATTTATGTGTCTTTTGTAATTCTGATGGTTAAAGCTCCTATATAAGTTGAACCATTTTCATCAATGAAGGCAAGCTGAGTTTTATTCAGAAAATAAACGAGTTTTATCTCGTCTATCTTAGTGAGAGTGATTCTCCTAAGTTCTTGAGTGATTCAAGAATCCATGAGTTTAATTAATCAAAGGTCCTTTATCCCTTTGTGTGTTTCAACTCTTAGGCTTATCTTCCATTCTTGGAAGTGTGATGTCTATCAATTTTCATTCCATCTTCTTTTATGTTTCCATTTTCTCGTTTTAAATAATTTCTCAAATTTCTTGCTCGTTAGCATTCCAACAACGATAGATCAGTCAAACGAATCGAACGCTGTGGATTCACATCATTTGGTATTCACCGCCTGGCCATCTAGATTGGGAAGAGGAAAGGAAGTTTATTACACAAAGTGTTTAACCGAAGGCCATCCATGTTTAGTTGCATTTGATTACGGAAGCGAAAACAATGTTGTGAACCAAAGTTTGGTGGAGAAACTCCAGTTACCAGCAACCTTTCATCTGGATCAAGCATGGATCAAATTCAGTACATTGCAATGTGTGAAAGAAGTATTATGTGATATTGCTCCCATGGACTCTTGTCATCTTCTTTTGGGATGGGCATGGCTTCATTTTAAAACACTCCATCTTGATGAACGTTCCCTTTATTTGAGGCATGAGGGACATCAAAAGAAGTAGAAGTTTATGACACCAAGACAAGTCAGTAAGGATCAACGTAGGCTGAAGGAGAAAACAGAAAAAGAAAGAATAGAAAAAGAAGTAATAGAAACTGCAGAAGGAAGGGAAAATAAAGAAAAAGAAATGGAACTAGAGAGAGTTTATTCGTCAATGTTTTTTCTTCTACAGTTTGCGATGTCATTTTACAGTAACAAAAGGATAAGCATGTGAAGGAAATACACAAACTTCCATGTTTGAAAAGGAAGCTTGTTCATAGTGCTTTATCATGCATTTGGTCCGTCGATAAGAAGCAAATTCGTCAAACACAACGCATGGAATTATTTATTGTTACATATCAAGGTGGGGTACTGTTGCCAAGAAATGTTATCGACGGATTGCAACCATTGGAAAGTAACAAATATCAAGTTGAATTTGATCCTGGAAGAAGAGAATTAGTTTCAACTTGTGAAAAGATAAAATTCCTTCACAAGATCGTAATAAAAACTTACTTTAAAACTAGTGTCTTAAGATTCGGGACAAATCTTCTCGAAGAAGGAGGGTATGATGTGAATTGCATATGGGTCAAATGGAGGATGACTAATGCGCCGTGTTGATGCAGTTTCTTTTATTTAAACAAGGGCCCAATGCTTTGTAAAATTGGCTGACCAAATTGTGTTTGTGCTTAACCAATTAATGGGCTTTAGTTTTGCTTTATCTTCAAGTTGAAATAAGGGTCCATATGCCAACTTAAGAACCAACCTTTGGAAGATCAAGAGGACCTTTGCTCAAAGTTTGTGGATGACTTTTGGTAGCCTTAAATTCAGTTACAATCAACCATTAAGTAGCGGATCATTATTAGCTTGAGTGGATCATTAATTAATAGCTTTAAGCGGGATGATATTGAAATTTATGTGTCTTTTGTAATTCTGATGGTTAAAGCTCCTATATAAGTTGAACCATTTTCATCAATGAAGGCAAGCTGAGTTTTATTCAGAAAATAAACGAGTTTTATCTCGTCTATCTTAGTGAGAGTGATTCTCCTAAGTTCTTGAGTGATTCAAGAATCCATGAGTTTAATTAATCAAAGGTCCTTTATCCCTTTGTGTGTTTCAACTCTTAGGCTTATCTTCCATTCTTGGAAGTGTGATGTCTATCAATTTTCATTCCATCTTCTTTTATGTTTCCATTTTCTCGTTTTAAATAATTTCTCAAATTTCTTGCTCGTTAGCATTCCAACAACGATAGATCAGTCAAACGAATCGAACGCTGTGGATTCACATCATTTGGTATTCACCGCCTGGCCATCTAGATTGGGAAGAGGAAAGGAAGTTTATTACACAAAGTGTTTAACCGAAGGCCATCCATGTTTAGTTGCATTTGATTACGGAAGCGAAAACAATGTTGTGAACCAAAGTTTGGTGGAGAAACTCCAGTTACCAGCAACCTTTCATCTGGATCAAGCATGGATCAAATTCAGTACATTGCAATGTGTGAAAGAAGTATTATGTGATATTGCTCCCATGGACTCTTGTCATCTTCTTTTGGGATGGGCATGGCTTCATTTTAAAACACTCCATCTTGATGAACGTTCCCTTTATTTGAGGCATGAGGGACATCAAAAGAAGTAGAAGTTTATGACACCAAGACAAGTCAGTAAGGATCAACGTAGGCTGAAGGAGAAAACAGAAAAAGAAAGAATAGAAAAAGAAGTAATAGAAACTGCAGAAGGAAGGGAAAATAAAGAAAAAGAAATGGAACTAGAGAGAGTTTATTCGTCAATGTTTTTTCTTCTACAGTTTGCGATGTCATTTTACAGTAACAAAAGGATAAGCATGTGAAGGAAATACACAAACTTCCATGTTTGAAAAGGAAGCTTGTTCATAGTGCTTTATCATGCATTTGGTCCGTCGATAAGAAGCAAATTCGTCAAACACAACGCATGGAATTATTTATTGTTACATATCAAGGTGGGGTACTGTTGCCAAGAAATGTTATCGACGGATTGCAACCATTGGAAAGTAACAAATATCAAGTTGAATTTGATCCTGGAAGAAGAGAATTAGTTTCAACTTGTGAAAAGATAAAATTCCTTCACAAGATCGTAATAAAAACTTACTTTAAAACTAGTGTCTTAAGATTCGGGACAAATCTTCTCGAAGAAGGAGGGTATGATGTGAATTGCATATGGGTCAAATGGAGGATGACTAATGCGCCGTGTTGATGCAGTTTCTTTTATTTAAACAAGGGCCCAATGCTTTGTAAAATTGGCTGACCAAATTGTGTTTGTGCTTAACCAATTAATGGGCTTTAGTTTTGCTTTATCTTCAAGTTGAAATAAGGGTCCATATGCCAACTTAAGAACCAACCTTTGGAAGATCAAGAGGACCTTTGCTCAAAGTTTGTGGATGACTTTTGGTAGCCTTAAATTCAGTTACAATCAACCATTAAGTAGCGGATCATTATTAGCTTGAGTGGATCATTAATTAATAGCTTTAAGCGGGATGATATTGAAATTTATGTGTCTTTTGTAATTCTGATGGTTAAAGCTCCTATATAAGTTGAACCATTTTCATCAATGAAGGCAAGCTGAGTTTTATTCAGAAAATAAACGAGTTTTATCTCGTCTATCTTAGTGAGAGTGATTCTCCTAAGTTCTTGAGTGATTCAAGAATCCATGAGTTTAATTAATCAAAGGTCCTTTATCCCTTTGTGTGTTTCAACTCTTAGGCTTATCTTCCATTCTTGGAAGTGTGATGTCTATCAATTTTCATTCCATCTTCTTTTATGTTTCCATTTTCTCGTTTTAAATAATTTCTCAAATTTCTTGCTCGTTAGCATTCCAACAACGATAGATCAGTCAAACGAATCGAACGCTGTGGATTCACATCATTTGGTATTCACCGCCTGGCCATCTAGATTGGGAAGAGGAAAGGAAGTTTATTACACAAAGTGTTTAACCGAAGGCCATCCATGTTTAGTTGCATTTGATTACGGAAGCGAAAACAATGTTGTGAACCAAAGTTTGGTGGAGAAACTCCAGTTACCAGCAACCTTTCATCTGGATCAAGCATGGATCAAATTCAGTACATTGCAATGTGTGAAAGAAGTATTATGTGATATTGCTCCCATGGACTCTTGTCATCTTCTTTTGGGATGGGCATGGCTTCATTTTAAAACACTCCATCTTGATGAACGTTCCCTTTATTTGAGGCATGAGGGACATCAAAAGAAGTAGAAGTTTATGACACCAAGACAAGTCAGTAAGGATCAACGTAGGCTGAAGGAGAAAACAGAAAAAGAAAGAATAGAAAAAGAAGTAATAGAAACTGCAGAAGGAAGGGAAAATAAAGAAAAAGAAATGGAACTAGAGAGAGTTTATTCGTCAATGTTTTTTCTTCTACAGTTTGCGATGTCATTTTACAGTAACAAAAGGATAAGCATGTGAAGGAAATACACAAACTTCCATGTTTGAAAAGGAAGCTTGTTCATAGTGCTTTATCATGCATTTGGTCCGTCGATAAGAAGCAAATTCGTCAAACACAACGCATGGAATTATTTATTGTTACATATCAAGGTGGGGTACTGTTGCCAAGAAATGTTATCGACGGATTGCAACCATTGGAAAGTAACAAATATCAAGTTGAATTTGATCCTGGAAGAAGAGAATTAGTTTCAACTTGTGAAAAGATAAAATTCCTTCACAAGATCGTAATAAAAACTTACTTTAAAACTAGTGTCTTAAGATTCGGGACAAATCTTCTCGAAGAAGGAGGGTATGATGTGAATTGCATATGGGTCAAATGGAGGATGACTAATGCGCCGTGTTGATGCAGTTTCTTTTATTTAAACAAGGGCCCAATGCTTTGTAAAATTGGCTGACCAAATTGTGTTTGTGCTTAACCAATTAATGGGCTTTAGTTTTGCTTTATCTTCAAGTTGAAATAAGGGTCCATATGCCAACTTAAGAACCAACCTTTGGAAGATCAAGAGGACCTTTGCTCAAAGTTTGTGGATGACTTTTGGTAGCCTTAAATTCAGTTACAATCAACCATTAAGTAGCGGATCATTATTAGCTTGAGTGGATCATTAATTAATAGCTTTAAGCGGGATGATATTGAAATTTATGTGTCTTTTGTAATTCTGATGGTTAAAGCTCCTATATAAGTTGAACCATTTTCATCAATGAAGGCAAGCTGAGTTTTATTCAGAAAATAAACGAGTTTTATCTCGTCTATCTTAGTGAGAGTGATTCTCCTAAGTTCTTGAGTGATTCAAGAATCCATGAGTTTAATTAATCAAAGGTCCTTTATCCCTTTGTGTGTTTCAACTCTTAGGCTTATCTTCCATTCTTGGAAGTGTGATGTCTATCAATTTTCATTCCATCTTCTTTTATGTTTCCATTTTCTCGTTTTAAATAATTTCTCAAATTTCTTGCTCGTTAGCATTCCAACAACAATAGATCAGTCAAACGAATCGAACGCTGTGGATTCACATCATTTGGTATTCACCGCCTGGCCATCTAGATTGGGAAGAGGAAAGGAAGTTTATTACACAAAGTGTTTAACCGAAGGCCATCCATGTTTAGTTGCATTTGATTACGGAAGCGAAAACAATGTTGTGAACCAAAGTTTGGTGGAGAAACTCCAGTTACCAGCAACCTTTCATCTGGATCAAGCATGGATCAAATTCAGTACATTGCAATGTGTGAAAGAAGTATTATGTGATATTGCTCCCATGGACTCTTGTCATCTTCTTTTGGGATGGGCATGGCTTCATTTTAAAACACTCCATCTTGATGAACGTTCCCTTTATTTGAGGCATGAGGGACATCAAAAGAAGTAGAAGTTTATGACACCAAGACAAGTCAGTAAGGATCAACGTAGGCTGAAGGAGAAAACAGAAAAAGAAAGAATAGAAAAAGAAGTAATAGAAACTGCAGAAGGAAGGGAAAATAAAGAAAAAGAAATGGAACTAGAGAGAGTTTATTCGTCAATGTTTTTTCTTCTACAGTTTGCGATGTCATTTTACAGTAACAAAAGGATAAGCATGTGAAGGAAATACACAAACTTCCATGTTTGAAAAGGAAGCTTGTTCATAGTGCTTTATCATGCATTTGGTCCGTCGATAAGAAGCAAATTCGTCAAACACAACGCATGGAATTATTTATTGTTACATATCAAGGTGGGGTACTGTTGCCAAGAAATGTTATCGACGGATTGCAACCATTGGAAAGTAACAAATATCAAGTTGAATTTGATCCTGGAAGAAGAGAATTAGTTTCAACTTGTGAAAAGATAAAATTCCTTCACAAGATCGTAATAAAAACTTACTTTAAAACTAGTGTCTTAAGATTCGGGACAAATCTTCTCGAAGAAGGAGGGTATGATGTGAATTGCATATGGGTCAAATGGAGGATGACTAATGCGCCGTGTTGATGCAATTTCTTTTATTTAAACAAGGGCCCAATGCTTTGTAAAATTGGCTGACCAAATTGTGTTTGTGCTTAACCAATTAATGGGCTTTAGTTTTGCTTTATCTTCAAGTTGAAATAAGGGTCCATATGCCAACTTAAGAACCAACCTTTGGAAGATCAAGAGGACCTTTGCTCAAAGTTTGTGGATGACTTTTGGTAGCCTTAAATTCAGTTACAATCAACCATTAAGTAGCGGATCATTATTAGCTTGAGTGGATCATTAATTAATAGCTTTAAGCGGGATGATATTGAAATTTATGTGTCTTTTGTAATTCTGATGGTTAAAGCTCCTATATAAGTTGAACCATTTTCATCAATGAAGGCAAGCTGAGTTTTATTCAGAAAATAAACGAGTTTTATCTCGTCTATCTTAGTGAGAGTGATTCTCCTAAGTTCTTGAGTGATTCAAGAATCCATGAGTTTAATTAATCAAAGGTCCTTTATCCCTTTGTGTGTTTCAACTCTTAGGCTTATCTTCCATTCTTGGAAGTGTGATGTCTATCAATTTTCATTCCATCTTCTTTTATGTTTCCATTTTCTCGTTTTAAATAATTTCTCAAATTTCTTGCTCGTTAGCATTCCAACAACGATAGATCAGTCAAACGAATCGAACGCTGTGGATTCACATCATTTGGTATTCACCGCCTGGCCATCTAGATTGGGAAGAGGAAAGGAAGTTTATTACACAAAGTGTTTAACCGAAGGCCATCCATGTTTAGTTGCATTTGATTACGGAAGCGAAAACAATGTTGTGAACCAAAGTTTGGTGGAGAAACTCCAGTTACCAGCAACCTTTCATCTGGATCAAGCATGGATCAAATTCAGTACATTGCAATGTGTGAAAGAAGTATTATGTGATATTGCTCCCATGGACTCTTGTCATCTTCTTTTGGGATGGGCATGGCTTCATTTTAAAACACTCCATCTTGATGAACGTTCCCTTTATTTGAGGCATGAGGGACATCAAAAGAAGTAGAAGTTTATGACACCAAGACAAGTCAGTAAGGATCAACGTAGGCTGAAGGAGAAAACAGAAAAAGAAAGAATAGAAAAAGAAGTAATAGAAACTGCAGAAGGAAGGGAAAATAAAGAAAAAGAAATGGAACTAGAGAGAGTTTATTCGTCAATGTTTTTTCTTCTACAGTTTGCGATGTCATTTTACAGTAACAAAAGGATAAGCATGTGAAGGAAATACACAAACTTCCATGTTTGAAAAGGAAGCTTGTTCATAGTGCTTTATCATGCATTTGGTCCGTCGATAAGAAGCAAATTCGTCAAACACAACGCATGGAATTATTTATTGTTACATATCAAGGTGGGGTACTGTTGCCAAGAAATGTTATCGACGGATTGCAACCATTGGAAAGTAACAAATATCAAGTTGAATTTGATCCTGGAAGAAGAGAATTAGTTTCAACTTGTGAAAAGATAAAATTCCTTCACAAGATCGTAATAAAAACTTACTTTAAAACTAGTGTCTTAAGATTCGGGACAAATCTTCTCGAAGAAGGAGGGTATGATGTGAATTGCATATGGGTCAAATGGAGGATGACTAATGCGCCGTGTTGATGCAGTTTCTTTTATTTAAACAAGGGCCCAATGCTTTGTAAAATTGGCTGACCAAATTGTGTTTGTGCTTAACCAATTAATGGGCTTTAGTTTTGCTTTATCTTCAAGTTGAAATAAGGGTCCATATGCCAACTTAAGAACCAACCTTTGGAAGATCAAGAGGACCTTTGCTCAAAGTTTGTGGATGACTTTTGGTAGCCTTAAATTCAGTTACAATCAACCATTAAGTAGCGGATCATTATTAGCTTGAGTGGATCATTAATTAATAGCTTTAAGCGGGATGATATTGAAATTTATGTGTCTTTTGTAATTCTGATGGTTAAAGCTCCTATATAAGTTGAACCATTTTCATCAATGAAGGCAAGCTGAGTTTTATTCAGAAAATAAACGAGTTTTATCTCGTCTATCTTAGTGAGAGTGATTCTCCTAAGTTCTTGAGTGATTCACGAATCCATGAGTTTAATTAATCAAAGGTCTTTTATCCCTTTGTGTGTTTCAACTCTTAGGCTTATCTTCCATTCTTGGAAGTGTGATGTCTATCAATTTTCATTCCATCTTCTTTTATGTTTCCATTTTCTCGTTTTAAATAATTTCTCAAATTTCTTGCTTGTTAGCATTCCAACAACGATAGATCAGTCAAACGAATCAAACGCTGTGGATTCACATCATTTGGTATTCACAGCCTGGCCATCTAGATTGGGAAGAGGAAAGGAAGTTTATTGCACAAAGTGTTTAACCGAAGGCCATCCATGTTTAGTTGCATTCGATTACAGAAGCGAAAACAATGTTGTGAACCAAAGTTTGGTGGAGAAACTCCAGTTACCAGCAACCTTTCATCTGGATCAAGCATGGATCAAATTCAGTACATTGCAATGTGTGAAAGAAGTATTATGTGATATTGCTCCCATGGACTCTTGTCATCTTCTTTTGGGATGGGCATGGCTTCATTTTAAAACACTCCATCTTGATGAACGTTCCCTTTATTTGAGGCATGAGGGACATCAAAAGAAGTAGAAGTTTATGACACCAAGACAAGTCAGTAAGGATCAACGTAGGCTGAAGGAGAAAACAGAAAAAGAAAGAATAGAAAAAGAAGTAATAGAAACTGCAGAAGGAAGGGAAAATAAAGAAAAGAAATGGAACTAGAGAGAGTTTATTCGTCAATGTTTTTTCTTCTACAGTTTGTGATGTCATTTTACAGGAAAAAAAGGATAAGCATGTGAAGGAAATACACGAACTTCCATGTTTGAAAAGGAAGCTTGTTCATAGTGCTTTATCATGCATTTGGTCCGTCGATAAGAAGCAAATTCGTCAAACACAACGCATGGAATTATTTATTGTTACATATCAAGGTGGGGTACTGTTGCCAAGAAATGTTATCGACGGATTGCAACCATTGGAAAGTAACAAATATCAAGTTGAATTTGATCCTGGAAGAAGAGAATTAGTTTCAACTTGTGAAAAGATAAAATTCCTTCACAAGATCGTAATAAAAACTTACTTTAAAACTAGTGTCTTAAGATTCGGGACAAATCTTCTCGAAGAAGGAGGGTATGATGTGAATTGCATATGGGTCAAATGGAGGATGACTAATGCGCCGTGTTGATGCAGTTTCTTTTATTTAAACAAGGGCCCAATGCTTTGTAAAATTGGCTGACCAAATTGTGTTTGTGCTTAACCAATTAATGGGCTTTAGTTTTGCTTTATCTTCAAGTTGAAATAAGGGTCCATATGCCAACTTAAGAACCAACCTTTGGAAGATCAAGAGGACCTTTGCTCAAAGTTTGTGGATGACTTTTGGTAGCCTTAAATTCAGTTACAATCAACCATTAAGTAGCGGATCATTATTAGCTTGAGTGGATCATTAATTAATAGCTTTAAGCGGGATGATATTGAAATTTATGTGTCTTTTGTAATTCTGATGGTTAAAGCTCCTATATAAGTTGAACCATTTTCATCAATGAAGGCAAGCTGAGTTTTATTCAGAAAATAAACGAGTTTTATCTCGTCTATCTTAGTGAGAGTGATTCTCCTAAGTTCTTGAGTGATTCACGAATCCATGAGTTTAATTAATCAAAGGTCCTTTATCCCTTTGTGTGTTTCAACTCTTAGGCTTATCTTCCATTCTTGGAAGTGTGATGTCTATCAATTTTCATTCCATCTTCTTTTATGTTTCCATTTTCTCGTTTTAAATAATTTCTCAAATTTCTTGCTCGTTAGCATTCCAACAACGATAGATCAGTCAAACGAATCGAACGCTGTGGATTCACATCATTTGGTATTCACCGCCTAGCCATCTAGATTGGGAAGAGGAAAGGAAGTTTATTACACAAAGTGTTTAACCGAAGGCCATCCATGTTTAGTTGCATTTGATTACGGAAGCGAAAACAATGTTGTGAACCAAAGTTTGGTGGAGAAACTCCAGTTACCAGCAACCTTTCATCTGGATCAAGCATGGATCAAATTCAGTACATTGCAATGTGTGAAAGAAGTATTATGTGATATTGCTCCCATGGACTCTTGTCATCTTCTTTTGGGATGGGCATGGCTTCATTTTAAAACACTCCATCTTGATGAACGTTCCCTTTATTTGAGGCATGAGGGACATCAAAAGAAGTAGAAGTTTATGACACCAAGACAAGTCAGTAAGGATCAACGTAGGCTGAAGGAGAAAACAGAAAAAGAAAGAATAGAAAAAGAAGTAATAGAAACTGCAGAAGGAAGGGAAAATAAAGAAAAAGAAATGGAACTAGAGAGAGTTTATTCGTCAATGTTTTTTCTTCTACAATTTGCGATGTCATTTTACAGTAACAAAAGGATAAGCATGTGAAGGAAATACACAAACTTCCATGTTTGAAAAGGAAGCTTGTTCATAGTGCTTTATCATGCATTTGGTCCGTCGATAAGAAGCAAATTCGTCAAACACAACGCATGGAATTATTTATTGTTACATATCAAGGTGGGGTACTGTTGCCAAGAAATGTTATCGACGGATTGCAACCATTGGAAAGTAACAAATATCAAGTTGAATTTGATCCTGGAAGAAGAGAATTAGTTTCAACTTGTGAAAAGATAAAATTCCTTCACAAGATCGTAATAAAAACTTACTTTAAAACTAGTGTCTTAAGATTCGGGACAAATCTTCTCGAAGAAGGAGGGTATGATGTGAATTGCATATGGGTCAAATGGAGGATGACTAATGCGCCGTGTTGATGCAGTTTCTTTTATTTAAACAAGGGCCCAATGCTTTGTAAAATTGGCTGACCAAATTGTGTTTGTGCTTAACCAATTAATGGGCTTTAGTTTTGCTTTATCTTCAAGTTGAAATAAGGGTCCATATGCCAACTTAAGAACCAACCTTTGGAAGATCAAGAGGACCTTTGCTCAAAGTTTGTGGATGACTTTTGGTAGCCTTAAATTCAGTTACAATCAACCATTAAGTAGCGGATCATTATTAGCTTGAGTGGATCATTAATTAATAGCTTTAAGCGGGATGATATTGAAATTTATGTGTCTTTTGTAATTCTGATGGTTAAAGCTCCTATATAAGTTGAACCATTTTCATCAATGAAGGCAAGCTGAGTTTTATTCAGAAAATAAACGAGTTTTATCTCGTCTATCTTAGTGAGAGTGATTCTCCTAAGTTCTTGAGTGATTCAAGAATCCATGAGTTTAATTAATCAAAGGTCCTTTATCCCTTTGTGTGTTTCAACTCTTAGGCTTATCTTCCATTCTTGGAAGTGTGATGTCTATCAATTTTCATTCCATCTTCTTTTATGTTTCCATTTTCTCGTTTTAAATAATTTCTCAAATTTCTTGCTCGTTAGCATTCCAACAACGATAGATCAGTCAAACGAATCGAACGCTGTGGATTCACATCATTTGGTATTCACCGCCTGGCCATCTAGATTGGGAAGAGGAAAGGAAGTTTATTACACAAAGTGTTTAACCGAAGGCCATCCATGTTTAGTTGCATTTGATTACGGAAGCGAAAACAATGTTGTGAACCAAAGTTTGGTGGAGAAACTCCAGTTACCAGCAACCTTTCATCTGGATCAAGCATGGATCAAATTCAGTACATTGCAATGTGTGAAAGAAGTATTATGTGATATTGCTCCCATGGACTCTTGTCATCTTCTTTTGGGATGGGCATGGCTTCATTTTAAAACACTCCATCTTGATGAACGTTCCCTTTATTTGAGGCATGAGGGACATCAAAAGAAGTAGAAGTTTATGACACCAAGACAAGTCAGTAAGGATCAACGTAGGCTGAAGGAGAAAACAGAAAAAGAAAGAATAGAAAAAGAAGTAATAGAAACTGCAGAAGGAAGGGAAAATAAAGAAAAAGAAATGGAACTAGAGAGAGTTTATTCGTCAATGTTTTTTCTTCTACAGTTTGCGATGTCATTTTACAGTAACAAAAGGATAAGCATGTGAAGGAAATACACAAACTTCCATGTTTGAAAAGGAAGCTTGTTCATAGTGCTTTATCATGCATTTGGTCCGTCGATAAGAAGCAAATTCGTCAAACACAACGCATGGAATTATTTATTGTTACATATCAAGGTGGGGTACTGTTGCCAAGAAATGTTATCGACGGATTGCAACCATTGGAAAGTAACAAATATCAAGTTGAATTTGATCCTGGAAGAAGAGAATTAGTTTCAACTTGTGAAAAGATAAAATTCCTTCACAAGATCGTAATAAAAACTTACTTTAAAACTAGTGTCTTAAGATTCGGGACAAATCTTCTCGAAGAAGGAGGGTATGATGTGAATTGCATATGGGTCAAATGGAGGATGACTAATGCGCCGTGTTGATGCAGTTTCTTTTATTTAAACAAGGGCCCAATGCTTTGTAAAATTGGCTGACCAAATTGTGTTTGTGCTTAACCAATTAATGGGCTTTAGTTTTGCTTTATCTTCAAGTTGAAATAAGGGTCCATATGCCAACTTAAGAACCAACCTTTGGAAGATCAAGAGGACCTTTGCTCAAAGTTTGTGGATGACTTTTGGTAGCCTTAAATTCAGTTACAATCAACCATTAAGTAGCGGATCATTATTAGCTTGAGTGGATCATTAATTAATAGCTTTAAGCGGGATGATATTGAAATTTATGTGTCTTTTGTAATTCTGATGGTTAAAGCTCCTATATAAGTTGAACCATTTTCATCAATGAAGGCAAGCTGAGTTTTATTCAGAAAATAAACGAGTTTTATCTCGTCTATCTTAGTGAGAGTGATTCTCCTAAGTTCTTGAGTGATTCAAGAATCCATGAGTTTAATTAATCAAAGGTCCTTTATCCCTTTGTGTGTTTCAACTCTTAGGCTTATCTTCCATTCTTGGAAGTGTGATGTCTATCAATTTTCATTCCATCTTCTTTTATGTTTCCATTTTCTCGTTTTAAATAATTTCTCAAATTTCTTGCTCGTTAGCATTCCAACAACGATAGATCAGTCAAACGAATCGAACGCTGTGGATTCACATCATTTGGTATTCACCGCCTAGCCATCTAGATTGGGAAGAGGAAAGGAAGTTTATTACACAAAGTGTTTAACCGAAGGCCATCCATGTTTAGTTGCATTTGATTACGGAAGCGAAAACAATGTTGTGAACCAAAGTTTGGTGGAGAAACTCCAGTTACCAGCAACCTTTCATCTGGATCAAGCATGGATCAAATTCAGTACATTGCAATGTGTGAAAGAAGTATTATGTGATATTGCTCCCATGGACTCTTGTCATCTTCTTTTGGGATGGGCATGGCTTCATTTTAAAACACTCCATCTTGATGAACGTTCCCTTTATTTGAGGCATGAGGGACATCAAAAGAAGTAGAAGTTTATGACACCAAGACAAGTCAGTAAGGATCAACGTAGGCTGAAGGAGAAAACAGAAAAAGAAAGAATAGAAAAAGAAGTAATAGAAACTGCAGAAGGAAGGGAAAATAAAGAAAAAGAAATGGAACTAGAGAGAGTTTATTCGTCAATGTTTTTTCTTCTACAATTTGCGATGTCATTTTACAGTAACAAAAGGATAAGCATGTGAAGGAAATACACAAACTTCCATGTTTGAAAAGGAAGCTTGTTCATAGTGCTTTATCATGCATTTGGTCCGTCGATAAGAAGCAAATTCGTCAAACACAACGCATGGAATTATTTATTGTTACATATCAAGGTGGGGTACTGTTGCCAAGAAATGTTATCGACGGATTGCAACCATTGGAAAGTAACAAATATCAAGTTGAATTTGATCCTGGAAGAAGAGAATTAGTTTCAACTTGTGAAAAGATAAAATTCCTTCACAAGATCGTAATAAAAACTTACTTTAAAACTAGTGTCTTAAGATTCGGGACAAATCTTCTCGAAGAAGGAGGGTATGATGTGAATTGCATATGGGTCAAATGGAGGATGACTAATGCGCCGTGTTGATGCAGTTTCTTTTATTTAAACAAGGGCCCAATGCTTTGTAAAATTGGCTGACCAAATTGTGTTTGTGCTTAACCAATTAATGGGCTTTAGTTTTGCTTTATCTTCAAGTTGAAATAAGGGTCCATATGCCAACTTAAGAACCAACCTTTGGAAGATCAAGAGGACCTTTGCTCAAAGTTTGTGGATGACTTTTGGTAGCCTTAAATTCAGTTACAATCAACCATTAAGTAGCGGATCATTATTAGCTTGAGTGGATCATTAATTAATAGCTTTAAGCGGGATGATATTGAAATTTATGTGTCTTTTGTAATTCTGATGGTTAAAGCTCCTATATAAGTTGAACCATTTTCATCAATGAAGGCAAGCTGAGTTTTATTCAGAAAATAAACGAGTTTTATCTCGTCTATCTTAGTGAGAGTGATTCTCCTAAGTTCTTGAGTGATTCAAGAATCCATGAGTTTAATTAATCAAAGGTCCTTTATCCCTTTGTGTGTTTCAACTCTTAGGCTTATCTTCCATTCTTGGAAGTGTGATGTCTATCAATTTTCATTCCATCTTCTTTTATGTTTCCATTTTCTCGTTTTAAATAATTTCTCAAATTTCTTGCTCGTTAGCATTCCAACAACGATAGATCAGTCAAACGAATCGAACGCTGTGGATTCACATCATTTGGTATTCACCGCCTGGCCATCTAGATTGGGAAGAGGAAAGGAAGTTTATTACACAAAGTGTTTAACCGAAGGCCATCCATGTTTAGTTGCATTTGATTACGGAAGCGAAAACAATGTTGTGAACCAAAGTTTGGTGGAGAAACTCCAGTTACCAGCAACCTTTCATCTGGATCAAGCATGGATCAAATTCAGTACATTGCAATGTGTGAAAGAAGTATTATGTGATATTGCTCCCATGGACTCTTGTCATCTTCTTTTGGGATGGGCATGGCTTCATTTTAAAACACTCCATCTTGATGAACGTTCCCTTTATTTGAGGCATGAGGGACATCAAAAGAAGTAGAAGTTTATGACACCAAGACAAGTCAGTAAGGATCAACGTAGGCTGAAGGAGAAAACAGAAAAAGAAAGAATAGAAAAAGAAGTAATAGAAACTGCAGAAGGAAGGGAAAATAAAGAAAAAGAAATGGAACTAGAGAGAGTTTATTCGTCAATGTTTTTTCTTCTACAGTTTGCGATGTCATTTTACAGTAACAAAAGGATAAGCATGTGAAGGAAATACACAAACTTCCATGTTTGAAAAGGAAGCTTGTTCATAGTGCTTTATCATGCATTTGGTCCGTCGATAAGAAGCAAATTCGTCAAACACAACGCATGGAATTATTTATTGTTACATATCAAGGTGGGGTACTGTTGCCAAGAAATGTTATCGACGGATTGCAACCATTGGAAAGTAACAAATATCAAGTTGAATTTGATCCTGGAAGAAGAGAATTAGTTTCAACTTGTGAAAAGATAAAATTCCTTCACAAGATCGTAATAAAAACTTACTTTAAAACTAGTGTCTTAAGATTCGGGACAAATCTTCTCGAAGAAGGAGGGTATGATGTGAATTGCATATGGGTCAAATGGAGGATGACTAATGCGCCGTGTTGATGCAGTTTCTTTTATTTAAACAAGGGCCCAATGCTTTGTAAAATTGGCTGACCAAATTGTGTTTGTGCTTAACCAATTAATGGGCTTTAGTTTTGCTTTATCTTCAAGTTGAAATAAGGGTCCATATGCCAACTTAAGAACCAACCTTTGGAAGATCAAGAGGACCTTTGCTCAAAGTTTGTGGATGACTTTTGGTAGCCTTAAATTCAGTTACAATCAACCATTAAGTAGCGGATCATTATTAGCTTGAGTGGATCATTAATTAATAGCTTTAAGCGGGATGATATTGAAATTTATGTGTCTTTTGTAATTCTGATGGTTAAAGCTCCTATATAAGTTGAACCATTTTCATCAATGAAGGCAAGCTGAGTTTTATTCAGAAAATAAACGAGTTTTATCTCGTCTATCTTAGTGAGAGTGATTCTCCTAAGTTCTTGAGTGATTCAAGAATCCATGAGTTTAATTAATCAAAGGTCCTTTATCCCTTTGTGTGTTTCAACTCTTAGGCTTATCTTCCATTCTTGGAAGTGTGATGTCTATCAATTTTCATTCCATCTTCTTTTATGTTTCCATTTTCTCGTTTTAAATAATTTCTCAAATTTCTTGCTCGTTAGCATTCCAACAACGATAGATCAGTCAAACGAATCGAACGCTGTGGATTCACATCATTTGGTATTCACCGCCTGGCCATCTAGATTGGGAAGAGGAAAGGAAGTTTATTACACAAAGTGTTTAACCGAAGGCCATCCATGTTTAGTTGCATTTGATTACGGAAGCGAAAACAATGTTGTGAACCAAAGTTTGGTGGAGAAACTCCAGTTACCAGCAACCTTTCATCTGGATCAAGCATGGATCAAATTCAGTACATGGCAATGTGTGAAAGAAGTATTATGTGATATTGCTCCCATGGACTCTTGTCATCTTCTTTTGGGATGGGCATGGCTTCATTTTAAAACACTCCATCTTGATGAACGTTCCCTTTATTTGAGGCATGAGGGACATCAAAAGAAGAAGAAGTTTATGACACCAAGACAAGTCAGTAAGGATCAACGTAGGCTGAAGGAGAAAACAGAAAAAGAAAGAATAGAAAAAGAAGTAATAGAAACTGCAGAAGGAAGGGAAAATAAAGAAAAGAAATGGAACTAGAGAGAGTTTATTCGTCAATGTTTTTTCTTCTACAGTTTGTGATGTCATTTTACAGCAAAAAAAGGATAAGCATGTGAAGGAAATACACGAACTTCCATGTTTGAAAAGGAAGCTTGTTCATAGTGCTTTATCATGCATTTGGTCCGTCGATAAGAAGCAAATTCGTCAAACACAACGCATGGAATTATTTATTGTTACATATCAAGGTGGGGTACTGTTGCCAAGAAATGTTATCGACGGATTGCAACCATTGGAAAGTAACAAATATCAAGTTGAATTTGATCCTGGAAGAAGAGAATTAGTTTCAACTTGTGAAAAGATAAAATTCCTTCACAAGATCGTAATAAAAACTTACTTTAAAACTAGTGTCTTAAGATTCGGGACAAATCTTCTCGAAGAAGGAGGGTATGATGTGAATTGCATATGGGTCAAATGGAGGATGACTAATGCGCCGTGTTGATGCAGTTTCTTTTATTTAAACAAGGGCCCAATGCTTTGTAAAATTGGCTGACCAAATTGTGTTTGTGCTTAACCAATTAATGGGCTTTAGTTTTGCTTTATCTTCAAGTTGAAATAAGGGTCCATATGCCAACTTAAGAACCAACCTTTGGAAGATCAAGAGGACCTTTGCTCAAAGTTTGTGGATGACTTTTGGTAGCCTTAAATTCAGTTACAATCAACCATTAAGTAGCGGATCATTATTAGCTTGAGTGGATCATTAATTAATAGCTTTAAGCGGGATGATATTGAAATTTATGTGTCTTTTGTAATTCTGATGGTTAAAGCTCCTATATAAGTTGAACCATTTTCATCAATGAAGGCAAGCTGAGTTTTATTCAGAAAATAAACGAGTTTTATCTCGTCTATCTTAGTGAGAGTGATTCTCCTAAGTTCTTGAGTGATTCACGAATCCATGAGTTTAATTAATCAAAGGTCCTTTATCCCTTTGTGTGTTTCAACTCTTAGGCTTATCTTCCATTCTTGGAAGTGTGATGTCTATCAATTTTCATTCCATCTTCTTTTATGTTTCCATTTTCTCGTTTTAAATAATTTCTCAAATTTCTTGCTCGTTAGCATTCCAACAACGATAGATCAGTCAAACGAATCGAACGCTGTGGATTCACATCATTTGGTATTCACCGCCTGGCCATCTAGATTGGGAAGAGGAAAGGAAGTTTATTACACAAAGTGTTTAACCGAAGGCCATCCATGTTTAGTTGCATTTGATTACGGAAGCGAAAACAATGTTGTGAACCAAAGTTTGGTGGAGAAACTCCAGTTACCAGCAACCTTTCATCTGGATCAAGCATGGATCAAATTCAGTACATTGCAATGTGTGAAAGAAGTATTATGTGATATTGCTCCCATGGACTCTTGTCATCTTCTTTTGGGATGGGCATGGCTTCATTTTAAAACACTCCATCTTGATGAACGTTCCCTTTATTTGAGGCATGAGGGACATCAAAAGAAGTAGAAGTTTATGACACCAAGACAAGTCAGTAAGGATCAACGTAGGCTGAAGGAGAAAACAGAAAAAGAAAGAATAGAAAAAGAAGTAATAGAAACTGCAGAAGGAAGGGAAAATAAAGAAAAAGAAATGGAACTAGAGAGAGTTTATTCGTCAATGTTTTTTCTTCTATTTACAGTAACAAAAGGATAAGCATGTGAAGGAAATATACGAACTTCCATGTTTGAAAAAGGAAGCTTGTTCATAGTGCTTTATCATGCATTTGGTCCGTCGATAAGAAGCAAATTCGTCAAACACAACGCATGGAATTATTTATTGTTACATATCAAGGTGGGGTACTGTTGCCAAGAAATGTTATCGACGGATTGCAACCATTGGAAAGTAACAAATATCAAGTTGAATTTGATCCTGGAAGAAGAGAATTAGTTTCAACTTGTGAAAAGATAAAATTCCTTCACAAGATCGTAATAAAAACTTACTTTAAAACTAGTGTCTTAAGATTCGGGACAAATCTTCTCGAAGAAGGAGGGTATGATGTGAATTGCATATGGGTCAAATGGAGGATGACTAATGCGCCGTGTTGATGCAGTTTCTTTTATTTAAACAAGGGCCCAATGCTTTGTAAAATTGGCTGACCAAATTGTGTTTGTGCTTAACCAATTAATGGGCTTTAGTTTTGCTTTATCTTCAAGTTGAAATAAGGGTCCATATGCCAACTTAAGAACCAACCTTTGGAAGATCAAGAGGACCTTTGCTCAAAGTTTGTGGATGACTTTTGGTAGCCTTAAATTCAATTACAATCAACCATTAAGTAGCGGATCATTATTAGCTTGAGTGGATCATTAATTAATAGCTTTAAGCGGGATGATATTGAAATTTATGTGTCTTTTGTAATTCTGATGGTTAAAGCTCCTATATAAGTTGAACCATTTTCATCAATGAAGGCAAGCTGAGTTTTATTCAGAAAATAAACGAGTTTTATCTCGTCTATCTTAGTGAGAGTGATTCTCCTAAGTTCTTGAGTGATTCAAGAATCCATGAGTTTAATTAATCAAAGGTCCTTTATCCCTTTGTGTGTTTCAACTCTTAGGCTTATCTTCCATTCTTGGAAGTGTGATGTCTATCAATTTTCATTCCATCTTCTTTTATGTTTCCATTTTCTCGTTTTAAATAATTTCTCAAATTTCTTGCTCGTTAGCATTCCAACAACGATAGATCAGTCAAACGAATCGAACGCTGTGGATTCACATCATTTGGTATTCACCGCCTGGCCATCTAGATTGGGAAGAGGAAAGGAAGTTTATTACACAAAGTGTTTAACCGAAGGCCATCCATGTTTAGTTGCATTTGATTACGGAAGCGAAAACAATGTTGTGAACCAAAGTTTGGTGGAGAAACTCCAGTTACCAGCAACCTTTCATCTGGATCAAGCATGGATCAAATTCAGTACATTGCAATGTGTGAAAGAAGTATTATGTGATATTGCTCCCATGGACTCTTGTCATCTTCTTTTGGGATGGGCATGGCTTCATTTTAAAACACTCCATCTTGATGAACGTTCCCTTTATTTGAGGCATGAGGGACATCAAAAGAAGAAGAAGTTTATGACACCAAGACAAGTCAGTAAGGATCAACGTAGGCTGAAGGAGAAAACAGAAAAAGAAAGAATAGAAAAAGAAGTAATAGAAACTGCAGAAGGAAGGGAAAATAAAGAAAAGAAATGGAACTAGAGAGAGTTTATTCGTCAATGTTTTTTCTTCTACAGTTTGTGATGTCATTTTACAGCAAAAAAAGGATAAGCATGTGAAGGAAATACACGAACTTCCATGTTTGAAAAGGAAGCTTGTTCATAGTGCTTTATCATGCATTTGGTCCGTCGATAAGAAGCAAATTCGTCAAACACAACGCATGGAATTATTTATTGTTACATATCAAGGTGGGGTACTGTTGCCAAGAAATGTTATCGACGGATTGCAACCATTGGAAAGTAACAAATATCAAGTTGAATTTGATCCTGGAAGAAGAGAATTAGTTTCAACTTGTGAAAAGATAAAATTCCTTCACAAGATCGTAATAAAAACTTACTTTAAAACTAGTGTCTTAAGATTCGGGACAAATCTTCTCGAAGAAGGAGGGTATGATGTGAATTGCATATGGGTCAAATGGAGGATGACTAATGCGCCGTGTTGATGCAGTTTCTTTTATTTAAACAAGGGCCCAATGCTTTGTAAAATTGGCTGACCAAATTGTGTTTGTGCTTAACCAATTAATGGGCTTTAGTTTTGCTTTATCTTCAAGTTGAAATAAGGGTCCATATGCCAACTTAAGAACCAACCTTTGGAAGATCAAGAGGACCTTTGCTCAAAGTTTGTGGATGACTTTTGGTAGCCTTAAATTCAGTTACAATCAACCATTAAGTAGCGGATCATTATTAGCTTGAGTGGATCATTAATTAATAGCTTTAAGCGGGATGATATTGAAATTTATGTGTCTTTTGTAATTCTGATGGTTAAAGCTCCTATATAAGTTGAACCATTTTCATCAATGAAGGCAAGCTGAGTTTTATTCAGAAAATAAACGAGTTTTATCTCGTCTATCTTAGTGAGAGTGATTCTCCTAAGTTCTTGAGTGATTCACGAATCCATGAGTTTAATTAATCAAAGGTCCTTTATCCCTTTGTGTGTTTCAACTCTTAGGCTTATCTTCCATTCTTGGAAGTGTGATGTCTATCAATTTTCATTCCATCTTCTTTTATGTTTCCATTTTCTCGTTTTAAATAATTTCTCAAATTTCTTGCTCGTTAGCATTCCAACAACGATAGATCAGTCAAACGAATCGAACGCTGTGGATTCACATCATTTGGTATTCACCGCCTGGCCATCTAGATTGGGAAGAGGAAAGGAAGTTTATTACACAAAGTGTTTAACCGAAGGCCATCCATGTTTAGTTGCATTTGATTACGGAAGCGAAAACAATGTTGTGAACCAAAGTTTGGTGGAGAAACTCCAGTTACCAGCAACCTTTCATCTGGATCAAGCATGGATCAAATTCAGTACATTGCAATGTGTGAAAGAAGTATTATGTGATATTGCTCCCATGGACTCTTGTCATCTTCTTTTGGGATGGGCATGGCTTCATTTTAAAACACTCCATCTTGATGAACGTTCCCTTTATTTGAGGCATGAGGGACATCAAAAGAAGTAGAAGTTTATGACACCAAGACAAGTCAGTAAGGATCAACGTAGGCTGAAGGAGAAAACAGAAAAAGAAAGAATAGAAAAAGAAGTAATAGAAACTGCAGAAGGAAGGGAAAATAAAGAAAAAGAAATGGAACTAGAGAGAGTTTATTCGTCAATGTTTTTTCTTCTATTTACAGTAACAAAAGGATAAGCATGTGAAGGAAATATACGAACTTCCATGTTTGAAAAGGAAGCTTGTTCATAGTGCTTTATCATGCATTTGGTCCGTCGATAAGAAGCAAATTCGTCAAACACAACGCATGGAATTATTTATTGTTACATATCAAGGTGGGGTACTGTTGCCAAGAAATGTTATCGACGGATTGCAACCATTGGAAAGTAACAAATATCAAGTTGAATTTGATCCTGGAAGAAGAGAATTAGTTTCAACTTGTGAAAAGATAAAATTCCTTCACAAGATCGTAATAAAAACTTACTTTAAAACTAGTGTCTTAAGATTTGGGACAAATCTTCTCGAAGAAGGAGGGTATGATGTGAATTGCATATGGGTCAAATGGAGGATGACTAATGCGCCGTGTTGATGCAGTTTCTTTTATTTAAACAAGGGCCCAATGCTTTGTAAAATTGGCTGACCAAATTGTGTTTGTGCTTAACCAATTAATGGGCTTTAGTTTTGCTTTATCTTCAAGTTGAAATAAGGGTCCATATGCCAACTTAAGAACCAACCTTTGGAAGATCAAGAGGACCTTTGCTCAAAGTTTGTGGATGACTTTTGGTAGCCTTAAATTCAATTACAATCAACCATTAAGTAGCGGATCATTATTAGCTTGAGTGGATCATTAATTAATAGCTTTAAGCGGGATGATATTGAAATTTATGTGTCTTTTGTAATTCTGATGGTTAAAGCTCCTATATAAGTTGAACCATTTTCATCAATGAAGGCAAGCTGAGTTTTATTCAGAAAATAAACGAGTTTTATCTCGTCTATCTTAGTGAGAGTGATTCTCCTAAGTTCTTGAGTGATTCAAGAATCCATGAGTTTAATTAATCAAAGGTCCTTTATCCCTTTGTGTGTTTCAACTCTTAGGCTTATCTTCCATTCTTGGAAGTGTGATGTCTATCAATTTTCATTCCATCTTCTTTTATGTTTCCATTTTCTCGTTTTAAATAATTTCTCAAATTTCTTGCTCGTTAGCATTCCAACAACGATAGATCAGTCAAACGAATCGAACGCTGTGGATTCACATCATTTGGTATTCACCGCCTGGCCATCTAGATTGGGAAGAGGAAAGGAAGTTTATTACACAAAGTGTTTAACCGAAGGCCATCCATGTTTAGTTGCATTTGATTACGGAAGCGAAAACAATGTTGTGAACCAAAGTTTGGTGGAGAAACTCCAGTTACCAGCAACCTTTCATCTGGATCAAGCATGGATCAAATTCAGTACATTGCAATGTGTGAAAGAAGTATTATGTGATATTGCTCCCATGGACTCTTGTCATCTTCTTTTGGGATGGGCATGGCTTCATTTTAAAACACTCCATCTTGATGAACGTTCCCTTTATTTGAGGCATGAGGGACATCAAAAGAAGAAGAAGTTTATGACACCAAGACAAGTCAGTAAGGATCAACGTAGGCTGAAGGAGAAAACAGAAAAAGAAAGAATAGAAAAAGAAGTAATAGAAACTGCAGAAGGAAGGGAAAATAAAGAAAAGAAATGGAACTAGAGAGAGTTTATTCGTCAATGTTTTTTCTTCTACAGTTTGTGATGTCATTTTACAGCAAAAAAAGGATAAGCATGTGAAGGAAATACACGAACTTCCATGTTTGAAAAGGAAGCTTGTTCATAGTGCTTTATCATGCATTTGGTCCGTCGATAAGAAGCAAATTCGTCAAACACAACGCATGGAATTATTTATTGTTACATATCAAGGTGGGGTACTGTTGCCAAGAAATGTTATCGACGGATTGCAACCATTGGAAAGTAACAAATATCAAGTTGAATTTGATCCTGGAAGAAGAGAATTAGTTTCAACTTGTGAAAAGATAAAATTCCTTCACAAGATCGTAATAAAAACTTACTTTAAAACTAGTGTCTTAAGATTCGGGACAAATCTTCTCGAAGAAGGAGGGTATGATGTGAATTGCATATGGGTCAAATGGAGGATGACTAATGCGCCGTGTTGATGCAGTTTCTTTTATTTAAACAAGGGCCCAATGCTTTGTAAAATTGGCTGACCAAATTGTGTTTGTGCTTAACCAATTAATGGGCTTTAGTTTTGCTTTATCTTCAAGTTGAAATAAGGGTCCATATGCCAACTTAAGAACCAACCTTTGGAAGATCAAGAGGACCTTTGCTCAAAGTTTGTGGATGACTTTTGGTAGCCTTAAATTCAGTTACAATCAACCATTAAGTAGCGGATCATTATTAGCTTGAGTGGATCATTAATTAATAGCTTTAAGCGGGATGATATTGAAATTTATGTGTCTTTTGTAATTCTGATGGTTAAAGCTCCTATATAAGTTGAACCATTTTCATCAATGAAGGCAAGCTGAGTTTTATTCAGAAAATAAACGAGTTTTATCTCGTCTATCTTAGTGAGAGTGATTCTCCTAAGTTCTTGAGTGATTCACGAATCCATGAGTTTAATTAATCAAAGGTCCTTTATCCCTTTGTGTGTTTCAACTCTTAGGCTTATCTTCCATTCTTGGAAGTGTGATGTCTATCAATTTTCATTCCATCTTCTTTTATGTTTCCATTTTCTCGTTTTAAATAATTTCTCAAATTTCTTGCTCGTTAGCATTCCAACAACGATAGATCAGTCAAACGAATCGAACGCTGTGGATTCACATCATTTGGTATTCACCGCCTGGCCATCTAGATTGGGAAGAGGAAAGGAAGTTTATTACACAAAGTGTTTAACCGAAGGCCATCCATGTTTAGTTGCATTTGATTACGGAAGCGAAAACAATGTTGTGAACCAAAGTTTGGTGGAGAAACTCCAGTTACCAGCAACCTTTCATCTGGATCAAGCATGGATCAAATTCAGTACATTGCAATGTGTGAAAGAAGTATTATGTGATATTGCTCCCATGGACTCTTGTCATCTTCTTTTGGGATGGGCATGGCTTCATTTTAAAACACTCCATCTTGATGAACGTTCCCTTTATTTGAGGCATGAGGGACATCAAAAGAAGTAGAAGTTTATGACACCAAGACAAGTCAGTAAGGATCAACGTAGGCTGAAGGAGAAAACAGAAAAAGAAAGAATAGAAAAAGAAGTAATAGAAACTGCAGAAGGAAGGGAAAATAAAGAAAAAGAAATGGAACTAGAGAGAGTTTATTCGTCAATGTTTTTTCTTCTATTTACAGTAACAAAAGGATAAGCATGTGAAGGAAATATACGAACTTCCATGTTTGAAAAGGAAGCTTGTTCATAGTGCTTTATCATGCATTTGGTCCGTCGATAAGAAGCAAATTCGTCAAACACAACGCATGGAATTATTTATTGTTACATATCAAGGTGGGGTACTGTTGCCAAGAAATGTTATCGACGGATTGCAACCATTGGAAAGTAACAAATATCAAGTTGAATTTGATCCTGGAAGAAGAGAATTAGTTTCAACTTGTGAAAAGATAAAATTCCTTCACAAGATCGTAATAAAAACTTACTTTAAAACTAGTGTCTTAAGATTTGGGACAAATCTTCTCGAAGAAGGAGGGTATGATGTGAATTGCATATGGGTCAAATGGAGGATGACTAATGCGCCGTGTTGATGCAGTTTCTTTTATTTAAACAAGGGCCCAATGCTTTGTAAAATTGGCTGACCAAATTGTGTTTGTGCTTAACCAATTAATGGGCTTTAGTTTTGCTTTATCTTCAAGTTGAAATAAGGGTCCATATGCCAACTTAAGAACCAACCTTTGGAAGATCAAGAGGACCTTTGCTCAAAGTTTGTGGATGACTTTTGGTAGCCTTAAATTCAATTACAATCAACCATTAAGTAGCGGATCATTATTAGCTTGAGTGGATCATTAATTAATAGCTTTAAGCGAGAACATATTGAAATTTATGTGTCTTTTGTAATTCTGATGGTTAAAGCTCCTATATAAGTTGAACCATTTTCATCAATGAAGGCAAGCTGAGTTTTATTCAGAAAATAAACGAGTTTTATCTCGTCTATCTTAGTGAGAGTGATTCTCCTAAGTTCTTGAGTGATTCACGAATCCATGAGTTTAATTAATCAAAGGTCCTTTATCCCTTTGTGTGTTTCAACTCTTAGGCTTATCTTCCATTCTTGGAAGTGTGATGTCTATCAATTTTCATTCCATCTTCTTTTATGTTTCCATTTTCTCGTTTTAAATAATTTCTCAAATTTCTTGCTTGTTAGCATTCCAACAACGATAGATCAGTCAAACGAATCGAACGCTGTGGATTCACATCATTTGGTATTCACAGCCTGGCCATCTAGATTGGGAATAGGAAAGGAAGTTTATTACACAAAGTGTTTAACCGAAGGCCATCCATGTTTAGTTGCATTCGATTACGGAAGCGAAAACAATGTTGTGAACCAAATTTTTGGTGGAGAAGCTCCAGTTACCAGCAACCTTTCATCTGGATCAAGCATGGATGAAATTCAGTACATGACAATGTGTGAAAGAAGTATTATGTGATATTGCTCCCATGGACTCTTGTCATCTTCTTTTGGGATGGGCATGGCTTCATTTTAAAACACTTCATCTTGATGAACGTTCCCCTTATTTGAGGCATGAGGGACATCAAAAGAAGTAGAAGTTTGTGACACCAAGACAAGTCAGTAAGGATCAACGTAGGCTGAAGGAGAAAACAGAAAAAGAAAGAATAGAAAAAGAAGTAATAGAAACTGCAGAAGGAAGGGGAAATAAAGAAAAAGAAATGGAACTAGGGAGAGTTTATTCGTCAATGTTTTTTCTTCTATTTACAGGAACAAAAGGATAAGCATGTGAAGGAAATACACGAACTTCCATGTTTGAAAAGGAAGCTTGTTCATAGTGCTTTATCATGCATTTGGTCCGTCGATAAGAAGCAAAATTCATCAAACACAACTAATGGAATTATTTATTGTTACATATCAAGGTGGGGTACTATTGCCAAGAAATGTTATCGACAGATTGCAACCATTGCAAAGTAACAAATATCAAGTTGAATTTGATCCTGGAAGAAGAGAATTAGTTTCAACTTGTGAAAAGATAAAATTCCTTCACAAGATCGTAATAAAAACTTACTTTAAAACTAGTGTCTTAAGATTCGGGACAAATCTTCTCGAAGAAGGAGGGTATGATGTGAATTGCATATGGGTCAAATGGAGGATGACTAATGCGCCGTGTTGATGCAGTTTCTTTTATTTAAACAAGGGCCCAATGCTTTGTAAAATTGGCTGACCAAATTGTGTTTGTGCTTAACCAATTAATGGGCTTTAGTTTTGCTTTATCTTCAAGTTGAAATAAGGGTCCATATGCCAACTTAAGAACCAACCTTTGGAAGATCAAGAGGACCTTTGCTCAAAGTTTGTGGATGACTTTTGGTAGCCTTAAATTCAGTTACAATCAACCATTAAGTAGCGGATCATTATTAGCTTGAGTGGATCATTAATCAATAGCTTTAAGCGGGATGATATTGAAATTTATGTGTCTTTTGTAATTCTGATGGTTAAAGCTCCTATATAAGTTGAACCATTTTCATCAATGAAGGCAAGCTGAGTTTTATTCAGAAAATAAATGAGTTTTATCTCGTCTATCTTAGTGAGAGTGATTCTCCTAAGTTCTTGAGTGATTCAAGAATCCATGAGTTTAATTAATCAAAGGTCCTTTATCCCTTTGTGTGTTTCAACTCTTTGGCTTATCTTCCATTCTTGGAAGTGTGATGTCTATCAATTTTCATTCCATCTTCTTTTATGTTTCCATTTTCTCGTTTTAAATAATTTCTCAAATTTCTTGCTTGTTAGCATTCCAACAACGATAGATCAGTCAAACGAATCGAACGCTGTGGATTCACATCATTTGGTATTCACAGCCTGGCCATCTAGATTTGGAATAGGAAAGGAAGTTTATTACACAAATTGTTTAACCGAAGGCCATCCATGTTTAGTTGCATTCGATTACGGAAGCGAAAACAATGTTGTGAACCAAATTTTTGGTGGAGAAACTCCAGTTACCAGCAACCTTTCATTTGCATCAACCATGGATGAAATTCAGTACATGACAATGTGTGAAAGAAGTATTATGTGATATTGCTCCCATGGACTCTTGTCATCTTCTTTTGGGATGGGCATGGCTTCATTTTAAAACACTCCATCTTGATGAACGTTCCCTTTATTTGAGGCATGAGGGACATCAAAAGAAGTAGAAGTTTATGACACCAAGACAAGTCAGTAAGGACCAACGTAGGCTGAAGGAGAAAACAGAAAAAGAAAGAATAGAAAAAGAAGTAATAGAAACTGCAGAAGGAAGGGAAAATAAAGAAAAAGAAATGGAACTAGAGAGAGTTTATTCGTCAATGTTTTTTCTTCTACAGTTTGTGATGTCATTTTACAGGAACAAAAGGATAAGCATGTGAAGGAAATACACGAACTTCCATGTTTGAAAAGGAAGCTTGTTCATAGTGCTTTATCATGCATTTGGTCCGTCGATAAGAAGCAAATTTGTCAAACACAACGCATGGAATTATTTATTGTTACATATCAAGGTGGGGTACTGTTGCCAAGAAATGTTATCGACGGATTGCAACCATTGGAAAGTAACAAATATCAAGTTGAATTTGATCCTGGAAGAAGAGAATTAGTTTCAACTTGTGAAAAGATAAAATTCCTTCACAAGATCGTAATAAAAACTTACTTTAAAACTAGTGTCTTAAGATTCGGGACAAATCTTCTCGAAGAAGGAGGGTATGATGTGAATTGCATATGGGTCAAATGGAGGATGACTAATGCGCCGTGTTGATGCAGTTTCTTTTATTTAAACAAGGGCCCAATGCTTTGTAAAATTGGCTGACCAAATTGTGTTTGTGCTTAACCAATTAATGGGCTTTAGTTTTGCTTTATCTTCAAGTTGAAATAAGGGTCCATATGCCAACTTAAGAACCAACCTTTGGAAGATCAAGAGGACCTTTGCTCAAAGTTTGTGGATGACTTTTGGTAGCCTTAAATTCAGTTACAATCAACCATTAAGTAGCGGATCATTATTAGCTTGAGTGGATCATTAATTAATAGCTTTAAGCGGGATGATATTGAAATTTATGTGTCTTTTGTAATTCTGATGGTTAAAGCTCCTATATAAGTTGAACCATTTTCGTCAATGAAGGCAAGCTGAGTTTTATTCAGAAAATAAACGAGTTTTATCTCGTCTATCTTAGTGAGAGTGATTCTCCTAAGTTCTTGAGTGATTCAAGAATCCATGAGTTTAATTAATCAAAGGTCCTTTATCCCTTTGTGTGTTTCAACTCTTTGGCTTATCTTCCATTCTTGGAAGTGTGATGTCTATCAATTTTCATTCCATCTTCTTTTATGTTTCCATTTTCTCGTTTTAAATAATTTCTCAAATTTCTTGCTTGTTAGCATTCCAACAACGATGGATCAGTCAAACGAATCGAACGCTGTGGATTCACATCATTTGGTATTCACAGCCTGGCCATCTAGATTTGGAATAGGAAAGGTTGTTTATTACACAAAGTGTTTAACCGAAGGCCATCCATGTTTAGTTACATTCGATTACGGAAGCGAAAACAATATTGTGAACCAAAGTTTGGTGGAGAAACTCCAGTTACCAGCAACCTTTCATTTGCATCAACCATGGATGAAATTCAGTACATGGAAATGTGTGAAAGAAGTATTATGTGCTATTGCTCCCATGGACTCTTGTCATCTTCTTTTGGGATGGGCATGGCTTCATTTTAAAACACTCCATCTTGATGAACGTTCCCTTTATTTGAGGCATGAGGGACATCAAAAGAAGTAGAAGTTTATGACACCAAGACAAGTCAGTAAGGACCAACGTAGGCTGAAGGAGAAAACAGAAAAAGAAAGAATAGAAAAAGAAGTAATAGAAACTGCAGAAGGAAGGGAAAATAAAGAAAAAGAAATGGAACTAGAGAGAGTTTATTCGTCAATGTTTTTTCTTCTACAGTTTGTGATGTCATTTTACAGGAACAAAAGGATAAGCATGTGAAGGAAATACACGAACTTCCATGTTTGAAAAGGAAGCTTGTTCATAGTGCTTTATCATGCATTTGGTCCGTCGATAAGAAGCAAATTTGTCAAACACAACGCATGGAATTATTTATTGTTACATATCAAGGTGGGGTACTGTTGCCAAGAAATGTTATCGACGGATTGCAACCATTGGAAAGTAACAAATATCAAGTTGAATTTGATCCTGGAAGAAGAGAATTAGTTTCAACTTGTGAAAAGATAAAATTCCTTCACAAGATCGTAATAAAAACTTACTTTAAAACTAGTGTCTTAAGATTCGGGACAAATCTTCTCAAAGAAGGAGGGTATGATGTGAATTGCATATGGGTCAAATGGAGGATGACTAATGCGCCGTGTTGATGCAGTTTCTTTTATTTAAACAAGGGCCCAATGCTTTGTAAAATTGGCTGACCAAATTGTGTTTGTGCTTAACCAATTAATGGGCTTTAGTTTTGCTTTATCTTCAAGTTGAAATAAGGGTCCATATGCCAACTTAAGAACCAACCTTTGGAAGATCAAGAGGACCTTTGCTCAAAGTTTGTGGATGACTTTTGGTAGCCTTAAATTCAGTTACAATCAACCATTAAGTAGCGGATCATTATTAGCTTGAGTGGATCATTAATTAATAGCTTTAAGCGGGATGATATTGAAATTTATGTGTCTTTTGTAATTCTGATGGTTAAAGCTCCTATATAAGTTGAACCATTTTCGTCAATGAAGGCAAGCTGAGTTTTATTCAGAAAATAAACGAGTTTTATCTCATCTATCTTAGTGAGAGTGATTCTCCTAAGTTCTTGAGTGATTCAAGAATCCATGAGTTTAATTAATCAAAGGTCCTTTATCCCTTTGTGTGTTTCAACTCTTAGGCTTATCTTCCATTCTTGGAAGTGTGATGTCTATCAATTTTCATTCCATCTTCTTTTATGTTTCCATTTTCTCGTTTTAAATAATTTCTCAAATTTCTTGCTTGTTAGCATTCCAACAACGATGGATCAGTCAAACGAATCGAACGCTGTGGATTCACATCATTTGGTATTCACAGCCTGGCCATCTAGATTTGGAATAGGAAAGGTTGTTTATTACACAAAGTGTTTAACCGAAGGCCATCCATGTTTAGTTGCATTCGATTACGGAAGCGAAAACAATGTTGTGAACCAAAGTTTGGTGGAGAAACTCCAGTTACCAGCAACCTTTCATCTGGATCAAGCAGGGATCAAATTCAGTACATGGCAATGTGTGAAAGAAGTATTATGTGCTATTGCTCCCATGGACTCTTGTCATCTTCTTTTGGGATGGGCATGGCTTCATTTTAAAACACTCCATCTTGATGAACGTTCCCTTTATTTGAGGCATGAGGGACATCAAAAAGAGTAGAAGTTTATGACACCAAGACAAGTCAGTAAGGATCAACGTAGGCTGAAGGAGAAAACAGAAAAAGAAAGAATAGAAAAGGAAGTAATAGAAACCGAAGAAGGAAGGGAAAATAAAGAAAAAGAAATGGAACTAGAGAGAGTTTATTCGTCAATGTTTTTTCTTCTACAGTTTGTGATGTCATTTTACAGGAACAAAAGGATAAGCATGTGAAGGAAATACACGAACTTCCATGTTTGAAAAGGAAGCTTGTTCATAGTGCTTTATCATGCATTTGGTCCGTCGATAAGAAGCAAATTCGTCAAACACAACGCGTGGAATTATTTATTGTTACATATCAAGGTGGGGTACTGTTGCCAAGAAATGTTATCGACGGATTGCAACCATTGGAAAGTAACAAATATCAAGTTGAATTTGATCCTGGAAGAAGAGAGTTAGTTTCAACTTGTGAAAAAATAAAATTCCTTCACAAGATCGTAATAAAAACTTACTTTAAAACTAGTGTCTTAAGATTCGGGACAAATCTTCTCGAAGAAGGAGGGTATGATGTGAATTGCATATGGGTCAAATGGAGGATGACTAATGCGCCGTGTTGATGCAGTTTCTTTTATTTAAACAAGGGCCCAATGCTTTGTAAAATTGGTTGACCAAATTGTGTTTGTGCTTAACCAATTAATGGGCTTTAGTTTTGCTTTATCTTCAAGTTGAAATAAGGGTCCATATGCCAACTTAAGAACCAACCTTTGGAAGATCAAGAGGACCTTTGCTCAAAGTTTGTGGATGACTTTTGGTAGCCTTAAATTCAGTTACAATCAACCATTAAGTAGCGGATCATTATTAGCTTGAGTGGATCATTAATCAATAGCTTTAAGCGGGATGATATTGAAATTTATGTGTCTTTTGTAATTCTGATGGTTAAAGCTCCTATATAAGTTGAACCATTTTCGTCAATGAAGGCAAGCTGAGTTTTATTCAGAAAATAAACGAGTTTTATCTCATCTATCTTAGTGAGAGTGATTCTCCTAAGTTCTTGAGTGATTCAAGAATCCATGAGTTTAATTAATCAAAGGTCCTTTATCCCTTTGTGTGTTTCAACTCTTAGGCTTATCTTCCATTCTTGGAAGTGTGATGTCTATCAATTTTCATTCCATCTTCTTTTATGTTTCCATTTTCTCGTTTTAAATAATTTCTCAAATTTCTTGCTTGTTAGCATTCCAACAACGATGGATCAGTCAAACGAATCGAACGCTGTGGATTCACATCATTTGGTATTCACAGCCTGGCCATCTAGATTTGGAATAGGAAAGGTTGTTTATTACACAAAGTGTTTAACCGAAGGCCATCCATGTTTAGTTGCATTCGATTACGGAAGCGAAAACAATGTTGTGAACCAAAGTTTGGTGGAGAAACTCCAGTTACCAGCAACCTTTCATCTGGATCAAGCAGGGATCAAATTCAGTACATGGCAATGTGTGAAAGAAGTATTATGTGCTATTGCTCCCATGGACTCTTGTCATCTTCTTTTGGGATGGGCATGGCTTCATTTTAAAACACTCCATCTTGATGAACGTTCCCTTTATTTGAGGCATGAGGGACATCAAAAAGAGTAGAAGTTTATGACACCAAGACAAGTCAGTAAGGATCAACGTAGGCTGAAGGAGAAAACAGAAAAAGAAAGAATAGAAAAGGAAGTAATAGAAACCGAAGAAGGAAGGGAAAATAAAGAAAAAGAAATGGAACTAGAGAGAGTTTATTCGTCAATGTTTTTTCTTCTACAGTTTGTGATGTCATTTTACAGGAACAAAAGGATAAGCATGTGAAGGAAATACACGAACTTCCATGTTTGAAAAGGAAGCTTGTTCATAGTGCTTTATCATGCATTTGGTCCGTCGATAAGAAGCAAATTCGTCAAACACAACGCGTGGAATTATTTATTGTTACATATCAAGGTGGGGTACTGTTGCCAAGAAATGTTATCGACGGATTGCAACCATTGGAAAGTAACAAATATCAAGTTGAATTTGATCCTGGAAGAAGAGAGTTAGTTTCAACTTGTGAAAAAATAAAATTCCTTCACAAGATCGTAATAAAAACTTACTTTAAAACTAGTGTCTTAAGATTCGGGACAAATCTTCTCGAAGAAGGAGGGTATGATGTGAATTGCATATGGGTCAAATGGAGGATGACTAATGCGCCGTGTTGATGCAGTTTCTTTTATTTAAACAAGGGCCCAATGCTTTGTAAAATTGGCTGACCAAATTGTGTTTGTGCTTAACCAATTAATGGGCTTTAGTTTTGCTTTATCTTCAAGTTGAAATAAGGGTCCATATGCCAACTTAAGAACCAACCTTTGGAAGATCAAGAGGACCTTTGCTCAAAGTTTGTGGATGACTTTTGGTAGCCTTAAATTCAGTTACAATCAACCATTAAGTAGCGGATCATTATTAGCTTGAGTGGATCATTAATCAATAGCTTTAAGCGGGATGATATTGAAATTTATGTGTCTTTTGTAATTCTGATGGTTAAAGCTCCTATATAAGTTGAACCATTTTCGTCAATGAAGGCAAGCTGAGTTTTATTCAGAAAATAAACGAGTTTTATCTCATCTATCTTAGTGAGAGTGATTCTCCTAAGTTCTTGAGTGATTCAAGAATCCATGAGTTTAATTAATCAAAGGTCCTTTATCCCTTTGTGTGTTTCAACTCTTAGGCTTATCTTCCATTCTTGGAAGTGTGATGTCTATCAATTTTCATTCCATCTTCTTTTATGTTTCCATTTTCTCGTTTTAAATAATTTCTCAAATTTCTTGCTTGTTAGCATTCCAACAACGATGGATCAGTCAAACGAATCGAACGCTGTGGATTCACATCATTTGGTATTCACAGCCTGGCCATCTAGATTTGGAATAGGAAAGGTTGTTTATTACACAAAGTGTTTAACCGAAGGCCATCCATGTTTAGTTGCATTCGATTACGGAAGCGAAAACAATGTTGTGAACCAAAGTTTGGTGGAGAAACTCCAGTTACCAGCAACCTTTCATCTGGATCAAGCAGGGATCAAATTCAGTACATGGCAATGTGTGAAAGAAGTATTATGTGCTATTGCTCCCATGGACTCTTGTCATCTTCTTTTGGGATGGGCATGGCTTCATTTTAAAACACTCCATCTTGATGAACGTTCCCTTTATTTGAGGCATGAGGGACATCAAAAAGAGTAGAAGTTTATGACACCAAGACAAGTCAGTAAGGATCAACGTAGGCTGAAGGAGAAAACAGAAAAAGAAAGAATAGAAAAGGAAGTAATAGAAACCGAAGAAGGAAGGGAAAATAAAGAAAAAGAAATGGAACTAGAGAGAGTTTATTCGTCAATGTTTTTTCTTCTACAGTTTGTGATGTCATTTTACAGGAACAAAAGGATAAGCATGTGAAGGAAATACACGAACTTCCATGTTTGAAAAGGAAGCTTGTTCATAGTGCTTTATCATGCATTTGGTCCGTCGATAAGAAGCAAATTCGTCAAACACAACGCGTGGAATTATTTATTGTTACATATCAAGGTGGGGTACTGTTGCCAAGAAATGTTATCGACGGATTGCAACCATTGGAAAGTAACAAATATCAAGTTGAATTTGATCCTGGAAGAAGAGAGTTAGTTTCAACTTGTGAAAAAATAAAATTCCTTCACAAGATCGTAATAAAAACTTACTTTAAAACTAGTGTCTTAAGATTCGGGACAAATCTTCTCGAAGAAGGAGGGTATGATGTGAATTGCATATGGGTCAAATGGAGGATGACTAATGCGCCGTGTTGATGCAGTTTCTTTTATTTAAACAAGGGCCCAATGCTTTGTAAAATTGGCTGACCAAATTGTGTTTGTGCTTAACCAATTAATGGGCTTTAGTTTTGCTTTATCTTCAAGTTGAAATAAGGGTCCATATGCCAACTTAAGAACCAACCTTTGGAAGATCAAGAGGACCTTTGCTCAAAGTTTGTGGATGACTTTTGGTAGCCTTAAATTCAGTTACAATCAACCATTAAGTAGCGGATCATTATTAGCTTGAGTGGATCATTAATCAATAGCTTTAAGCGGGATGATATTGAAATTTATGTGTCTTTTGTAATTCTGATGGTTAAAGCTCCTATATAAGTTGAACCATTTTCGTCAATGAAGGCAAGCTGAGTTTTATTCAGAAAATAAACGAGTTTTATCTCATCTATCTTAGTGAGAGTGATTCTCCTAAGTTCTTGAGTGATTCAAGAATCCATGAGTTTAATTAATCAAAGGTCCTTTATCCCTTTGTGTGTTTCAACTCTTAGGCTTATCTTCCATTCTTGGAAGTGTGATGTCTATCAATTTTCATTCCATCTTCTTTTATGTTTCCATTTTCTCGTTTTAAATAATTTCTCAAATTTCTTGCTTGTTAGCATTCCAACAACGATGGATCAGTCAAACGAATCGAACGCTGTGGATTCACATCATTTGGTATTCACAGCCTGGCCATCTAGATTTGGAATAGGAAAGGTTGTTTATTACACAAAGTGTTTAACCGAAGGCCATCCATGTTTAGTTGCATTCGATTACGGAAGCGAAAACAATGTTGTGAACCAAAGTTTGGTGGAGAAACTCCAGTTACCAGCAACCTTTCATCTGGATCAAGCAGGGATCAAATTCAGTACATGGCAATGTGTGAAAGAAGTATTATGTGCTATTGCTCCCATGGACTCTTGTCATCTTCTTTTGGGATGGGCATGGCTTCATTTTAAAACACTCCATCTTGATGAACGTTCCCTTTATTTGAGGCATGAGGGACATCAAAAAGAGTAGAAGTTTATGACACCAAGACAAGTCAGTAAGGATCAACGTAGGCTGAAGGAGAAAACAGAAAAAGAAAGAATAGAAAAGGAAGTAATAGAAACCGAAGAAGGAAGGGAAAATAAAGAAAAAGAAATGGAACTAGAGAGAGTTTATTCGTCAATGTTTTTTCTTCTACAGTTTGTGATGTCATTTTACAGGAACAAAAGGATAAGCATGTGAAGGAAATACACGAACTTCCATGTTTGAAAAGGAAGCTTGTTCATAGTGCTTTATCATGCATTTGGTCCGTCGATAAGAAGCAAATTCGTCAAACACAACGCGTGGAATTATTTATTGTTACATATCAAGGTGGGGTACTGTTGCCAAGAAATGTTATCGACGGATTGCAACCATTGGAAAGTAACAAATATCAAGTTGAATTTGATCCTGGAAGAAGAGAGTTAGTTTCAACTTGTGAAAAAATAAAATTCCTTCACAAGATCGTAATAAAAACTTACTTTAAAACTAGTGTCTTAAGATTCGGGACAAATCTTCTCGAAGAAGGAGGGTATGATGTGAATTGCATATGGGTCAAATGGAGGATGACTAATGCGCCGTGTTGATGCAGTTTCTTTTATTTAAACAAGGGCCCAATGCTTTGTAAAATTGGCTGACCAAATTGTGTTTGTGCTTAACCAATTAATGGGCTTTAGTTTTGCTTTATCTTCAAGTTGAAATAAGGGTCCATATGCCAACTTAAGAACCAACCTTTGGAAGATCAAGAGGACCTTTGCTCAAAGTTTGTGGATGACTTTTGGTAGCCTTAAATTCAGTTACAATCAACCATTAAGTAGCGGATCAATATTAGCTTGAGTGGATCATTAATCAATAGCTTTAAGCGGGATGATATTGAAATTTATGTGTCTTTTGTAATTCTGATGGTTAAAGCTCCTATATAAGTTGAACCATTTTCGTCAATGAAGGCAAGCTGAGTTTTATTCAGAAAATAAACGAGTTTTATCTCATCTATCTTAGTGAGAGTGATTCTCCTAAGTTCTTGAGTGATTCAAGAATCCATGAGTTTAATTAATCAAAGGTCCTTTATCCCTTTGTGTGTTTCAACTCTTAGGCTTATCTTCCATTCTTGGAAGTGTGATGTCTATCAATTTTCATTCCATCTTCTTTTATGTTTCCATTTTCTCGTTTTAAATAATTTCTCAAATTTCTTGCTTGTTAGCATTCCAACAACGATGGATCAGTCAAACGAATCGAACGCTGTGGATTCACATCATTTGGTATTCACAGCCTGGCCATCTAGATTTGGAATAGGAAAGGTTGTTTATTACACAAAGTGTTTAACCGAAGGCCATCCATGTTTAGTTGCATTCGATTACGGAAGCGAAAACAATGTTGTGAACCAAAGTTTGGTGGAGAAACTCCAGTTACCAGCAACCTTTCATCTGGATCAAGCAGGGATCCAATTCAGTACATGGCAATGTGTGAAAGAAGTATTATGTGCTATTGCTCCCATGGACTCTTGTCATCTTCTTTTGGGATGGGCATGGCTTCATTTTAAAACACTCCATCTTGATGAACGTTCCCTTTATTTGAGGCATGAGGGACATCAAAAAGAGTAGAAGTTTATGACACCAAGACAAGTCAGTAAGGATCAACGTAGGCTGAAGGAGAAAACAGAAAAAGAAAGAATAGAAAAGGAAGTAATAGAAACCGAAGAAGGAAGGGAAAATAAAGAAAAAGAAATGGAACTAGAGAGAGTTTATTCGTCAATGTTTTTTCTTCTACAGTTTGTGATGTCATTTTACAGGAACAAAAGGATAAGCATGTGAAGGAAATACACGAACTTCCATGTTTGAAAAGGAAGCTTGTTCATAGTGCTTTATCATGCATTTGGTCCGTCGATAAGAAGCAAATTCGTCAAACACAACGCGTGGAATTATTTATTGTTACATATCAAGGTGGGGTACTGTTGCCAAGAAATGTTATCGACGGATTGCAACCATTGGAAAGTAACAAATATCAAGTTGAATTTGATCCTGGAAGAAGAGAGTTAGTTTCAACTTGTGAAAAAATAAAATTCCTTCACAAGATCGTAATAAAAACTTACTTTAAAACTAGTGTCTTAAGATTCGGGACAAATCTTCTCGAAGAAGGAGGGTATGATGTGAATTGCATATGGGTCAAATGGAGGATGACTAATGCGCCGTGTTGATGCAGTTTCTTTTATTTAAACAAGGGCCCAATGCTTTGTAAAATTGGCTGACCAAATTGTGTTTGTGCTTAACCAATTAATGGGCTTTAGTTTTGCTTTATCTTCAAGTTGAAATAAGGGTCCATATGCCAACTTAAGAACCAACCTTTGGAAGATCAAGAGGACCTTTGCTCAAAGTTTGTGGATGACTTTTGGTAGCCTTAAATTCAGTTACAATCAACCATTAAGTAGCGGATCATTATTAGCTTGAGTGGATCATTAATCAATAGCTTTAAGCGGGATGATATTGAAATTTATGTGTCTTTTGTAATTCTGATGGTTAAAGCTCCTATATAAGTTGAACCATTTTCGTCAATGAAGGCAAGCTGAGTTTTATTCAGAAAATAAACGAGTTTTATCTCATCTATCTTAGTGAGAGTGATTCTCCTAAGTTCTTGAGTGATTCAAGAATCCATGAGTTTAATTAATCAAAGGTCCTTTATCCCTTTGTGTGTTTCAACTCTTAGGCTTATCTTCCATTCTTGGAAGTGTGATGTCTATCAATTTTCATTCCATCTTCTTTTATGTTTCCATTTTCTCGTTTTAAATAATTTCTCAAATTTCTTGCTTGTTAGCATTCCAACAACGATGGATCAGTCAAACGAATCGAACGCTGTGGATTCACATCATTTGGTATTCACAGCCTGGCCATCTAGATTTGGAATAGGAAAGGTTGTTTATTACACAAAGTGTTTAACCGAAGGCCATCCATGTTTAGTTGCATTCGATTACGGAAGCGAAAACAATGTTGTGAACCAAAGTTTGGTGGAGAAGCTCCAGTTACCAGCAACCTTTCATCTGGATCAAGCATGGATCAAATTCAGTACATGGCAATGTGTGAAAGAAGTATTATGTGCTATTGCTCCCATGGACTCTTGTCATCTTCTTTTGGGATGGGCATGGCTTCATTTTAAAACACTCCATCTTGATGAACGTTCCCTTTATTTGAGGCATGAGGGACATCAAAAAGAGTAGAAGTTTATGACACCAAGACAAGTCAGTAAGGATCAACGTAGGCTGAAGGAGAAAACAGAAAAAGAAAGAATAGAAAAGGAGGTAATAGAAACCGAAGAAGGAAGGGAAAATAAAGAAAAAGAAATGGAACTAGAGAGAGTTTATTCGTCAATGTTTTTTCTTCTACAGTTTGTGATGTCATTTTACAGGAACAAAAGGATAAGCATGTGAAGGAAATACACGAACTTCCATGTTTGAAAAGGAAGCTTGTTCATAGTGCTTTATCGTGCATTTGGTCTATCGATAAGAAGCAAATTCGTCAAACACAACGCGTGGAATTATTTATTGTTACATATCAAGGTGGGGTAGTGTTGCCAAGAAATGTTATCGACGGATTGCAATCATTGGAAAGTAACAAATATCAAGTTGAATTTGATCCTGGAAGAAGAGAGTTAGTTTCAACTTGTGAAAAAATAAAATTCCTTCACAAGATCGTAATAAAAACTTACTTTAAAACTAGTGTCTTAAGATTCGGGACAAATCTTCTCGAAGAAGGAGGGTATGATGTGAATTGCATATGGGTCAAATGGAGGATGACTAATGCGCCGTGTTGATGCAGTTTCTTTTATTTAAACAAGGGCCCAATGCTTTGTAAAATTGGCTGACCAAATTGTGTTTGTGCTTAACCAATTAATGGGCTTTAGTTTTGCTTTATCTTCAAGTTGAAATAAGGGTCCATATGCCAACTTAAGAACCAACCTTTGGAAGATCAAGAGGACCTTTGCTCAAAGTTTGTGGATGACTTTTGGTAGCCTTAAATTCAGTTACAATCAACCATTAAGTAGCGGATCATTATTAGCTTAAGTGGATCATTAATTAATAGCTTTAAGCGGGATGATATTGAAATTTATGTGTCTTTTGTAATTCTGATGGTTAAAGCTCCTATATAAGTTGAACCATTTTCGTCAATGAAGGCAAGCTGAGTTTTATTCAGAAAATAAACGAGTTTTATCTCATCTATCTTAGTGAGAGTGATTCTCCTAAGTTCTTGAGTGATTCAAGAATCCATGAGTTTAATTAATCAAAGGTCCTTTATCCCTTTGTGTGTTTCAACTCTTAGGCTTATCTTCCATTCTTGGAAGTGTGATGTCTATCAATTTTCATTCCATCTTCTTTTATGTTTCCATTTTCTCGTTTTAAATAATTTCTCAAATTTCTTGCTTGTTAGCATTCCAACAACGATGGATCAGTCAAACGAATCGAACGCTGTGGATTCACATCATTTGGTATTCACAGCCTGGCCATCTAGATTTGGAATAGGAAAGGTTGTTTATTACACAAAGTGTTTAACCGAAGGCCATCCATGTTTAGTTGCATTCGATTACGGAAGCGAAAACAATGTTGTGAACCAAAGTTTGGTGGAGAAACTCCAGTTACCAGCAACCTTTCATCTGGATCAAGCATGGATCAAATTCAGTACATGGCAATGTGTGAAAGAAGTATTATGTGATATTGCTCCCATGGACTCTTGTCATCTTCTTTTGGGATGGGCATGGCTTCATTTTAAAACACTCCATCTTGATGAACGTTCCCTTTATTTGAGGCATGAGGGACATCAAAAGAAGTAGAAGTTTATGACACCAAGACAAGTTAGTAAGGACCAACGTAGGCTGAAGGAGAAAACAGAAAAAGAAAGAATAGAAAAAGAAGTAATAGAAACTGCAGAAGGAAGGGAAAATAAAGAAAAAGAAATGGAACTAGAGAGAGTTTATTCGTCAATGTTTTTTCTTCTACAGTTTGTGATGTCATTTTACAGGAACAAAAGGATAAGCATGTGAAGGAAATACACGAACTTCCATGTTTGAAAAGGAAGCTTGTTCATAGTGCTTTATCATGCATTTGGTCCGTCGATAAGAAGCAAATTCGTCAAACACAACGCGCTGAATTATTTATTGTTACATATCAAGGTGGGGTACTGTTGCCAAGAAATGTTATCGACGGATTGCAACCATTGGAAAGTAACAAATATCAAGTTGAATTTGATCCTGGAAGAAGAGAGTTAGTTTCAACTTGTGAAAAAATAAAATTCCTTCACAAGATCGTAATAAAAACTTACTTTAAAACTAGTGTCTTAAGATTCGGGACAAATCTTCTCGAAGAAGGAGGGTATGATGTGAATTGCATGTGGGTCAAATGGAGGATGACTAATGCGCCGTGTTGATGCAGTTTCTTTTATTTAAACAAGGGCCCAATGCTTTGTAAAATTGGCTGACCAAATTGTGTTTGTGCTTAACCAATTAATGGGCTTTAGTTTTGCTTTATCTTCAAGTTGAAATAAGGGTCCATATGCCAACTTAAGAACCAACCTTTGGAAGATCAAGAGGACCTTTGCTCAAAGTTTGTGGATGACTTTTGGTAGCCTTAAATTCAGTTACAATCAACCATTAAGTAGCGGATCATTATTAGCTTGAGTGGATCATTAATTAATAGCTTTAAGCGGGATGATATTGAAATTTATGTGTCTTTTGTAATTCTGATGGTTAAAGCTCCTATATAAGTTGAACCATTTTCGTCAATGAAGGCAAGCTGAGTTTTATTCAGAAAATAAACGAGTTTTATCTCATCTATCTTAGTGAGAGTGATTCTCCTAAGTTCTTGAGTGATTCAAGAATCCATGAGTTTAATTAATCAAAGGTCCTTTATCCCTTTGTGTGTTTCAACTCTTAGGCTTATCTTCCATTCTTGGAAGTGTGATGTCTATCAATTTTCATTCCATCTTCTTTTATGTTTCCATTTTCTCGTTTTAAATAATTTCTCAAATTTCTTGCTTGTTAGCATTCCAACAACGATGGATCAGTCAAACGAATCGAACGCTGTGGATTCACATCATTTGGTATTCACAGCCTGGCCATCTAGATTTGGAATAGGAAAGGTTGTTTATTACACAAAGTGTTTAACCGAAGGCCATCCATGTTTAGTTGCATTCGATTACGGAAGCGAAAACAATGTTGTGAACCAAAGTTTGGTGGAGAAACTCCAGTTACCAGCAACCTTTCATCTGGATCAAGCATGGATCAAATTCAGTACATGGCAATGTGTGAAAGAAGTATTATGTGATATTGCTCCCATGGACTCTTGTCATCTTCTTTTGGGATGGGCATGGCTTCATTTTAAAACACTCCATCTTGATGAACGTTCCCTTTATTTGAGGCATGAGGGACATCAAAAGAAGTAGAAGTTTATGACACCAAGACAAGTCAGTAAGGACCAACGTAGGCTGAAGGAGAAAACAGAAAAAGAAAGAATAGAAAAAGAAGTAATAAAAACTGCAGAAGGAAGGGAAAATAAAGAAAAAGAAATGGAACTAGAGAGAGTTTATTCGTCAATGTTTTTTCTTCTACAGTTTGTGATGTCATTTTACAGGAACAAAAGGATAAGCATGTGAAGGAAATACACGAACTTCCATGTTTGAAAAGGAAGCTTGTTCATAGTGCTTTATCATGCATTTGGTCCGTCGATAAGAAGCAAATTCGTCAAACACAACGCGTGGAATTATTTATTGTTACATATCAAGGTGGGGTACTGTTGCCAAGAAATGTTATCGACGGATTGCAACCATTGGAAAGTAACAAATATCAAGTTGAATTTGATCCTGGAAGAAGAGAGTTAGTTTCAACTTGTGAAAAAATAAAATTCCTTCACAAGATCGTAATAAAAACTTACTTTTAAGACTAGAGTCTTAAGATTCGGGACAAATCTTTGCGAAGAAGGAGGGTATGATGTGAATTGCATATGGGTCAAATGGAGGATGACTAATGCGCCGTGTTGATGCAGTTTCTTTTATTTAAACAAGGGCCCAATGCTTTGTAAAATTGGCTGACCAAATTGTGTTTGTGCTTAACCAATTAATGGGCTTTAGTTTTGCTTTATCTTCAAGTTGAAATAAGGGTCCATATGCCAACTTAAGAACCAACCTTTGGAAGATCAAGAGGACCTTTGCTCAAAGTTTGTGGATGACTTTTGGTAGCCTTAAATTCAGTTACAATCAACCATTAAGTAGCGGATCATTATTAGCTTGAGTGGATCATTAATTAATAGCTTTAAGCGGGATGATATTGAAATTTATGTGTCTTTTGTAATTCTGATGGTTAAAGCTCCTATATAAGTTGAACCATTTTCGTCAATGAAGGCAAGCTGAGTTTTATTCAGAAAATAAACGAGTTTTATCTCATCTATCTTAGTGAGAGTGATTCTCCTAAGTTCTTGAGTGATTCAAGAATCCATGAGTTTAATTAATCAAAGGTCCTTTATCCCTTTGCGTGTTTCAACTCTTAGGCTTATCTTCCATTCTTGGAAGTGTGATGTCTATCAATTTTCATTCCATCTTCTTTTATGTTTCCATTTTCTCGTTTTAAATAATTTCTCAAATTTCTTGCTTGTTAGCATTCCAACAATGATAGATCAGTCAAACGAATCGAACGCTGTGGATTCACATCATTTGGTATTCACAGCCTGGCCATCTAGATTTGGAATAGGAAAGGAAGTTTATTACACAAAGTGTTTAACCGAAGGCCATCCATGTTTAGTTGCATTCGATTTCGGAAGCGAAAACAATGTTGTGAACCAAAGTTTGGTGGAGAAACTCCAGTGACCAGCAACCTTTCATCTGGATCAAGCATGGATCAAATTCAGTACATGGCAATGTGTGAAAGAAGTATTATGTGATATTGCTCCCATGGACTCTTGTCATCTTCTTTTGGGATGGGCATGGCTTCATTTTAAAACACTCCATCTTGATGAACGTTCCCTTTATTTGAGGCATGAGGGACATCAAAAGAAGTAGAAGTTTATGACACCAAGACAAGTCAGTAAGGATCAACGTAGGCTGAAGGAGAAAACAGAAAAAGAAAGAATAGAAAAAGAAGTAATAGAAACTGCAGAAGGAAGGGAAAATAAAGAAAAAGAAATGGAACTAGAGAGAGTTTATTCGTCAATGTTTTTTCTTCTACAGTTTGTGATGTCATTTTACAGGAACAAAAGGATAAGCATGTGAAGGAAATACACGAACTTCCATGTTTGAAAAGGAAGCTTGTTCATAGTGCTTTATCATGCATTTGGTCCGTCGATAAGAAGCAAATTCGTCAAACACAACGCGTGGAATTATTTATTGTTACATATCAAGGTGGGGTACTGTTGCCAAGAAATGTTATCGACGGATTGCAACCATTGGAAAGTAACAAATATCAAGTTGAATTTGATCCTGGAAGAAGAGAGTTAGTTTCAACTTGTGAAAAAATAAAATTCATTCACAAGATGAAAATAAAAAGTTACTTTAAAACTAGTGTCTTAAGATTCGGGACAAATCTTCTCGAAGAAGGAGGGTATGATGTGAATTGCATATGGGTCAAATGGAGGATGACTAATGTGTCATGTTGATGCAGATTCTTTTATTTAAATAAGGGCCCAATGCTTTGTAAAATTGGCTGACCAAATTGTGTTTGTGCTTAACAAATTAATGGGCTTTAGTTTTGCTTTATCTTCAAGTTGAAATAAGGGTCCATATGCCAACTTAAGAACCAACCTTTGGAAGATCAAGAGGACCTTTGCTCAAAGTTTATGGATGACTTTTGGTAGCCTTAAATTCAGTTACAATCAACCATTAAGTAGCGGATCATTATTAGCTTGAGTGGATCATTAATTAATAGCTTTAAGCGGGATGATATTGAAATTTATGTGTCTTTTGTAATTCTGATGGTTAAAGCTCCTATATAAGTTGAACCATTTTCGTCAATGAAGGCAAGCTGAGTTTTATTCAGAAAATAAACGAGTTTTATCTCATCTATCTTAGTGAGAGTGATTCTCCTAAGTTCTTGAGTGATTCAAGAATCCATGAGTTTAATTAATCAAAGGTCCTTTATCCCTTTGCGTGTTTCAACTCTTAGGCTTATCTTCCATTCTTGGAAGTGTGATGTCTATCAATTTTCATTCCATCTTCTTTTATGTTTCCATTTTCTCGTTTTAAATAATTTCTCAAATTTCTTGCTTGTTAGCATTCCAACAACGATAGATCAGTCAAACGAATCGAACGCTGTGGATTCACATCATTTGGTATTCACAGCCTGGCCATCTAGATTTGGAATAGGAAAGGAAGTTTATTACACAAAGTGTTTAACCGAAGGCCATCCATGTTTAGTTGCATTCGATTTCGGAAGCGAAAACAATGTTGTGAACCAAAGTTTGGTGGAGAAACTCCAGTGACCAGCAACCTTTCATCTGGATCAACATGGATCAAATTCAGTACATGGCAATGTGTGAAAGAAGTATTATGTGATATTGCTCCCATGGACTCTTGTCATCTTCTTTTGGGATGGGCATGGCTTCATTTTAAAACACTCCATCTTGATGAACGTTCCCTTTATTTGAGGCATGAGGGACATCAAAAGAAGTAGAAGTTTATGACACCAAGACAAGTCAGTAAGGATCAACGTAGGCTGAAGGAGAAAACAGAAAAAGAAAGAATAGAAAAAGAAGTAATAGAAACTGCAGAAGGAAGGGAAAATAAAGAAAAAGAAATGGAACTAGAGAGAGTTTATTCGTCAATGTTTTTTCTTCTACAGTTTGTGATGTCATTTTACAGGAACAAAAGGATAAGCATGTGAAGGAAATACACGAACTTCTATGTTTGAAAAGGAAGCTTGTTCATAGTGCTTTATCATGCATTTGGTCCGTCGATAAGAAGCAAATTCGTCAAACACAACGCGCTGAATTATTTATTGTTACATATCAAGGTGGGGTACTGTTGCCAAGAAAGGTTATCGACGGATTGCAACCATTGGAAAGTAACAAATATCAAGTTGAATTTGATCCTGGAAGAAGAGAGTTAGTTTCAACTTGTGAAAAAATAAAATTCATTCACAAGATGAAAATAAAAACTTACTTTAAAACTAGTGTCTTAAGATTCGGGACAAATCTTCTCGAAGAAGGAGGGTATGATGTGAATTGCATATGGGTCAAATGGAGGATGACTAATGTGTCGTGTTGATGCAGATTCTTTTATTTAAATAAGGGCCCAATGCTTTGTAAAATTGGCTGACCAAAATGTGTTTGTGCTTAACAAATTAATGGGCTTTAGTTTTGCTTTATCTTCAAGTTGAAATAAGGGTCCATATGCCAACTTAAGAACCAACCTTTGGAAGATCAAGAGGACCTTTGCTCAAAGTTTATGGATGACTTTTGGTAACCTTAAATTCAGTTACAATCAACCATTAAGTAGCGGATCATTATTAGCTTGAGTGGATCATTAATTAATAGCTTTAAGCGGGATGATATTAAAATTTATGTGTCTTTTGTGATTCTGATGGTTAAAGCTCCTATATAAGTTGAACCATTTTCATCAATGAAGGCAAGCTGAGTTTTATTCAGAAAATAAACGAGTTTTATCTCATCTATCTTAGTGAGAGTGCTTCTCCTAAGTTCTTGAGTGATTCAAGAATCCATGAGTTTAATCAAAGGTCATTTATCCCTTTGTGTGTTTCAACTCTTAGGCTTATCTTCCATTCTTGGAAGTGTGATGTCTATTAATTTCTGTTCCATCTTCTTTTATGTTTCCATTTTCTCGTTTTAAATAATTTCTCAAATTTCTTGCTTGTTAGCATTCCAACAATGATAGATCAGTCAAACGAATCGAACGCTCTGGATTCACATCATTTGGTATTCACAACCTGGCCATCTAGAGTTGGAATAGGAAAGGAAGTTTATTATACAAAGTGTTTAACCGAAGGCCATCCATGTTTAGTTGCATTCGATTACGGAAGCGAAAACAATGTTGTGAACCAAAGTTTGGTGGAGAAACTCTAATGACCAGCAACCTTTCATCTGGATCATGCATGGATCAAATTCAGTACATGGCAATGTGTGAAAGAAGTATTATGTGATATTGCTCCAATGACTCTTGTCATCTTCTTTTGGGATGGGCATGGCTTCATTTTAAAACACTCCATCTTGATGAACGTTCCCTTTATTTGAGGCATGAGGGACATCAAAAGAAGTAGAAGTTTATGACACCAAGACAAGTCAGTAAGGATCAACGTAGGCTGAAGGAGAAAACAGAAAAAGAAAGAATAGAGAAAGAAGTAATAGAAACTGCAGAAGGAAGGGAAAATAAAGAAAAAGAAATGGAACTAGAGAGAGTTTATTCGTTAATGTTTTTTCTTCTACAGTTTGTGATGTCATTTTACAGGAACAAAAGGATAAGCATGTGAAGGAAATACACGAACTTCCATGTTTGAAAAGGAATCTTGTTCATAGTGCTTTATCATGCATTTGGTCCGTCGATAAGAAGCAAATTCGTCAAACACAACGCATGGAATTATTTATTGTTACATATCAAGGTGGGGTACTGTTGCCAAGAAAGGTTATCGACGGATTGCAACCATTGGAAAGTAACAAATATCAAGTTGAATTTGATCCTGGAAGAAGAGAATTAGTTTCAACTTGTGAAAAAATAAAATTCCTTCACAAGATCGTAATAAAAACTTACTTTAAAACCAGTGTCTTAAGATTCGGGACAAATCTTCTCGAAGAAGGAGGGTATGATGTGAATTGCATATGGGTCAAATGGAGGATGACTAATGCGCCGTGTTGATGCAGTTTCTTTTATTTAAACAAGGGCCCAATGCTTTGTAAATTTGGCTGACCAAATTGTGTTTGTGCTTAACCAATTAATGGGCTTTAGTTTTGCTTTATCTTCAAGTTGAAATAAGGGTCCATATGCCAACTTAAGAACCAACCTTTGGAAGACCAAGAGGACCTTTGCTCAAAGTTTGTGGATGACAATTTGTAGCCTTAAATTCAGTTACAATCAACCATTAAGTAGCGGATCATTATTAGCTTGAGTGGATCCTTAATTAACAGCTTTAAGCAGGATGATATTGAAATTTATGTGTCCTTTGTAATTCTGATGGTTAAAACTGCTATATAAGTTGAACCATTTTCATCAATGAAGGCAAGCTGAGTTTTATTCAGAAAATAAACGAGTTTTATCTCATCTATCTTAGTGAGAGTGATTCTCCTAAGTTCTTGAGTGATTCAAGAATCCATGAGTTTAATCGAAGGTCCTTTATCCCTTTGTGTGTCTCAACTCTTAGGCTTATCTTCCATTCTTGGAAGTGTGATGTCTATCAATTTTCATTCCATCTTCTTTTATGCTTCCATTTTCTCGTTTTAAATAATTTCTCAAATTTCTTGCTTGTTAGCGTTCCAACAATGATAGATCAGTCAAACGAATCGAACCTTGTGGATTCACATCATTTGGTATTCACAGCCTGGCCATCTGGATTTGGAATAGGAAAGGAAGTTTATTACACAAAGTGTTTAACCGAAGGCCATCCATGTTTAGTTGCATTCGATTACGGAAGCGAAAACAATGTTGTGAACCAAAGTTTGGTGGAGAAACTCCAGTTACCAGCAACCTTTCATCTGGATCAACCATGGATCAAATTCAGTACATGGCAATGTGTGAAAGAAGTATTATGTGATATTGCTCCCATGGACTCTTGTCATCTTCTTTTGGGATGGGCACGGCTTCATTTTAAAACACTCCATCTTGATGAACGTTCCCTTTATTTGAGGCGTGAGGGACATCAAAAGAAGTAGAAGTTTATGACACCAAGACAAGTCAGTAAGGATCAACGTAGGCTGAAGGAGGAAACAGAAAAAGAAAGAATAGAAAAAGAAGTAATAGAAACTGCAGAAGGAAGTGAAAATAAAGAAAAAGAAATAGAACTAGAGAAAGTTTATTCATCAATGTTTTTTCTTCTACAGTTTGCGATGTCATTTTACAGGAACAAAAGGATAAGCATGTGAAGGAAATACACGAACTTCCATGTTTGAAAAGGAATCTTGTTCATAGTGCTTTATCATGCATTTAGTCCGTCGATAAGAAGCAAATTCGTCAAACACAACGCATGGAATTATTTATTGTTACATATCAAGGTGGGGTACTGTTGCCAAGAAATATTATCGACGGATTGCAACCATTGGAAAGTAACAAATATCAAGTTGAATTTGATCCTGGAAGAAGAGAATTAGTTTCAACTTGTGAAAAAATAAAATTCCTTCACAAGATCGTAATAAAAACTTACTTTAAAACCAGTGTCTTAAGATTCGGGACAAATCTTCTCGAAGAAGGAGGGTATGATGTGAATTGCATATGGGTCAAATGGAGGATGACTAATGCGCCGTGTTGATGCAGTTTCTTTTATTTAAACAAGGGCCCAATGCTTTGTAAATTTGGCTGACCAAATTGTGTTTGTGCTTAACCAATTAATGGGCTTTAGTTTTGCTTTATCTTCAAGTTGAAATAAGGGTCCATATGCCAACTTAAGAACCAACCTTTGGAAGACCAAGAGGACCTTTGCTCAAAGTTTGTGGATGACAATTTGTAGCCTTAAATTCAGTTACAATCAACCATTAAGTAGCGGATCATTATTAGCTTGAGTGGATCATTAATTAACAGCTTTAAGCGGGATGATATTGAAATTTATGTGTCCTTTGTAATTTTGATGGTTAAAGCTGCTGTATAAGTTGAACCATTTTCATCAATGAAGGCAAGCTGAGTTTTATTCAGAAAATAAACGAGTTTTATCTCATCTATCTTAGTGAGAGTGATTCTCCTAAGTTCTTGAGTGATTCAAGAATCCATGAGTTTAATCGAAGGTCCTTTATCCCTTTGTGTGTTTCAACTCTTAGGCTTATCTTCCATTCTTGGAAGTGTGATGTCTATCAATTTTCATTCCATCTTCTTTTATGCTTCCATTTTCTCGTTTTAAATAATTTCTCAAATTTCTTGCTTGTTAGCGTTCCAACAATGATAGATCAGTCAAACGAATCGAACGTTGTGGATTCACATCATTTGGTATTCACAGCCTTGCCATCTAGATTTGGAATAGGAAAGGAAGTTTATTATACAAAGTGTTTAACCGAAGGTCATCCATGTTTAGTTGCATTCGATTACGGAAGCGAAAACAATGTTGTGAACCAAAGTTTGGTGGAGAAACTCCAGTTACCAGCAACCTTTCATCTGGATCAAACATGGATCAAATTCAGTACATGGCAATGTGTGAAAGAAGTATTATGTGATATTGCTCCCATGGACTCTTGTCATCTTCTTTTGGGATGGACATGGCTTCATTTTAAAACACTCCATCTTGATGAACGTTCGCTTTATTTGAGGCATGAGTGACATCAAAAGAAGTAGAAGTTTATGACACCAAGACAAGTCAGTAAGGATCAACGTAGGCTGAAGGAGAAAACAGAAAAAGAAAGAATAGAAAAAGAAGTAATTGAAAATGCAGAAGGAAGGGAAAATAAAGAAAAAGAAATGGAACTAGAGAGAGTGTATTCGTTAATGTTTTTTCTTCTACAGTTTGTGATGTCATTTTACAGGAACAAAAGGATAAGCATGGGAAGGAAATACACGAACTTCCATGTTTGAAAAGGAAGCTTGTTCATAGTGCTTTATCATGCATTTGGTCCGTGGATAAGAAGCAAATTCGTCAAACACAACGCATGGAATTATTTATTGTTACATATCAAGGTAGGGTACTGTTGCCAAGAAATGTTATCGACGGATTGCAACCATTGGAAAGTAACAAATAAGTTGAATTTGATCCTGGAAGAAGAGAATGAGTTTCAACTTGTGAAAAAATAAAATTCCTTCACAAGATCGTAATAAAAACTTACTTTAAAACCAGTGTCTTAAGATTCGGGACAAATCTTCTCGAAGAAGGAGGGTATGATGTGAATTGCATATGGGTCAAATGGAGGATGACTAATGCGCCGTGTTGATGCAGTTTCTTTTATTTAAACAAGGGCCCAATGCTTTGTAAAATTGGCTGACCAAATTGTGTTTGTGCTTAACCAATTAATGGGCTTTAGTTTTGCTTTATCTTCAAGTTGAAATAAGGGTCCATATGCCAACTTAAGAACCAACCTTTGGAAGACCAAGCGGACCTTTGCTCAAAGTTTGTGGATGACAATTTGTAGCCTTAAATTCAGTTACAATCAACCATTAAGTAGCGGATCATTATTAGCTTGAGTGGATCATTAATTAACAGCTTTAAGTGGGATGATATTGAAATTTATGTGTCCTTTGTAATTCTGATGGTTAAACTATAAGTTGAACCATTTTCATCAATGAAGGCAAGCTGAGTTTTATTCAGAAAATAAACGAGTTTTATCTCATCTATCTTAGTGAGAGTGATTCTCCTAAGTTCTTGAGTGATTCAAGAATCCATGAGTTTAATCGAAGGTCCTTTATCCCTTTGTGTGTTTCAACTCTTAGGCTTATCTTCCATTCTTGGAAGTGTGATGTCTATCAATTTTCATTCCATCTTCTTTTATGCTTCCATTTTCTCGTTTTAAATAATTTCTCAAATTTCTTGCTTGTTAGCGTTCCAACAATGATAGATCAGTCAAACGAATCGAACCTTGTGGATTCACATCATTTGGTATTCACAGCCTGGCCATCTGGATTTGGAATAGGAAAGGAAGTTTATTACACAAAGTGTTTAACCGAAGGCCATCCATGTTTAGTTGCATTCGATTACGGAAGTGAAAACAATGTTGTGAACCAAAGTTTGGTGGAGAAACTCCAGTTACCAGCAACCTTTCATCTGGATCAACCATGGATCAAATTCAGTACATGGCAATGTGTGAAAGAAGTATTATGTGATATTGCTCCAATGACTCTTGTCATCTTCTTTTGGGATGGGCATGGCTTCATTTTAAAACACTCCATCTTGATGAACGTTCCCTTTATTTGAGGCATGAGGGACATCAAAAGAAGTAGAAGTTTATGACACCAAGACAAGTCAGCAAGGATCAACGTAGGCTGAAGGAGAAAACAGAAAAAGAAAGAATAGAAAAAGAAGTAATAGAAACTGCAGAAGGAAGGGAAAATAAAGAAAAAGAAATGGAACTAGAGAGAGTTTATTCGTTAATGTTTTTTCTTCTACAGTTTGTGATGTCATTTTACAGGAACAAAAGGATAAGCATGTGAAGGAAATACACGAACTTCCATGTTTGAAAAGGAATCTTGTTCATAGTGCTTTATCATGCATTTGGTCCGTCGATAAGAAGCAAATTCGTCAAACACAACGCATGGAATTATTTATTGTTACATATCAAGGTGGGGTATTGTTGCCAAGAAATGTTATCGACGGATTGCAACCATTGGAAAGTAACAAATATCAAGTTGAATTTGATCCTGGAAGAAGAGAATTAGTTTCAACTTGTGAAAAAATAAAATTCCTTCACAAGATCGTAATAAAAACTTACTTTAAAACCAGTGTCTTAAGATTCGGGACAAATCTTCTCGAAGAAGGAGGGTATGATGTGAATTGCATATGGGTCAAATGGAGGATGACTAATGCGCCGTGTTGATGCAGTTTCTTTTATTTAAACAAGGGCCCAATGCTTTGTAAATTTGGCTGACCAAATTGTGTTTGTTCTTAACCAATTAATGGGCTTTAGTTTTGCTTTATCTTCAAGTTGAAATAAGGGTCCATATGCCAACTTAAGAACCAACCTTTGGAAGACCAAGAGGACCTTTGCTCAAAGTTTGTGGATGACAATTTGTAGCCTTAAATTCAGTTACAATCAACCATTAATTAGCGGATCATTATTAGCTTGAGTGGATCATTAATTAACAGCTTTAAGCGGGATGGTATTGAAATTTATGTGTCCTTTGTAATTCTGATGGTTAAAGCTGCTATATTAGTTGAACCATTTTCATCAATGAAGGCAAGCTGAGTTTTATTCAGAAAATAAACGAGTTTTATCTCATCTATCTTAGTGAGAGTGATTCTCCTAAGTTCTTGAGTGATTCAAGAATCCATGAGTTTAATCGAAGGTCCTTTATCCCTTTGTGTGTTTCAACTCTTAGGCTTATCTTCCATTCTTGGAAGTGTGATGTTTATCAATTTTCATTCCATCTTCTTTTATGTTTCCATTTTCTCGTTTTAAATAATTTCTCAAATTTCTTGCTTGTTAGCATTCCAACAATGATAGATCAGTCAAACGAATCGAACCTTGTGGATTCACATCATTTGGTATTCACAGCCTGGCCATCTTGATTTGGAATAGGAAAGGAAGTTTATTACACAAAGTGTTTAACCGAAGGCCATCCATGTTTAGTTGCATTCGATTACGGAAGCGAAAACAATGTTGTGAACCAAAGTTTGGTGGAGAAACTCCAGTTACCAGCAACCTTTCATCTGGATCAAGCATGGATCAAATTCAGTACATGGCAATGTGTGAAAGAAGTGTTATGTGATATTGCTCCCATGGACTCTTGTCATCTTCTTTTGGGATGGGCATGGCTTCATTTTAAAACACTCCATCTTGATGAACGTTCGCTTTATTTGAGGCATGAGTGACATCAAAAGAAGTAGAAGTTTATGACACCAAGACAAGTCAGTAAGGATCAACGTAGGCTGCAGGAGAAAACAGAAAAAGAAATAATAGAAAAAGAAGTAATAGAAACTGCTGAAGGAAGGGAAAATAAAGAAAAAGAAATGGAACTAGAGAAAGTTTATTCGTCAATGTTTTTTCTTCTACAGTTTGTGATGTCATTTTACAGGAACAAAAGGATAAGCATGGGAAGGAAATACACGAACTTCCATGTTTGAAAAGGAAGCTTGTTCATAGTGCTTTATCATGCATTTGGTCCGTGGATAAGAAGCAAATTCGTCAAACACAACGCATGGAATTATTTATTGTTACATATCAAGGTTGGGTACTGTTGCCAAGAAAGGTTATCGACGGATTGCAACCATTGGAAAGTAACAAATATCAAGTTGAATTTGATCCTGGAGGAAGAGAATTAGTTTCAACTTGTGAAAAAATAAAATTCCTTCACAAGATCGTAATAAAAACTTACTTTAAAACCAGTGTCTTAAGATTCGGGACAAATCTTCTCGAAGAAGGAGGGTATGATGTGAATTGCATATGGGTCAAATGGAGGATGACTAATGCGCCGTGTTGATGCAGTTTCTTTTATTTAAACAAGGGCCCAATGCTTTGTAAATTTGGCTGACCAAATTGTGTTTGTGCTTAACCAATTAACGGGCTTTAGTTTTGCTTTATCTTCAAGTTGAAATAAGGGTCCATATGCCAACTTAAGAACCAACCTTTGGAAGACCAAGAGGACCTTTGCTCAAAGTTTGTGGATGACAATTTGTAGCCTTAAATTCAGTTACAATCAACCATTAAGTAGCGGATCATTATTAGCTTGAGTGGATCATTAATTAACAGCTTTAAGTGGGATGATATTGAAATTTATGTGTCCTTTGTAATTCTGATGGTTAAACTATAAGTTGAACCATTTTCATCAATGAAGGCAAGCTGAGTTTTATTCAGAAAATAAACGAGTTTTATCTCATCTATCTTAGTGAGAGTGATTCTCCTAAGTTCTTGAGTGATTCAAGAATCCATGAGTTTAATCGAAGGTCCTTTATCCCTTTGTGTGTTTCAACTCTTAGGCTTATCTTCCATTCTTGGAAGTGTGATGTCTATCAATTTTCATTCCATCTTCTTTTATGTTTCCATTTTCTCGTTTTAAATAATTTCTCAAATTTCTTGCTTGTTAGCATTCCAACAATGATAGATCAGTCAAACGAATCGAACCTTGTGGATTCACATCATTTGGTATTCACAGCCTGGCCATCTGGATTTGGAATAGGAAAGGAAGTTTATTACACAAAGTGTTTAACCGAAGGCCATCCATGTTTAGTTGCATTCGATTACGGAAGCGAAAACAATGTTGTGAACCAAAGTTTGGTGGAGAAACTCCAGTTACCAGCAACCTTTCATCTGGATCAAGCATGGATCAAATTCAGTACATGGCAATGTGTGAAAGAAGTGTTATGTGATATTGCTCCCATGGACTCTTGTCATCTTCTTTTGGGATGGGCATGGCTTCATTTTAAAACACTCCATCTTGATGAACGTTCGCTTTATTTGAGGCATGAGTGACATCAAAAGAAGTAGAAGTTTATGACACCAAGACAAGTCAGTAAGGATCAACGTAGGCTGCAGGAGAAAACAGAAAAAGAAATAATAGAAAAAGAAGTAATAGAAACTGCTGAAGGAAGGGAAAATAAAGAAAAAGAAATGGAACTAGAGAAAGTTTATTCGTCAATGTTTTTTCTTCTACAGTTTGCGATGTCATTTTACAGGAACAAAAGGATAAGCATGGGAAGGAAATACACGAACTTCCATGTTTGAAAAGGAAGCTTGTTCATAGTGCTTTATCATGCATTTGGTCCGTGGATAAGAAGCAAATTCGTCAAACACAACGCATGGAATTATTTATTGTTACATATCAAGGTTGGGTACTGTTGCCAAGAAAGGTTATCGACGGATTGCAACCATTGGAAAGTAACAAATATCAAGTTGAATTTGATCCTGGAGGAAGAGAATTAGTTTCAACTTGTGAAAAAATAAAATTCCTTCACAAGATCGTAATAAAAACTTACTTTAAAACCAGTGTCTTAAGATTCGGGACAAATCTTCTCGAAGAAGGAGGGTATGATGTGAATTGCATATGGGTCAAATGGAGGATGACTAATGCGCCGTGTTGATGCAGTTTCTTTTATTTAAACAAGGGCCCAATGCTTTGTAAATTTGGCTGACCAAATTGTGTTTGTGCTTAACCAATTAATGGGCTTTAGTTTTGCTTTATCTTCAAGTTGAAATAAGGGTCCATATGCCAACTTAAGAACCAACCTTTGGAAGACCAAGAGGACCTTTGCTCAAAGTTTGTGGATGACAATTTGTAGCCTTAAATTCAGTTACAATCAACCATTAAGTAGCGGATCATTATTAGCTTGAGTGGATCATTAATTAACAGCTTTAAGTGGGATGATATTGAAATTTATGTGTCCTTTGTAATTCTGATGGTTAAACTATAAGTTGAACCATTTTCATCAATGAAGGCAAGCTGAGTTTTATTCAGAAAATAAACGAGTTTTATCTCATCTATCTTAGTGAGAGTGATTCTCCTAAGTTCTTGAGTGATTCAAGAATCCATGAGTTTAATCGAAGGTCCTTTATCCCTTTGTGTATTTCAACTCTTAGGCTTATCTTCCATTTATTACACAAAGTGTTTAACCGAAGGCCATCCATGTTTGGTTGCATTCGATTACGGAAGTGAAAACAATGTTGTGAACCAAAGTTTGGTGGAGAAACTCCAGTTACCAGCAACCTTTCATCTGGATCAACCATGGATCAAAGTCAGTACATGGCAATGTGTGTTTCAACTCTTAGGCTTATCTTCCATTCTTGGAAGTGTGATGTCTATCAATTTTCATTCCATCTTCTTTTATGTTTCCATTTTCTCGTTTTAAATAATTTCTCAAATTTCTTGCTTGTTAGCATTCCAACAATGATAGATCAGTCAAACGAATCGAACGCTGTGGATTCACATCATTTGGTATTCAAAGCCTGGCCATCTAGATTTGGAATAGGAAAGGAAGTTTATTACACAAAGTGTTTAACCGAAGGCCATCCATGTTTAGTTGCATTCGATTACGGAAGTGAAAACAATGTTGTGAACCAAAGTTTGGTGGAGAAACTCCAGTTACCAGCAACCTTTCATCTGGATCAACCATGGATCAAAGTCAGTACATGGCAATGTGTGAAAGAAGTATTATGTGATATTGCTCCAATGACTCTTGTCATCTTCTTTTGGGATGGGCATGGCTTCATTTGAAAACACTCCATCTTGATGAACGTTCCCTTTATTTGAGGCATGAGGGACATCAAAAGAAGTAGAAGTTTATGACACCAAGACAAGTCAGTAAGGATCAACGTAGGATGAAGGAGAAAACAGAAAAAGAAAGAATAGAAAAAGAAGTAATAGAAACTGCAGAAGGAAGGGAAAATAAAGAAAAAGAAATGGAACTAGAGAAATTTTATTCGTCAATGTTTTTTCTTCTACAGTTTGTGATGTCATTTTACAGGAACAAAAGGATAAGCATGTGAAGGAAATACACGAACTTCCATGTTTGAAAAGGAAGCTTGTTCATAGTGCTTTATCATGCATTTGGTCCGTCGATAAGAAGCAAATTCGTCAAACACAACGCATGGAATTATTTATTGTTACATATCAAGGTGGGGTATTGTTGCCAAGAAATGTTATCGACGGATTGCAACCATTGGAAAGTAACAAATATCAAGTTGAATTTGATCCTGGAAGAAGAGAATTAGTTTCAACTTGTGAAAAAATAAAATTCCTTCACAAGATCGTAATAAAAACTTACTTTAAAACCAGTGTCTTAAGATTCGGGACAAATCTTCTCGAAGAAGGAGGGTATGATGTGAATTGCATATGAGTCAAATGGAGGATGACTAATGCGCCGTGTTGATGCAGTTTCCTTTATTTAAACAAGGGCCCAATGCTTTGTAAATTTGGCTGACCAAATTGTGTTTGTGCTTAACCAATTAATGGGCTTTAGTTTTGCTTTATCTTCAAGTTGAAATAAGGGTCCATATGCCAACTTAAGAACCAACCTTTGGAAGACCAAGAGGACCTTTGCTCAAAGTTTGTGGATGACAATTTGTAGCCTTAAATTCAGTTACAATCAACCATTAAGTAGCGGATCATTATTAGCTTGAGTGGATCATTAATTAACAGCTTTAAGCGGGATGATATTGAAATTTATGTGTCCTTTGTAATTCTGATGGTTAAAGCTGCTGTATAAGTTGAACCATTTTCATCAATGAAGGCAAGCTGAGTTTTATTCAGAAAATAAACGAGTTTTATCTCATCTATCTTAGTGAGAGTGATTCTCCTAAGTTCTTGAGTGATTCAAGAATCCATGAGTTTAATCGAAGGTCCTTTATCCCTTTGTGGGTTTCAACTCTTAGGCTTATCTTTTATTCTTGGAAGTGTGATGTCTATCAATTTTCATTCCATCTTCTTTTATGTTTCCATTTTCTCGTTTTATACAATTTCTCAAATTTCTTGCTTGTTAGCATTCCAACAATGATAGATCAGTCAAACGAATCGAACGCTGTGGATTCACATCATTTGGTATTCAAAGCCTGGCCATCTACATTTGGAATAGGAAAGGAAGTTTATTACACAAAGTGTTTAACCGAAGGCCATCCATGTTTAGTTGCATTCGATTACGGAAGTGAAAACAATGTTGTGAACCAAAGTTTGGTGGAGAAACTCCAGTTACCAGCAACCTTTCATCTGGATCAACCATGGATCAAAGTCAGTACATGGAAATGTGTGAAAGATGTATTATGTGATATTGCTCCAATGACTCTTGTCATCTTCTTTTGGGATGGGCATGGCTTCATTTGAAAACACTCCATCTTGATGTACGTTCCCTTTATTTGAGGCATGAGGGACATCAAAAGAAGTAGAAGTTTATGACACCAAGACAAGTCAGTAAGGATCAACGTAGGCTGAAGGAGAAAACAGAAAAAGAAAGAATAGAAAAAGAAGTAATAGAAACTGCAGAAGGAAGGGAAAATAAAGAAAAAGAAATGGAACTAGAGAAATTTTATTGGTCAATGTTTTTTCTTCTACAGTTTGTGATGTCATTTTACAGGAACAAAAGGATAAGCATGTGAAGGAAATACACGAACTTCCATGTTTGAAAAGGAAGCTTGTTCATAGTGCTTTATCATGCATTTGGTCCGTCGATAAGAAGCAAATTCGTCAAACACAACGCATGGAATTATTTATTGTTACATATCAAGGTGGGGTACTGTTGCCAAGAAATGTTATCGACGGATTGCAACCATTGGAAAGTAACAAATATGAAGTTGAATTTGATCCTGGAAGAAGAGAATTAGTTTCAACTTGTGAAAAAATAAAATTCCTTCACAAGATCGTAATAAAAACTTACTTTAAAACCAGTGTCTTAAGATTCGGGACAAATCTTCTCGAAGAAGGAGGGTATGATGTGAATTGCATATGGGTCAAATGGAGGATGACTAATGCGCCGTGTTGATGCAGTTTCCTTTATTTAAACAAGGGCCCAATGCTTTGTAAATTTGGCTGACCAAATTGTGTTTGTGCTTAACCAATTAATCGGCTTTAGTTTTGCTTTATCTTCAAGTTGAAATAAGGGTCCATATCCCAACTTAAGAACCAACCTTTGGAAGACCAAGAGGACCTTTGCTCAAAGTTTGTGGATGACAATTTGTAGCCTTAAATTCAGTTACAATCAACCATTAAGTAGCGGATCATTATTAGCTTGAGTGGATCATTAATTAACAGCTTTAAGCGGGATGATATTGAAATTTATGTGTCCTTTGTAATTCTGATGGTTAAAGCTGCTGTATAAGTTGAACCATTTTCATCAATGAAGGCAAGCTGAGTTTTATTCAGAAAATAAACAAGTTTTATCTCATCTATCTTAGTGAGAGTGATTCTCCTAAGTTCTTGAGTGATTCAAGAATCCATGAGTTTAATCGAAGGTCCTTTATCCCTTTGTGGGTTTCAACTCTTAGGCTTATCTTCCATTCTTGGAAGTGTGATGTCTATCAATTTTCATTCCATCTTCTTTTATGTTTCCATTTTCTCGTTTTAAATAATTTCTCAAATTTCTTGCTTGTTAGCATTCCAACAATAATAGATCAGTCAAACGAATCGAACGCTGTGGATTTACATCATTTGGTATTCACTGCCTGGCCATCTAGATTTGGAATAGGAAAGGAAGTTTATTACACAAAGTGTTTAACCGAAGGCCATCCATGTTTAGTTGCATTCGATTACGGAAGTGAAAACAATGTTGTGAACCAAAGTTTGGTGGAGAAACTCCAGTTACCAGCAACCTTTCATCTGGATCAACCATGGATCAAATTCAGTACATGGCAATGTGTGAAAGAAGTATTATGTGATATTGCTCCAATGACTCTTGTCATCTTCTTTTGGGATGGGCATGGCTTCATTTTAAAACACTCCATCTTGATGAACGTTCCCTTTATTTGAGGCATGAGGGACATCAAAAGAAGTAGAAGTTTATGACACCAAGACAAGTCAGTAAGGATCAACGTAGGATGAAGGAGAAAACAGAAAAAGAAAGAATAGAAAAAGAAGTAATAGAAACTGCAGAAGGAAGGGAAAATAAAGAAAAAGAAATGGAACTAGAGAAATTTTATTCGTCAATGTTTTTTCTTCTACAGTTTGTGATGTCATTTTACAGGAACAAAAGGATAAGCATGTGAAGGAAATACACGAACTTCCATGTTTGAAAAGGAAGCTTGTTCATAGTGCTTTATCATGCATTTGGTCCGTCGATAAGAAGCAAATTCGTCAAACACAACGCATGGAATTATTTATTGTTACATATCAAGGTGGGGTATTGTTGCCAAGAAATGTTATCGACGGATTGCAACCATTGGAAAGTAACAAATATCAAGTTGAATTTGATCCTGGAAGAAGAGAATTAGTTTCAACTTGTGAAAAAATAAAATTCCTTCACAAGATCGTAATAAAAACTTACTTTAAAACCAGTGTCTTAAGATTCGGGACAAATCTTCTCGAAGAAGGAGGGTATGATGTGAATTGCATATGAGTCAAATGGAGGATGACTAATGCGCCGTGTTGATGCAGTTTCCTTTATTTAAACAAGGGCCCAATGCTTTGTAAATTTGGCTGACCAAATTGTGTTTGTGCTTAACCAATTAATGGGCTTTAGTTTTGCTTTATCTTCAAGTTGAAATAAGGGTCCATATGCCAACTTAAGAACCAACCTTTGGAAGACCAAGAGGACCTTTGCTCAAAGTTTGTGGATGACAATTTGTAGCCTTAAATTCAGTTACAATCAACCATTAAGTAGCGGATCATTATTAGCTTGAGTGGATCATTAATTAACAGCTTTAAGCGGGATGATATTGAAATTTATGTGTCCTTTGTAATTCTGATGGTTAAAGCTGCTGTATAAGTTGAACCATTTTCATCAATGAAGGCAAGCTGAGTTTTATTCAGAAAATAAACGAGTTTTATCTCATCTATCTTAGTGAGAGTGATTCTCCTAAGTTCTTGAGTGATTCAAGAATCCATGAGTTTAATCGAAGGTCCTTTATCCCTTTGTTTGTTTCAACTCTTAGGCTTATCTTCCATTCTTGGAGGTGTGATGTCTCTAAATTTTCATTCCATCTTCTTTTATGCTTCCATTTTCTCGTTTTAAATAATTTCTCAAATTTCTTGCTTGTTAGCATTCCAACAATGATAGATCAGTCAAACGAATCGAACGCTGTGGATTCACATCATTTGGTATTCACAGCCTGGCCATCTAGATTTGGAATAGGAAAGGAAGTTTCTTACACAAAGTGTTTAACCGAAGGCCATCCATGTTTAGTTGCATTCGATTACGGAAGCGAAAGCAATGTTGTGAACCAAACTTCGGTGGAGAAACTCCAGTTACCAGCAACCTTTCATCTGGATCAAGCATGGATCAAATTCAGTACATGACAATGTGTGAAAGAGGTATTATGTGATATTGCTCCCATGGACTGTTGTCATCTTCTTTTGGGATGGGCATGGCTTCATTTTAAAACACTCCATCTTGATGAACGTTCCCTTTATTTGAGGCATGAGGGACATCAAAAGAAGTAGAAGTTTATGACACCAAGACAAGTCAGTAAGGATCAACGTAGGATGAAGGAGAAAACAGAAAAAGAAAGAATAGAAAAAGAAGTAATAGAAACTGCAGAAGGAAGGGAAAATAAAGAAAAAGAAATGGAACTAGAGAAATTTTATTCGTCAATGTTTTTTCTTCTACAGTTTGTGATGTCATTTTACAGGAACAAAAGGATAAGCATGTGAAGGAAATTCACGAACTTCCATGTTTGAAAAGGAAGCTTGTTCATAGTGCTTTATCATGCATTTGGTCCGTCGATAAGAAGCAAATTCGTCAAACACAACGCATGGAATTATTTATTGTTACATATCAGGGTGGGGTATTGTTGCCAAGAAATGTTATCGACGGATTGCAACCATTGGAAAGTAACAAATATCAAGTTGAATTTGATCCTGGAAGAAGAGAATTAGTTTCAACTTGTGAAAAAATAAAATTCCTTCACAAGATCGTAATAAAAACTTACTTTAAAACCAGTGTCTTAAGATTCGGGACAAATCTTCTCGAAGAAGGAGGGTATGATGTGAATTGCATATGAGTCAAATGGAGGATGACTAATGCGCCGTGTTGATGCAGTTTCCTTTATTTAAACAAGGGCCCAATGCTTTGTAAATTTGGCTGACCAAATTGTGTTTGTGCTTAACCAATTAATGGGCTTTAGTTTTGCTTTATCTTCAAGTTGAAATAAGGGTCCATATGCCAACTTAAGAACCAACCTTTGGAAGACCAAGAGGACCTTTGCTCAAAGTTTGTGGATGACAATTTGTAGCCTTAAATTCAGTTACAATCAACCATTAAGTAGCGGATCATTATTAGCTTGAGTGGATCATTAATTAACAGCTTTAAGCGGGATGATATTGAAATTTATGTGTCCTTTGTAATTCTGATGGTTAAAGCTGCTGTATAAGTTGAACCATTTTCATCAATGAAGGCAAGCTGAGTTTTATTCAGAAAATAAACGAGTTTTATCTCATCTATCTTAGTGAGAGTGATTCTCCTAAGTTCTTGAGTGATTCAAGAATCCATGAGTTTAATCGAAGGTCCTTTATCCCTTTGTTTGTTTCAACTCTTAGGCTTATCTTCCATTCTTGGAGGTGTGATGTCTATCAATTTTCATTCCATCTTCTTTTATGCTTCCATTTTCTCGTTTTAAATAATTTCTCAAATTTCTTGCTTGTTAGCATTCCAACAATGATAGATCAGTCAAACGAATCGAACGCTGTGGATTCACATCATTTGGTATTCACAGCCTGGCCATCTAGATTTGGAATAGGAAAGGAAGTTTCTTACACAAAGTGTTTAACCGAAGGCCATCCATGTTTAGTTGCATTCGATTACGGAAACGAAAGCAATGTTGTGAACCAAACTTCGGTGGAGAAACTCCAGTTACCAGCAACCTTTCATCTGGATCAAGCATGGATCAAATTCAGTACATGACAATGTGTGAAAGAGGTATTATGTGATATTGCTCCCATGGACTGTTGTCATCTTCTTTTGGGATGGGCATGGCTTCATTTTAAAACACTCCATCTTGATGAACGTTCCCTTTATTTGAGGCATGAGGGACATCAAAAGAAGTAGAAGTTTATGACACCAAGACAAGTCAGTAAGGATCAACGTAGGATGAAGGAGAAAACAGAAAAAGAAAGAATAGAAAAAGAAGTAATAGAAACTGCAGAAGGAAGGGAAAATAAAGAAAAAGAAATGGAACTAGAGAAATTTTATTCGTCAATGTTTTTTCTTCTACAGTTTGTGATGTCATTTTACAGGAACAAAAGGATAAGCATGTGAAGGAAATACACGAACTTCCATGTTTGAAAAGGAAGCTTGTTCATAGTGCTTTATCATGCATTTGGTCCGTCGATAAGAAGCAAATTCGTCAAACACAACGCATGGAATTATTTATTGTTACATATCAAGGTGGGGTATTGTTGCCAAGAAATGTTATCGACGGATTGCAACCATTGGAAAGTAACAAATATCAAGTTGAATTTGATCCTGGAAGAAGAGAATTAGTTTCAACTTGTGAAAAAATAAAATTCCTTCACAAGATCGTAATAAAAACTTACTTTAAAACCAGTGTCTTAAGATTCGGGACAAATCTTCTCGAAGAAGGAGGGTATGATATGAATTGCATATGAGTCAAATGGAGGATGACTAATGCGCCGTGTTGATGCAGTTTCCTTTATTTAAACAAGGGCCCAATGCTTTGTAAATTTGGCTGACCAAATTGTGTTTGTGCTTAACCAATTAATGGGCTTTAGTTTTGCTTTATCTTCAAGTTGAAATAAGGGTCCATATGCCAACTTAAGAACCAACCTTTGGAAGACCAAGAGGACCTTTGCTCAAAGTTTGTGGATGACAATTTGTAGCCTTAAATTCAGTTACAATCAACCATTAAGTAGCGAATCATTATTAGCTTGAGTGGATCATTAATTAACAGCTTTAAGCGGGATGATATTGAAATTTATGTGTCCTTTGTAATTCTGATGGTTAAAGCTGCTGTATAAGTTGAACCATTTTCATCAATGAAGGCAAGCTGAGTTTTATTCAGAAAATAAACGAGTTTTATCTCATCTATCTTAGTGAGAGTGATTCTCCTAAGTTCTTGAGTGATTCAAGAATCCATGAGTTTAATCGAAGGTCCTTTATCCCTTTGTGGGTTTCAACTCTTAGGCTTATCTTCCATTCTTGGAAGTGTGATGTCTATCAATTTTCATTCCATCTTCTTTTATGTTTCCATTTTCTCGTTTTATACAATTTCTCAAATTTCTTGCTTGTTAGCATTCCAACAATGATAGATCAGTCAAACGAATCGAACGCTGTGGATTCACATCATTTGGTATTCAAAGCCTGGCCATCTAGATTTGGAATAGGAAAGGAAGTTTATTACACAAAGTGTTTAACCGAAGGCCATCCATGTTTAGTTGCATTCGATTACGGAAGTGAAAACAATGTTGTGAACCAAAGTTTGGTGGAGAAACTCCAGTTACCAGCAACCTTTCATATGGATCAACCATGGATCAAATTCAATACATGGCAATGTGTGAAAGAAGTATTATGTGATATTGCTCCCATGGACTCTTGTCATCTTCTTTTGGGATGGGCATGGCTTCATTTTAAAACACTCCATCTTGATGAACGTTCCCTTTATTTGAGGCATGAGGGACATCAAAAGAAGTAGAAGTTTATGACACCAAGACAAGTCAGTAAGGATCAACGTAGGCTGAAGGAGAAAACAGAAAAAGAAAGAATAGAAAAAGAAGTAATAGAAACTGCAGAAGGAAAGGAAAATAAAGAAAAAGAAATGGAACTAGAGAAAGTTTATTCGTCAATGTTTTTTCCTCTAAAGTTTGCGATTGCATTTTACAGGAACAAAAGGATAAGCATGTGAAGGAAATACACGAACTTCCATGTTTGAAAAGGAAGCTTGTTATTAGTGCTTTATCATGTATTTGGTCTGTCGATAAGAAGCAAATTCGTCAAACACAACGCATGGAATTATTTATTGTTACATATCAAGGTGGGGTACTGTTGCCAAGAAATGTTATCGACGGATTGCAACCATTGGAAAGTAACAAATATCAACTTGAATTTGATCCTGGAAGAAGGGAATTAGTTCCAACTTGTGGAAAAATAAAATTCCTTCACAAGATCGTAATAAAAACTTACTTTAAAACCAGTGTCTTAAGATTCGGGACAAATCTTCTCGAAGAAGGAGGGTATGATGTGAATTGCATATGGGGTCAAATGGAGGATGACTAATGCGCCGTGTTGATGCAGTTTCTTTTATTTAAACAAGGGCCCAATGCTTTGTAAAATTGGCTGACCAAATTGTGTTTGTGCTTAACCAATTAATGGGCTTTAGTTTTGCTTTATCTTCAAGTTGAAATAAGGGTCCATATGTCAACTTAAGAACCAACCTTTGGAAGATCAAGAGGACCTTTGCTCAAAGTTTGTGGATGACAATTTGTAGCCTTAAATTCAGTTACAATCAACCATTAAGTAGTAGATCATTATTAGCTTGAATGGATCATTAATTAACAGCTTTAAGCGGGATGATATTGAAATTTATGTGTCCTTTGTAATTTTGATGGTTAAAGTTGCTATATAAGTTGAACCAGTTTCATCGATGAAGGCAAGCTGAGTTTTATTCAGAAAATAAACGAGTTTTCTCTCATCTATCTTAGTGAGAGTGATTCTCCTAAGTTCTTGAATGATTCAAGAATCCATGAGTTTAATCGAAGGTCCTTTATCCCTTTGTGTGTTTCAACTCTTAGGCTTATCTTCCATTCTTGGAAGTGTGATGTCTATCAATTTTCATTCCATCTTCTTTTATGTTTCCATTTTCTCGTTTTAAATAATTTCTCAAATTTCTTGCATGTTAGCATTCCAACAATGATAGATCAGTCAAACGAATAGAACGTTGTGGATTCACATCATTTGGTATTCACAGCCTGGCCATCTAGATTTGGAATAGGAAAGGAAGTTTATTACACAAAGGGTTTAACCGAAGGCCATCCATGTTTAGTTACATTCGATTACGGAAGCGAAAACAATGTTGTGAACCAAAGTTTGGTGGAGAAACTCCAGTTACCAGCAACCTTTCATCTGGATCAACCATGGATCAAATTCAGTACATGGCAATGTGTGAAAGAAGTATTATGTGATATTGCTCCAATGACTCTTGTCATCTTCTTTTGGGATGGGCATGGCTTCATTTTAAAACACTTCATCTTGATGAACGTTCCCTTTATTTGAGGCATGAGGGACATCAAAAGAAGTAGAAGTTTATGACACCAAGACAAGTCAGTAAGGATCAACATAGGCTGAAGGAGAAAACAAAAAAAGAAAGAATAGAAAAAGAAGTAATAGAAATTGCAGAAGGAAGGGAAATAAGGAAAAAGAAATGGAACTAGAGAAAGTTTATTCGTCAATGTTTTTTCTTCTATAGTTTGTGATGTCATTTTAGAGGAACAAAAGGATAAGCATGTGAAGGAAATACACGAACTTCCATGTTTGAAAAGGAAGCTTGTTCATAAAGCTTTATCATGCGTTTGGTCCGTCGATAAGAAGCAAATTCGTCAAACACAACGCATGGAATTATTTATTGTTACATATCAAGGTGGGGTACTGTTGCCAAGAAATGTTATCGACGGATTGCAACCATTGGAAAGTAACAAATATCAAGTTGAATTTGATCCTGGAAGAAGAGAATTAGTTCCAACTTGTGGAAAAATAAAATTCCTTCACAAGATCGTAATAAAACCTTACTTTAAAACCAGTGTCTTAAGATTCGGGACAAATCTTGTCGAAGAAGGAGGGTATGATGTGAATTGCATATGGGTCAAATGGAGGATGACTAATGCGCCGTGTTGATGCAGTTTCTTTTATTTAAACAAGGGCCCAATGCTTTGTAAAATTGGCTGACCAAATTGTGTTTGTGCTTAACCAATTAATGGGCTTTAGTTTTGTTTTATCTTCAAGTTGAAATAAGAGTCCATATGTCAACTTAAGAACCAACCTTTGGAAGATCAAGAGGACCTTTGCTCAATGTTTGTGGATGACAATTTGTAGCCTTAAATTTAGTTACAATCAACCATTAAGTAGCGAATCATTATTAGCTTGAGTGGATCATTAATTAACAGCTTTAAGCGGGATGATATTGAAATTTATGTGTCCTTTGTAATTCTGATGGTTAAAGCTGCTGTATAAGTTGAACCATTTTCATCAATGAAGGCAAGCTGAGTTTTATTCAGAAAATAAACGAGTTTTATCTCATCTATCTTAGTGAGAGTGATTCTCCTAAGTTCTTGAGTGATTCAAGAATCCATGAGTTTAATCGAAGGTCCTTTATCCCTTTGTGGGTTTCAACTCTTAGGCTTATCTTCCATTCTTGGAAGTGTGATGTCTATCAATTTTCATTCCATCTTCTTTTATGTTTCCATTTTCTCGTTTTATACAATTTCTCAAATTTCTTGCTTGTTAGCATTCCAACAATGATAGATCAGTCAAACGAATCGAACGCTGTGGATTCACATCATTTGGTATTCAAAGCCTGGCCATCTAGATTTGGAATAGGAAAGGAAGTTTATTACACAAAGTGTTTAACCGAAGGCCATCCATGTTTAGTTGCATTCGATTACGGAAGTGAAAACAATGTTGTGAACCAAAGTTTGGTGGAGAAACTCCAGTTACCAGCAACCTTTCATATGGATCAACCATGGATCAAATTCAATACATGGCAATGTGTGAAAGAAGTATTATGTGATATTGCTCCCATGGACTCTTGTCATCTTCTTTTGGGATGGGCATGGCTTCATTTTAAAACACTCCATCTTGATGAACGTTCCCTTTATTTGAGGCATGAGGGACATCAAAAGAAGTAGAAGTTTATGACACCAAGACAAGTCAGTAAGGATCAACGTAGGCTGAAGGAGAAAACAGAAAAAGAAAGAATAGAAAAAGAAGTAATAGAAACTGCAGAAGGAAAGGAAAATAAAGAAAAAGAAATGGAACTAGAGAAAGTTTATTCGTCAATGTTTTTTCCTCTAAAGTTTGCGATTGCATTTTACAGGAACAAAAGGATAAGCATGTGAAGGAAATACACGAACTTCCATGTTTGAAAAGGAAGCTTGTTATTAGTGCTTTATCATGTATTTGGTCTGTCGATAAGAAGCAAATTCGTCAAACACAACGCATGGAATTATTTATTGTTACATATCAAGGTGGGGTACTGTTGCCAAGAAATGTTATCGACGGATTGCAACCATTGGAAAGTAACAAATATCAACTTGAATTTGATCCTGGAAGAAGGGAATTAGTTCCAACTTGTGGAAAAATAAAATTCCTTCACAAGATCGTAATAAAAACTTACTTTAAAACCAGTGTCTTAAGATTCGGGACAAATCTTCTCGAAGAAGGAGGGTATGATGTGAATTGCATATGGGGTCAAATGGAGGATGACTAATGCGCCGTGTTGATGCAGTTTCTTTTATTTAAACAAGGGCCCAATGCTTTGTAAAATTGGCTGACCAAATTGTGTTTGTGCTTAACCAATTAATGGGCTTTAGTTTTGCTTTATCTTCAAGTTGAAATAAGGGTCCATATGTCAACTTAAGAACCAACCTTTGGAAGATCAAGAGGACCTTTGCTCAAAGTTTGTGGATGACAATTTGTAGCCTTAAATTCAGTTACAATCAACCATTAAGTAGTAGATCATTATTAGCTTGAATGGATCATTAATTAACAGCTTTAAGCGGGATGATATTGAAATTTATGTGTCCTTTGTAATTTTGATGGTTAAAGTTGCTATATAAGTTGAACCAGTTTCATCGATGAAGGCAAGCTGAGTTTTATTCAGAAAATAAACGAGTTTTCTCTCATCTATCTTAGTGAGAGTGATTCTCCTAAGTTCTTGAATGATTCAAGAATCCATGAGTTTAATCGAAGGTCCTTTATCCCTTTGTGTGTTTCAACTCTTAGGCTTATCTTCCATTCTTGGAAGTGTGATGTCTATCAATTTTCATTCCATCTTCTTTTATGTTTCCATTTTCTCGTTTTAAATAATTTCTCAAATTTCTTGCATGTTAGCATTCCAACAATGATAGATCAGTCAAACGAATAGAACGTTGTGGATTCACATCATTTGGTATTCACAGCCTGGCCATCTAGATTTGGAATAGGAAAGGAAGTTTATTACACAAAGGGTTTAACCGAAGGCCATCCATGTTTAGTTACATTCGATTACGGAAGCGAAAACAATGTTGTGAACCAAAGTTTGGTGGAGAAACTCCAGTTACCAGCAACCTTTCATCTGGATCAACCATGGATCAAATTCAGTACATGGCAATGTGTGAAAGAAGTATTATGTGATATTGCTCCAATGACTCTTGTCATCTTCTTTTGGGATGGGCATGGCTTCATTTTAAAACACTTCATCTTGATGAACGTTCCCTTTATTTGAGGCATGAGGGACATCAAAAGAAGTAGAAGTTTATGACACCAAGACAAGTCAGTAAGGATCAACATAGGCTGAAGGAGAAAACAAAAAAAGAAAGAATAGAAAAAGAAGTAATAGAAATTGCAGAAGGAAGGGAAATAAGGAAAAAGAAATGGAACTAGAGAAAGTTTATTCGTCAATGTTTTTTCTTCTATAGTTTGTGATGTCATTTTAGAGGAACAAAAGGATAAGCATGTGAAGGAAATACACGAACTTCCATGTTTGAAAAGGAAGCTTGTTCATAAAGCTTTATCATGCGTTTGGTCCGTCGATAAGAAGCAAATTCGTCAAACACAACGCATGGAATTATTTATTGTTACATATCAAGGTGGGGTACTGTTGCCAAGAAATGTTATCGACGGATTGCAACCATTGGAAAGTAACAAATATCAAGTTGAATTTGATCCTGGAAGAAGAGAATTAGTTCCAACTTGTGGAAAAATAAAATTCCTTCACAAGATCGTAATAAAACCTTACTTTAAAACCAGTGTCTTAAGATTCGGGACAAATCTTGTCGAAGAAGGAGGGTATGATGTGAATTGCATATGGGTCAAATGGAGGATGACTAATGCGCCGTGTTGATGCAGTTTCTTTTATTTAAACAAGGGCCCAATGCTTTGTAAAATTGGCTGACCAAATTGTGTTTGTGCTTAACCAATTAATGGGCTTTAGTTTTGTTTTATCTTCAAGTTGAAATAAGAGTCCATATGTCAACTTAAGAACCAACCTTTGGAAGATCAAGAGGACCTTTGCTCAATGTTTGTGGATGACAATTTGTAGCCTTAAATTTAGTTACAATCAACCATTAAGTAGTGGATCATTATTAGCTTGAGTGGATCATTAATTAACAGCTTTAAGCGGGATGATATTGAAATTTATGTGTCCTTTGTAATTCTGATGGTTAAAGATGCTATATAAGTTGAACCATTTTCATCAATGAAGGCAAGCTGAGTTTTATTCAAAAAATAAACGAGTTTTATCTCATCTATCTTAGTGAGAGTGATTCTCCTAAATTCTTGAGTGATTCAAGAATCCATGAGTTTAATCGAAGGTCCTTTATCCCTTTGTTTGTTTCAACTCTTAGGCTTATCTTCCATTCTTGGAGGTGTGATGTCTATCAATTTTCATTCCATCTTCTTTTATGTTTCCATTTTCTCGTTTTAAATAATTTCTCAAATTTCTTGCTTGTTAGCATTCCAACAATGATAGATAGATCAGTCAAACGAATCGAACGTTGTGGATTCACATCATTTGGTATTCACAGCCTGGCCATCTAGATTTGGAATAGGAAAGGAAGTTTCTTACACAAAGTGTTTAACCGAAGGCCATCCATGTTTAGTTGCATTCGATTACGGAAGTGAAAACAATGTTGTGAACCAAAGTTTGGTGGAGAAACTCCAGTTACCAGCAACCTTTCATCTGGATCAACCATGGATCAAATTCAGAACATGGCAATGTGTGAAAGAAGTATTATGTGATATTGCTCCAATGACTTTTGTCATCTTCTTTTGGGATGGGCATGGCTTCATTTTAAAACACTCCATCTTGATGAACGTACCCTTTATTTGAGGCATGAGGGACATCAAAAGAAGTAGAAGTTTATGACACCAAGACAAGTCAGTAAGGATTAGCGTAGGCTGAAGGAGAAAACAGAAAAAGAAAGAATAGAAAAAGAAGTAATAGAAACTGCAGAAGGAAGGGAAAATAAAGAAAAAGAAATGGAACTAGAGAAAGTTTATTCGTCAATGTTTTTTCTTCTATAGTTTGTGATGTCATTTTAGAGGAACAAAAGGATAAGCATGTGAAGGAAATACACGAACTTCCATGTTTGAAAAGGAAGCTTGTTCATAAAGCTTTATCATGCATTTGGTCCGTCGATAAGAAGCAAATTCGTCAAACACAACGCATGGAATTATTTATTGTTACATATCAAGGTGGGGTACTGTTGCCAAGAAATGTTATCGACGGATTGCAACCATTGGAAAGTAACAAATATCAAGTTGAATTTGATCCTTGAAGAAGAGAATTAGTTTCAACTTGTGAAAAAATAAAATTCCTTCACAAGATCGTAATAAAAACTTACTTTAAAATCAGTGTCTTAAGATTCGGGACAAATCTTCTCGAAGAAGGAGGGTATGATGTGAATTGCATATGGGTCAAATGGAGGATGACTAATGTGCCGTGTTGATCCAGTTTCCTTTATTTAAACAAGGGCCCAATGCTTTGTAAAATTGGCTGACCAAATTGTGTTTGTGCTTAACCAATTAATGGGCTTTAGTTTTGTTTTATCTTCAAGTTGAAATAAGAGTCCATATGTCAACTTAAGAACCAACCTTTGGAAGATCAAGAGGACCTTTGCTCAAAGTTTGTGGATGGCAATTTGTAGCCTTAAATTTAGTTACAATCAACCATTAAGTAGCGGATCATTATTAGCTTGAGTGGATCATTAATTAACAGCTTTAAGCGAGATGATATTGAAATTTATGTGTCCTGTGTAATTCTGATGGTTAAAGCTGCTATATAAGTTGAACCATTTTCATCAATGAAGGCAAGCTGAGTTTTATTCAGAAAATAAACGAGTTTTATCTCATCTATCTTAGTGAGAGTGATTCTCCTAAGTTCTTGAGTGATTCAAGAATCCATGAGTTTAATCGAAGGTCCTTTATCCCTTTGTTTGTTTCAACTCTTAGGCTTATCTTCCATTCTTGGAGGTGTGATGTCTATCAATTTTCATTCCATCTTCTTTTATGTTTCCATTTTCTCGTTTTAAATAATTTCTCAAATTTCTTGCTTGTTAGCATTCCAACAATGATAGATCAGTCAAATGAATCGAACGCTGTGGATTCACATCATTTGGTATTCACAGCCTGGCCATCTAGATTTGGAATAGGAAAGGAAGTTTCTTACACAAAGTGTTTAACCGAAGGCCATCCATGTTTAGTTGCATTCGATTACGGAAGCGAAAGCAATGTTGTGAACCAAACTTCGGTGGAGAAACTCCAGTTACCAGCAACCTTTCATCTGGATCAAGCATGGATCAAATTCAGTACATGACAATGTGTGAAAGAGGTATTATGTGATATTGCTCCCATGGACTGTTGTCATCTTCTTTTGGGCTGGGCATGGCTTCATTTTAAAACACTCCATCTTGATGAACGTTCCCTTTATTTGAGGCATGAGGGACATCAAAAGAAGTAGAAGTTTATGACACCAAGACAAGTCAGTAAGGATCAACGTAGGCTAAAGGAGAAAACAGAAAAAGAAAGAATAGAAAAAGAAGTAATAGAAACTGCAGAAGGAAGGGAAAATAAAGAAAAAGAAATGGAACTAGAGAAAGTTTATTCGTCAATGTTTTTTCTTCTACAGTTTGCGATGTCATTTTACAGGAACAAAAGGATAAGCATGTGAAGGAAATACACGAACTTCCATGTTTGAAAAGGAATCTTGTTCATAGTGCTTTATCATGCATTTGGTCCGTCGATAAGAAGCAAATTCGTCAAACACAACGCATGGAATTATTTATTGTTACATATCAAGGTGGGGTACTGTTGCCAAGAAATGTTATCGACAGATTGCAACCATTGGAAAGTAACAAATATCAAGTTGAATTTGATCCTGGAAGAAGATGATATGAATCTTAATGGAAAAAGGATCTAAAGGGTTTAGATTTGCTGGAAAAACAGAATTGAAATGGAATAGAATGGTACACACAGCTGGACAAGGTCACGCTGCACCCCAATCTCAACATTCAGTTATCATCCAAAGGAATTACTATTCGTGGCTTTGGTTCGTTAAGGTTCCTTTAAGAATTATGTGCACGAGATCAATGAAGGTTCCATAACAGAAAAAAAAAAAAAAAAAATAACAATGGCAACGAAATGATTTCAGAACGTATTGGATTATGCCCTGGATGTAAACATGCTTGACGTGAAAAGGGTTCTATGGACATTAGGTTCTTTAAGATTGATTCAAGAATTTTGGACCAAGAGGAGCGTAATCAACATACAAGGGAAACAATGTAACACGAATTCAAACAAGAAAACTTACAAGACAATGAAGGATAGCATCACACCATCCACACGTATACCACACATAAGCTTCACACCTATGATGGCTGGATTTTGCCTTGATTCACACAAGGATCAATGAGCATCACACTCACCCAAATTCTTCACGAAAATGGAAAGAGAATTCATTCAATAATCATCCAAAAAAAAAAAAAAAAAAAAACTGCAGTTCACGTGTTCAGCCCTTGTTTTTGTCTAGGGTGCTGAATTTGCTACCAAGGTAACCACCCCACTATCAAAATAACCGCTCCACTACTCTAGAAGCACGGCCACATGGCTTTTGGCTGAACAAGTCACTTAGTTCCCTTACATTTAATTGAAAATACACGGAAATTAACAAAAATAAACATTACATTAAATTAAAAACACCCTAAAATAACACAATAAAAATTCCTATGCTACTATGTGCCACACGAACTAACACATAAAAATTTCCATGCAACTATGTGCCACCAATATTGCTTTCACGCATTTTGGAGCTCAACTTCATCCTTAGCTTCATCCTTCCAAGTGATCAAGTAAACAAGCTTATGTGTAGGATCCTTGACCACATCTTCTAAGAGATTTAGAATTAGCCTTTGTAATGTTGCCTTGGTTTGCTTGGCCTTGGATCTCGTCATAGGACCTCCTATCCCTTGTAGAGAGTTCTCCTCTTCTTTGGTTAGTTTGGATCCAGGTTGGTGAGAGATGTCCTCATCATTCCCTCCCTCTTGAACCGGATGGGTCTCCAAATCCGAACCAGCTTTCTTCAAAGCCGAACCATCTTCACCTGCATCAAACAAAGATAAGTCAGCAACATTAAAAGTAGGAGACACATTATACTCACCTGGCATTTGGATCTTGTAAGCATTGTCATTGATCCTTTCCAAGACTTGGAATGGTCCATCTCCTCTAGGCAGCAACTTGGATTTCCTTTGTTCGGGAAATCTCTCTTTCCTCATGTGTACCCACACCCAATCTCCTGGTTGGAACACAACTCTCCTTCTACCTTTGTTGGCTTGCTTTGCGTAGCTCGCATTCTTCTTGGTGATTTGATCTTTAACTTTCTCATGAAGCTTCCGCACAAACTCTGCCTTTGCCTGTCCTTCAGTATGCTTAAACACAGAAATGTTAGGCACAGGTAATAAATCAAGTGGAGATAAAGGATTAAACCCATACACTACCTCAAAAGGAGAATGATTAGTGGAAGAATGGACAGCTCGGTTATAAGCAAACTCAATATGGGGTAGGCAAGCCTCCCAACGTTTCAGATTGTGCTTCAACACTGCTCTAAGCATAGCACCAAGTGTCCTATTAACCACCTCAGTTTGGCCATCTGTTTGGGGGTGACAAGTAGTAGAGAACAACAACTTAGTTCCTAATCTACCCCACAAACTTCTCCAAAAGTGACTCAAGAACTTAGAGTCCCTATCACTCACAATACTCCTAGGCATACCATGTATCCTAATGATCTCTTTAAAGACAAGGTCAGCAACGTGACTAGCATCATTTACCTTTTTGCATGGAATAAAGTGAGCCATCTTGGAAAACCTATCCACCACAACTAGTATGGAGTCTCGGCCAGTACTTGATCGAGGCAATCCAAGCACAAAATCCATGGACAAATCCACCCAAGGGTGTTCAGGAACAGGAAGAGGAGTGTATAAACCTTGGGGAAGAACTTTAGACTTAGCTTGTCTACACTCAATGCATGACTCACACAGTTTGGCTACATCCTTTTTCATGTTAACCCAATAGAAATGCTCATGCAAGATGTCATAAGTTCTAAGCACTCCAAAATGACCCATCAACCCCCCTCTATGTGCTTCCTTCACTAAGAGTTCTCTAATGGAAGATTGAGGAACACATAGCCTATTTGCTCTAAACAAGAACCCCTCAAATCTATAGTACTCATCCTTGGCCATCTTTTCACACTCCTTGTACCTTTGGCCGAACTCTTTATCCTCCTCATACAACCCCTTCAACACTTCCAAACCCAACAACTTGGTCTCAACCATAGATAGTAGCGCATGTCTCCTAGATAGGGCATCCGCAACCACATTTCCTTTCCCTTTCTTGTACTTAATGACATATGGAAATTGCTCTAAGAATTCAACCCATTTGGCATGTCTTGTATTAAGCTTACCTTGACCCTTGAGATACTTAAGAGACTCATGGTCACTATGGATAACGAATTCCTTGGGAAAAAGATAATGTTGCCAAGTTTTGAGGGCTCTCACTAAGGCATAGAGTTCTTTGTCATAAGTAGAGTAATTCAAGGCTGCTCCACTCAATTTTTCACTAAAGTATGCTATGGGATGGCCTTCTTGAAGTAGAACAGCTCCTATACCTATGCCAGAAGCGTCACACTCTATCTCAAAGGATTTGGAAAAATTGGGCAATGCTAGGATGGGTGCACTCACTAGTCTTTGCTTAAGAGTTTGGAAAGCTTTCTCTTGTTTTTCCCCCCACTTGAAGCTCACGTTTTTCTTCACTAACTCATTTAAGGGGGCTGCCAAGGTGCTGAAATCTCTCACAAATCTCCTATAGAAACTAGCCAGGCCATGAAAACTCCTAATATCACTCACGGATTTGGGTGTTGGCCACTCTTGTATGGCCTTCACTTTGGATTGATCAACTTCTACCCCTTTTGAACTCACCACAAAACCCAGAAATACCACATGGTCTTGACAAAACATGCATTTCTCAAGATTAGCATACAACTTTTCATGTCTCAAAGCAGATAACACAGAATGCAAATGTTGAGCATGCAAGTCCAAATCAGCACTATAGATCAGAATATCATCAAAATACACTACCACAAAATGCCCTATAAAATCTCGTAGAACATGATTCATCAACCTCATGAATGTGCTTGGTGCATTAGTTAATCCAAATGGCATAACCAGCCACTCATACAACCCAAATTTGGTTTTAAAAGCAGTTTTCCATTCATCTCCTTCTCTAATCCTAATTTGGTTGTATCCACTTTTCAAATCAATTTTTGAAAACACTTGTGCACCATGCAATTCATCAAGTAAATCATCAAGTCTAGGAATGGGATGCCTATACTTAATGGTAATGCTATTCACACTTCTACAGTCACTACACATGCGCCAAGAACCATCTTTCTTAGGCACCAAAATCACAGGAACAGCACATGGAGATATAGAATCTCTTACCCAACCTTTCTCTAAGAGAGCTTCCACTTGCCTTTGTATCTCCTTGGTCTCCTCGGGATTGCTCCTATACGCTGGCCTGTTTGGAATGGTGGCTCCAGGTATCAAATCCACTTGATGTTCTATTCCCCTCAATGGTGGTAATCCACTAGGCAAATCCGAGGGGAAAACATCCTTGAATTCCTGCAAAATAGAAGAAATAGGAGATGGCAAGGAAGTGGGAAATTCAGGGTTAGTATTCAAAACAGGTTTGCATACAAGCATATATAAGGGTTGCCGTGCTAACAACACCTTCCTCACTTCCCTCTCTTTTGCTATCTCTCTCACATTGGTGTTTCTCTCCTTGCCTCTCTTTTCCTCTCTCTTAGTGTTTGATCTTTTCTCGTCACTCACACTCTCTACCACGCTCTCACTCTCAACTTTCTTTTCTCTCATGATTTTCTCTCTCAACCTCACTTGATCATGACACACCTCTTGTGGGCTTAAAGGTTTAAGCACCACCTTCTTTCCTTGATGTGTAAAAGAGATCTTGTTGGAGAATCCATCATGGATGGTCTTGTGGTCATGCTGCCATGGTCTCCCCAACAATAGATGACACGCCTCCATAGGCACCACATCACATGAAATCACATCAGCATAAGTTCCAATGACTATGGGCACCTCCACTTGCTGTTTCACTTTAATTTCTCCTTCATCACTTAGCCATTGCAAACGGTAAGGTCTGGGATGAGGCTTGGTAGGAAGATTCAACTTGGATACTAGCCTTGTACTAGCCACATTAGCGCAACTCCCACTATCCACAATCACCATGCAAAGTTGCCCTTGGACAATACACCTAGTGTGGAAAATGTTGTCCCTTTGGCTTTCATCCATGGCTTCTATATGAGATCCTAATAGTCTCCTCACCATCAACAATCCCTTCTCGTTCATTTCTGGTCCAACATCCTCATCCTCCTCTCCTTCAGATTCTTCATTTGCATCTGACTCACTAGAATATCCTCCATCATCTCTAATCACCACAGTCCTCTTGGTAGGACATTCATATGCATAGTGCCCCTTGCCTTGGCATTTGAAGCATGTAATGTCTCTAGTTCTTTTTGGTACAGCTTCATTGCCCTTAGAAGGCTTAGGATCCGCTTCTTTGGTGGCCTTGGTACTCATGGCCGAACTGGTCTCTCCCTTGGCCGAATAGGGTGATGACTTATATCCCTCCCTCTTAGCCTTGTCCTTCCACCCATAAGTAGAAGACGACGCCATTCTCCTTGAAGCTCCCTTCCTTTTGAGTTGCTCTTCTACTTGGATGGCTTTATGGAGAAGATCCTCCATCTCCACAAACTCCTGCAACTCAACCACATCACGGATATCATTATTCAACCCATTAATGAACCTAGCCATTGTTACCTCAGGATCTTCCTCAAGCTTAGCTTGGATCATTAACATCTCCATCTCTTTGTGGTAATCCTCCACACTTCGGCTTCCTTGAGTAATTCTTTGAAGCTTAAACTTCATATCCCTTTGATAGGATGCAGGGACATATCTCCTCCTCATGAGCCTCCTCAATTCCTCCCATGTGTCTACTGGTGGATCTCCATCTCTTTGCCTCTCCCTTTGAAGCTTGTGCCACCAAATCAATGCATAGTGTGAGAATTCGGATGCTGCCAACCTCACCTTTTGTTCCTCCTCAAAGTTGCCGCAATCAAACACATTCTCCATCTTGAGCTCCCAATTAAAGTAAGCTTCGGGATCATTCTTTCCTGCAAAAGAGGGAATGTTTAGTTTAATTCCTTGGAGAGGATTGCCCCACTGCTCCCTATTCCTCCTTTCTTCATCATATCTCGCCACCCTTGTTTCTTGCCTCCTTACACCTCTTCTTGTTACTCCATCATTCTCCAACCTATCAATTCTCTCATGTATCTCATCATTGGCTTGTCGGAGTAATCTTTCAAGATGTTGAGTAAGAGCTTGCATTTGAATGGGACTAATGCCTGCCCCTCCTTCTTGGTTTGAATCTGCCATCTCACAAAATAATGCTTGTAGACAAGATAAAAGGTTAAGCCAAATAGAATCCAGCACCTAATCTACCTCACCAAATAATTTCCTCTCAAGTGTTTCTCTCAATTCGGCTTTTACTAATAATGTAAATTTCTCTCTAGCCTTTTACCACTCTTGATGCACTCAATCCTTGAGAGTCACAAGGTTACTTCAGCCACACAAAGATGATCTACCTAAATGCAGAATGCGCCTATAACAATTATAGTAATGATGCTATCACTAGAGGCAAAAAAAACAAGACACCAAAACACAAAAAGAAGGCAAAGAAAACCACACAAACAAAGACACACTAACTAGGTCACGGTTTTAACTCCAATGCAGACTTGAAAATTTCAGAATTCACCACTTGTAAAAACATACAGCAACTGCCCTTAAATCATGCCAATTCAGAATTCAATTTTGAACAAACACAATGCTGCACTTATATTCTTCAGTTTCGGAAATTTTTTATAGCAGCCCTCACATACAATAACAATTGGATTTCTTTTCTTTTCCAGAATTCAGAACACAAATTGGCACGTTGCAAATTAGATTAGTACCTTCTTGTTGCTGTTCAATACAAACCCTTAACTAGCTCTGAATACCAAATGATATGAATCTTAATGGAAAAAGGATCTAAAGGGTTTAGATTTGCTGGAAAAACAGAATTGAAATGGAATAGAATGGTACACACAGCTGGACAAGGTCACGCTGCACCCCAATCTCAACATTCAGTTATCATCCAAAGGAATTACTATTCGTGGCTTTGGTTCGTTAAGGTTCCTTTAAGAATTATGTGCACGAGATCAATGAAGGTTCCATAACAGAAAAAAAAAAAAAAAAAATAACAATGGCAACGAAATGATTTCAGAACGTATTGGATTATGCCCTGGATGTAAACATGCTTGACGTGAAAAGGGTTCTATGGACATTAGGTTCTTTAAGATTGATTCAAGAATTTTGGACCAAGAGGAGCGTAATCAACATACAAGGGAAACAATGTAACACGAATTCAAACAAGAAAACTTACAAGACAATGAAGGATAGCATCACACCATCCACACGTATACCACACATAAGCTTCACACCTATGATGGCTGGATTTTGCCTTGATTCACACAAGGATCAATGAGCATCACACTCACCCAAATTCTTCACGAAAATGGAAAGAGAATTCATTCAATAATCATCCAAAAAAAAAAAAAAAAAAAAACTGCAGTTCACGTGTTCAGCCCTTGTTTTTGTCTAGGGTGCTGAATTTGCTACCAAGGTAACCACCCCACTATCAAAATAACCGCTCCACTACTCTAGAAGCACGGCCACATGGCTTTTGGCTGAACAAGTCACTTAGTTCCCTTACATTTAATTGAAAATACACGGAAATTAACAAAAATAAACATTACATTAAATTAAAAACACCCTAAAATAACACAATAAAAATTCCTATGCTACTATGTGCCACACGAACTAACACATAAAAATTTCCATGCAACTATGTGCCACCAATATTGCTTTCACGCATTTTGGAGCTCAACTTCATCCTTAGCTTCATCCTTCCAAGTGATCAAGTAAACAAGCTTATGTGTAGGATCCTTGACCACATCTTCTAAGAGATTTAGAATTAGCCTTTGTAATGTTGCCTTGGTTTGCTTGGCCTTGGATCTCGTCATAGGACCTCCTATCCCTTGTAGAGAGTTCTCCTCTTCTTTGGTTAGTTTGGATCCAGGTTGGTGAGAGATGTCCTCATCAGAAGAGAATTAGTTTCAACTTGTGAAAAAATAAAATTCCTTCACAAGATCATAATAAAACCTTACTTTAAAACCAATGTCTTAAGATTCGGGATAAATCTTCCCGAAGAAGGAGGGTATGATGTGAATTGCATATGGGTCAAATGGAGGATGACTAATGCGCCGTGTTGATGCAGTTTCTTTTATTTAAACAAGGGCCCAATGCTTTGTAAAATTGGCTGACCAAATTGTGTTTGTGCTTAACCAATTAATGGGCTTTAGTTTTGCTTTATCTTCAAATTGAAATAAGGGTCCATATGCCAACTTAAGAACCAACCTTTGGAAGATCAAGAGGACCTTTGCTCAATGTTTGTGGATGACAATTTGTAGCCTTAAATTCAGTTACAATCAACCATTAAGTAGCGGATCATTATTAGCTTGAGTGGGATCATTAATTAACAGCTTTAAGCGGGATGATATTGAAATTTATGTGTCCTTTGTAATTCTGATGGTTAAAGCTGCTATATAAGTTGAACCATTTTCATCAATGAAGGCAACCTGAGTTTTATTCAGAAAATAAACGAGTTTTATCTCATCTATCTTAGTGAGAGTGATTCTCCTAAGTTCTTGAGTGATTCAAGAATCCATGAGTTTAATCGAAGGTCCTTTATCCCTTTGTTTGTTTCAACTCTTAGGCTTATCTTCCATTCTTGGAGGTGTGATGTCTATCAATTTTCATTCCATCTTCTTTTATGTTTCCATTTTCTCGTTTTAAATAATTTCTCAAATTTCTTGCTTGTTAGCATTCCAACAATGATAGATCAGTCAAACGAATCGAACGTTGTGGATTCACATCATTTGGTATTCACAGCCTGGCCATCTAGATTTGGAATAGGAAAGGAAGTTTATTACACAAAGTGTTTAACCGAAGGCCATCCATGTTTAGTTGCATTCGATTACGGAAGCGAAAGCAATGTTGTGAACCAAAGTTTGGTGGAGAAACTCCAGTTACCAGCAACCTTTCATCTGGATCAAGCATGGATCAAATTCAGTACATGACAATGTGTGAAAGAGGTATTATGTGATATTGCTCCCATGGACTCCTGTCATCTTCTTTTGGGATGGGCATGGCTTCATTTTAAAACACTCCATCTTGATGAACGTTCCCTTTATTTGAGGCATGAGGGACATCAAAAGAAGTAGAAGTTTATGACACCAAGACAAGTCAGTAAGGATCAACGTAGGCTGAAGGAGAGAACAGAAAAAGAAAGAATAGAAAAAGAAGTAATAGAAACTGTAGAAGGAAGGGAAAATAAAGAAAAAGAAATGGAACTAGAGAAAGTTTATTCGTCAATGTTTTTTCTTCTACAATTTGCGATGTCATTTTACAGGAACAAAAGGATAAGCATGTGAAGGAAATACACGAACTTCCATGTTTGAAAAGGAATCTTGTTCATAGTGCTTTATCATGCATTTGGTCCGTCGATAAGAAACAAATTCGTAAAACACAACGCATGGAATTATTTATTGTTACATATCAAGGTGGGGTACTGTTGCCAAGAAATGTTATCGACGGATTGCAACCATTCGAAAGTAACAAATATCACGTTGAATTTGATCCTGGAAGAAGAGAATTAGTTTCAACTTGTGAAAAAATAAAATTCCTTCACAAGATCGTAATAAAACCTTACTTTAAAACCAGTGTCTTAAGATTCGGGACAAATCTTCTCGAAGAAGGAGGGTATGATGTGAATTGCATATGGGTCAAATGGAGGATGACTAATGCGCCGTGTTGATGCAGTTTCTTTTATTTAAACAAGGGCCCAATGCTTTGTAAAATTGGCTGACCAAATTGTGTTTGTGCGTAACCAATTAATGGGCTTTAGTTTTGCTTTATCTTCAAATTGAAATAAGGGTCCATATGCCAACCTAAGAACCAACCTTTGGAAGATCAAGAGGACCTTTGCTCAAATTTGTGGATGACAATTTGTAGCCTTAAATTTAGTTACAATCAACCATTAAGTAGCGGATCAATATTAGCTTGAGTGGATCATTAATTAACAGCTTTAAGCGAGATGATATTGAAATTTATGTGTCCTGTGTAATTCTGATGGTTAAAGCTGCTATATAAGTTGAACCATTTTCATCAATGAAGGCAAGCTGAGTTTTATTCAGAAAATAAACGAGTTTTATCTCATCTATCTTAGTGAGAGTGATTCTCCTAAGTTCTTGAGTGATTCAAGAATCCATGAGTTTAATCGAAGGTCCTTTATCCCTTTGTTTGTTTCAACTCTTAGGCTTATCTTCCATTCTTGGAGGTGTGATGTCTATCAATTTTCATTCCATCTTCTTTTATGTTTTCATTTTCTCGTTTTAAATAATTTCTCAAATTTCTTGCTTCTTAGCATTCCAACAATGATAGATCAGTCAAACGAATCGAACGTTGTGGATTCACATCATTTGGTATTCACAGCCTGGCCATCTAGATTTGGAATAGGAAAGGAAGTTTCTTACACAAAGCGTTTAACCGAAGGCCATCCATGTTTAGTTGCATTCGATTACGGAAGCGAAAGCAATGTTGTGAACCAAAGTTTGGTGGAGAAACTCCAGTTACCAGCAACCTTTCATCTGGATCAACCATGGATCAAATTCAGAACATGGCAATGTGTGAAAGAAGTATTATGTGATATTGCTCCAATGACTTTTGTCATCTTCTTTTGGGCTGGGCATGGCTTCATTTTAAAACACTCCATCTTGATGAACGTTCCCTTTATTTGAGGCATGAGGGACATCAAAAGAAGTAGAAGTTTATGACACCAAGACAAGTCAGTAAGGATTAGCGTAGGCTGAAGGAGAAAACAGAAAAAGAAAGAATAGAAAAAGAAGTAATAGAAACTGCAGAAGGAAGGGAAAATAAAGAAAAAGAAATGGAACTAGAGAAAGTTTATTCGTCAATGTTTTTTCTTCTACAATTTGCGATGTCATTTTACAGGAACAAAAGGATAAGCATGTGAAGGAAATACACGAACTTCCATGTTTGAAAAGGAATCTTGTTCATAGTGCTTTATCATGCATTTGGTCCGTCGATAAGAAACAAATTCGTCAAACACAACGCATGGAATTATTTATTGTTACATATCAAGGTGGGGTACTGTTGCCAAGAAATGTTATCGACGGATTGCAACCATTGGAAAGTAACAAATATCAAGTTGAATTTGATCCTGGAAGAAGAGAATTAGTTTCAACTTGTGAAAAAATAAAATTCCTTCACAAGATCGTAATAAAACCTTACTTTAAAACAAGTGTCTTAAGATTCGGGACAAATCTTCTCGAAGAAGGAGGGTATGATGTGAATTGCATATGGGTCAAATGGAGGATGACTAATGTGCCGTGTTGATGCAGTTTCTTTTATTTAAACAAGGGCCCAATGCTTTGTAAAATTGGCTGACCAAATTGTGTTTGTGCTTAACCAATTAATGGGCTTTAGGTTTGCTTTATCTTCAAATTGAAATAAGGGTCCATATGCCAACTTAAGAACCAACCTTTGGAAGATCAAGAGGACCTTTGCTCAAAGTTTGTGGATGACAATTTGTAGCCTTAAATTCAGTTACAATCAACCATTAAGTAGCGGATCATTATTAGCTTGAGTGGATCATTAATTAATAGCTTTAAGCGGGATGATATTGAAATTTATGTGTCCTTTGTAATTCTTATGGTTAAAGCTGCTATATAAGTTGAACCATTTTCATCAATGAAGGCAAGCTGAGTTGTATTCAGAAAATAAACGAGTTTTATCTCATCTATCTTAGTGAGAGTGATTCTCCTAAGTTCTTGAGTGATTCAAGAATCCATGAGTTTAATCGAAGGTCCTTTATCCCTTTGTGTGTTTCAACTCTTAGGCTTATCTTCCATTCTTGGAAGTGTGATGTCTATCAATTTTCATTCCATCTTCTTTTATGTTTCCATTTTCTCGTTTTAAATAATTACTCAAATTTCTTGCTTGTTAGCATTCCAACAACGATAGATCAGTCCAACGAATCGAACGCTGTGGATTCACATCATTTGGTATTCACAGCCTGACCATCTAGATTTGGAATAGGAAAGGAAGTTTATTACACAAAGTGTTTAACCGAAGGCCATCCATGTTTAGTTGCATTCGATTACGGAAGCGAAAACAATGTTGTGAACCAAAGTTTGGTGGAGAAACTCCAGTTACCAGCAACCTTTCATCTGGATCAAGCATGGATCAAATTCAGTACATGACAATGTGTGAAAGAGGTATTATGTGATATTGCTCCCATGGACTCTTGTCATCTTCTTTTGGGATGGGCACGGCTTCATTTTAAAACACTCCATCTTGATGAACGTTCCCTTTATTTGAGGCGTGAGGGACATCAAAAGAAGTAGAAGTTTATGACACCAAGACAAGTCAGTAAGGATCAACGTAGGCTGAAGGAGGAAACAGAAAAAGAAAGAATAGAAAAAGAAGTAATAGAAACTGCAGAAGGAAGTGAAAATAAAGAAAAAGAAATAGAACTAGAGAAAGTTTATTCATCAATGTTTTTTCTTCTACAGTTTGCGATGTCATTTTACAGGAACAAAAGGATAAGCATGTGAAGGAAATACACGAACTTCCATGTTTGAAAAGGAATCTTGTTCATAGTGCTTTATCATGCAATTAGTCCGTCGATAAGAAGCAAATTCGTCAAACACAACGCATGGAATTATTTATTGTTACATATCAAGGTGGGGTACTGTTGCCAAGAAATATTATCGACGGATTGCAACCATTGGAAAGTAACAAATATCAAGTTGAATTTGATCCTGGAAGAAGAGAATTAGTTTCAACTTGTGAAAAAATAAAATTCCTTCACAAGATCGTAATAAAACCTTACTTTAAAACAAGTGTCTTAAGATTCGGGACAAATGTTCTCGAAGAAGGAGGGTATGATGTGAATTGCATATGGGTCAAATGGAGGATGACTAATGCACCGTGTTGATGCAGTTTCTTTTATTTAAACAAGGGCCCAATAATTTGTAAAATTGGCTGACCAAATTGTGTTTGTGCTTAACCAATTAATGGGCTTTAGTTTTGCTTTATCTTCAAATTGAAATAAGGGTCCATATGCCAACTTAAGAACCAACCTTTGGAATATCAAGAGGACCTTTGCTCAAAGTTTGTGGATGACAATTTGTAGCCTTAAATTCAGTTACAATCAACCATTAAGTAGTGGATCATTATTAGCTTGAGTGGATCATTAATTAACTGCTTTAAGCGGGATGATATTGAAATTTATGTGTCCTTTGTAATTCTGATGGTTAAAGATGCCATATAAGTTGAACCATTTTCATCAATGAAGGCAAGCTGAGTTTTATTCAGAAAATAAACGAGTTTTATCTCATCTATCTTAGTGAGAGTGATTCTCCTAAGTTCTTGAGTGATTCAAGAATCCATGAGTTTAATCGAAGGTCCTTTATCCCTTTGTGTGTTTCAACTCTTAGGCTTATCTTCCATTCTTGGAAGTGTGATGTCTATCAATTTTCATTCCATCTTCTTTTATGTTTCCATTTTCTCGTTTTATATAATTTCTCAAATTTCTTGCTTGTTAGCATTCCAACAATGATAGATCAGTCAAACGAATCGAACGTTGTGGATTCACATCATTTGGTATTCACAGCCTGGCCATCTAGATTTGGAATAGGAAAGGAAGTTTATTACACAAAGTGTTTAACCGAAGGCCATCCATGTTTAGTTGCATTCGATTACGGAAGCGAAAACAATGTTGTGAACCAAAGTTTGGTGGAGAAACTCCAGTTACCAGCAACCTTTCATCTGGATCAAGCATGGATCAAATTCAGTACATGACAATGTGTGAAAGAGGTATTATGTGATATTGCTCCCATGGACTCCTGTCATCTTCTTTTGGGATGGGCATGGCTTCATTTTAAAACACTCCATCTTGATGAACGTTCCCTTTATTTGAGGCATGAGGGACATCAAAAGAAGTAGAAGTTTATGACACCAAGACAAGTCAGTAAGGATCAACGTAGGCTGAAGGAGAAAACAGAAAAAGAAAGAATAGAAAAAGAAGTAATAGAAACTGCAGAAGGAAGGTAAATAAAGAAAAAGAAATGGAACTAGAGAAAGTTTATTCGTCAATGTTTTTTCTTCTACAATTTGCGATGTCATTTTACAGGAACAAAAGGATAAGCATGTGAAGGAAATACACGAACTTCCATGTTTGAAAAGGAATCTTGTTCATAGTGCTTTATCATGCATTTGGTCCGTCGATAAGAAGCAAATTCGTCAAACACAACGCATGGAATTATTTATTGTTACATATCAAGGTGGGGTACTGTTGCCAAGAAATGTTATCGACGGATTGCAACCATTGGAAAGTAACATATATCAAGTTGAATTTGATCCTGGAAGAAGAGAATTAGTTTCAACATGTGAAAAAATAAAATTCCTTCACAAGATCGTAATAAAACCTTACTTTAAAACCAGTGTCTTAAGATTCCAGACAAATCTTCTCGAAGAAGGAGGGTATGATGTGAATTGCATATGGGTCAAATGGAGGATGACTAATGCGCCGTGTTGATGCAGTTTCTTTTATTTAAACAAGGGCCCAATGCTTTGTAAAATTGGCTGACCAAATTGTGTTTGTGCTTAACCAATTAATGGGCTTTAGTTTTGCTTTATCTTCAAATTGAAATAAGGGTCCATATGCCAACTTAAGAACCAACCTTTGGAAGATCAAGAGGACCTTTGCTCAATGTTTGTGGATGACAATTTGTAGCCTTAAATTCAGTTACAATCAACCATTAAGTAGCGGATCATTATTAGCTTGAGTGGATCATTAATTAACAGCTTTAAGCGGGATGATATTGAAATTTATGTGTCCTTTGTAATTCTTATGGTTAAAGCTGCTATATAAGTTGAACCATTTTCATCAATGAAGGCAAGCTGAGTTTTATTCAGAAAATAAACGAGTTTTATCTCATCTATCTTAGTGAGAGTGATTCTCCTAAGTTCTTGAGCGATTCAAGAATCCATGAGTTTAATCGAAGGTCCTTTATCGCTTTGTGTGTTTCAACTCTTAGGCTTATCTTCCATTCTTGGAAGTGTGATGTCTATCAATTTTCATTCCATCTTCTTTTATGTTTCCATTTTCTCGTTTTAAATAATTTCTCAAATTTCTTGCTTGTTAGCATTCCAACAATGATAGATCAGTCAAACGAATCGAACGCTGTGGGTTCACATCATTTGGTATTCACAGCCTGGCCATCTAGATTTGGAATAGGAAAGGAAGTTTCTTACACAAAGTGTTTAATCGAAGGCCATCCATGTTTAGTTGCATTCGATTACGGAAGCGAAAGCAATGTTGTGAACCAAACTTCGGTGGAGAAACTCCAGTTACCAGCAACCTTTCATCTGGATCAAGCATGGATCAAATTCAGTACATGACAATGTGTGAAAGAGGTATTATGTGATATTGCTCCCATGGACTCTTGTCATCTTCTTTTGGGATGGGCATGGCTTCAGTTTAAAACACTCCATCTTGATGAACGTTCCCTTTATTTGAGGCATGAGGGACATCAAAAGAAGTAGAAGTTTATGACACCAAGACAAGTCAGTAAGGATCAACGTAGGCTGAAGGAGAAAACAGAAAAAGAAAGAATAGAAAAAGAAGTAATAGAAACTGCTGAAGGAAGGGAAAATAAAGAAAAAGAAATGGAACTAGAGAAAGTTTATTCGTCAATGTTTTTTCTTCTACAGTTTGCGATGTCATTTTACAGGAACAAAAGGATAAGCATGTGAAGGAAATTCACGAACTTCCATGTTTGAAAAGGAATCTTGTTCATAGTGCTTTATCATGCATTTGGTCCGTCGATAAGAAGCAAATTCGTCAAACACAACGCATGGAATTATTTATTGTTACATATCAAGGTGGGGTACTGTTGCCAAGAAATGTTATCGACGGATTGCAACCATTGGAAAGTAACAAATATCAAGTTGAATTTGATCCTGGAAGAAGAGAATTAGTTTCAACTTGTGAAAAAATAAAATTCCTTCACAAGATCGTAATAAAACCTTACTTTAAAACCAATGTCTTAAGATTCGGGACAAATCTTCTCGAAGAAGGAGGGTATGATGTGAATTGCATATGGGTCAAATGGAGGATGACTAATGCGCCGTATTGATGCAGTTTCTTTTATTTAAACAAGGGCCCAATGCTTTGTAAAATTGGCTGACCAAATTGTGTTTGTGCGTAACCAATTAATGGGCTTTAGTTTTGCTTTATCTTCAAATTGAAATAAGGGTCCATATGCCAACCTAAGAACCAACCTTTGGAAGATCAAGAGGACCTTTGCTCAAATTTGTGGATGACAATTTGTAGCCTTAAATTTAGTTACAATCAACCATTAAGTAGCGGATCAATATTAGCTTGAGTGGATCATTAATTAATAGCTTTAAGCGAGATGATATTGAAATTTATGTGTCCTGTGTAATTCTGATGGTTAAAGTTGCTATATAAGTTGAACCATTTTCATCAATGAAGGCAAGCTGAGTTTTATTCAGAAAATAAACGAGTTTTATCTCATCTATCTTAGTGAGAGTGATTCTCCTAAGTTCTTGAGTGATTCAAGAATCCATGAGTTTAATCGAAGGTCCTTTATCCCTTTGTTTGTTTCAACTCTTAGGCTTATCTTCCATTCTTGGAGGTGTGATGTCTATCAATTTTCATTCCATCTTCTTTTATGTTTTCATTTTCTCGTTTTAAATAATTTCTCAAATTTCTTGCTTGTTAGCATTCCAACAATGATAGATCAGTCAAACGAATCGAACGTTGTGGATTCACATCATTTGGTATTCACAGCCTGGCCATCTAGATTTGGAATAGGAAAGGAAGTTTATTACACAAAGTGTTTAACCGAAGGCCGTCCATGTTTAGTTGCATTCGATTACGGAAGCGAAAACAATGTTGTGAACCAAAGTTTGGTGGAGAAACTCCAGTTACCAGCAACCTTTCATCTGGATCAAGCATGGATCAAATTCAGTACATGACAATGTGTGAAAGAGGTATTATGTGATATTGCTCCCATGGACTCCTGTCATCTTCTTTTGGGATGGGCATGGCTTCATTTTAAAACACTCCATCTTGATGAACGTTCCCTTTATTTGAGGCATGAGGGACATCAAAAGAAGTAGAAGTTTATGACACCAAGACAAGTCAGTAAGGATCAACGTAGGCTGAAGGAGAAAACAGAAAAAGAAAGAATAGAAAAAGAAGTAATAGAAACTGCAGAAGGAAGGGAAAATAAAGAAAAAGAAATGGAACTAGAGAAAGTTTATTCGTCAATGTTTTTTCTTCTACAATTTGCGATGTCATTTTACAGGAACAAAAGGATAAGCATGTGAAGGAAATACACGAACTTCCATGTTTGAAAAGGAATCTTGTTCATAGTGCTTTATCATGCATTTGGTCCGTCGATAAGAAGCAAATTCGTCAAACACAACGCATGGAATTATTTATTGTTACATATCAAGGTGGGGTACTGTTGCCAAGAAATGTTATCGACGGATTGCAACCATTGGAAAGTAACATATATCAAGTTGAATTTGATCCTGGAAGAAGAGAATTAGTTTCAACATGTGAAAAAATAAAATTCCTTCACAAGATCGTAATAAAACCTTACTTTAAAACCAGTGTCTTAAGATTCGGGACAAATCTTCTCGAAGAAGGAGGGTATGATGTGAATTGCATATGGGTCAAATGGAGGATGACTAATGCGCCGTGTTGATGCAGTTTCTTTTATTTAAACAAGGGCCCAATGCTTTGTAAAATTGGCTGACCAAATTGTGTTTGTGCTTAACCAATTAATGGGCTTTAGTTTTGCTTTATCTTCAAATTGAAATAAGGGTCCATATGCCAACTTAAGAACCAACCTTTGGAATATCAAGAGGACCTTTGCTCAATGTTTGTGGATGACAATTTGTAGCCTTAAATTCAGTTACAATCAACCATTAAGTAGCGGATCATTATTAGCTTGAGTGGATCATTAACTAACAGCTTTAAGCGGTATGATATTGAAATTTATGTGTCCTTTGTAATTCTTATGGTTAAAGCTGCTATATAAGTTGAACCATTTTCATCAATGAAGGCAAGCTGAGTTTTATTCAGAAAATAAACGAGTTTTATCTCATCTATCTTAGTGAGAGTGATTCTCCTAAGTTCTTGAGCGATTCAAGAATCCATGAGTTTAATCGAAGGTCCTTTATCCCTTTGTGTGTTTCAACTCTTAGGCTTATCTTCCATTCTTGGAAGTGTGATGTCTATCAATTTTCATTCCATCTTCTTTTATGTTTCCATTTTCTCGTTTTAAATAATTTCTCAAATTTCTTGCTTGTTAGCATTCCAACAATGATAGATCAGTCAAACGAATCGAACGCTGTGGATTCACATCATTTGGTATTCACAGCCTGGCCATCTAGATTTGGAATAGGAAAGGAAGTTTCTTACACAAAGTGTTTAATCGAAGGCCATCCATGTTTAGTTGCATTCGATTACGGAAGCGAAAGCAATGTTGTGAACCAAACTTCGGTGGAGAAACTCCAGTTACCAGCAACCTTTCATCTGGATCAAGCATGGATCAAATTCAGTACATGACAATGTGTGAAAGAGGTATTATGTGATATTGCTCCCATGGACTCCTGTCATCTTCTTTTGGGATGGGCATGGCTTCATTTTAAAACACTCCATCTTGATGAACGTTCCCTTTATTTGAGGCATGAGGGACATCAAAAGAAGTAGAAGTTTATGACACCAAGACAAGTCAGTAAGGATCAACGTAGGCTGAAGGAGAAAACAGAAAAAGAAAGAATAGAAAAAGAAGTAATAGAAACTGCAGAAGGAAGGGAAAATAAAGAAAAAGAAATGGAACTAGAGAAAGTTTATTCGTCAATGTTTTTTCTTCTACAATTTGCGATGTCATTTTACAGGAACAAAAGGATAAGCATGTGAAGGAAATACACGAACTTCCATGTTTGAAAAGGAATCTTGTTCATAGTGCTTTATCATGCATTTGGTCCGTCGATAAGAAACAAATTCGTCAAACACAACGCATGGAATTATTTATTGTTACATATCAAGGTGGGGTACTGTTGCCAAGAAATGTTATCGACGGATTGCAACCATTGGAAAGTAACATATATCAAGTTGAATTTGATCCTGGAAGAAGAGAATTAGTTTCAACATGTGAAAAAATAAAATTCCTTCACAAGATCGTAATAAAACCTTACTTTAAAACCAGTGTCTTAAGATTCGGGACAAATCTTCTCGAAGAAGGAGGGTATGATGTGAATTGCATATGGGTCAAATGGAGGATGACTAATGCGCCGTGTTGATGCAGTTTCTTTTATTTAAACAAGGGCCCAATGCTTTGTAAAATTGGCTGACCAAATTGTGTTTGTGCGTAACCAATTAATGGGCTTTAGTTTTGCTTTATCTTCAAATTGAAATAAGGGTCCATATGCCAACCTAAGAACCAACCTTTGGAAGATCAAGAGGACCTTTGCTCAAATTTGTGGATGACAATTTGTAGCCTTAAATTTAGTTACAATCAACCATTAAGTAGCGGATCATTATTAGCTTGAGTGGATCATTAATTAACAGCTTTAAGCGAGATGATATTGAAATTTATGTGTCCTGTGTAATTCTGATGGTTAAAGCTGCTATATAAGTTGAACCATTTTCATCAATGAAGGCAAGCTGAGTTTTATTCAGAAAATAAACGAGTTTTATCTCATCTATCTTAGTGAGAGTGATTCTCCTAAGTTCTTGAGTGATTCAAGAATCCATGAGTTTAATCGAAGGTCCTTTATCCCTTTGTTTGTTTCAACTCTTAGGCTTATCTTCCATTCTTGGAGGTGTGATGTCTATCAATTTTCATTCCATCTTCTTTTATGTTTCCATTTTCTCGTTTTAAATAATTTCTCAAATTTCTTGCTTGTTAGCATTCCAACAATGATAGATCAGTCAAACGAATCGAACGTTGTGGATTCACATCATTTGGTATTCACAGCCTGGCCATCTAGATTTGGAATAGGAAAGGAAGTTTATTACACAAAGTGTTTAACCGAAGGCCATCCATGTTTAGTTGCATTCGATTACGGAAGCGAAAGCAATGTTGTGAACCAAAGTTTGGTGGAGAAACTCCAGTTACCAGCAACCTTTCATCTGGATCAAGCATGGATCAAATTCAGTACATGACAATGTGTGAAAGAGGTATTATGTGATATTGCTCCCATGGACTCCTGTCATCTTCTTTTGGGATGGGCATGGCTTCATTTTAAAACACTCCATCTTGATGAACGTTCCCTTTATTTGAGGCATGAGGGACATCAAAAGAAGTAGAAGTTTATGACACCAAGACAAGTCAGTAAGGATCAACGTAGGCTGAAGGAGAAAACAGAAAAAGAAAGAATAGAAAAAGAAGTAATAGAAACTGCAGAAGGAAGGGAAAATAAAGAAAAAGAAATGGAACTAGAGAAAGTTTATTCGTCAATGTTTTTTCTTCTACAATTTGCGATGTCATTTTACAGGAACAAAAGGATAAGCATGTGAAGGAAATACACGAACTTCCATGTTTGAAAAGGAATCTTGTTCATAGTGCTTTATCATGCATTTGGTCCGTCGATAAGAAACAAATTCGTCAAACACAACGCATGGAATTATTTATTGTTACATATCAAGGTGGGGTACTGTTGCCAAGAAATGTTATCGACGGATTGCAACCATTGGAAAGTAACAAATATCACGTTGAATTTGATCCTGGAAGAAGAGAATTAGTTTCAACTTGTGAAAAAATAAAATTCCTTCACAAGATCGTAATAAAACCTTACTTTAAAACCAGTGTCTTAAGATTCGGGACAAATCTTCTCGAAGAAGGAGGGTATGATGTGAATTGCATATGGGTCAAATGGAGGATGACTAATGCGCCGTGTTGATGCAGTTTCTTTTATTTAAACAAGGGCCCAATGCTTTGTAAAATTGGCTGACCAAATTGTGTTTGTGCGTAACCAATTAATGGGCTTTAGTTTTGCTTTATCTTCAAATTGAAATAAGGGTCCATATGCCAACCTAAGAACCAACCTTTGGAAGATCAAGAGGACCTTTGCTCAAATTTGTGGATGACAATTTGTAGCCTTAAATTTAGTTACAATCAACCATTAAGTAGCGGATCAATATTAGCTTGAGTGGATCATTAATTAATAGCTTTAAGCGAGATGATATTGAAATTTATGTGTCCTGTGTAATTCTGATGGTTAAAGTTGCTATATAAGTTGAACCATTTTCATCAATGAAGGCAAGCTGAGTTTTATTCAGAAAATAAACGAGTTTTATCTCATCTATCTTAGTGAGAGTGATTCTCCTAAGTTCTTGAGTGATTCAAGAATCCATGAGTTTAATCGAAGGTCCTTTATCCCTTTGTTTGTTTCAACTCTTAGGCTTATCTTCCATTCTTGGAGGTGTGATGTCTATCAATTTTCATTCCATCTTCTTTTATGTTTTCATTTTCTCGTTTTAAATAATTTCTCAAATTTCTTGCTTGTTAGCATTCCAACAATGATAGATCAGTCAAACGAATCGAACGTTGTGGATTCACATCATTTGGTATTCACAGCCTGGCCATCTAGATTTGGAATAGGAAAGGAAGTTTCTTACACAAAGTGTTTAACCGAAGGCCATCCATGTTTAGTTGCATTCGATTACGGAAGCGAAAGCAATGTTGTGAACCAAAGTTTGGTGGAGAAACTCCAGTTACCAGCAACCTTTCATCTGGATCAACCATGGATCAAATTCAGAACATGGCAATGTGTGAAAGAAGTATTATGTGATATTGCTCCAATGACTTTTGTCATCTTCTTTTGGGCTGGGCATGGCTTCATTTTAAAACATTCCATCTTGATGAAGGTTCCCTTTATTTGAGGCATGAGGGACATCAAAAGAAGTAGAAGTTTATGACACCAAGACAGGTCAGTAAGGATTAGCGTAGGCTGAAGGAGAAAACAGAAAAAGAAAGAATAGAAAAAGAAGTAATAGAAACTGCAGAAGGAAGGGAAAATAAAGAAAAAGAAATGGAACTAGAGAAAGTTTATTCGTCAATGTTTTTTTTTCTGCAGTTTGCGATGTCATTTTACTGGAACAAAAGGATAAGCATGTGAAGGAAATACACGAACTTCCATGTTGGAAAAGGAATCTTGTTCATAGTGCTTTATCATGCATTTGGTCCGTCGATAAGAAGCAAATTCGTCAAACACAACGCATGGAATTATTTATTGTTACATATCAAGGTGGGGTACTGTTGCCAAGAAATGTTATCGACGGATTGCAACCATTGGAAAGTAACAAATATCAAGTTGAATTTGATCCTGGAAGAAGAGAATTAGTTTCAACTTGTGAAAAAATAAAATTCCTTCACAAGATCGTAATAAAACCTTACTTTAAAACAAGTGTCTTAAGATTCGGGACAAATCTTCTCGAAGAAGGAGGGTATGATGTGAATTGCATATGGGTCAAATGGAGGATGACTAATGTGCCGTGTTGATGCAGTTTCTTTTATTTAAACAAGGGCCCAATGCTTTGTAAAATTGGCTGACCAAATTGTGTTTGTGCTTAACCAATTAATGGGCTTTAGGTTTGCTTTATCTTCAAATTGAAATAAGGGTCCATATGCCAACTTAAGAACCAACCTTTGGAAGATCAAGAGGACCTTTGCTCAAAGTTTGTGGATGACAATTTGTAGCCTTAAATTCAGTTACAATCAACCATTAAGTAGCGGATCATTATTAGCTTGAGTGGATCATTAATTAATAGCTTTAAGCGGGATGATATTGAAATTTATGTGTCCTTTGTAATTCTTATGGTTAAAGCTGCTATATAAGTTGAACCATTTTCATCAATGAAGGCAAGCTGAGTTGTATTCAGAAAATAAACGAGTTTTATCTCATCTATCTTAGTGAGAGTGATTCTCCTAAGTTCTTGAGTGATTCAAGAATCCATGAGTTTAATAGAAGGTCCTTTATCCCTTTGTGTGTTTCAACTCTTAGGCTTATCTTCCATTCTTGGAAGTGTGATGTCTATCAATTTTCATTCCATCTTCTTTTATGTTTCCATTTTCTCGTTTTAAATAATTACTCAAATTTCTTGCTTGTTAGCATTCCAACAACGATAGATCAGTCCAACGAATCGAACGCTGTGGATTCACATCATTTGGTATTCACAGCCTGACCATCTAGATTTGGAAAAGGAAAGGAAGTTTATTACACAAAGTGTTTAACCGAAGGCCATCCATGTTTAGTTGCATTCGATTACGGAAGCGAAAACAATGTTGTGAACCAAAGTTTGGTGGAGAAACTCCAGTTACCAGCAACCTTTCATCTGGATCAAGCATGGATCAAATTCAGTACATGACAATGTGTGAAAGAGGTATTATGTGATATTGCTCCCATGGACTCTTGTCATCTTCTTTTGGGATGGGCACGGCTTCATTTTAAAACACTCCATCTTGATGAACGTTCCCTTTATTTGAGGCGTGAGGGACATCAAAAGAAGTAGAAGTTTATGACACCAAGACAAGTCAGTAAGGATCAACGTAGGCTGAAGGAGGAAACAGAAAAAGAAAGAATAGAAAAAGAAGTAATAGAAACTGCAGAAGGAAGTGAAAATAAAGAAAAAGAAATAGAACTAGAGAAAGTTTATTCATCAATGTTTTTTCTTCTACAGTTTGCGATGTCATTTTACAGGAACAAAAGGATAAGCATGTGAAGGAAATACACGAACTTCCATGTTTGAAAAGGAATCTTGTTCATAGTGCTTTATCATGCATTTAGTCCGTCGATAAGAAGCAAATTCGTCAAACACAACGCATGGAATTATTTATTGTTACATATCAAGGTGGGGTACTGTTGCCAAGAAATATTATCGACGGATTGCAACCATTGGAAAGTAACAAATATCAAGTTGAATTTGATCCTGGAAGAAGAGAATTAGTTTCAACTTGTGAAAAAATAAAATTCCTTCACAAGATCGTAATAAAACCTTAATTTAAAACAAGTGTCTTAAGATTCGGGACAAATGTTCTCGAAGAAGGAGGGTATGATGTGAATTGCATATGGGTCAAATGGAGGATGACTAATGCACCGTGTTGATGCAGTTTCTTTTATTTAAACAAGGGCCCAATAATTTGTAAAATTGGCTGACCAAATTGTGTTTGTGCTTAACCAATTAATGGGCTTTAGTTTTGCTTTATCTTCAAATTGAAATAAGGGTCCATATGCCAACTTAAGAACCAACCTTTGGAATATCAAGAGGACCTTTGCTCAAAGTTTGTGGATGACAATTTGTAGCCTTAAATTCAGTTACAATCAACCATTAAGTAGTGGATCATTATTAGCTTGAGTGGATCATTAATTAACAGCTTTAAGCGGGATGATATTGAAATTTATGTGTCCTTTGTAATTCTGATGGTTAAAGATGCTATATAAGTTGAACCATTTTCATCAATGAAGGCAAGCTGAGTTTTATTCAGAAAATAAACGAGTTTTATCTCATCTATCTTAGTGAGAGTGATTCTCCTAAGTTCTTGAGTGATTCAAGAATCCATGAGTTTAATCGAAGGTCCTTTATCCCTTTGTGTGTTTCAACTCTTAGGCTTATCTTCCATTCTTGGAAGTGTGATGTCTATCAATTTTCATTCCATCTTCTTTTATGTTTCCATTTTCTCGTTTTATATAATTTCTCAAATTTCTTGCTTGTTAGCATTCCAACAATGATAGATCAGTCAAACGAATCGAACGTTGTGGATTCACATCATTTGGTATTCACAGCCTGGCCATCTAGATTTGGAATAGGAAAGGAAGTTTATTACACAAAGTGTTTAACCGAAGGCCGTCCATGTTTAGTTGCATTCGATTACGGAAGCGAAAACAATGTTGTGAACCAAAGTTTGGTGGAGAAACTCCAGTTACCAGCAACCTTTCATCTGGATCAAGCATGGATCAAATTCAGTACATGACAATGTGTGAAAGAGGTATTATGTGATATTGCTCCCATGGACTCCTGTCATCTTCTTTTGGGATGGGCATGGCTTCATTTTAAAACACTCCATCTTGATGAACGTTCCCTTTATTTGAGGCATGAGGGACATCAAAAGAAGTAGAAGTTTATGACACCAAGACAAGTCAGTAAGGATCAACGTAGGCTGAAGGAGAAAACAGAAAAAGAAAGAATAGAAAAAGAAGTAATAGAAACTGCAGAAGGAAGGGAAAATAAAGAAAAAGAAATGGAACTAGAGAAAGTTTATTCGTCAATGTTTTTTCTTCTACAATTTGCGATGTCATTTTACAGGAACAAAAGGATAAGCATGTGAAGGAAATACACGAACTTCCATGTTTGAAAAGGAATCTTGTTCATAGTGCTTTATCATGCATTTGGTCCGTCGATAAGAAGCAAATTCGTCAAACACAACGCATGGAATTATTTATTGTTACATATCAAGGTGGGGTACTGTTGCCAAGAAATGTTATCGACGGATTGCAACCATTGGAAAGTAACATATATCAAGTTGAATTTGATCCTGGAAGAAGAGAATTAGTTTCAACATGTGAAAAAATAAAATTCCTTCACAAGATCGTAATAAAACCTTACTTTAAAACCAGTGTCTTAAGATTCGGGACAAATCTTCTCGAAGAAGGAGGGTATGATGTGAATTGCATATGGGTCAAATGGAGGATGACTAATGCGCCGTGTTGATGCAGTTTCTTTTATTTAAACAAGGGCCCAATGCTTTGTAAAATTGGCTGACCAAATTGTGTTTGTGCTTAACCAATTAATGGGCTTTAGTTTTGCTTTATCTTCAAATTGAAATAAGGGTCCATATGCCAACTTAAGAACCAACCTTTGGAAGATCAAGAGGACCTTTGCTCAAAGTTTGTGGATGACAATTTGTAGCCTTAAATTCAGTTACAATCAACCATTAAGTAGCGGATCATTATTAGCTTGAGTGGATCATTAATTAATAGCTTTAAGCGGGATGATATTGAAATTTATGTGTCCTTTGTAATTCTTATGGTTAAAGCTGCTATATAAGTTGAACCATTTTCATCAATGAAGGCAAGCTGAGTTGTATTCAGAAAATAAACGAGTTTTATCTCATCTATCTTAGTGAGAGTGATTCTCCTAAGTTCTTGAGTGATTCAAGAATCCATGAGTTTAATAGAAGGTCCTTTATCCCTTTGTGTGTTTCAACTCTTAGGCTTATCTTCCATTCTTGGAAGTGTGATGTCTATCAATTTTCATTCCATCTTCTTTTATGTTTCCATTTTCTCGTTTTAAATAATTACTCAAATTTCTTGCTTGTTAGCATTCCAACAACGATAGATCAGTCCAACGAATCAAACGCTGTGGATTCACATCATTTGGTATTCACAGCCTGACCATCTAGATTTGGAATAGGAAAGGAAGTTTATTACACAAAGTGTTTAACCGAAGGCCATCCATGTTTAGTTGCATTCGATTACGGAAGCGAAAACAATGTTGTGAACCAAAGTTTGGTGGAGAAACTCCAGTTACCAGCAACCTTTCATCTGGATCAAGCATGGATCAAATTCAGTACATGACAATGTGTGAAAGAGGTATTATGTGATATTGCTCCCATGGACTCTTGTCATCTTCTTTTGGGATGGGCACGGCTTCATTTTAAAACACTCCATCTTGATGAACGTTCCCTTTATTTGAGGCGTGAGGGACATCAAAAGAAGTAGAAGTTTATGACACCAAGACAAGTCAGTAAGGATCAACGTAGGCTGAAGGAGGAAACAGAAAAAGAAAGAATAGAAAAAGAATTAATAGAAACTGCAGAAGGAAGTGAAAATAAAGAAAAAGAAATAGAACTAGAGAAAGTTTATTCATCAATGTTTTTTCTTCTACAGTTTGCGATGTCATTTTACAGGAACAAAAGGATAAGCATGTGAAGGAAATACACGAACTTCCATGTTTGAAAAGGAATCTTGTTCATAGTGCTTTATCATGCATTTAGTCCGTCGATAAGAAGCAAATTCGTCAAACACAACGCATGGAATTATTTATTGTTACATATCAAGGTGGGGTACTGTTGCCAAGAAATATTATCGACGGATTGCAACCATTGGAAAGTAACAAATATCAAGTTGAATTTGATCCTGGAAGAAGAGAATTAGTTTCAACTTGTGAAAAAATAAAATTCCTTCACAAGATCGTAATAAAACCTTACTTTAAAACAAGTGTCTTAAGATTCGGGACAAATGTTCTCGAAGAAGGATGGTATGATGTGAATTGCATATGGGTCAAATGGAGGATGACTAATGCACCGTGTTGATGCAGTTTCTTTTATTTAAACAAGGGCCCAATAATTTGTAAAATTGGCTGACCAAATTGTGTTTGTGCTTAACCAATTAATGGGCTTTAGTTTTGCTTTATCTTCAAATTGAAATAAGGGTCCATATGCCAACTTAAGAACCAACCTTTGGAATATCAAGACGACCTTTGCTCAAAGTTTGTGGATGACAATTTGTAGCCTTAAATTCAGTTACAATCAACCATTAAGTAGTGGATCATTATTAGCTTGAGTGGATCATTAATTAACAGCTTTAGGCGGGATGATATTGAAATTTATGTGTCCTTTGTAATTCTGATGGTTAAAGATGCTATATAAGTTGAACCATTTTCATCAATGAAGGCAAGCTGAGTTTTATTCAGAAAATAAACGAGTTTTATCTCATCTATCTTAGTGAGAGTGATTCTCCTAAGTTCTTGAGTGATTCAAGAATCCATGAGTTTAATCGAAGGTCCTTTATCCCTTTGTGTGTTTCAACTCTTAGGCTTATCTTCCATTCTTGGAAGTGTGATGTCTATCAATTTTCATTCCATCTTCTTTTATGTTTCCATTTTCTCGTTTTATATAATTTCTCAAATTTCTTGCTTGTTAACATTCCAACAATGATAGATCAGTCAAACGAATCGAACGTTGTGGATTCACATCATTTGGTATTCACAGCCTGGCCATCTAGATTTGGAATAGGAAAGGAAGTTTATTACACAAAGTGTTTAACCGAAGGCCATCCATGTTTAGTTGCATTCGATTACGGAAGCGAAAACAATGTTGTGAACCAAAGTTTGGTGGAGAAACTCCAGTTACCAGCAACCTTTCATCTGGATCAAGCATGGATCAAATTCAGTACATGACAATGTGTGAAAGAGGTATTATGTGATATTGCTCCCATGGACTCTTGTCATCTTCTTTTGGGATGGGCATGGCTTCATTTTAAAACACTCCATCTTGATGAACGTTCCCTTTATTTGAGGCATGAGGGACATCAAAAGAAGTAGAAGTTTATGACACCAAGACAAGTCAGTAAGGATCAACGTAGGCTGAAGGAGAAAACAGAAAAAGAAAGAATAGAAAAAGAAGTAATAGAAACTGCAGAAGGAAGGGAAAATAAAGAAAAAGAAATGGAACTAGAGAAAGTTTATTCGTCAATGTTTTTTCTTCTACAATTTGCGATGTCATTTTACAGGAACAAAAGGATAAGCATGTGAAGGAAATACACGAACTTCCATGTTTGAAAAGGAATCTTGTTCATAGTGCTTTATCATGCATTTGGTCCGTCGATAAGAAGCAAATTCGTCAAACACAACGCATGGAATTATTTATTGTTACATATCAAGGTGGGGTACTGTTGCCAAGAAATGTTATCGACGGATTGCAACCATTGGAAAGTAACATATATCAAGTTGAATTTGATCCTGGAAGAAGAGAATTAGTTTCAACATGTGAAAAAATAAAATTCCTTCACAAGATCGTAATAAAACCTTACTTTAAAACCAGTGTCTTAAGATTCGGGACAAATCATCTCGGAGAAGGAGGGTATGATGTGAATTGCATATGGGTCAAATGGAGGATGACTAATGCGCCGTGTTGATGCAGTTTCTTTTATTTAAACAAGCGCCCAATGCTTTGTAAAATTGGCTGACCAAATTGTGTTTGTGCGTAACCAATTAATGGGCTTTAGTTTTGCTTTATCTTCAAATTGAAATAAGGGTCCATATGCCAACCTAAGAACCAACCTTTGGAATATCAAGAGGACCTTTGCTCAAAGTTTGTGGATGACAATTTGTAGCCTTAAATTCAGTTACAATCAACCATTAACTAGCGGATCATTATTAGCTTGAGTGGATCATTAATTAACAGCTTTAAGCGAGATGATATTGAAATTTATGTGTCCTGTGTAATTCTGATGGTTAAAGCTGCTATATAAGTTGAACCATTTTCATCAATGAAGGCAAGCTGAGTTTTATTCAGAAAATAAACGAGTTTTATCTCATCTATCTTAGTGAGAGTGATTCTCCTAAGTTCTTGAGTGATTCAAGAATCCATGAGTTTAATCGAAGGTCCTTTATCCCTTTGTTTGTTTCAACTCTTAGGCTTATCTTCCATTCTTGGAGGTGTGATGTCTATCAATTTTCATTCCATCTTCTTTTATGTTTCCATTTTCTCGTTTTAAATAATTTCTCAAATTTCTTGCTTGTTAGCATTCCAACAATGATAGATCAGTCAAACGAATCGAACGTTGTGGATTCACATCATTTGGTATTCACAGCCTGGCCATCTAGATTTGGAATAGGAAAGGAAGTTTCTTACACAAAGTGTTTAACCGAAGGCCATCCATGTTTAGTTGCATTCGATTACGGAAGCGAAAGCAATGTTGTGAACCAATGTTTGGTGGAGAAACTCTAGTTACCAGCAACCTTTCATCTGGATCAACCATGGATCAAATTCAGAACATGACAATGTGTGAAAGAAGTATTATGTGATATTGCTCCAATGACTTTTGTCATCTTCTTTTGGGCTGGGCATGGCTTCATTTTAAAACACTCCATCTTGATGAACGTTCCCTTTATTTGAGGCATGAGGGACATCAAAAGAAGTAGAAGTTTATGACACCAAGACAAGTCAGTAAGGATCAACGTAGGCTGAAGGAGAAAACAGAAAAAGAAAGAATAGAAAAAGAAGTAATAGAAACTGCAGAAGGAAGGGAAAACAAAGAAAAAGAAATGGAACTAGAGAAAGTTTATTCGTCAATGTTTTTTCTTCTACAGTTTGCGATGTCATTTTACAGGAACAAAAGGATAAGCATGTGAAGGAAATACACGAACTTCCATGTTTGAAAAGGAATCTTGTTCATAGTGCTTTATCATGCATTTGGTCCGTCGATAAGAAGCAAATTCGTCAAACACAACGCATGGAATTATTTATTGTTACATATCAAGGTGGGGTACTGTTGCCAAGAAATGTTATCGACGGATTGCAACCATTGGAAAGTAACATATATCAAGTTGAATTTGATCCTGGAAGAAGAGAATTAGTTTCAACATGTGAAAAAATAAAATTCCTTCACAAGATCGTAATAAAACCTTACTTTAAAACCAGTGTCTTAAGATTCGGGACAAATCTTCTCGAAGAAGGAGGGTATGATGTGAATTGCATATGGGTCAAATGGAGGATGACTAATGCGCCGTGTTGATGCAGTTTCTTTTATTTAAACAAGCGCCCAATGCTTTGTAAAATTGGCTGACCAAATTGTGTTTGTGCGTAACCAATTAATGGGCTTTAGTTTTGCTTTATCTTCAAATTGAAATAAGGGTCCATATGCCAACCTAAGAACCAACCTTTGGAACATCAAGAGGACCTTTGCTCAAATTTGTGGATGACAATTTGTAGCCTTAAATTTAGTTACAATCAACCATTAAGTAGCGGATCATTATTAGCTTGAGTGGATCATTAATTAACAGCTTTAAGCGAGATGATATTGAAATTTATGTGTCCTGTGTAGATCTGATGGTTAAAGCTGCTATATAAGTTGAACCATTTTCATCAATGAAGGCAAGCTGAGTTTTATTCAGAAAATAAACGAGTTTTATCTCATCTATCTTAGTGAGAGTGATTCTCCTAAGTTCTTGAGTGATTCAAGAATCCATGAGTTTAATCGAAGGTCCTTTATCCCTTTGTTTGTTTCAACTCTTAGGCTTATCTTCCATTCTTGGAGGTGTGATGTCTATCAATTTTCATTCCATCTTCTTTTATGTTTCCATTTTCTCGTTTTAAATAATTTCTCAAATTTCTTGCTTGTTAGCATTCCAACAATGATAGATCAGTCAAACGAATCGAACGTTGTGGATTCACATCATTTGGTATTCACAGCCTGGACATCTAGATTTGGAATAGGAAAGGAAGTTTATTACACAAAGTGTTTAACCGAAGGCCATCCATGTTTAGTTGCATTCGATTACGGAAGCGAAAGCAATGTTGTGAACCAATGTTTGGTGGAGAAACTCTAGTTACCAGCAACCTTTCATCTGGATCAACCATGGATCAAATTCAGAACATGACAATGTGTGAAAGAAGTATTATGTGATATTGCTCCAATGACTTTCGTCATCTTCTTTTGGGCTGGGCATGGCTTCATTTTAAAACACTCCATCTTGATGAACGTTCCCTTTATTTGAGGCATGAGGGACATCAAAAGAAGTAGAAGTTTATGACACCAAGACAAGTCAGTAAGGATTAGCGTAGGCTGAAGGAGAAAACAGAAAAAGAAAGAATAGAAAAAGAAGTAAAAGAAACTGCAGAAGGAAGGGAAAATAAAGAAAAAGAAATGGAACTAGAGAAAGTTTATTCGTCAATGTTTTTTCTTCTACAGTTTGCGATGTCATTTTACAGGAACAAAAGGATAAGCATGTGAAGGAAATACACGAACTTCCATGTTTGAAAAGGAATCTTGTTCATAGTGCTTTATCATGCATTTGGTCCGTCGATAAGAAGCAAATTCGTCAAACACAACGCATGGAATTATTTATTGTTACATATCAAGGTGGGGTACTGTTGCCAAGAAATGTTATCGACGGATTGCAACCATTGGAAAGTAACAAATATCAAGTTAAATTTGATCCTGGAAGAAGAGAATTAGTTTCAACATGTGAAAAAATAAAATTCCTTCACAAGACCGTAATAAAACCTTACTTTAAAACAAGTGTCTTAAGATTCGGGACAAATCTTCTCGAAGAAGGAGGGTATGATGTGAATTGCATTTGGGTCAAATGGAGGATGACTAATGCGCCGTGTTGATGCAGTTTCTTTTATTTAAACAAGGGCCCAATGCTTTGTAAAATTGGCTGACCAAATTGTGTTTGTGCTTAACCAATTAATGGGCTTTAGGTTTGCTTTATCTTCAAATTGAAATAAGGGTCCATATGCCAACTTAAGAACCAACCTTTGGAAGATCAAGAGGACCTTTGCTCAAAGTTTGTGGATGACAATTTGTAGCCTTAAATTCAGTTACAATCAACCATTAAGTAGCGGATCATTATTAGCTTGAGTGGATCATTAATTAACAGCTTTAAGCGGGATGATATTGAAATTTATGTGTCCTTTGTAATTCTTATGGTTAAAGCTGCTATATAAGTTGAACCATTTTCATCAATGAAGGCAAGTTGAGTTTTATTCAGAAAATAAACAAGTTTTATCTCATCTATCTTAGTGAGAGTGATTCTCCTAAGTTCTTGAGTGATTCAAGAATCCATGAGTTTAATCGAAGGTCCTTTATCCCTTTGTGTGTTTCAACTCTTAGGCTTATCTTCCATTCTTGGAAGTGTGATGTCTATCCATTTTCATTCCATCTTCTTTTATGTTTCCATTTTCTCGTTTTAAATAATTTCTTAAATTTCTTGCTTGTTAGCATTCCAACAATGATAGATCAGTCAAACGAATCGAACGCTGTGGATTCACATCATTTGGTATTCACAGCCTGGCCATCTAGATTTGGAATTGGAAAGGAAGTTTCTTACACAAAGTGTTTAACCGAAGGCCATCCATGTTTAGTTGCATTCGATTACGGAAGCGAAAGCAATGTTGTGAACCAAATTTCGGTGGAGAAACTCCAGTTAGCAGCAACCTTTCATCTGGATCAAGCATGGATCAAATTCAGTACATGACAATGTGTGAAAGAGGTGTTATGTGATATTGCTCCCATGGACTCTTGTCATCTTCTTTTGGGATGGGCATGGCTTCATTTTAAAACACTCCATCTTGATGAACGTTCCCTTTATTTGAGGCATGAGGGACATCAAAAGAAGTAGAAGTTTATGACACCAAGACAAGTCAGTAAGGATCAACGTAGGCTGAAGGAGAAAACAGAAAAAGAAAGAATAGAAAAAGAAGTAATAGAAACTGTAGAAGGAAGGGAAAATAAAGAAAAAGAAATGGAACTAGAGAAAGTTTATTCATCAATGTTTTTTCTTCTACAGTTTGCGATGTCATTTTACAGGAACAAAAGGATAAGCATGTGAAGGAAATACACGAACTTCCATGTTGGAAAAGGAATCTTGTTCATAGTGCTTTATCATGCATTTGGTCCGTCGATAAGAAGCAAATTCGTCAAACACAACGCATGGAATTATTTACTGTTACATATCAAGGTGGGGTACTGTTGCCAAGAAATGTTATCGACGGATGGCAACCATTGGAAAGTAACAAATATCAAGTTGAATTTGATCATGGAAGAAGAGAATTAGTTTCAACTTGTGAAAAAATAAAATTCCTTCACAAGATCGTAATAAAACCTTACTTTAAAACCAGTGTCTTAAGATTCGGGACAAATCTTCTCGAAGAAGGAGGGTATGATGTGAATTGCATATGGGTCAAATGGAGGATGACTAATGCGCCGTGTTGATGCAGTTTCTTTTATTTAAACAAGGGCCCAATGCTTTGTAAAATTGGCTGACCAAATTGTGTTTGTGCTTAACCAATTAATGGGCTTTAGTTTTGCTTTATCTTCAAATTGAAATAAGGGTCCATATGCCAACTTAAGAACCAACCTTTGGAAGATCAAGAGGACCTTTGCTCAAAGTTTGTGGATGACAATTTGTAGCCTTAAATTCAGTTACAATCAACCATTAAGTAGCGGATCATTATTAGCTTGAGTGGATCATTAATTAACAGCTTTAAGCGGGATGATATTGAAATTTATGTGTCCTGTGTAATTCTGATGGTTAAAGCTGCTATATAAGTTGAACCATTTTCATCAATGAAGGCAAGTTGAGTTTTATTCAGAAAATAAACGAGTTTTATCTCATCTATCTTAGTGAGAGTGATTCTCCTAAGTTCTTGAGTGATTCAAGAATCCATGAGTTTAATCGAAGGTCCTTTATCCCTTTGTGTGTTTCAACTCTTAGGCTTATCTTCCATTCTTGGAAGTGTGATGTCTATCCATTTTCATTCCATCTTCTTTTTTGTTTCCATTTTCTCGTTTTAAATAATTACTCAAATTTCTTGCTTGTTAGCATTCCAACAACGATAGATCAGTCCAACGAATCGAACGCTGTGGATTCACATCATTTGGTATTCACAGCCTGACCATCTAGATTTGGAATAGGAAAGGAAGTTTATTACACAAAGTGTTTAACCGAAGGCCATCCATGTTTAGTTGCATTCGATTACGGAAGCGAAAACAATGTTGTGAACCAAAGTTTGGTGGAGAAACTCCAGTTACCAGCAACCTTTCATCTGGATCAAGCATGGATCAAATTCAGTACATGACAATGTGTGAAAGAGGTATTATGTGATATTGCTCCCATGGACTCCTGTCATCTTCTTTTGGGATGGGCATGGCTTCATTTTAAAACACTCCATCTTGATGAACGTTCCCTTTATTTGAGGCATGAGGGACATCAAAAGAAGTAGAAGTTTATGACACCAAGACAAGTCAGTAAGGATCAACGTAGGCTGAAGGAGAAAACAGAAAAAGAAAGAATAGAAAAAGAAGTAATAGAAACTGCAGAAGGAAGGGAATATAAAGAAAAAGAAATGGAACTAGAGAAAGTTTATTCGTCAATGTTTTTTCTTCTACAATTTGCGATGTCATTTTACAGGAACAAAAGGATAAGCATGTGAAGGAAATACACGAACTTCCATGTTTGAAAAGGAATCTTGTTCATAGTGCTTTATCATGCATTTGGTCCGTCGATAAGAAGCAAATTCGTCAAACACAATGCATGGAATTATTTATTGTTACATATCAAGGTGGGGTACTGTTGCCAAGAAATGTTATCGACGGATTGCAACCATTGGAAAGTAACAAATATCAAGTTGAATTTGATCCTGCAAGAAGAGAATTAGTTTCAACTTGTGAAAAAATAAAATTCCTTCACAAGATCGTAATAAAACCTTACTTTAAAACCAGTGTCTTAAGATTCGGGACAAATCTTCTCGAAGAAGGAGGGTATGATGTGAATTGCATATGGGTCAAATGGAGGATGACTAATGCGCCGTGTTGATGCAGTTTCTTTTATTTAAACAAGGGCCCAATGCTTTGTAAAATTGGCTGACCAAATTGTGTTTGTGCGTAACCAATTAATGGGCTTTAGTTTTGCTTTATCTTCAAATTGAAATAAGGGTCCATATACCAACCTAAGAACCAACCTTTGGAAGATCAAGAGGACCTTTGCTCAAATTTGTGGATGACAATTTGTAGCCTTAAATTTAGTTACAATCAACCATTAACTAGCGGATCATTATTAGCTTGAGTGGATCATTAATTAACAGCTTTAAGCGAGATGATATTGAAATTTATGTGTCCTGTGTAATTCTGATGGTTAAAGCTGCTATATAAGTTGAACCATTTTCATCAATGAAGGCAAGCTGAGTTTTATTCAGAAAATAAACGAGTTTTATCTCATCTATCTTAGTGAGAGTGATTCTCCTAAGTTCTTGAGTGATTCAAGAATCCATGAGTTTAATCGAAGGTCCTTTATCCCTTTGTTTGTTTCAACTCTTAGGCTTATCTTCCATTCTTGGAGGTGTGATGTCTATCAATTTTCATTCCATCTTCTTTTATGTTTCCATTTTCTCGTTTTAAATAATTTCTCAAATTTCTTGCTTGTTAGCATTCCAACAATGATAGATCAGTCAAACGAATCGAACGTTGTGGATTCACATCATTTGGTATTCACAGCCTGGCCATCTAGATTTGGAGTAGGAAACGAAGTTTATTACACAAAGTGTTTAACCGAAGGCCATCCATGTTTAGTTGCATTCGATTACGGAAGCGAAAGCAATGTTGTGAACCAAACTTCGGTGGAGAAACTCCAGTTACCAGCAACCTTTCATCTGGATCAAGCATGGATCAAATTCAGTACATGACAATGTGTGAAAGAGGTATTATGTGATATTGCTCCCATGGACTATTGTCATCTTCTTTTGGGATGGGCATGGCTTCATTTTAAAACACTCCATCTTGATGAACGTTCCCTTTATTTGAGGCATGAGGGACATCAAAAGAAGTAGAAGTTTATGACACCAAGACAAGTCAATAAGGATCAACGTAGGCTGAAGGAGAAAACAGAAAAAGAAAGAATAGAAAAAGAAGTAATAGAAACTGCAGAAGGAAGGGAAAATAAAGAAAAAGAAATGGAACTAGAGAAAGTTTATTCGTCAATGTTTTTTCTTCTACAGTTTGCGATGTCATTTTACAGGAACAAAAGGATAAGCATGTGAAGGAAATACACGAACTTCCATGTCTGAAAAGGAATCTTGTTCATAGTGCTTTATCATGCATTTGGTCCGTCGATAAGAAGCAAATTCGTCAAACACAACGCATGGAATTATTTATTGTTACATATCAAGGTGGGGTACTGTTGCCAAGAAATGTTATCGACGGATTGCAACCATTGGAAAGTAACAAATATCAAGTTGAATTTGATCCTGGAAGAAGAGAATTAGTTTCAACTTGTGAAAAAATAAAATTCCTTCACAAGATCGTAATAAAACCTTACTTTAAAACCAATGTCTTAAGATTCGGGACAAATCTTCTCGAAGAAGGAGGGTATGATGTGAATTGCATATGGGTCAAATGGAGGATGACTAATGCGCCGTGTTGATGCAGTTTCTTTTATTTAAACAAGGGCCCAATGCTTTGTAAAATTGGCTGACCAAATTGTGTTTGTGCGTAACCAATTAATGGGCTTTAGTTTTGCTTTATCTTCAAATTGAAATAAGGGTCCATATGCCAAACTAAGAACCAACCTTTGGAAGATCAAGAGGACCTTTGCTCAAATTTGTGGATGACAATTTGTAGCCTTAAATTCAGTTACAATCAACCATTAAGTAGCGGATCATTATTAGCTTGAATGGATCATTAATTAACAGCTTTAAGCGAGATGATATTGAAATTTATGTGTCCTGTGTAATTCTGATGGTTAAAGCTGCTATATAAGTTGAACCATTTTCATCAATGAAGGCAAGCTGAGTTTTATTCAGAAAATAAACGAGTTTTATCTCATCTATCTTAGTGAGAGTGATTCTCCTAAGTTCTTGAGTGATTCAAGAATCCATGAGTTTAATCGAAGGTCCTTTATCCCTTTGTTTGTTTCAACTCTTAGGCTTATCTTCCATTCTTGGAGGTGTGATGTCTATCAATTTTCATTCCATCTTCTTTTATGTTTCCATTTTCTCGTTTTAAATAATTTCTCAAATTTCTTGCTTGTTAGCATTCCAACAATGATAGATCAGTCAAACGAATCGAACGTTGTGGATTCACATCATTTGGTATTCACAGCCTGGCCATCTAGATTTGGAGTAGGAAACGAAGATTATTACACAAAGTGTTTAACCGAAGGCCATCCATGTTTAGTTGCATTCGATTACGGAAGCGAAAGCAATGTTGTGAACCAAACTTCGGTGGAGAAACTCCAGTTACCAGCAACCTTTCATCTGGATCAAGCATGGATCAAATTCAGTACATGACAATGTGTGAAAGAGGTATTATGTGATATTGCTCCCATGGACTATTGTCATCTTCTTTTGGGATGGGCATGGCTTCATTTTAAAACACTCCATCTTGATGAACGTTCCCTTTATTTGAGGCATGAGGGACATCAAAAGAAGTAGAAGTTTATGACACCAAGACAAGTCAATAAGGATCAACGTAGGCTGAAGGAGAAAACAGAAAAAGAAAGAATAGAAAAAGAAGTAATAGAAACTGCAGAAGGAAGGGAAAATAAAGAAAAAGAAATGGAACTAGAGAAAGTTTATTCGTCAATGTTTTTTCTTCTACAGTTTGCGATGTCATTTTACAGGAACAAAAGGATAAGCATGTGAAGGAAATACACGAACTTCCATGTCTGAAAAGGAATCTTGTTCATAGTGCTTTATCATGCATTTGGTCCGTCGATAAGAAGCAAATTCGTCAAACACAACGCATGGAATTATTTATTGTTACATATCAAGGTGGGGTACTGTTGCCAAGAAATGTTATCGACGGATTGCAACCATTGGAAAGTAACAAATATCAAGTTGAATTTGATCCTGGAAGAAGAGAATTAGTTTCAACTTGTGAAAAAATAAAATTCCTTCACAAGATCGTAATAAAACCTTACTTTAAAACCAATGTCTTAAGATTCGGGACAAATCTTCTCGAAGAAGGAGGGTATGATGTGAATTGCATATGGGTCAAATGGAGGATGACTAATGCGCCGTGTTGATGCAGTTTCTTTTATTTAAACAAGGGCCCAATGCTTTGTAAAATTGGCTGACCAAATTGTGTTTGTGCGTAACCAATTAATGGGCTTTAGTTTTGCTTTATCTTCAAATTGAAATAAGGGTCCATATGCCAAACTAAGAACCAACCTTTGGAAGATCAAGAGGACCTTTGCTCAAATTTGTGGATGACAATTTGTAGCCTTAAATTCAGTTACAATCAACCATTAAGTAGCGGATCATTATTAGCTTGAATGGATCATTAATTAACAGCTTTAAGCGGGATGATATTGAAATTTATGTGTCCTTTGTAATTCTTATGGTTAAAGCTGCTATATAAGTTGAACCATTTTCATCAATGAAGGCAAGCTGAGTTTTATTCAGAAAATAAACGAGTTTTATCTCATCTATCTTAGTGAGAGTGATTCTCCTAAGTTCTTGAGTGATTCAAGAATCCATGAGTTTAATGGAAGGTCCTTTATCCCTTTGTGTGTTTCAACTCTTAGGCTTATCTTCCATTCTTGGAAGTGTGATGTCTATCCATTTTCATTCCATCTTCTTTTATGTTTCCATTTTCTCGTTTTAAATAATTTCTCAAATTTCTTGCTTGTTAGCATTCCAACAATGATAGATCAGTCAAACGAATCGAACGTTGTGGATTCACATCATTTGGTATTCACAGCCTGGCCATCTAGATTTGGAGTAGGAAACGAAGTTTATTACACAAAGTGTTTAACCGAAGGCCATCCATGTTTAGTTGCATTCGATTACGGAAGCGAAAGCAATGTTGTGAACCAAACTTCGGTGGAGAAACTCCAGTTACCAGCAACCTTTCATCTGGATCAAGCATGGATCAAATTCAGTACATGACAATGTGTGAAAGAGGTATTATGTGATATTGCTCCCATGGACTATTGTCATCTTCTTTTGGGATGGGCATGGCTTCATTTTAAAACACTCCATCTTGATCAACGTTCCCTTTATTTGAGGCATGAGGGACATCAAAAGAAGTAGAAGTTTATGACACCAAGACAAGTCAATAAGGATCAACGTAGGCTGAAGGAGAAAACAGAAAAAGAAAGAATAGAAAAAGAAGTAATAGAAACTGCAGAAGGAAGGGAAAATAAAGAAAAAGAAATGGAACTAGAGAAAGTTTATTCGTCAATGTTTTTTCTTCTACAGTTTGCGATGTCATTTTACAGGAACAAAAGGATAAGCATGTGAAGGAAATACACGAACTTCCATGTCTGAAAAGGAATCTTGTTCATAGTGCTTTATCATGCATTTGGTCCGTCGATAAGAAGCAAATTCGTCAAACACAACGCATGGAATTATTTATTGTTACATATCAAGGTGGGGTACTGTTGCCAAGAAATGTTATCGACGGATTGCAACCATTGGAAAGTAACAAATATCAAGTTGAATTTGATCCTGGAAGAAGAGAATTAGTTTCAACTTGTGAAAAAATAAAATTCCTTCACAAGATCGTAATAAAACCTTACTTTAAAACCAATGTCTTAAGATTCGGGACAAATCTTCTCGAAGAAGGAGGGTATGATGTGAATTGCATATGGGTCAAATGGAGGATGACTAATGCGCCGTGTTGATGCAGTTTCTTTTATTTAAACAAGGGCCCAATGCTTTGTAAAATTGGCTGACCAAATTGTGTTTGTGCGTAACCAATTAATGGGCTTTAGTTTTGCTTTATCTTCAAATTGAAATAAGGGTCCATATGCCAACCTAAGAACCAACCTTTGGAAGATCAAGAGGACCTTTGCTCAAATTTGTGGATGACAATTTGTAGCCTTAAATTCAGTTACAATCAACCATTAAGTAGCGGATCATTATTAGCTTGAATGGATCATTAATTAACAGCTTTAAGCGGGATGATATTGAAATTTATGTGTCCTTTGTAATTCTTATGGTTAAAGCTGCTATATAAGTTGAACCATTTTCATCAATGAAGGCAAGCTGAGTTTTATTCAGAAAATAAACGAGTTTTATCTCATCTATCTTAGTGAGAGTGATTCTCCTAAGTTCTTGAGTGATTCAAGAATCCATGAGTTTAATGGAAGGTCCTTTATCCCTTTGTGTGTTTCAACTCTTAGGCTTATCTTCCATTCTTGGAAGTGTGATGTCTATCCATTTTCATTCCATCTTCTTTTATGTTTCCATTTTCTCGTTTTAAATAATTTCTCAAATTTCTTGCTTGTTAGCATTCCAACAATGATAGATCAGTCAAACGAATCGAACGCTGTGGATTCACAACATTTGGTATTCACAGCCTAGCCATCTAGATTTGGAATAGGAAAGGAAGTTTCTTACACAAAGTGTTTAACCGAAGGCCATCCATGTTTAGTTGCATTCGATTACGGAAGCGAAAGCAATGTTGTGAACCAAACTTCGGTGGAGAAACTCCAGTTACCAGCAACCTTTCATCTGGATCAAGCATGGATCAAATTCAGTACATGACAATGTGTGAAAGAGGTATTATGTGATATTGCTCCCATGGACTCTTGTCATCTTCTTTTGGGATGGGCATGGCTTCATTTTAAAACACTCCATCTTGATCAACGTTCCCTCTATTTGAGGCATGAGGGACATCAAAAGAAGTAGAAGTTTATGACACCAAGACAAGTCAATAAGGATCAACGTAGGCTGAAGGAGAAAACAGAAAAAGAAAGAATAGAAAAAGAAGTAATAGAAACTGCAGAAGGAAGGGAATATAAAGAAAAAGAAATGGAACTAGAGAAAGTTTATTCGTCAATGTTTTTTCTTCTACAGTTTGCGATGTCATTTTACTGGAACAAAAGGATAAGCATGTGAAGGAAATACACGAACTTCCATGTTGGAAAAGGAATCTTGTTCATAGTGCTTTATCATGCATTTGGTCCGTCGATAAGAAGCAAATTCGTCAAACACAACGCATGGAATTATTTACTGTTACATATCAAGGTGGGGTACTGTTGCCAAGAAATGTTATCGACGGATTGCAACCATTGGAAAGTAACAAATATCAAGTTGAATTTGATCCTGGAAGAAGAGAATTAGTTTCAACTTGTGAAAAAATAAAATTCCTTCACAAGATCGTAATAAAACCTTACTTTAAAACAAGTGTCTTAAGATTCGGGACAAATCTTCTCGAAGAAAGAGGGTATGATGTGAATTGCATATGGGTCAAATGGAGGATGACTAATGCGCCGTGTTGATGCAGTTTCTTTTATTTAAACAAGGGCCCAATGCTTTGTAAAATTGGCTGACCAAATTGTGTTTGTGCTTAACCAATTAATGGGCTTTAGGTTTGCTTTATCTTCAAATTGAAATAAGGGTCCATATGCCAACTTAAGAACCAACCTTTGGAAGATCAAGAGGACCTTTGCTCAAAGTTTGTGGATGACAATTTGTAGCCTTAAATTCAGTTATAATCAACCATTAAGTAGCGGATCATTATTAGCTTTAGTGGATCATTAATTAACAGCTTTAAGCGGGATGATATTGAAATTTATGTGTCCTTTGTAATTCTTATGGTTAAAGCTGCTATATAAGTTGAACCATTTTCATCAATGAAGGCAAGCTGAGTTTTATTCAGAAAATAAACGAGTTTTATCTCATCTATCTTAGTGAGAGTGATTCTCCTAAGTTCTTGAGTGATTCAAGAATCCATGAGTTTAATCGAAGGTCCTTTATCCCTTTGTGTGTTTCAACTCTTAGGCTTATCTTCCATTCTTGGAAGTGTGATGTCTATCAATTTTCATTCCATCTTCTTTTATGTTTCCATTTTCTCGTTTTAAATAATTTCTCAAATTTCTTGCTTGTTAGCATTCCAACAATGATAGATCAGTCAAACGAATCGAACGCTGTGGATTCACATCATTTGGTATTCACAGCCTGGCCATCTAGATTTGGAATAGGAAAGGAAGTTTCTTACACAAAGTGTTTAACCGAAGGCCATCCATGTTTAGTTGCATTCGATTACGGAAGCGAAAGCAATGTTGTGAACCAAAGTTTGGTGGAGAAACTCCAGTTACCAGCAACCTTTCATCTGGATCAACCATGGATTAAATTCAAAACATGGCAATGTGTGAAAGAAGTATTATGTGATATTGCTCCAATGACTTTTGTCATCTTCTTTTGGGCTGGGCATGGCTTCATTTTAAAACACTCCATCTTGATGAACGTTCCCTTTATTTGAGGCATGAGGGACATCAAAAGAAGTAGAAGTTTATGACACCAAGACAAGTCAGTAAGGATTAGCGTAGGCTGAAAGAGAAAACAGAAAAAGAAAGAATAGAAAAAGAAGTAATAGAAACTGCAGAAGGAAGGGAAAATAAAGAAAAAGAAATGGAACTAGAGAAAGTTTATTCGTCAATGTTTTTTCTTCTACAGTTTGCGATGTCATTTTACTGGAACAAAAGGATAAGCATGTGAAGGAAATACACGAACTTCCATGTTGGAAAAGGAATCTTGTTCATAGTGCTTTATCATGCATTTGGTCCGTCGATAAGAAGCAAATTCGTCAAACACAACGCATGGAATTATTTACTGTTACATATCAAGGTGGGGTACTGTTGCCAAGAAATGTTATCGACGGATTGCAACCATTGGAAAGTAACAAATATCAAGTTGAATTTGATCCTGGAAGAAGAGAATTAGTTTCAACTTGTGAAAAAATAAAATTCCTTCACAAGATCGTAATAAAACCTTACTTTAAAACAAGTGTCTTAAGATTCGGGACAAATCTTCTCGAAGAAAGAGGGTATGATGTGAATTGCATATGGGTCAAATGGAGGATGACTAATGCGCCGTGTTGATGCAGTTTCTTTTATTTAAACAAGGGCCCAATGCTTTGTAAAATTGGCTGACCAAATTGTGTTTGTGCTTAACCAATTAATGGGCTTTAGGTTTGCTTTATCTTCAAATTGAAATAAGGGTCCATATGCCAACTTAAGAACCAACCTTTGGAAGATCAAGAGGACCTTTGCTCAAAGTTTGTGGATGACAATTTGTAGCCTTAAATTCAGTTACAATCAACCATTAAGTAGCGGATCATTATTAGCTTGAGCGGATCATTAATTAACAGCTTTAAGCGGGATGATATTGAAATTTATGTGTCCTTTGTAATTCTTATGGTTAAAGCTGCTATATAAGTTGAACCATTTTCATCAATGAAGGCAAGCTGAGTTTTATTCAGAAAATAAACGAGTTTTATCTCATCTATCTTAGTGAGAGTGATTCTCCTAAGTTCTTGAGTGATTCAAGAATCCATGAGTTTAATGGAAGGTCCTTTATCCCTTTGTGTGTTTCAACTCTTAGGCTTATCTTCCATTCTTGGAAGTGTGATGTCTATCCATTTTCATTCCATCTTCTTTTATGTTTCCATTTTCTCGTTTTAAATAATTTCTCAAATTTCTTGCTTGTTAGCATTCCAACAATGATAGATCAGTCAAACGAATCGAACGCTGTGGATTCACAACATTTGGTATTCACAGCCTAGCCATCTAGATTTGGAATAGGAAAGGAAGTTTCTTACACAAAGTGTTTAACCGAAGGCCATCCATGTTTAGTTGCATTCGATTACGGAAGCGAAAGCAATGTTGTGAACCAAACTTCGGTGGAGAAACTCCAGTTACCAGCAACCTTTCATCTGGATCAAGCATGGATCAAATTCAGTACATGACAATGTGTGAAAGAGGTATTATGTGATATTGCTCCCATGGACTCTTGTCATCTTCTTTTGGGATGGGCATGGCTTCATTTTAAAACACTCCATCTTGATGAACGTTCCCTCTATTTGAGGCATGAGGGACATCAAAAGAAGTAGAAGTTTATGACACCAAGACAAGTCAATAAGGATCAACGTAGGCTGAAGGAGAAAACAGAAAAAGAAAGAATAGAAAAAGAAGTAATAGAAACTGCAGAAGGAAGGGAAAATAATGAAAAAGAAATGGAACTAGAGAAAGTTTATTCGTCAATGTTTTTTCTTCTACAGTTTGCGATGTCATTTTACAGGAACAAAAGGATAAGCATGTGAAGGAAATACACGAACTTCCATGTTTGAAAAGGAATCTTGTTCATAGTGCTTTATCATGCATTTGGTCCGTCGATAAGAAGCAAATTCGTCAAACACAACGCATGGAATTATTTATTGTTACATATCAAGGTGGGGTACTGTTGCCAAGAAATGTTATCGACGGATTGCAACCATTGGAAAGTAACAAATATCAAGTTGAATTTGATCCTGGAAGAAGAGAATTAGTTTCAACTTGTGAAAAAATAAAATTCCTTCACAAGATCGTAATAAAACCTTACTTTAAAACCAATGTCTTAAGATTCGGGACAAATCTTCTCGAAGAAGGAGGGTATGATGTGAATTGCATATGGGTCAAATGGAGGATGACTAATGCGCCGTGTTGATGCAGTTTCTTTTATTTAAACAAGGGCCCAATGCTTTGTAAAATTGGCTGACCAAATTATGTTTGTGCTTAACCAATTAATGGGCTTTAGTTTTGCTTTATCTTCAAATTGAAATAAGGGTCCATATGCCAACTTAAGAACCAACCTTTGGAAGATCAAGAGGACCTTTGCTCAAAGTTTGTGGATGACAATTTGTAGCCTTAAATTCAGTTATAATCAACCATTAAGTAGCGGATCATTATTAGCTTTAGTGGATCATTAATTAACAGCTTTAAGCGGGATGATATTGAAATTTATGTGTCCTTTGTAATTCTTATGGTTAAAGCTGCTATATAAGTTGAACCATTTTCATCAATGAAGGCAAGCTGAGTTTTATTCAGAAAATAAACGAGTTTTATCTCATCTATCTTAGTGAGAGTGATTCTCCTAAGTTCTTGAGTGATTCAAGAATCCATGAGTTTAATCGAAGGTCCTTTATCCCTTTGTGTGTTTCAACTCTTAGGCTTATCTTCCATTCTTGGAAGTGTGATGTCTATCAATTTTCATTCCATCTTCTTTTATGTTTCCATTTTCTCGTTTTAAATAATTTCTCAAATTTCTTGCTTGTTAGCATTCCAACAATGATAGATCAGTCAAACGAATCGAACGCTGTGGATTCACATCATTTGGTATTCACAGCCTGGCCATCTAGATTTGGAATAGGAAAGGAAGTTTCTTACACAAAGTGTTTAACCGAAGGCCATCCATGTTTAGTTGCATTCGATTACGGAAGCGAAAGCAATGTTGTGAACCAAAGTTTGGTGGAGAAACTCCAGTTACCAGCAACCTTTCATCTGGATCAACCATGGATTAAATTCAAAACATGGCAATGTGTGAAAGAAGTATTATGTGATATTGCTCCAATGACTTTTGTCATCTTCTTTTGGGCTGGGCATGGCTTCATTTTAAAACACTCCATCTTGATGAACGTTCCCTTTATTTGAGGCATGAGGGACATCAAAAGAAGTAGAAGTTTATGACACCAAGACAAGTCAGTAAGGATTAGCGTAGGCTGAAAGAGAAAACAGAAAAAGAAAGAATAGAAAAAGAAGTAATAGAAACTGCAGAAGGAAGGGAAAATAAAGAAAAAGAAATGGAACTAGAGAAAGTTTATTCGTCAATGTTTTTTCTTCTACAGTTTGCGATGTCATTTTACTGGAACAAAAGGATAAGCATGTGAAGGAAATACACGAACTTCCATGTTGGAAAAGGAATCTTGTTCATAGTGCTTTATCATGCATTTGGTCCGTCGATAAGAAGCAAATTCGTCAAACACAACGCATGGAATTATTTACTGTTACATATCAAGGTGGGGTACTGTTGCCAAGAAATGTTATCGACGGATTGCAACCATTGGAAAGTAACAAATATCAAGTTGAATTTGATCCTGGAAGAAGAGAATTAGTTTCAACTTATGAAAAAATAAAATTCCTTCACAAGATCGTAATAAAACCTTACTTTAAAACAAGTGTCTTAAGATTCGGGACAAATCTTCTCGAAGAAAGAGGGTATGATGTGAATTGCATATGGGTCAAATGGAGGATGACTAATGCGCCGTGTTGATGCAGTTTCTTTTATTTAAACAAGGGCCCAATGCTTTGTAAAATTGGCTGACCAAATTGTGTTTGTGCTTAACCAATTAATGGGCTTTAGGTTTGCTTTATCTTCAAATTGAAATAAGGGTCCATATGCCAACTTAAGAACCAACCTTTGGAAGATCAAGAGGACCTTTGCTCAAAGTTTGTGGATGACAATTTGTAGCCTTAAATTCAGTTACAATCAACCATTAAGTAGCGGATCATTATTAGCTTGAGCGGATCATTAATTAACAGCTTTAAGCGGGATGATATTGAAATTTATGTGTCCTTTGTAATTCTTATGGTTAAAGCTGCTATATAAGTTGAACCATTTTCATCAATGAAGGCAAGCTGAGTTTTATTCAGAAAATAAACGAGTTTTATCTCATCTATCTTAGTGAGAGTGATTCTCCTAAGTTCTTGAGTGATTCAAGAATCCATGAGTTTAATCGAAGGTCCTTTATCCCTTTGTGTGTTTCAACTCTTAGGCTTATCTTCCATTCTTGGAAGTGTGATGTCTATCCATTTTCATTCCATCTTCTTTTATGTTTCCATTTTCTCGTTTTAAATAATTTCTCAAATTTCTTGCTTGTTAGCATTCCAACAATGATAGATCAGTCAAACAAATCGAACGCTGTGGATTCACATCATTTGGTATTCACATCCTGGCCATCTAGATTTAGAATAGGAAAGGAAGTTTATTACACAAAGTGTTTAACCGAAGGCCATCCATGTTGAGTTGCATTCGATTACGGAAGCGAAAGCAATGTTGTGAACCAAAGTTTGGTGGAGAAACTCCAGTTACCAGCAACCTTTCATCTGGATCAAGCATGGATCAAATTCAGTACATGACAATGTGTGAAAGAGGTATTATGTGATATTGCTCCCATGGACTCTTGTCATCTTCTTTTGGGATGGGCATGGCTTCATTTTAAAACACTCCATCTTGATGAACGTTCCCTTTATTTGAGGCATGAGGGACATCAAAAGAAGTAGAAGTTTATGACACCAAGACAAGTCAGTAAGGATCAACGTAGGCTGAAGGAGAAAACAGAAAAAGAAAGAATAGAAAAAGAAGTAATAGAAACTGCAGAAGGAAGGGAAAATAATGAAAAAGAAATGGAACTAGAGAAAGTTTATTCGTCAATGTTTTTTCTTCTACAGTTTGCGATGTCATTTTACAGGAACAAAAGGATAAGCATGTGAAGGAAATACACGAACTTCCACGTTTCAAAAGGAATCTTGTTCATAGTGCTTTATCATGCATTTGGTCCGTCGATAAGAAGCAAATTCGTCAAACACAACGCATGGAATTATTTATTGTTACATATCAAGGTGGGGTACTGTTGCCAAGAAATGTTATCGACGGATTGCAACCATTGGAAAGTAACAAATATCAAGTTGAATTTGATCCTGGAAGAAGAGAATTAGTTTCAACTTGTGAAAAAATAAAATTCCTTCACAAGATCGTAATAAAACCTTACTTTAAAACCAGTGTCTTAAGATTCGGGACAAATCTTCTCGAAGAAGGAGGGTATGATGTGAATTGCATATGGGTCAAATGGAGGATGACTAATGTACCGTGTTGATGCAGTTTCTTTTATTTAAACAAGGGCCCAATGCTTTGTAAAATTGGCTGACCAAATTGTGTTTGTGCTTAACCAATTAATGGGCTTTAGTTTTGCTTTATCTTCAAATTGAAATAAGGGTCCATATGCCAACCTAAGAACCAACCTTTGGAAGATCAAGAGGACCTTTGCTCAAAGTTTGTGGATGACAATTTGTAGCCTTAAATTCAGTTACAATCAACCATTAAGTAGCGGATCATTATTAGCTTGAGTGGATCATTAATTAACATCTTTAAGCGGGATGATATTGAAATTTATGTGTCCTTTGTAATTCTGATGGTTAAAGCTGCTATATAAGTTGAACCATTTTCATCAATGAAGGCAAGCTGAGTTTTATTCAGAAAATAAACGAGTTTTATCTCATCTATCTTAGTGAGAGTGATTCTCCTAAGTTCTTGAGTGATTCAAGAATCCATGAGTTTAATCGAAGGTCCTTTATCCCTTTGTGTGTTTCAACTCTTAGGCTTATCTTCCATTCTTTGAAGTGTGATGTCTATCAATTTTCATTCCATCTTCTTTTATGTTTCCATTTTCTCGTTTTAAATAATTTCTCAAATTTCTTGCTTGTTAGCATTCCAACAATGATAGATCAGTCAAACGAATCGAACGCTGTGGATTCACATCATTTGGTATTCACAGCCTGGCCATCTAGATTTGGAATAGGAAACGAAGTTTATTACACAAAGTGTTTAACCGAAGGCCATCCATGTTTAGTTGCATTCGATTACGGAAGCGAAAACAATGTTGTGAACCAAAGTATGGTGGAGAAACTCCAGTTTCCAGCAACCTTTCATCTGGATCAAGCATGGATCAAATTCAGTACATGACAATGTGTGAAAGAGGTGTTATGTGATATTGCTCCCATGGACTCTTGTCATCTTCTTTTGGGATGGGCATGGCTTCATTTTAAAACACTCCATCTTGATGAACGTTCCCTTTATTTGAGGCATGAGGGACATCAAAAGAAGTAGAAGTTTATGACACCAGGACAAGTCAGTAAGGATCAACGTAGGCTGAAGGAGAAAACAGAAAAAGAAAGAATAGAAAAAGAAGTAATAGAAACTGCAGAAGGAAGGGAAAATAAAGAAAAAGAAATGGAACTAGAGAAAGTTTATTCGTCAATGTTTTTTCTTCTACAGTTTGCGATGTCATTTTACAGGAACAAAAGGATAAGCATGTGAAGGAAATACACGAACTTCCATGTTTGAAAAGGAATCTTGTTCATAGTGCTTTATCATGCATTTGGTCCGTCGATAAGAAGCAAATTCGTCAAACACAACGCATGGAATTATTTATTGTTACATATCAAGGTGGGGTACTGTTGCTAAGAAATGTTATCGACGGATTGCAACCATTGGAAAGTAACAAATATCAAGTTGAATTTGATCCTGGAAGAAGAGAATTAGTTTCAACTTGTGAAAAAATAAAATTCCTTCACAAGATCGTAATAAAACCTTACTTTAAAACCAGTGTCTTAAGATTCGGGACAAATCTTCTCGAAGAAGGAAGGTATGATGTGATTTGCATATGGGTCAAATGGAGGATGACTAATGTACCGTGTTGATGCAGTTTCTTTTATTTAAACAAGGGCCTAATGCTTTGTAAAATTGGCTGACCAAATTGTGTTTGTGCTTAACCAATTAATGGGCTTTAGTTTTGTTTTATCTTCAAGTTGAAATAAAGGTCCATATGCCAACTTAAGAACCAACCTTTGGAAGATCAAGAGGACCTTTGCTCAAAGTTTGTGGATGACTTTTGGTAGCCTTAAATTCAGTTACAACCAACCATTAAGTAGCGGATCATTATTAGCTTGAGTGGATCATTAATTAATAGCTTTAAGCGGGATGATATTGAAATTTATGTGTCTTTTGTAATTCTGACGGTTAAAGCTCCTATATAAGTTGAACCATTTTCATCAATGAAGGCAAGCTGAGTTTTATTCAGAAAATAAACGAGTTTTATCTCATCTATCTTAGTGAGAGTGATTCTCCTAAGTGCTTGAGTGATTCAAGAATCCATGAGTTTAATTAATCAAAGGTCCTTTATCCCTTTGTGTGTTTCAACTCTTAGGCTTATCTTCCATTCTTGGAAGTGTGATGTCTATCAAATTTCATTCCATCTTCTTTTATGTTTCCATTTTCTCGTTTTAAATAATTTCTCAAATTTCTTGCTTGTTAGCATTCCAACAACGATAGATCAGTCAAACGAATCGAACGCTGTGGATTCACATCATTTGGTATTCACAGCCTGGCCATCTAGATTTGGAATAGGAAACGAAGTTTATTACACAAAGTGTTTAACCGAAGGCCATCCATGTTTAGTTGCATTCGATTACGGAAGCGAAAACAATGTTGTGAACAAAAGTTTGGTGGAGAAACTCCAGTTAACAGCAACCTTTCATCTGGATCAAGCATGGATCAAATTCAGTACATGACAATGTGTGAAAGAGGTATTATGTGATATTGCTCCCATGGACTCTTGTCATCTTCTTTTGGGATGGGCATGGCTTCATTTTAAAACACTCCATCTTGATGAACGTTCCCTTTATTTGAGGCATGAGGGACATCAAAAGAAGTAGAAGTTTATGACACCAGGACAAGTCAGTAAGGATCAACGTAAGCTGAAGGAGAAAACAGAAAAAGAAAGAATAGAAAAAGAAGTAATAGAAACTGCAGAAGGAAGGGAAAATAAAGAAAAAGAAATGGAACTAGAGAAAGTTTATTCGTCAATGTTTTTTCTTCTACAGTTTGCGATGTCATTTTACAGGAACAAAAGGATAAGCATGTGAAGGAAATACACGAACTTCCGTGTTTGAAAAGGAATCTTGTTCATAGTGCTTTATCATGCATTTGGTCCGTCGATAAGAAGCAAATTCGTCAAACACAACGAATGAAATCATTTATTGTTACATATCAAGGTGGTGTACTGTTGCCAAGAAATGTTATCGACGGATTGCAACCGTTGGAAAGTAACAAATATCAAGTTGAATTTGATCCTAGAAGAAGAGAATTAGTTTCAACTTGTGAAAAAATAAAATTCCTTCACAAGTTCGTAATAAAACCTTACTTTAAAACCAGTGTCTTAAGATTCGGGACAAATCTTCTCGAAGAAGGAGGGTATGATGTGAATTGCATATGGGTCAAATGGAGGATGACTAATGTACCGTGTTGATGCAGTTTCTTTTATTTAAACAAGGGCCCAATGCTTTGTAAAATTGCCTGACCAAATTATGTTTGTGCTTAACCAATTAATGGGCTTTAGTTTTGCTTTATCTTCAAGTTGAAATAAGGGTCCATATGCCAACTTAAGAACCAACCTTTGGAAGATCAAGAGGACCTTTGCTCAAAGTTTGTGGATGACAATTTGTAGCCTTAAATTCAGTTACAATCAACCATTAAGTAGCGGATCATTATTAGCTTGAGTGGATCATTAATTAACAGCTTTAAGCGGGATGATATTGAAATTTATGTCTCCTTTGTAATTCTGATGGTTAAAGCTGTTATATAAGTTGAACCATTTTCATCAATGAAGGCAAGCTGAGCTTTATTCAGAAAATAAACGAGTTTTATCTCATCTATCTTAGTGAGAGTGATTCTCCTAAGTTCTTGAGTGATTCAAGAATCCATGAGTTTAATCGAAGGTCCTTTATCCCTTTGTGTGTTTCAACTCTTAGGCTTATCTTCCATTCTTTGAAGTGTGATGTCTATCAATTTTCATTCCATCTTCTTTTATGTTTCCATTTTCTCGTTTTAAATAATTTCTCAAATTTCTTGCTTGTTAGCATTCTAACAATGATAGATCAGTCAAACGAATCGAACGCTGTGGATTCACATCATTTGGTATTCACAGCCTGGCCATCTAGATTTGGAATAGGAAACGAAGTTTATTACACAAAGTGTTTAACCGAAGGCCATCCATGTTTAGTTGCATTCGATTATGGAAGCGAAAACAATGTTGTGAACCAAAGTATGGTGGAGAAACTCCAGTTTCCAGCAACCTTTCATCTGGATCAAGCATGGATCAAATTCAGTACATGACAATGTGTGAAAGAGGTGTTATGTGATATTGCTCCCATGGACTCTTGTCATCTTCTTTTGGGATGGGCATGGCTTCATTTTAAAACACTCCATCTTGATGAACGTTCCCTTTATTTGAGGCATGAGGGACATCAAAAGAAGTAGAAGTTTATGACACCAGGACAAGTCAGTAAGGATCAACGTAGGCTGAAGGAGAAAACAGAAAAAGAAAGAATAGAAAAAGAAGTAATAGAAACTGCAGAAGGAAGGGAAAATAAAGAAAAAGAAATGGAACTAGAGAAAGTTTATTCGTCAATGTTTTTTCTTCTACAGTTTGCGATGTCATTTTACAGGAACAAAAGGATAAGCATGTGAAGGAAATACACGAACTTCCATGTTTGAAAAGGAATCTTGTTCATAGTGCTTTATCATGCATTTGGTCCGTCGATAAGAAGCAAATTCGTCAAACACAACGCATGGAATTATTTATTGTTACATATCAAGGTGGGGTACTGTTGCTAAGAAATGTTATCGACGGATTGCAACCATTGGAAAGTAACAAATATCAAGTTGAATTTGATCCTGGAAGAAGAGAATTAGTTTCAACTTGTGAAAAAATAAAATTCCTTCACAAGATCGTAATAAAACCTTACTTTAAAACCAGTGTCTTAAGATTCGGGACAAATCTTCTCGAAGAAGGAAGGTATGATGTGATTTGCATATGGGTCAAATGGAGGATGACTAATGTACCGTGTTGATGCAGTTTCTTTTATTTAAACAAGGGCCTAATGCTTTGTAAAATTGGCTGACCAAATTGTGTTTGTGCTTAACCAATTAATGGGCTTTAGTTTTGTTTTATCTTCAAGTTGAAATAAAGGTCCATATGCCAACTTAAGAACCAACCTTTGGAAGATCAAGAGGACCTTTGCTCAAAGTTTGTGGATGACTTTTGGTAGCCTTAAATTCAGTTACAACCAACCATTAAGTAGCGGATCATTATTAGCTTGAGTGGATCATTAATTAATAGCTTTAAGCGGGATGATATTGAAATTTATGTGTCTTTTGTAATTCTGACGGTTAAAGCTCCTATATAAGTTGAACCATTTTCATCAATGAAGGCAAGCTGAGTTTTATTCAGAAAATAAACGAGTTTTATCTCATCTATCTTAGTGAGAGTGATTCTCCTAAGTGCTTGAGTGATTCAAGAATCCATGAGTTTAATTAATCAAAGGTCCTTTATCCCTTTGTGTGTTTCAACTCTTAGGCTTATCTTCCATTCTTGGAAGTGTGATGTCTATCAATTTTCATTCCATCTTCTTTTATGTTTCCATTTTCTCGTTTTAAATAATTTCTCAAATTTCTTGCTTGTTAGCATTCCAACAACGATAGATCAGTCAAACGAATCGAACGCTGTGGATTCACATCATTTGGTATTCACAGCCTGGCCATCTAGATTTGGAATAGGAAACGAAGTTTATTACACAAAGTGTTTAACCGAAGGCCATCCATGTTTAGTTGCATTCGATTACGGAAGCGAAAACAATGTTGTGAACAAAAGTTTGGTGGAGAAACTCCAGTTAACAGCAACCTTTCATCTGGATCAAGCATGGATCAAATTCAGTACATGACAATGTGTGAAAGAGGTATTATGTGATATTGCTCCCATGGACTCTTGTCATCTTCTTTTGGGATGGGCATGGCTTCATTTTAAAACACTCCATCTTGATGAACGTTCCCTTTATTTGAGGCATGAGGGACATCAAAAGAAGTAGAAGTTTATGACACCAGGACAAGTCAGTAAGGATCAACGTAAGCTGAAGGAGAAAACAGAAAAAGAAAGAATAGAAAAAGAAGTAATAGAAACTGCAGAAGGAAGGGAAAATAAAGAAAAAGAAATGGAACTAGAGAAAGTTTATTCGTCAATGTTTTTTCTTCTACAGTTTGCGATGTCATTTTACAGGAACAAAAGGATAAGCATGTGAAGGAAATACACGAACTTCCGTGTTTGAAAAGGAATCTTGTTCATAGTGCTTTATCATGCATTTGGTCCGTCGATAAGAAGCAAATTCGTCAAACACAACGCATGAAATCATTTATTGTTACATATCAAGGTGGTGTACTGTTGCCAAGAAATGTTATCGACGGATTGCAACCGTTGGAAAGTAACAAATATCAAGTTGAATTTGATCCTAGAAGAAGAGAATTAGTTTCAACTTGTGAAAAAATAAAATTCCTTCACAAGTTCGTAATAAAACCTTACTTTAAAACCAGTGTCTTAAGATTCGGGACAAATCTTCTCGAAGAAGGAGGGTATGATGTGAATTGCATATGGGTCAAATGGAGGATGACTAATGTACCGTGTTGATGCAGTTTCTTTTATTTAAACAAGGGCCCAATGATTTGTAAAATTGCCTGACCAAATTATGTTTGTGCTTAACCAATTAATGGGCTTTAGTTTTGCTTTATCTTCAAGTTGAAATAAGGGTCCATATGCCAACTTAAGAACCAACCTTTGGAAGATCAAGAGGACCTTTGCTCAAAGTTTGTGGATGACAATTTGTAGCCTTAAATTCAGTTACAATCAACCATTAAGTAGCGGATCATTATTAGCTTGAGTGGATCATTAATTAACAGCTTTAAGCGGGATGATATTGAAATTTATGTCTCCTTTGTAATTCTGATGGTTAAAGCTGCTATATAAGTTGAACCATTTTCATCAATGAAGGCAAGCTGAGCTTTATTCAGAAAATAAACGAGTTTTATCTCATCTATCTTAGTGAGAGTGATTCTCCTAAGTTCTTGAGTGATTCAAGAATCCATGAGTTTAATCGAAGGTCCTTTATCCCTTTGTGTGTTTCAACTCTTAGGCTTATCTTCCATTCTTTGAAGTGTGATGTCTATCAATTTTCATTCCATCTTCTTTTATGTTTCCATTTTCTCGTTTTAAATAATTTCTCAAATTTCTTGCTTGTTAGCATTCCAACAATGATAGATCAGTCAAACGAATCGAACGCTGTGGATTCACATCATTTGGTATTCACAGCCTGGCCATCTAGATTTGGAATAGGAAACGAAGTTTATTACACAAAGTGTTTAACCGAAGGCCATCCATGTTTAGTTGCATTCGATTACGGAAGCGAAAACAATGTTGTGAACCAAAGTATGGTGGAGAAACTCCAGTTTCCAGCAACCTTTCATCTGGATCAAGCATGGATCAAATTCAATACATGACAATGTGTGAAAGAGGTGTTATGTGATATTGCTCCCATGGACTCTTGTCATCTTCTTTTGGGATGGGCATGGCTTCATTTTAAAACACTCCATCTTGATGAACGTTCCCTTTATTTGAGGCATGAGGGACATCAAAAGAAGTAGAAGTTTATGACACCAGGACAAGTCAGTAAGGATCAACGTAGGCTGAAGGAGAAAACAGAAAAAGAAAGAATAGAAAAAGAAGTAATAGAAACTGCAGAAGGAAGGGAAAATAAAGAAAAAGAAATGGAACTAGAGAAAGTTTATTCGTCAATGTTTTTTCTTCTACAGTTTGCGATGTCATTTTACAGGAACAAAAGGATAAGCATGTGAAGGAAATACACGAACTTCCATGTTTGAAAAGGAATCTTGTTCATAGTGCTTTATCATGCATTTGGTCCGTCGATAAGAAGCAAATTCGTCAAACACAACGCATGGAATTATTTATTGTTACATATCAAGGTGGGGTACTGTTGCTAAGAAATGTTATCGACGGATTGCAACCATTGGAAAGTAACAAATATCAAGTTGAATTTGATCCTGGAAGAAGAGAATTAGTTTCAACTTGTGAAAAAATAAAATTCCTTCACAAGATCGTAATAAAACCTTACTTTAAAACCAGTGTCTTAAGATTCGGGACAAATCTTCTCGAAGAAGGAAGGTATGATGTGATTTGCATATGGGTCAAATGGAGGATGACTAATGTACCGTGTTGATGCAGTTTCTTTTATTTAAACAAGGGCCTAATGCTTTGTAAAATTGGCTGACCAAATTGTGTTTGTGCTTAACCAATTAATGGGCTTTAATTTTGCTTTATCTTTAAATTGAAATAAGGGTCCATATGCCAACTTAAGAACCAACCTTTGGAAGATCAAGAGGACCTTTGCTCAAAGTTTGTGGATGACAATTTGTAGCCTTAAATTCAGTTACAATCAACCATTAAGTAGCGGATCATTATTAGCTTGAGTGGATCATTAATTAACAGCTTTAAGCTGGATGATATTGAAATTTATGTGTCCTTTGTAATTCTGATGGTTAAAGCTGCTATATAAGTTGAACCATTTTCATCAATGAAGGCAAGCTGAGTTTTATTCAGAAAATAAACGAGTTTTATCTCATCTATCTTAGTGAGAGTGATTCTCCTAAGTTCTTGAGCGATTCAAGAATCCATGAGTTTAATCGAAGGTCCTTTATCCCTTTGTGTGTTTCAACTCTTAGGCTTATCTTCCATTCTTGGAAGTGTGATGTCTATCAATTTTCATTCCATCTTCTTTTATGTTTCCATTTTCTCGTTTTAAATAATTTCTCAAATTTCTTGCTTGTTAGCATTCCAACAATGATAGATCAGTCAAACGAATCGAACGCTGTGGATTCACATCATTTGGTATTCACAGCCTGGCCATCTAGATTTGGAATAGGAAAGGAAGTTTCTTACACAAAGTGTTTAACCGAAGGCCATCCATGTTTAGTTGCATTCGATTACGGAAGCGAAAGCAATGTTGTGGACCAAAGTTTGGTGGAGAAACTCCAGTTACCAGCAACCTTTCATCTGGATCAAGCATGGATCAAATTCAGTACATGACAATGTGTGAAAGAGGTATTATGTGATATTGCTCCCATGGACTCTTGTCATCTTCTTTTGGGCTGGGCATGGCTTCATTTTAAAACACTCCATCTTGATGAACGTTCCCTTTATTTGAGGCATGAGGGACATCAAAAGAAGTAGAAGTTTATGACACCAAGACAAGTCAGTAAGGATCAACGTAGGCTGAAGGAGAAAACAGAAAAAGAAAGAATAGAAAAAGAAGTAATAGAAACTGCAGAAGGAAGGGAAAATAAAGAAAAAGAAATGGAACTAGAGAAAGTTTATTCGTCAATGTTTTTTCTTCTACAGTTTGCGATGTCATTTTACAGGAACAAAAGGATAAGCATGTGAAGGAAATACACGAACTTCCATGTTTGAAAAGGAATCTTGTTCATAGTGCTTTATCATGCATTTGGTCCGTCGATAAGAAGCAAATTCGTCAAACACAACGCATGGAATTATTTATTGTAACATATCAAGGTGGGGTATTGTTGCCAAGAAATGTTATCGACGGATTGCAACCATTGGAAAGTAACAAATATCAAGTTGAATTTGATCCTGGAAGAAGAGAATTAGTTTCAACTTGTGAAAAAATAAAATTCCTTCACAAGATCGTAATAAAACCTTACTTTAAAACCAGTGTCTTAAGATTCGGGACAAATCTTCTCGAAGAAGGAGGGTATGATGTGAATTGCATATGGGTCAAATGGAGGATGACTAATGTACCGGGTTGATGCAGTTTCTTTTATTTAAACAAGGGCCCAATGCTTTGTAAAATTGGCTGACCAAATTGTGTTTGTGCTTAACCAATTAATGGGCTTTAGTTTTGCTTTATCTTCAAGTTGAAATAAGGGTTCATATGCCAACTTAAGAACCAACCTTTGGAAGATCAAGAGGACCTTTGCTCAAAGTTTGTGGATGACAATTTGTAGCCTTAAATTCAGTTACAATCAACCATTAAGTAGCGGATCATTATTAGCTTGAGTGGATCATTAATTAACAACTTTAAGCGGGATGATATTGAAATTTATGTGTCCTTTGTAATTCTGATGGTTAAAGCTGCTATATAAGTTGAACCATTTTCATCAATGAAGGCAAGCTGAGTTTTATTCAGAAAATAAACGAGTTTTATCTCATCTATCTTAGTGAGAGTGATTCTCCTAAGTTCTTGAGTGATTCAAGAATCCATGAGTTTAATCGAAGGTCCTTTATCCCTTTGTGTGTTTCAACTCTTAGGCTTATCTTCCATTCTTGAAAGTGTGATGTCTATCAATTTTCATTCCATCTTCTTTTATGTTTCCATTTTCTCGTTTTAAATAATTTCTCAAATTTCTTGCTTGTTAGCATTCCAACAATGATAGATCAGTCAAACGAATCGAACGCTGTGGATTCACATCATTTGGTATTCACAGCCTGGCCATCTAGATTTGGAATAGGAAACGAAGTTTATTACACAAAGTGTTTAACCGAAGGCCATCCATGTTTAGTTGCATTTGATTACGGAAGCGAAAATAATGTTGTGAACCAAAGTTTGGTGGAGAAACTCCAGTTTCCAGCAACCTTTCATCTGGATCAAGCATGGATCAAATTCAGTACATGACAATGTGTGAAAGAGGTATTATGTGATATTGCTCCCATGGACTCTTGTCATCTTCTTTTGGGATGGGCATGGCTTCATTTTAAAACACTCCATCTTGATGAACGTTCCCTTTTTTTGAGGCATGAGGGACATCAAAAGAAGTAGAAGTTTATGACACCAAGACAAGTCAGTAAGGATCAACGTAGGCTGAAGGAGAAAACAAAAAAAGAAAGAATAGAAAAAGAAGTAATAGAAACTGCAGAAGGAAGGGAAAATAAAGAAAAAGAAATGGAACTAGAGAAAGTTTATTCGTCAATGTTTTTTCTTCTACAGTTTGCGATGTCATTTTACAGGAACAAAATGATAAGCATGTGAAGGAAATACACGAGCTTCCATGTTTGAAAAGGAATCTTGTTCATAGTGCTTTATCATGCATTTGGTCCGTCGATAAGAAGCAAATTCGTCAAACACGACGCATGAAATTATTTATTGTTACATATCAAGGTGGGGTACTGTTGCCAAGAAATGTTATCGACGGATTGCAACCATTGGAAAGTAACAAATATCAAGTTGAATTTGATCCTGGAAGAAGAGAATTGGTTTCAACTTGTGAAAAAATAAAATTCCTTCACAAGATCGTAATAAAACCTTACTTTAAAACCAGTGTCTTAAGATTCGGGACAAATCTTCTCGAAGAAGGAGGGTATGATGTGAATTGCATATGGGTCAAATGGAGGATGACTAATGTACCGTGTTTTATTTAAACAAGGGCCCAATGCTTTGTAAAATTGCCTGACCAAATTATGTTTGTGCTTAACCAATTAATGGGCTTTAGTTTTGCTTTATCTTCAAGTTGAAATAAGGGTCCATATGCCAACTTAAGAACCAACCTTTGGAAGATCAAGAGGACCTTTGCTCAAAGTTTGTGGATGACAATTTGTAGCCTTAAATTCAGTTACAATCAACCATTAAGTAGCGGATCATTATTAGCTTGAGTGGATCATTAATTAACAGCTTTAAGCGGGATGATCTTGAAATTTATGTCTCCTTTGTAATTCTGATGGTTAAAGCTGCTATATAAGTTGAACCATTTTCATCAATGAAGGCAAGCTGAGCTTTATTCAGAAAATAAACGTGTTTTATCTCGTCTATCTTAGTGAGAGTGATTCTCCTAAGTTCTTAAGTGATTCAAGAATCCATGAGTTTAATCAAAGGTCCTTTATCCCTTTGTGTGTTTCAACTCTTAGGCTTATATTCCATTCTTGGAAGTGTGATGTCTATCAATTTTCATTCCATCTTCTTTTATGTTTCCATTTTCTCGTTTTAAATAATTTCTCAAATTTCTTGCTTGTTAGCATTCCAACAATGATAGATCAGTCAAACGAATCGAACGTTGTGGATTCACATCATTTGGTATTCACAGGCTGGCCATCTAGATTTGGAATAGGAAACGAAGTTTATTACACAAAGTGTTTAACCGAAGGCCATCCATGTTTAGTTGCATTCGATTACGGAAGCGAAAACAATGTTGTGAACCAAAGTTTGGTAGAGAAACTCTAGTTTCCAGCAACCTTTCATCTGGATCAAGCATGGATCAAATTCAGTACATGACAATGTGTGAAAGAGGTATTATGTGATATTGCTCCCATGGACTCTTGTCATCTTCTTTTGGGATGGGCATGGCTTCATTTTAAAACACTCCATCTTGATGAACGTTCCGTTTTTTTGAGGCATGAGGGACATCAAAAGAAGTAGAAGTTTATGACACCAAGACAAGTCAGTAAGGATCAACGTAGGCTGAAGGAGAAAACAAAAAAAGAAAGAATAGAAAAAGAAGTAATAGAAACTGCAGAAGGAAGGGAAAATAAAGAAAAAGAAATGGAACTAGAGAAAGTTTATTCGTCAATGTTTTTTCTTCTACAGTTTGCGATGTCATTTTACAGGAACAAAAGGATAAGCATGTGAAGGAAATACACGAGCTTCCATGTTTGAAAAGGAATCTTGTTCATAGTGCTTTATCATGCATTTGGTCCGTCGATAAGAAGCAAATTCGTCAAACACAACGCATGAAATTATTTATTGTTACATATCAAGATGGGGTACTGTTGCCAAGAAATGTTATCGACGGATTGCAACCATTGGAAAGTAACAAATATCAAGTTGAATTTGATCTTGGAAGAAGAGAATTAGTTTCAACTTGTGAAAAAATAAAATTCCTTCACAAGATCGTAATAAAACCTTACTTTAAAACCAGTGTCTTAAGATTCGGGACAAATCTTCTCGAAGAAGGAGGGTATGATGTGAATTGCATATGGGTCAAATGGAGGATGACTAATGCGCCGTGTTGATGCAGTTTCTTTTATTTAAACAAGGGCCCAATGCTTTGTAAAATTGGCTGACCAAATTGTGTTTGTGCTTAACCAATTAATGGGCTTTAGTTTTGTTTTATCTTCAAGTTGAAATAAGAGTCCATATGTCAACTTAAGAACCAACCTTTGGAAGATCAAGAGGACCTTTGCTCAATGTTTGTGGATGACAATTTGTAGCCTTAAATTCAGTTACAATCAACCATTAAGTAGTGGATCATTATTAGCTTGAGTGGATCATTAATGAACAGCTTTAAGCGGGATGATATTGAAATTTATGTCTCCTTTGTAATTCTGATGGTTAAAGCTGCTATATAAGTTGAACCATTTTCATCAATGAAGGCAAGCTGAGTTTTATTCAGAAAATAAACGAGTTTTATCTCATCTATCTTAGTGAGAGTGATTCTCCTAAGTTCTTGAGTGATTCAAGAATCCATGAGTTTAATCGAAGGTCCTTTATCCCTTTGTGTGTTTCAACTCTTAGGCTTATCTTCCATTCTTGAAAGTGTGATGTCTATCAATTTTCATTCCATCTTCTTTTATGTTTCCATTTTCTCGTTTTAAATAATTTCTCAAATTTCTTGCTTGTTAGCATTCCAACAATGATAGATCAGTCAAACGAATCGAACGCTGTGGATTCACATCATTTGGTATTCACAGCCTGGCCATCTAGATTTGGAATAGGAAACGAAGTTTATTACACAAAGTGTTTAACCGAAGGCCATCCATGTTTAGTTGCATTCGATTACGGAAGCAAAAACAATGTTGTGAACCAAAGTTTGGTGGAGAAACTCCAGTTTCCAGCAACCTTTCATCTGGATCAAGCATGGATTAAATTCAGTACATGACAATGTGTGAAAGAGGTATTATGTGATATTGCTCCCATGGACTCTTGTCATCTTCTTTTGGGATGGGCATGGCTTCATTTTAAAACACTCCATCTTGATGAAAGTTCCCTTTATTTGAGGCATGAGGGACATCAAAAGAAGTGGAAGTTTATGACACCAGGACAAGTCAGTAAGGATCAACGTAGGCTGAAGGAGAAAAAAGAAAAAGAAAGAATAGAAAAAGAAGTAATAGAAACTGCAGAAGGAAGGGAAAATAAAGAAAAAGAAATGGAACTAGAGAAAGTTTATTCGTCAATGTTTTTTCTACTACAGTTTGCGATGTCATTTTACAGGAACAAAAGGATAAGCATGTGAAGGAAATACACGAACTTCCATGTTTGAAAAGGAATCTTGTTCATAGTGCTTTATCATGCATTTGGTCCGTCGATAAGAAGCAAATTCGTCAAACACAACGCATGGAATTATTTATTGTTACATATCAAGGTGGGGTATTGTTGCCAAGAAATGTTATCGACGGATTGCAACCATTGGAAAGTAACAAATATCAAGTTGAATTTGATCCTGGAAGAAGAGAATTAGTTTCAACTTGTGAAAAAATAAAATTCCTTCACAAGATCGTAATAAAACCTTACTTTAAAACCAGTGTCTTAAGATTCGGGACAAATCTTCTCGAAGAAGGAGGGTATGATGTGAATTGCATATGGGTCAAATGGAGGATGACTAATGTACCGTGTTGATGCAGTTTCTTTTATTTAAACAAGGGCCCAATGCTTTGTAAAATTGCCTGACCAAATTATGTTTGTGCTTAACCAATTAATGGGCTTTAGTTTTGCTTTATCTTCAAGTTGAAATAAGGGTCCATATGCCAACTTAAGAACCAACCTTTGGAAGATCAAGAGGACCTTTGCTCAAAGTTTGTGGATGACAATTTGTAGCCTTAAATTCAGTTACAATCAACCATTAAGTAGCGGATCATTATTAGCTTGAGTGGATCATTAATTAACAGCTTTAAGCGGGGATGATATTGAAATTGATGTCTCCTTTGTAATTCTGATGGTTAAAGCTGCTATATAAGTTGAACCATTTTCATCAATGAAGGCAAGCTGAGCTTTATTCAGAAAATAAACGTGTTTTATCTCGTCTATCTTAGTGAGAGTGATTCTCCTAAGTTCTTGAGTGATTCAAGAATCCATGAGTTTAATCAAAGGTCCTTTATCCCTTTGTGTGTTTCAACTCTTAGGCTTATCTTCCATTCTTGGAAGTGTGATGTCTATCAATTTTCATTCCATCTTCTTTTATGTTTCCATTTTCTCGTTTTAAATAATTTCTCAAATTTCTTGCTTGTTAGCATTCCAACAATGATAGATCAGTCAAACGAATCGAACGCTGTGGATTCACATCATTTGGTATTCACAGCCTGGCCATCTAGATTTGGAATAGGAAACGAAGTTTATTACACAAAGTGTTTAACCGAAGGCCATCCATGTTTAGTTGCATTCGATTACGAAAGCGAAAACAATGTTGTGAACCAAAGTTTGGTGGAGAAACTCCAGTTTCCAGCAACCTTTCATCTGGATCAAGCATGGATCAAATTCAGTACATGACAATGTGTGAAAGAGGTATTATGTGATATTGCTCCCATGGACTCTTGTCATCTTCTTTTGGGATGGGCATGGCTTCATTTTAAAACACTCCATCTTGATGAACGTTCCCTTTTTTTGAGGCATGAGGGACATCAAAAGAAGTAGAAGTTTATGACACCAAGACAAGTCAGTAAGGATCAACGTAGGCTGAAGGAGAAAACAAAAAAAGAAAGAATAGAAAAAGAAGTAATAGAAACTGCAGAAGGAAGGGAAAATAAAGAAAAAGAAATGGAACTAGAGAAAGTTTATTCGTCAATGTTTTTTCTTCTACAGTTTGCGATGTCATTTTACAGGAACAAAATGATAAGCATGTGAAGGAAATACACGAGCTTCCATGTTTGAAAAGGAATCTTGTTCATAGTGCTTTATCATGCATTTGGTCCGTCGATAAGAAGCAAATTCGTCAAACACGACGCATGAAATTATTTATTGTTACATATCAAGGCGGGGTACTGTTGCCAAGAAATGTTATCGACGGATTGCAACCATTGGAAAGTAACAAATATCAAGTTGAATTTGATCCTGGAAGAAGAGAATTGGTTTCAACTTGTGAAAAAATAAAATTCCTTCACAAGATCGTAATAAAACCTTACTTTAAAACCAGTGTCTTAAGATTCGGGACAAATCTTCTCGAAGAAGGAGGGTATGATGTGAATTGCATATGGGTCAAATGGAGGATGACTAATGTACCGTGTTTTATTTAAACAAGGGCCCAATGCTTTGTAAAATTGCCTGACCAAATTATGTTTGTGCTTAACCAATTAATGGGCTTTAGTTTTGCTTTATCTTCAAGTTGAAATAAGGGTCCATATGCCAACTTAAGAACCAACCTTTGGAAGATCAAGAGGACCTTTGCTCAAAGTTTGTGGATGACAATTTGTAGCCTTAAATTCAGTTACAATCAACCATTAAGTAGCGGATCATTATTAGCTTGAGTGGATCATTAATTAACAGCTTTAAGCGGGATGATCTTGAAATTGATGTCTCCTTTGTAATTCTGATGGTTAAAGCTGCTATATAAGTTGAACCATTTTCATCAATGAAGGCAAGCTGAGCTTTATTCAGAAAATAAACGTGTTTTATCTCGTCTATCTTAGTGAGAGTGATTCTCCTAAGTTCTTAAGTGATTCAAGAATCCATGAGTTTAATCAAAGGTCCTTTATCCCTTTGTGTGTTTCAACTCTTAGGCTTATATTCCATTCTTGGAAGTGTGATGTCTATCAATTTTCATTCCATCTTCTTTTATGTTTCCATTTTCTCGTTTTAAATAATTTCTCAAATTTCTTGCTTGTTAGCATTCCAACAATGATAGATCAGTCAAACGAATCGAACGTTGTGGATTCACATCATTTGGTATTCACAGGCTGGCCATCTAGATTTGGAATAGGAAACGAAGTTTATTACACAAAGTGTTTAACCGAAGGCCATCCATGTTTAGTTGCATTCGATTACGGAAGCGAAAACAATGTTGTGAACCAAAGTTTGGTAGAGAAACTCTAGTTTCCAGCAACCTTTCATCTGGATCAAGCATGGATCAAATTCAGTACATGACAATGTGTGAAAGAGGTATTATGTGATATTGCTCCCATGGACTCTTGTCATCTTCTTTTGGGATGGGCATGGCTTCATTTTAAAACACTCCATCTTGATGAACGTTCCGTTTTTTTGAGGCATGAGGGACATCAAAAGAAGTAGAAGTTTATGACACCAAGACAAGTCAGTAAGGATCAACGTAGGCTGAAGGAGAAAACAAAAAAAGAAAGAATAGAAAAAGAAGTAATAGAAACTGCAGAAGGAAGGGAAAATAAAGAAAAAGAAATGGAACTAGAGAAAGTTTATTCGTCAATGTTTTTTCTTCTACAGTTTGCGATGTCATTTTACAGGAACAAAAGGATAAGCATGTGAAGGAAATACACGAGCTTCCATGTTTGAAAAGGAATCTTGTTCATAGTGCTTTATCATGCATTTGGTCCGTCGATAAGAAGCAAATTCGTCAAACACAACGCATGAAATTATTTATTGTTACATATCAAGGTGGGGTACTGTTGCCAAGAAATGTTATCGACGGATTGCAACCATTGGAAAGTAACAAATATCAAGTTGAATTTGATCTTGGAAGAAGAGAATTAGTTTCAACTTGTGAAAAAATAAAATTCCTTCACAAGATCGTAATAAAACCTTACTTTAAAACCAGTGTCTTAAGATTCGGGACAAATCTTCTCGAAGAAGGAGGGTATGATGTGAATTGCATATGGGTCAAATGGAGGATGACTAATGCGCCGTGTTGATGCAGTTTCTTTTATTTAAACAAGGGCCCAATGCTTTGTAAAATTGGCTGACCAAATTGTGTTTGTGCTTAACCAATTAATGGGCTTTAGTTTTGTTTTATCTTCAAGTTGAAATAAGAGTCCATATGTCAACTTAAGAACCAACCTTTGGAAGATCAAGAGGACCTTTGCTCAATGTTTGTGGATGACAATTTGTAGCCTTAAATTCAGTTACAATCAACCATTAAGTAGTGGATCATTATTAGCTTGAGTGGATCATTAATGAACAGCTTTAAGCGGGATGATATTGAAATTTATGTCTCCTTTGTAATTCTGATGGTTAAAGCTGCTATATAAGTTGAACCATTTTCATCAATGAAGGCAAGCTGAGTTTTATTCAGAAAATAAACGAGTTTTATCTCATCTATCTTAGTGAGAGTGATTCTCCTAAGTTCTTGAGTGATTCAAGAATCCATGAGTTTAATCGAAGGTCCTTTATCCCTTTGTGTGTTTCAACTCTTAGGCTTATCTTCCATTCTTGAAAGTGTGATGTCTATCAATTTTCATTCCATCTTCTTTTATGTTTCCATTTTCTCGTTTTAAATAATTTCTCAAATTTCTTGCTTGTTAGCATTCCAACAATGATAGATCAGTCAAACGAATCGAACGCTGTGGATTCACATCATTTGGTATTCACAGCCTGGCCATCTAGATTTGGAATAGGAAACGAAGTTTATTACACAAAGTGTTTAACCGAAGGCCATCCATGTTTAGTTGCATTCGATTACGGAAGCAAAAACAATGTTGTGAACCAAAGTTTGGTGGAGAAACTCCAGTTTCCAGCAACCTTTCATCTGGATCAAGCATGGATTAAATTCAGTACATGACAATGTGTGAAAGAGGTATTATGTGATATTGCTCCCATGGACTCTTGTCATCTTCTTTTGGGATGGGCATGGCTTCATTTTAAAACACTCCATCTTGATGAAAGTTCCCTTTATTTGAGGCATGAGGGACATCAAAAGAAGTAGAAGTTTATGACACCAGGACAAGTCAGTAAGGATCAACGTAGGCTGAAGGAGAAAAAAGAAAAAGAAAGAATAGAAAAAGAAGTAATAGAAACTTCAGAAGGAAGGGAAAATAAAGAAAAAGAAATGGAACTAGAGAAAGTTTATTCGTCAATGTTTTTTCTACTACAGTTTGCGATGTCATTTTACAGGAACAAAAGGATAAGCATGTGAAGGAAATACACGAACTTCCATGTTTGAAAAGGAATCTTGTTCATAGTGCTTTATCATGCATTTGGTCCGTCGATAAGAAGCAAATTCGTCAAACACAACGCATGGAATTATTTATTGTTACATATCAAGGTGGGGTATTGTTGCCAAGAAATGTTATCGACGGATTGCAACCATTGGAAAGTAACAAATATCAAGTTGAATTTGATCCTGGAAGAAGAGAATTAGTTTCAACTTGTGAAAAAATAAAATTCCTTCACAAGATCGTAATAAAACCTTACTTTAAAACCAGTGTCTTAAGATTCGGGACAAATCTTCTCGAAGAAGGAGGGTATGATGTGAATTGCATATGGGTCAAATGGAGGATGACTAATGTACCGGGTTGATGCAGTTTCTTTTATTTAAACAAGGGCCCAATGCTTTGTAAAATTGGCTGACCAAATTGTGTTTGTGCTTAACCAATTAATGGGCTTTAGTTTTGCTTTATCTTCAAGTTGAAATAAGGGTTCATATGCCAACTTAAGAACCAACCTTTGGAAGATCAAGAGGACCTTTGCTCAAAGTTTGTGGATGACAATTTGTAGCCTTAAATTCAGTTACAATCAACCATTAAGTAGCGGATCATTATTAGCTTGAGTGGATCATTAATTAACAACTTTAAGCGGGATGATATTGAAATTTATGTGTCCTTTGTAATTCTGATGGTTAAAGCTGCTATATAAGTTGAACCATTTTCATCAATGAAGGCAAGCTGAGTTTTATTCAGAAAATAAACGAGTTTTATCTCATCTATCTTAGTGAGAGTGATTCTCCTAAGTTCTTGAGTGATTCAAGAATCCATGAGTTTAATCGAAGGTCCTTTATCCCTTTGTGTGTTTCAACTCTTAGGCTTATCTTCCATTCTTGAAAGTGTGATGTCTATCAATTTTCATTCCATCTTCTTTTATGTTTCCATTTTCTCGTTTTAAATAATTTCTCAAATTTCTTGCTTGTTAGCATTCCAACAATGATAGATCAGTCAAACGAATCGAACGCTGTGGATTCACATCATTTGGTATTCACAGCCTGGCCATCTAGATTTGGAATAGGAAACGAAGTTTATTACACAAAGTGTTTAACCGAAGGCCATCCATGTTTAGTTGCATTCGATTACGGAAGCGAAAATAATGTTGTGAACCAAAGTTTGGTGGAGAAACTCCAGTTTCCAGCAACCTTTCATCTGGATCAAGCATGGATCAAATTCAGTACATGACAATGTGTGAAAGAGGTATTATGTGATATTGCTCCCATGGACTCTTGTCATCTTCTTTTGGGATGGGCATGGCTTCATTTTAAAACACTCCATCTTGATGAACGTTCCCTTTTTTTGAGGCATGAGGGACATCAAAAGAAGTAGAAGTTTATGACACCAAGACAAGTCAGTAAGGATCAACGTAGGCTGAAGGAGAAAAAAAAAAAGAAAGAATAGAAAAAGAAGTAATAGAAACTGCAGAAGGAAGGGAAAATAAAGAAAAAGAAATGGAACTAGAGAAAGTTTATTCGTCAATGTTTTTTCTTCTACAGTTTGCGATGTCATTTTACAGGAACAAAATGATAAGCATGTGAAGGAAATACACGAGCTTCCATGTTTGAAAAGGAATCTTGTTCATAGTGCTTTATCATGCATTTGGTCCGTCGATAAGAAGCAAATTCGTCAAACACGACGCATGAAATTATTTATTGTTACATATCAAGGTGGGGTACTGTTGCCAAGAAATGTTATCGACGGATTGCAACCATTGGAAAGTAACAAATATCAAGTTGAATTTGATCCTGGAAGAAGAGAATTGGTTTCAACTTGTGAAAAAATAAAATTCCTTCACAAGATCGTAATAAAACCTTACTTTAAAACCAGTGTCTTAAGATTCGGGACAAATCTTCTCGAAGAAGGAGGGTATGATGTGAATTGCATATGGGTCAAATGGAGGATGACTAATGTACCGTGTTGATGCAGTTTCTTTTATTTAAACAAGGGCCCAATGCTTTGTAAAATTGCCTGACCAAATTATGTTTGTGCTTAACCAATTAATGGGCTTTAGTTTTGCTTTATCTTCAAGTTGAAATAAGGGTCCATATGCCAACTTAAGAACCAACCTTTGGAAGATCAAGAGGACCTTTGCTCAAAGTTTGTGGATGACAATTTGTAGCCTTAAATTCAGTTACAATCAACCATTAAGTAGCGGATCATTATTAGCTTGAGTGGATCATTAATTAACAGCTTTAAGCGGGGATGATATTGAAATTGATGTCTCCTTTGTAATTCTGATGGTTAAAGCTGCTATATAAGTTGAACCATTTTCATCAATGAAGGCAAGCTGAGCTTTATTCAGAAAATAAACGTGTTTTATCTCGTCTATCTTAGTGAGAGTGATTCTCCTAAGTTCTTGAGTGATTCAAGAATCCATGAGTTTAATCAAAGGTCCTTTATCCCTTTGTGTGTTTCAACTCTTAGGCTTATCTTCCATTCTTGGAAGTGTGATGTCTATCAATTTTCATTCCATCTTCTTTTATGTTTCCATTTTCTCGTTTTAAATAATTTCTCAAATTTCTTGCTTGTTAGCATTCCAACAATGATAGATCAGTCAAACGAATCGAACGCTGTGGATTCACATCATTTGGTATTCACAGCCTGGCCATCTAGATTTGGAATAGGAAACGAAGTTTATTACACAAAGTGTTTAACCGAAGGCCATCCATGTTTAGTTGCATTCGATTACGGAAGCGAAAATAATGTTGTGAACCAAAGTTTGGTGGAGAAACTCCAGTTTCCAGCAACCTTTCATCTGGATCAAGCATGGATCAAATTCAGTACATGACAATGTGTGAAAGAGGTATTATGTGATATTGCTCCCATGGACTCTTGTCATCTTCTTTTGGGATGGGCATGGCTTCATTTTAAAACACTCCATCTTGATGAACGTTCCCTTTTTTTGAGGCATGAGGGACATCAAAAGAAGTAGAAGTTTATGACACCAAGACAAGTCAGTAAGGATCAACGTAGGCTGAAGGAGAAAAAAAAAAAGAAAGAATAGAAAAAGAAGTAATAGAAACTGCAGAAGGAAGGGAAAATAAAGAAAAAGAAATGGAACTAGAGAAAGTTTATTCGTCAATGTTTTTTCTTCTACAGTTTGCGATGTCATTTTACAGGAACAAAATGATAAGCATGTGAAGGAAATACACGAGCTTCCATGTTTGAAAAGGAATCTTGTTCATAGTGCTTTATCATGCATTTGGTCCGTCGATAAGAAGCAAATTCGTCAAACACGACGCATGAAATTATTTATTGTTACATATCAAGGTGGGGTACTGTTGCCAAGAAATGTTATCGACGGATTGCAACCATTGGAAAGTAACAAATATCAAGTTGAATTTGATCCTGGAAGAAGAGAATTGGTTTCAACTTGTGAAAAAATAAAATTCCTTCACAAGATCGTAATAAAACCTTACTTTAAAACCAGTGTCTTAAGATTCGGGACAAATCTTCTCGAAGAAGGAGGGTATGATGTGAATTGCATATGGGTCAAATGGAGGATGACTAATGTACCGTGTTGATGCAGTTTCTTTTATTTAAACAAGGGCCCAATGCTTTGTAAAATTGCCTGACCAAATTATGTTTGTGCTTAACCAATTAATGGGCTTTAGTTTTGCTTTATCTTCAAGTTGAAATAAGGGTCCATATGCCAACTTAAGAACCAACCTTTGGAAGATCAAGAGGACCTTTGCTCAAAGTTTGTGGATGACAATTTGTAGCCTTAAATTCAGTTACAATCAACCATTAAGTAGCGGATCATTATTAGCTTGAGTGGATCATTAATTAACAGCTTTAAGTGGGGATGATATTGAAATTGATGTCTCCTTTGTAATTCTGATGGTTAAAGCTGCTATATAAGTTGAACCATTTTCATCAATGAAGGCAAGCTGAGCTTTATTCAGAAAATAAACGTGTTTTATCTCGTCTATCTTAGTGAGAGTGATTCTCCTAAGTTCTTGAGTGATTCAAGAATCCATGAGTTTAATCAAAGGTCCTTTATCCCTTTGTGTGTTTCAACTCTTAGGCTTATCTTCCATTCTTGGAAGTGTGATGTCTATCAATTTTCATTCCATCTTCTTTTATGTTTCCATTTTCTCGTTTTAAATAATTTCTCAAATTTCTTGCTTGTTAGCATTCCAACAATGATAGATCAGTCAAACGAATCGAACGCTGTGGATTCACATCATTTGGTATTCACAGCCTGGCCATCTAGATTTGGAATAGGAAACGAAGTTTATTACACAAAGTGTTTAACCGAAGGCCATCCATGTTTAGTTGCATTCGATTACGAAAGCGAAAACAATGTTGTGAACCAAAGTTTGGTGGAGAAACTCCAGTTTCCAGCAACCTTTCATCTGGATCAAGCATGGATCAAATTCAGTACATGACAATGTGTGAAAGAGGTATTATGTGATATTGCTCCCATGGACTCTTGTCATCTTCTTTTGGGATGGGCATGGCTTCATTTTAAAACACTCCATCTTGATGAAAGTTCCCTTTATTTGAGGCATGAGGGACATCAAAAGAAGTAGAAGTTTATGACACCAGGACAAGTTAGTAAGGATCAACGTAGGCTGAAGGAGAAAAAAGAAAAAGAAAGAATAGAAAAAGAAGTAATAGAAACTGCAGAAGGAAGGGAAAATAAAGAAAAAGAAATGGAACTAGAGAAAGTTTATTCGTCAATGTTTTTTCTACTACAGTTTGCGATGTCATTTTACAGGAACAAAAGGATAAGCATGTGAAGGAAATACACGAACTTCCATGTTTGAAAAGGAATCTTGTTCATAGTGCTTTATCATGCATTTGGTCCGTCGATAAGAAGCAAATTCGTCAAACACAACGCATGGAATTATTTATTGTTACATATCAAGGTGGGGTATTGTTGCCAAGAAATGTTATCGACGGATTGCAACCATTGGAAAGTAACAAATATCAAGTTGAATTTGATCCTGGAAGAAGAGAATTAGTTTCAACTTGTGAAAAAATAAAATTCCTTCACAAGATCGTAATAAAACCTTACTTTAAAACCAGTGTCTTAAGATTCGGGACAAATCTTCTCGAAGAAGGAGGGTATGATGTGAATTGCATATGGGTCAAATGGAGGATGACTAATGTACCGTGTTGATGCAGTTTCTTTTATTTAAACAAGGGCCCAATGCTTTGTAAAATTGCCTGACCAAATTATGTTTGTGCTTAACCAATTAATGGGCTTTAGTTTTGCTTTATCTTCAAGTTGAAATAAGGGTCCATATGCCAACTTAAGAACCAACCTTTGGAAGATCAAGAGGACCTTTGCTCAAAGTTTGTGGATGACAATTTGTAGCCTTAAATTCAGTTACAATCAACCATTAAGTAGCGGATCATTATTAGCTTGAGTGGATCATTAATTAACAGCTTTAAGCGGGGATGATATTGAAATTGATGTCTCCTTTGTAATTCTGATGGTTAAAGCTGCTATATAAGTTGAACCATTTTCATCAATGAAGGCAAGCTGAGCTTTATTCAGAAAATAAACGTGTTTTATCTCGTCTATCTTAGTGAGAGTGATTCTCCTAAGTTCTTGAGTGATTCAAGAATCCATGAGTTTAATCAAAGGTCCTTTATCCCTTTGTGTGTTTCAACTCTTAGGCTTATCTTCCATTCTTGGAAGTGTGATGTCTATCAATTTTCATTCCATCTTCTTTTATGTTTCCATTTTCTCGTTTTAAATAATTTCTCAAATTTCTTGCTTGTTAGCATTCCAACAATGATAGATCAGTCAAACGAATCGAACGCTGTGGATTCACATCATTTGGTATTCACAGCCTGGCCATCTAGATTTGGAATAGGAAACGAAGTTTATTACACAAAGTGTTTAACCGAAGGCCATCCATGTTTAGTTGCATTCGATTACGGAAGCGAAAATAATGTTGTGAACCAAAGTTTGGTGGAGAAACTCCAGTTTCCAGCAACCTTTCATCTGGATCAAGCATGGATCAAATTCAGTACATGACAATGTGTGAAAGAGGTATTATGTGATATTGCTCCCATGGACTCTTGTCATCTTCTTTTGGGATGGGCATGGCTTCATTTTAAAACACTCCATCTTGATGAAAGTTCCCTTTATTTGAGGCATGAGGGACATCAAAAGAAGTAGAAGTTTATGACACCAGGACAAGTTAGTAAGGATCAACGTAGGCTGAAGGAGAAAAAAGAAAAAGAAAGAATAGAAAAAGAAGTAATAGAAACTGCAGAAGGAAGGGAAAATAAAGAAAAAGAAATGGAACTAGAGAAAGTTTATTCGTCAATGTTTTTTCTACTACAGTTTGCGATGTCATTTTACAGGAACAAAAGGATAAGCATGTGAAGGAAATACACGAACTTCCATGTTTGAAAAGGAATCTTGTTCATAGTGCTTTATCATGCATTTGGTCCGTCGATAAGAAGCAAATTCGTCAAACACAACGCATGGAATTATTTATTGTTACATATCAAGGTGGGGTATTGTTGCCAAGAAATGTTATCGACGGATTGCAACCATTGGAAAGTAACAAATATCAAGTTGAATTTGATCCTGGAAGAAGAGAATTAGTTTCAACTTGTGAAAAAATAAAATTCCTTCACAAGATCGTAATAAAACCTTACTTTAAAACCAGTGTCTTAAGATTCGGGACAAATCTTCTCGAAGAAGGAGGGTATGATGTGAATTGCATATGGGTCAAATGGAGGATGACTAATGTACCGTGTTGATGCAGTTTCTTTTATTTAAACAAGGGCCCAATGCTTTGTAAAATTGCCTGACCAAATTATGTTTGTGCTTAACCAATTAATGGGCTTTAGTTTTGCTTTATCTTCAAGTTGAAATAAGGGTCCATATGCCAACTTAAGAACCAACCTTTGGAAGATCAAGAGGACCTTTGCTCAAAGTTTGTGGATGACAATTTGTAGCCTTAAATTCAGTTACAATCAACCATTAAGTAGCGGATCATTATTAGCTTGAGTGGATCATTAATTAACAGCTTTAAGCGGGGATGATATTGAAATTGATGTCTCCTTTGTAATTCTGATGGTTAAAGCTGCTATATAAGTTGAACCATTTTCATCAATGAAGGCAAGCTGAGCTTTATTCAGAAAATAAACGTGTTTTATCTCGTCTATCTTAGTGAGAGTGATTCTCCTAAGTTCTTGAGTGATTCAAGAATCCATGAGTTTAATCAAAGGTCCTTTATCCCTTTGTGTGTTTCAACTCTTAGGCTTATCTTCCATTCTTGGAAGTGTGATGTCTATCAATTTTCATTCCATCTTCTTTTATGTTTCCATTTTCTCGTTTTAAATAATTTCTCAAATTTCTTGCTTGTTAGCATTCCAACAATGATAGATCAGTCAAACGAATCGAACGCTGTGGATTCACATCATTTGGTATTCACAGCCTGGCCATCTAGATTTGGAATAGGAAACGAAGTTTATTACACAAAGTGTTTAACCGAAGGCCATCCATGTTTAGTTGCATTCGATTACGAAAGCGAAAACAATGTTGTGAACCAAAGTTTGGTAGAGAAACTCCAGTTTCCAGCAACCTTTCATCTGGATCAAGCATGGATCAAATTCAGTACATGACAATGTGTGAAAGAGGTATTATGTGATATTGCTCCCATGGCCTCTTGTCATCTTCTTTTGGGATGGGCATGGCTTCATTTTAAAACACTCCATCTTGATGAACGTTCCCTTTTTTTGAGGCATGAGGCACATCAAAAGAATTAGAAGTTTATGACACCAAGACAAGTCAGTAAGGATCAACGTAGGCTGAAGGAGAAAACAAAAAAAGAAAGAATAGAAAAAGAAGTAATAGAAACTGCAGAAGGAAGGGAAAATAAAGAAAAAGAAATGGAACTAGAGAAAGTTTATTCGTCAATGTTTTTTCTTCTACAGTTTGCGATGTCATTTTACAGGAACAAAAGGATAAGCATGTGAAGGAAATACACGAGCTTCCATGTTTGAAAAGGAATCTTGTTCATAGTGCTTTATCATGCATTTGGTCCGTCGATAAGAAGCAAATTCGTCAAACACGACGCATGAAATTATTTATTGTTACATATCAAGGTGGGGTACTGTTGCCAAGAAATGTTATCGACGGATTGCAACCATTGGAAAGTAACAAATATCAAGTTGAATTTGATCCTGGAAGAAGAGAATTAGTTTCAACTTGTGAAAAAATAAAATTCCTTCACAAGATCGTAATAAAACCTTACTTTAAAACCAGTGTCTTAAGATTCGGGACAAATCTTCTCGAAGAAGGAGGGTATGATGTGAATTGCATATGGGTCAAATGGAGGATGACTAATGCGCCGTGTTGATGCAGTTTCTTTTATTTAAACAAGGGCCCAATGCTTTGTAAAATTGGCTGACCAAATTGTGTTTGTGCTTAACCAATTAATGGGCTTTAGTTTTGTTTTATCTTCAAGTTGAAATAAGAGTCCATATGTCAACTTAAGAACCAACCTTTGGAAGATCAAGAGGACCTTTGCTCAATGTTTGTGGATGACAATTTGTAGCCTTAAATTCAGTTACAATCAACCATTAAGTAGTGGATCATTATTAGCTTGAGTGGATCATTAATTAACAGCTTTAAGCGGGATGATATTGAAATTTATGTCTCCTTTGTAATTCTGATGGTTAAAGCTGCTATATAAGTTGAACCATTTTCATCAATGAAGGTAAGCTGAGCTTTATTCAGAAAATAAACGAGTTTTATCTCATCTATCTTAGTGAGAGTGATTCTCCTAAGTTCTTCAGTGATTCAAGAATCCATGAGTTTAATCGAAGGTCCTTTATCCCTTTGTGTGTTTCAACTCTTAGGCTTATCTTCCATTCTTTGAAGTGTGATGTCTATCAATTTTCATTCTATCTTCTTTTATGTTTCCATTTTCTCGTTTTAAATAATTTCTCAAATTTCTTGCTTGTTAGCATTCCAACAATGATAGATCAGTCAAACGAATCGAACGCTGTGGATTCACATCATTTGGTATTCACAGCCTGGCCATCTAGATTTGGAATAGGAAACGAAGTTTATTACACAAAGTGTTTAACCGAAGGCCATCCATGTTTAGTTGCATTCGATTACGGAAGCGAAAACAATGTTGTGAACCAAAGTATGGTGGAGAAACTCCAGTTAACAGCAACCTTTCATCTGGATCAAGCATGGATCAAATTCAGTACATGACAATGTGTGAAAGAGGTATTATGTGATATTGCTCCCATGGACTCTTGTCATCTTCTTTTGGGATGGGCATGGCTTCATTTTAAAACACTCCATCTTGATGAACGTTCCCTTTATTTGAGGCATGAGGGACATCAAAAGAAGTAGAAGTTTATGACACCAGGACAAGTCAGTAAGGATCAACGTAGGCTGAAGGAGAAAAAAGAAAAAGAAAGAATAGAAAAAGAAGTAATAGAAACTGCAGAAGGAAGGGAAAATAAAGAAAAAGAAATGGAACAAGAGAAAGTTTATTCGTCAATGTTTTTTCTACTACAGTTTGCGATGTCATTTTACAGGAACAAAAGGATAAGCATGTGAAGGAAATACACGAACTTCCATGTTTGAAAAGGAATCTTGTTCATAGTGCTTTATCATGCATTTGGTCCGTCGATAAGATGCAAATTCGTCAAACACAACGCATGGAATTATTTATTGTTACATATCAAGGTGGGGTATTGTTGCCAAGAAATGTTATCGACGGATTGCAACCATTGGAAAGTAACAAATATCAAGTTGAATTTGATCCTAGAAGAAGAGAATTAGTTTCAACTTGTGAAAAAATAAAATTCCTTCACAAGATCGTAATAAAACTTTACTTTAAAACCAGTGTCTTAAGATTCGGGACAAATCTTCTCGAAGAAGGAGGGTATGATGTGAATTGCATATGGGTCAAATGGAGGATGACTAATGTACCGTGTTGATGCAGTTTCTTTTATTTAAACAAGGGCCCAATGCTTTGTAAAATTGCTTGACCAAATTATGTTTGTGCTTAACCAATTAATGGGCTTTAGTTTTGCTTTATCTTCAAGTTGAAATAAGGGTCCATATGCCAACTTAAGAACCAACCTTTGGAAGATCAAGAGGACCTTTGCTCAAAGTTTGTGGATGACAATTTGTAGCCTTAAATTCAGTTACAATCAACCATTAAGTAGCGGATCATTATTAGCTTGAGTGGATCATTAATTAACAGCTTTAAGCGGGATGATATTGAAATTTATGTCTCCTTTGTAATTCTGATGGTTAAAGCTGCTATATAAGTTGAACCATTTTCATCAATGAAGGCAAGCTGAGCTTTATTCAGAAAATAAATGTGTTTTATCTCGTCTATCTTAGTGAGAGTGATTCTCCTAAGTTCTTGAGTGATTCAAGAATCCATGAGTTTAATCAAAGGTCCTTTATCCCTTTGTGTGTTTCAACTCTTAGGCTTATCTTCCATTCTTGGAAGTGTGATGTCTATCAATTTTCATTCTATCTTCTTTTATGTTTCCATTTTCTCGTTTTAAATAATTTCTCAAATTTCTTGCTTGTTAGCATTCCAACAATGATAGATCAGTCAAACGAATCGAACGCTGTGGATTCACATCATTTGGTATTCACAGCCTGGCCATCTAGATTTGGAATAGGAAAGGAAGTTTATTACACAAAGTGTTTAACCGAAGGCCATCCATGTTTAGTTGCATTCGATTACGAAAGCGAAAACAATGTTGTGAACCAAAGTTTGGTAGAGAAACTCCAGTTTCCAGCAACCTTTCATCTGGATCAAGAATGGATCAAATTCAGTACATGACAATGTGTGAAAGAGGTATTATGTGATATTGCTCCCATGGACTCTTGTCATCTTCTTTTGGGATGGGCATGGCTTCATTTTAAAACACTCCATCTTGATGAACGTTCCCTTTTTTTGAGGCATGAGGGACATCAAAAGAAGTAGAAGTTTATGACACCAAGACAAGTCAGTAAGGATCAACGTAGGCTGAACGAGAAAACAAAAAAAGAAAGAATAGAAAAAGAAGTAATAGAAACTGCAGAAGGAAGGGAAAATAAAGAAAAAGAAATGGAACTAGAGAAAGTTTATTCGTCAATGATTTTTCTTCTACAGTTTGCGATGTCATTTTACAGGAACAAAAGGATAAGCATGTGAAGGAAATACACGAGCTTCCATGTTTGAAAAGGAATCTTGTTCATAGTGCTTTATCATGCATTTGGTCCGTCGATAAGAAGCAAATTCGTCAAACACGACGCATGAAATTATTTATTGTTACATATCAAGGTGGGGTACTGTTGCCAAGAAATGTTATCGACGGATTGCAACCATTGGAAAGTAACAAATATCAAGTTGAATTTGATCCTGGAAGAAGAGAATTAGTTTCAACTTGTGAAAAAATAAAATTCCTTCACAAGATCGTAATAAAACCTTACTTTAAAACCAGTGTCTTAAGATTCGGGACAAATCTTCTCGAAGAAGGAGGGTATGATGTGAATTGCATATGGGTCAAATGGAGGATGACTAATGCGCCGTGTTGATGCAGTTTCTTTTATTTAAACAAGGGCCCAATGCTTTGTAAAATTGGCTGACCAAATTGTGTTTGTGCTTAATCAATTAATGGGCTTTAGTTTTGCTTTATCTTCAAATTGAAATAAGGGTCCATATGCCAACTTAAGAACCAACCTTTGGAAGATCAAGAGGACCTTTGCTCAAAGTTTGTGGATGACTTTTGGTAGCCTTAAATTCAGTTACAACCAACCATTAAGTAGCGGATCATTATTAGCTTGAGTGGATCATTAATTAATAGCTTTAAGCGGGATGATATTGAAATTTATGTGTCTTTTGTAATTCTGACGGTTAAAGCTCCTATATAAGTTGAACCATTTTCATCAATGAAGGCAAGCTGAGTTTTATTCAGAAAATAAACGAGTTTTAACTCATCTATCTTAGTGAGAGTGATTCTCCTAAGTGCTTGAGTGATTCAAGAATCCATGAGTTTAATTAATCAAAGGTCCTTTATCCCTTTGTGTGTTTCAACTCTTAGGCTTATCTTCCATTCTTGGAAGTGTGATGTCTATCAATTTTCATTCCATCTTCTTTTATGTTTCCATTTTCTCGTTTTAAATAATTTCTCAAATTTCTTGCTTGTTAGCATTCCAACAACGATAGATCAGTCAAACGAATCGAACGCTGTGGATTCACATCATTTGGTATTCACAGCCTGGCCATCTAGATTTGGAATAGGAAAGGGAGTTTATTACACAAAGTGTTTAACCGAAGGCCATCCATGTTTAGTTGCATTCGATTACGGAAGCGAAAACAATGTTGTGAACCAAAGTTTGGTGGAGAAACTCCAGTTACCAGCAACCTTTCATCTGGATCAAGCATGGATCAAATTCAGTACATGACAATGTGTGAAAGAGGTGTTATGTGATATTGCTCCCATGGACTCTTGTCATCTTCTTTTGGGATGGGCATGGCTTCATTTTAAAACACTCCATCTTGATGAACGTTCCCTTTATTTGAGGCATGAGGGACATCAAAAGAAGTAGAAGTTTATGACACCAAGACAAGTCAGTAAGGATCAACGTAGGCTGAAGGAGAAAACAGAAAAAGAAAGAATAGAAAAAGAAGTAATAGAAACTGCAGAAGGAAGGGAAAATAAAGAAAAAGAAATGGAACTAGAGAGAGTTTATTCGTCAATGTTTTTTCTTCTACAGTTTGCGATGTCATTTTACAGGAACAAAAGGATAAGCATGTGAAGGAAATACACGAACTTCCATGTTTGAAAAGGAATCTTGTTCATAGTGCTTTATCATGCATTTGGTCCGTCGATAAGAAGCAAATTCGTCAAACACAACGCATCGAATTATTTATTGTTACATATCAAGGTGGGGTACTGTTGCCAAGAAATGTTATCGACGGATTGCAACCATTGGAAAGTAACAAATATCAAGTTGAATTTGATCCTGGAAGAAGAGAATTAGTTTCAACTTGTGAAAAAATAAAATTCCTTCACAAGATCGTAATAAAACCTTACTTTAAAACTAGTGTCTTAAGATTCGGGACAAATCTTCTCGAAGAAGGAAGGTATGATGTGATTTGCATATGGGTCAAATGGAGGATGACTAATGTACCGTGTTGATGCAGTTTCTTTTATTTAAACAAGGGCCCAATGCTTTGTAAAATTGGCTGACCAAATTGTGTTTGTGCTTAACCAATTAATGGGCTTTAGTTTTGTTTTATCTTCAAGTTGAAATAAAGGTCCATATGCAAACTTAAGAACCAACCTTTGGAAGATCAGGAGGACCTTTGCTCAAAGTTTGTGGATGACTTTTGGTAGCCTTAAATTCAGTTACAACCAACCATTAATTAGCGGATCATTATTAGCTTGAGTGGATCATTAATTAATAGCTTTAAGCGGGATGATATTGAAATTTATGTGTCTTTTGTAATTCTGACGGTTAAAGCTCCTATATAAGTTGAACCATTTTCATTAATGAATGCAAGCTGAGTTTTATTCAGAAAATAAACGAGTTTATCTCATCTATCTTAGTGAGAGTGATTCTCCTAAGTGCTTGAGTGATTCAAGAATCCATGAGTTTAATTAATCAAAGGTCCTTTATCCCTTTGTGTGTTTCAACTCTTAGGCTTATCTTCCATTCTTGGAAGTGTGATGTCTATCAATTTTCATTCCATCTTCTTTTATGTTTCCATTTTCTCGTTTTAAATAATTTCTCAAATTTCTTGCTTGTTAGCATTCCAACAACGATAGATCAGTCAAACGAATCGAACGCTGTGGATTCACATCATTTGGTATTCACAGCCTGGCCATCTAGATTTGGAATAGGAAACGAAGTTTATTACACAAAGTGTTTAACCGAAGGCCATCCATGTTTAGTTGCATTCGATTACGGAAGCGAAAACAATGTTGTGAACAAAAGTTTGGTGGAGAAACTCCAGTTAACAGCAACCTTTCATCTGGATCAAGCATGGATCAAATTCAGTACATGACAATGTGTGAAAGAGGTATTATGTGATATTGCTCCCATGGACTCTTGTCATCTTCTTTTGGGATGGGCATGGCTTCAGTTTAAAACACTCCATCTTGATGAACGTTCCCTTTATTTGAGGCATGAGGGACATCAAAAGAAGTAGAAGTTTATGACACCAGGACAAGTCAGTAAGGATCAACGTAAGCTGAAGGAGAAAACAGAAAAAGAATGAATAGAAAAATAAGTAATAGAAACTGCAGAAGGAAGGGAAAATAAAGAAAAAGAAATGGAACTAGAGAAAGTTTATTCGTCAATGTTTTTTCTTCTACAGTTTGCGATGTCATTTTACAGGAACAAAAGGATAAGCATGTGAAGGAAATACACGAACTTCCGTGTTTGAAAAGGAATCTTGTTCATAGTGCTTTATCATGCATTTGGTCCGTCGATAAGAAGCAAATTCGTCAAACACAACGCATGAAATCATTTATTGTTACATATCAAGGTGGTGTACTGTTGCCAAGAAATGTTATCGACGGATTGCAACCATTGGAAAGTAACAAATATCAAGTTGAATTTGATCCTGGAAGAAGAGAATTAGTTTCAACTTGTGAAAAAATAAAATTCCTTCACAAGTTCGTAATAAAACCTTACTTTAAAACCAGTGTCTTAAGATTCGGGACAAATCTTCTCGAAGAAGGAGGGTATGATGTGAATTGCATATGGGTCAAATGGAGGATGACTAATGTACCGTGTTGATGCAGTTTCTTTTATTTAAACAAGGGCCCAATGCTTTGTAAAATTGGCTGACCAAATTGTGTTTGTGCTTAACCAATTAATGGGCTTTAGTTTTGCTTTATCTTCAAGTTGAAATAAGGGTCCATATGCCAACTTAAGAACCAACCTTTGGAAGATCAAGAGGACCTTTGCTCAAAGTTTGTGGATGACAATTTGTAGCCTTAAATTCAGATACAACCAACCATTAAGTAGCAGATCATTATTAGCTTGAGTGGATCATTAATTAATAGCTTTAAGCGGGATGATATTGAAATTTATGTGTCTTTTGTAATTCTGACGGTTAAAGCTCCTATATAAGTTGAACCATTTTCATCAATGAAGGCAAGCTGAGCTTTATTCAGAAAATAAACGAGTTTTATCTCATCTATCTTAGTGAGAGTGATTCTCCTAAGTTCTTCAGTGATTCAAGAATCCATGAGTTTCATTAATCAAAGGTCCTTTATCCCTTTGTGTGTTTCAACTCTTAGGCTTATCTTCCATTCTTGGAAGTGTGATGTCTATCAATTTTCATTCCATCTTCTTTTATGTTTCCATTTTCTCGTTTTAAATAATTTCTCAAATTTCTTGCTTGTTAGCATTCCAACAACGATAGATCAGTCAAACGAATCGAACGCTGTGGATTCACATCATTTGGTATTCATAGCCTGGCCATTTGGATTTGGAATTGGAAAGGAAGTTTATTACACAAAGTGTTTAACCGAAGGCCATCCATGTTTAGTTGCATTCGATTACGGAAGCGAAAACAATGTTGTGAACCAAAGTCTGGTGGAGAAACTCCAGTTACCAGCAACCTTTCATCTGGATCAAGCATGGATCAAATTCAGTACGTGGCAATGTGTGAAAGAAGTATTATGTGATATTGCTCCCATGGACTCTTGTCATCGTCTTTTGGGATGGGCATGGCTTCATTTTAAAACACTCCATCTTGATGAACGTTCCCTTTATTTGAGGCATGAGGGACATCAAAAGAAGTAGAAGTTTATGACACCAAGACAAGTCAGTAAGGATCAACGTAGGCTGAAGGAGAAAATAGAAAAAGAAAGAATAGAAAAAGAAGTAATAGAAACTGCAGAAGGAAGGGAAAATAAAGAAAAAGAAATGGAACTAGAGAAAGTTTATTCGTCAATGTTTTTTCTTCTACAGTTTGCGATGTCATTTTACAGGAACAAAAGGATAAGCATGTGAAGGAAATACACGAACTTCCGTGTTTGAAAAGGAAGCTTGTTCATAGTGCTTTATCATGCATTTGGTCCGTCGATAAGAAGCAAATTCGTCAAACACAACGCATGAAATCATTTATTGTTACATATCAAGGTGGTGTACTGTTGCCAAGAAATGTTATCGACGGATTGCAACCATTGGAAAGTAACAAATATCAAGTTGAATTTGATCCTAGAAGAAGAGAATTAGTTTCAACTTGTGAAAAAATAAAATTCCTTCACAAGTTCGTAATAAAACCTTACTTTAAAACCAGTGTCTTAAGATTCGGGACAAATCTTCTCGAAGAAGGAGGGTATGATGTGAATTGCATATGGGTCAAATGGAGGATGACTAATGTACCGTGTTGATGCAGTTTCTTTTATTTAAACAAGGGCCCAATGCTTTGTAAAATTGGCTGACCAAATTGTGTTTGTGCTTAACCAATTAATGGGCTTTAGTTTTGCTTTATCTTCAAGTTGAAATAAGGGTCCATATGCCAACTTAAGAACCAACCTTTGGAAGATCAAGAGGACCTTTGCTCAAAGTTTGTGGATGACAATTTGTAGCCTTAAATTCAGTTACAACCAACCATTAAGTAGCAGATCATTATTAGCTTGAGTGGATCATTAATTAATAGCTTTAAGCGGGATGATATTGAAATTTATGTGTCTTTTGTAATTCTGACGGTTAAAGCTCCTATATAAGTTGAACCATTTTCATCAATGAAGGCAAGCTGAGCTTTATTCAGAAAATAAACGAGTTTTATCTCATCTATCTTAGTGAGAGTGATTCTCCTAAGTTCTTCAGTGATTCAAGAATCCATGAGTTTCATTAATCAAAGGTCCTTTATCCCTTTGTGTGTTTCAACACTTAGGCTTATCTTCCATTCTTGGAAGTGTGATGTCTATCAATTTTCATTCCATCTTCTTTTATGTTTCCATTTTCTCGTTTTAAATAATTTCTCAAATTTCTTGCTTGTTAGCATTCCAACAACGATAGATCAGTCAAACGAATCGAACGCTGTGGATTCACATCATTTGGTATTCACAGCCTGGCCATTTGGATTTGGAATTGGAAAGGAAGTTTATTACACAAAGTGTTTAACCGAAGGCCATCCATGTTTAGTTGCATTCGATTACGGAAGCGAAAACAATGTTGTGAACCAAAGTCTGGTGGAGAAACTCCAGTTACCAGCAACCTTTCATCTGGATCAAGCATGGATCAAATTCAGTACGTGGCAATGTGTGAAAGAAGTATTATGTGATATTGCTCCCATGGACTCTTGTCATCGTCTTTTGGGATGGGCATGGCTTCATTTTAAAACACTCCATCTTGATGAACGTTCCCTTTATTTGAGGCATGAGGGACATCAAAAGAAGTAGAAGTTTATGACACCAAGACAAGTCAGTAAGGATCAACGTAGGCTGAAGGAGAAAATAGAAAAAGAAAGAATAGAAAAAGAAGTAATAGAAACTGCAGAAGGAAGGGAAAATAAAGAAAGAGAAATGGAACTAGAGAAAGTTTATTCGTGAATGTTTTTTCTTCTACAATTTGTGATGTCATTTTACAGGAACAAAAGGATAAGCATGTGAAGGAAATACACGAACTTCCGTGTTTGAAAAGGAATCTTGTTCATAGTGCTTTATCATGCATTTGGTCCGTCGATAAGAAGCAAATTCGTCAAACACAACGCATGAAATCATTTATTGTTACATATCAAGGTGGTGTACTGTTGCCAAGAAATGTTATCGACGGATTGCAACCATTGGAAAGTAACAAATATCAAGTTGAATTTGATCCTAGAAGAAGAGAATTAGTTTCAACTTGTGAAAAAATAAAATTCCTTCACAAGTTCGTAATAAAACCTTACTTTAAAACCAGTGTCTTAAGATTCGGGACAAATCTTCTCGAAGAAGGAGGGTATGATGTGAATTGCATATGGGTCAAATGGAGTATGACTAATGTACCGTGTTGATGCAGTTTCTTTTATTTAAACAAGGGCCCAATGCTTTGTAAAATTGGCTGACCAAATTGTGTTTGTGCTTAACCAATTAATGGGCTTTAGTTTTGCTTTATCTTCAAGTTGAAATAAGGGTCCATATGCCAACTTAAGAACCAACCTTTGGAAGATCAAGAGGACCTTTGCTCAAAGTTTGTGGATGACAATTTGTAGCCTTAAATTCAGTTACAACCAACCATTAAGTAGCAGATCATTATTAGCTTGAGTGGATCATTAATTAATAGCTTTAAGCGGGATGATATTGAAATTTATGTGTCTTTTGTAATTCTGACGGTTAAAGCTCCTATATAAGTTGAACCATTTTCATCAATGAAGGCAAGCTGAGCTTTATTCAGAAAATAAACGAGTTTTATCTCATCTATCTTAGTGAGAGTGATTCTCCTAAGTTCTTCAGTGATTCAAGAATCCATGAGTTTCATTAATCAAAGGTCCTTTATCCCTTTGTGTGTTTCAACTCTTAGGCTTATCTTCCATTCTTGGAAGTGTGATGTCTATCAATTTTCATTCCATCTTCTTTTATGTTTCCATTTTCTCGTTTTAAATAATTTCTCAAATTTCTTGCTTGTTAGCATTCCAACAACGATAGATCAGTCAAACGAATCGAACGCTGTGGATTCACATCATTTGGTATTCACAGCCTGGCCATTTGGATTTGGAATTGGAAAGGAAGTTTATTACACAAAGTGTTTAACCGAAGGCCATCCATGTTTAGTTGCATTCGATTACGGAAGCGAAAACAATGTTGTGAACCAAAGTCTGGTGGAGAAACTCCAGTTACCAGCAACCTTTCATCTGGATCAAGCATGGATCAAATTCAGTACGTGGCAATGTGTGAAAGAAGTATTATGTGATATTGCTCCCATGGACTCTTGTCATTGTCTTTTGGGATGGGCATGGCTTCATTTTAAAACACTCCATCTTGATGAACGTTCCCTTTATTTGAGGCATGAGGGACATCAAAAGAAGTAGAAGTTTATGACACCAAGACAAGTCAGTAAGGATCAACGTAGGCTGAAGGAGAAAATAGAAAAAGAAAGAATAGAAAAAGAAGTAATAGAAACTGCAGAAGGAAGGGAAAATAAAGAAAAAGAAATGGAACTAGAGAAAGTTTATTCGTGAATGTTTTTTCTTCTACAATTTGTGATGTCATTTTACAGGAACAAAAGGATAAGCATGTGAAGGAAATACACGAACTTCCGTGTTTGAAAAGGAATCTTGTTCATAGTGCTTTATCATGCATTTGGTCCGTCGATAAGAAGCAAATTCGTCAAACACAACGCATCGAATTATTTATTGTTACATATCAAGGTGGGGTACTGTTGCCAAGAAATGTTATCGACGGATTGCAACCATTGGAAAGTAACAAATATCAAGTTGAATTTGATCCTGGAAGAAGAGAATTAGTTTCAACTTGTGAAAAAATAAAATTCCTTCACAAGATCGTAATAAAACCTTACTTTAAAACTAGTGTCTTAAGATTCGGGACAAATCTTCTCGAAGAAGGAAGGTATGATGTGATTTGCATATGGGTCAAATGGAGGATGACTAATGTACCGTGTTGATGCAGTTTCTTTTATTTAAACAAGGGCCCAATGCTTTGTAAAATTGGCTGACCAAATTGTGTTTGTGCTTAACAGATTAATGGGCTTTAGTTTTGTTTTATCTTCAAGTTGAAATAAAGGTCCATATGCAAACTTAAGAACCAACCTTTGGAAGATCAGGAGGACCTTTGCTCAAAGTTTGTGGATGACTTTTGGTAGCCTTAAATTCAGTTACAACCAACCATTAATTAGCGGATCATTATTAGCTTGAGTGGATCATTAATTAATAGCTTTAAGCGGGATGATATTGAAATTTATGTGTCTTTTGTAATTCTGACGGTTAAAGCTCCTATATAAGTTGAATCATTTTCATTAATGAATGCAAGCTGAGTTTTATTCAGAAAATAAACGAGTTTATCTCATCTATCTTAGTGAGAGTGATTCTCCTAAGTGCTTGAGTGATTCAAGAATCCATGAGTTTAATTCAAAGGTCCTTTATCCCTTTGTGTGTTTCAACTCTTAGGCTTATCTTCCATTCTTGGAAGTGTGATGTCTATCAATTTTCATTCCATCTTCTTTTATGTTTCCATTTTCTCGTTTTAAATAATTTCTCAAATTTCTTGCTTGTTAGCATTCCAACAACGATAGATCAGTCAAACGAATCGAACGCTGTGGATTCACATCATTTGGTATTCACAGCCTGGCCATCTAGATTTGGAATAGGAAACGAAGTTTATTACACAAAGTGTTTAACCGAAGGCCATCCATGTTTAGTTGCATTCGATTACGGAAGCGAAAACAATGTTGTGAACAAAAGTTTGGTGGAGAAACTCCAGTTAACAGCAACCTTTCATCTGGATCAAGCATGGATCAAATTCAGTACATGACAATGTGTGAAAGAGGTATTATGTGATATTGCTCCCATGGACTCTTGTCATCTTCTTTTGGGATGGGCATGGCTTCAGTTTAAAACACTCCATCTTGATGAACGTTCCCTTTATTTGAGGCATGAGGGACATCAAAAGAAGTAGAAGTTTATGACACCAGGACAAGTCAGTAAGGATCAACGTAAGCTGAAGGAGAAAACAGAAAAAGAATGAATAGAAAAATAAGTAATAGAAACTGCAGAAGGAAGGGAAAATAAAGAAAAAGAAATGGAACTAGAGAAAGTTTATTCGTCAATGTTTTTTCTTCTACAGTTTGCGATGTCATTTTACAGGAACAAAAGGATAAGCATGTGAAGGAAATACACGAACTTCCGTGTTTGAAAAGGAATCTTGTTCATAGTGCTTTATCATGCATTTGGTCCGTCGATAAGAAGCAAATTCGTCAAACACAACGCATGAAATCATTTATTGTTACATATCAAGGTGGTGTACTGTTGCCAAGAAATGTTATCGACGGATTGCAACCATTGGAAAGTAACAAATATCAAGTTGAATTTGATCCTGGAAGAAGAGAATTAGTTTCAACTTGTGAAAAAATAAAATTCCTTCACAAGTTCGTAATAAAACCTTACTTTAAAACCAGTGTCTTAAGATTCGGGACAAATCTTCTCGAAGAAGGAGGGTATGATGTGAATTGCGTATGGGTCAAATGGAGGATGACTAATGTACCGTGTTGATGCAGTTTCTTTTATTTAAACAAGGGCCCAATGCTTTGTAAAATTGGCTGACCAAATTGTGTTTGTGCTTAACCAATTAATGGGCTTTAGTTTTGCTTTATCTTCAAGTTGAAATAAGGGTCCATATGCCAACTTAAGAACCAACCTTTGGAAGATCAAGAGGACCTTTGCTCAAAGTTTGTGGATGACAATTTGTAGCCTTAAATTCAGTTACAACCAACCATTAAGTAGCAGATCATTATTAGCTTGAGTGGATCATTAATTAATAGCTTTAAGCGGGATGATATTGAAATTTATGTGTCTTTTGTAATTCTGACGGTTAAAGCTCCTATATAAGTTGAACCATTTTCATCAATGAAGGCAAGCTGAGCTTTATTCAGAAAATAAACGAGTTTTATCTCATCTATCTTAGTGAGAGTGATTCTCCTAAGTTCTTCAGTGATTCAAGAATCCATGAGTTTCATTAATCAAAGGTCCTTTATCCCTTTGTGTGTTTCAACTCTTAGGCTTATCTTCCATTCTTGGAAGTGTGATGTCTATCAATTTTCATTCCATCTTCTTTTATGTTTCCATTTTCTCGTTTTAAATAATTTCTCAAATTTCTTGCTTGTTAGCATTCCAACAACGATAGATCAGTCAAACGAATCGAACGCTGTGGATTCACATCATTTGGTATTCACAGCCTGGCCATTTGGATTTGGAATTGGAAAGGAAGTTTATTACACAAAGTGTTTAACCGAAGGCCATCCATGTTTAGTTGCATTCGATTACGGAAGCGAAAACAATGTTGTGAACCAAAGTCTGGTGGAGAAACTCCAGTTACCAGCAACCTTTCATCTGGATCAAGCATGGATCAAATTCAGTACGTGGCAATGTGTGAAAGAAGTATTATGTGATATTGCTCCCATGGACTCTTGTCATTGTCTTTTGGGATGGGCATGGCTTCATTTTAAAACACTCCATCTTGATGAACGTTCCCTTTATTTGAGGCATGAGGGACATCAAAAGAAGTAGAAGTTTATGACACCAAGACAAGTCAGTAAGGATCAACGTAGGCTGAAGGAGAAAATAGAAAAAGAAAGAATAGAAAAAGAAGTAATAGAAACTGCAGAAGGAAGGGAAAATAAAGAAAAAGAAATGGAACTAGAGAAAGTTTATTCGTGAATGTTTTTTCTTCTACAATTTGTGATGTCATTTTACAGGAACAAAAGGATAAGCATGTGAAGGAAATACACGAACTTCCGTGTTTGAAAAGGAATCTTGTTCATAGTGCTTTATCATGCATTTGGTCCGTCGATAAGAAGCAAATTCGTCAAACACAACGCATCGAATTATTTATTGTTACATATCAAGGTGGGGTACTGTTGCCAAGAAATGTTATCGACGGATTGCAACCATTGGAAAGTAACAAATATCAAGTTGAATTTGATCCTGGAAGAAGAGAATTAGTTTCAACTTGTGAAAAAATAAAATTCCTTCACAAGATCGTAATAAAACCTTACTTTAAAACTAGTGTCTTAAGATTCGGGACAAATCTTCTCGAAGAAGGAAGGTATGATGTGATTTGCATATGGGTCAAATGGAGGATGAATAATGTACCGTGTTGATGCAGTTTCTTTTATTTAAACAAGGGCCCAATGCTTTGTAAAATTGGCTGACCAAATTGTGTTTGTGCTTAACCAATTAATGGGCTTTAGTTTTGTTTTATCTTCAAGTTGAAATAAAGGTCCATATGCAAACTTAAGAACCAACCTTTGGAAGATCAGGAGGACCTTTGCTCAAAGTTTGTGGATGACTTTTGGTAGCCTTAAATTCAGTTACAACCAACCATTAATTAGCGGATCATTATTAGCTTGAGTGGATCATTAATTAATAGCTTTAAGCGGGATGATATTGAAATTTATGTGTCTTTTGTAATTCTGACGGTTAAAGCTCCTATATAAGTTGAACCATTTTCATTAATGAATGCAAGCTGAGTTTTATTCAGAAAATAAACGAGTTTATCTCATCTATCTTAGTGAGAGTGATTCTCCTAAGTGCTTGAGTGATTCAAGAATCCATGAGTTTAATTCAAAGGTCCTTTATCCCTTTGTGTGTTTCAACTCTTAGGCTTATCTTCCATTCTTGGAAGTGTGATGTCTATCAATTTTCATTCCATCTTCTTTTATGTTTCCATTTTCTCGTTTTAAATAATTTCTCAAATTTCTTGCTTGTTAGCATTCCAACAACGATAGATCAGTCAAACGAATCGAACGCTGTGGATTCACATCATTTGGTATTCACAGCCTGGCCATCTAGATTTGGAATAGGAAACGAAGTTTATTACACAAAGTGTTTAACCGAAGGCCATCCATGTTTAGTTGCATTCGATTACGGAAGCGAAAACAATGTTGTGAACAAAAGTTTGGTGGAGAAACTCCAGTTAACAGCAACCTTTCATCTGGATCAAGCATGGATCAAATTCAGTACATGACAATGTGTGAAAGAGGTATTATGTGATATTGCTCCCATGGACTCTTGTCATCTTCTTTTGGGATGGGCATGGCTTCAGTTTAAAACACTCCATCTTGATGAACGTTCCCTTTATTTGAGGCATGAGGGACATCAAAAGAAGTAGAAGTTTATGACACCAGGACAAGTCAGTAAGGATCAACGTAAGCTGAAGGAGAAAACAGAAAAAGAATGAATAGAAAAATAAGTAATAGAAACTGCAGAAGGAAGGGAAAATAAAGAAAAAGAAATGGAACTAGAGAAAGTTTATTCGTCAATGTTTTTTCTTCTACAGTTTGCGATGTCATTTTACAGGAACAAAAGGATAAGCATGTGAAGGAAATACACGAACTTCCGTGTTTGAAAAGGAATCTTGTTCATAGTGCTTTATCATGCATTTGGTCCGTCGATAAGAAGCAAATTCGTCAAACACAACGCATGAAATCATTTATTGTTACATATCAAGGTGGTGTACTGTTGCCAAGAAATGTTATCGACGGATTGCAACCATTGGAAAGTAACAAATATCAAGTTGAATTTGATCCTAGAAGAAGAGAATTAGTTTCAACTTGTGAAAAAATAAAATTCCTTCACAAGTTCGTAATAAAACCTTACTTTAAAACCAGTGTCTTAAGATTCGGGACAAATCTTCTCGAAGAAGGAGGGTATGATGTGAATTGCATATGGGTCAAATGGAGGATGACTAATGTACCGTGTTGATGCAGTTTCTTTTATTTAAACAAGGGCCCAATGCTTTGTAAAATTGGCTGACCAAATTGTGTTTGTGCTTAACCAATTAATGGGCTTTAGTTTTGCTTTATCTTCAAGTTGAAATAAGGGTCCATATGCCAACTTAAGAACCAACCTTTGGAAGATCAAGAGGACCTTTGCTCAAAGTTTGTGGATGACTTTTGGTAGCCTTAAATTCAGTTACAAGCAACCATTAAGTAGCGGATCATTGTTAGCTTGAGTGGATCATTAATTAATAGCTTTAAGCGGGATGATATTGAAATTTATGTGTCTTTTGTAATTATGATGGTTAAAGCTCCTATATAAGTTGAACCATTTTCATCAGTGAAGGCAAGCTGAGTTTTATTCAGAAAATAAACGAGTTTTATCTCATCTAACTTAGTGAGAGTGATTCTCCTAAGTTCTTGAATGATTCAAGAGTCCATGAGTTTAATTAATCAAAGGTCCTTTATCCCTTTGTGTGTTTCAACTCTTAGGCTTATCTTTCATTCTTGGAAGTGTGATGTCTATCAATCTTCATTCCATCTTCTTTTATGTTTCCATTTTCTCGTTTTAAATAATTTCTCAAATTTCTTGCTTGTTAGCATTCCAACAACGATAGATCAGTCAAACGAATCGAACGCTGTGGATTCACATCATTTGGTATTCACAACATGGCCATCTAGATTTGGAATAGGAAAGGAAGTTTATTACACAATCTGTTTAACCGCAGGCCATCCATGTTTAGTTGCATTCGATTACGGAAGCGAAAAGAATGTTGTGAACCAAAGTTTGGTGGAGAAACTCCAGTTACCAGCAACCTTTCATCTGGATCAAGCATGGATCAAATTCAGTGCATGGCAATGTGTGAAAGAAGTATTATGTGATATTGCTCCCATGGACTGTTGTCATCTTCTTTTGGGATGGGCATGGCTTCATTTTAAAACACTCCATCTTGATGAACGTTCCCTTTATTTGAGGCATGAGGGACATCAAAAGAAGTAGAAGTTTATGACACCAAGACAAGTCAGTAAGGATCAACGTAGGCTGAAGGAGAAAACAGAAAAAGAAAGAATAGAAAAAGAAGTAATAGAAACTGCAGAAGGAAGGGAAAATAAAGAAAAAGAAATGGGACTAGAGAGAGTTTATTCGTCAATGTTTTTTCTTCTACAGTTTGTGATGTCATTCTACAGGAACAAAAGGATAAGCATGCGAAGGAAATACACGAACTTCCATGTTTGAAAAGGAAGCTTGTTCATAGTGCTTTATCATGCATTTGGTCCGTCGATAAGAAGCAAATTCGTCAAACACAACGCATGGAATTATTTATTGTTACATAACAAGGTGGGGTACTGTTGCCAAGAAATGTTATCGACGGATTGCAACCATTGGAAAGTAACAAATATCAGGTTGAATTTGATCCTGGAAGAAGAGAATTAGTTTCAACTTGTGAAAAAATAAAATTCCTTCACAAGATCGTAATAAAAACTTACTTTAAAACTAGTGTCTTAAGATTCTGGACAAATCTTCTCGAAGAAGGAGGGTATGATGTGAATTGCATATGGGTCAAATGGAGGATGACTAATGCGCCGTGTTGATGCAGTTTCTTTTATTTAAACAAGGGCCCAATGCTTTGTAAAATTAGCTGACCAAATTGTGTTTGTGCTTAACCAATTAATGGGCTTTAGTTTTGCTTTATCTTCAAGTTGAAATAAGGGTCCATATGCCAACTTAAGAACCAACCTTTGGAAGATCAAGAGGACCTTTGCTCAAAGTTTGTGGATGACTTTTGGTAGCCTTAAATTCAGTTACAAGCAACCATTAAGTAGCGGATCATTATTAGCTTGAGTGGATCATTAATTAATAGCTTCAAGCGGGATGATATTGAAATTTATGTGTCTTTTGTAATTCTGATGGTTAAAGCTCCTATATAAGTTGAACCATTTTCATCAATGAAGGCAAGCTGAGTTTTATTCAGAAAATAAACGAGTTTTATCTCATCTAGCTTAGTGAGAGTGATTCTCCTAAGTTCTTGAGTGATTCAAGAATCCATGAGTTTAATTAATCAAAGGTCCTTTATCCCTTTGTGTGTTTCAACTCTTAGGTTATCTTCCATTCTTGGAAGTGTGATGTCTATCAATTTTCATTCCATCTTCTTCTATGTTTCCATTTTCTCGTTTTAAATAATTTCTCAAATTTTTTGCTTGTTAGCATTCCAACAACGATAGATCAGTCAAACGAATCGAACGCTGTGGATTCACATCATTTGGTATTCACAGCATGGCCATCTAGATTTGGAATAGGAAAGGAAGTTTATTACACAATCTGTTTAACCGCAGGCCATCCATGTTTAGTTGCATTCGATTACGGAAGCGAAAAGAATGTTGTGAACCAAAGTTTGGTGGAGAAACTCCAGTTACCAGCAACCTTTCATCTGGATCAAGCATGGATCAAATTCAGTGCATGGCAATGTGTGAAAGAAGTATTATGTGATATTGCTCCCATGGACTGTTGTCATCTTCTTTTGGGATGGGCATGGCTTCATTTTAAAACACTCCATCTTGATGAACGTTCCCTTTATTTGAGGCATGAGGGACATCAAAAGAAGTAGAAGTTTATGACACCAAGACAAGTCAGTAAGGATCAACGTAGGCTGAAGGAGAAAACAGAAAAAGAAAGAATAGAAAAAGAAGTAATAGAAACTGCAGAAGGAAGGGAAAATAAAGAAAAAGAAATGGGACTAGAGAGAGTTTATTCGTCAATGTTTTTTCTTCTACAGTTTGTGATGTCATTCTACAGGAACAAAAGGATAAGCATGCGAAGGAAATACACGAACTTCCATGTTTGAAAAGGAAGCTTGTTCATAGTGCTTTATCATGCATTTGGTCCGTCGATAAGAAGCAAATTCGTCAAACACAACGCATGGAATTATTTATTGTTACATAACAAGGTGGGGTACTGTTGCCAAGAAATGTTATCGACGGATTGCAACCATTGGAAAGTAACAAATATCAGGTTGAATTTGATCCTGGAAGAAGAGAATTAGTTTCAACTTGTGAAAAAATAAAATTCCTTCACAAGATCGTAATAAAAACTTACTTTAAAACTAGTGTCTTAAGATTCTGGACAAATCTTCTCGAAGAAGGAGGGTATGATGTGAATTGCATATGGGTCAAATGGAGGATGACTAATGCGCCGTGTTGATGCAGTTTCTTTTATTTAAACAAGGGCCCAATGCTTTGTAAAATTAGCTGACCAAATTGTGTTTGTGCTTAACCAATTCATGGGCTTTAGTTTTGCTTTATCTTCAAGTTGAAATAAGGGTCCATATGCCAACTTAAGAACCAACCTTTGGAAGATCAAGAGGACCTTTGCTCAAAGTTTGTGGATGACTTTTGGTAGCCTTAAATTCAGTTACAAGCAACCATTAAGTAGCGGATCATTATTAGCTTGAGTGGATCATTAATTAATAGCTTCAAGCGGGATGATATTGAAATTTATGTGTCTTTTGTAATTCTGATGGTTAAAGCTCCTATATAAGTTGAACCATTTTCATCAATGAAGGCAAGCTGAGTTTTATTCAGAAAATAAACGAGTTTTATCTCATCTAGCTTAGTGAGAGTGATTCTCCTAAGTTCTTGAGTGATTCAAGAATCCATGAGTTTAATTAATCAAAGGTCCTTTATCCCTTTGTGTGTTTCAACTCTTAGGTTATCTTCCATTCTTGGAAGTGTGATGTCTATCAATTTTCATTCCATCTTCTTCTATGTTTCCATTTTCTCGTTTTAAATAATTTCTCAAATTTTTTGCTTGTTAGCATTCCAACAACGATAGATCAGTCAAACGAATCGAACGATGTGGATTCACATCATTTGGTATTCACAGCCTGGCCATCTAGATTTGGAATAGGAAAGGGAGTTTATTACACAAAGTGTTTAACCGAAGGCCATCCATGTTTAGTTGCATTCGATTACGGAAGCAAAAACAATGTTGTGAACCAAAGTTTGGTGGAGAAACTCCAGTTACCAGCAACCTTTCATCTGGATCAAGCATGGATCAAATTCAGTACATGGCAATGTGTGAAAGAAGTATTATGTGATATTGCTCCCATGGACTCTTGTCATCTTCTTTTGGGATGGGCATGGCTTCATTTTAAAACACTCCATCTTGATGAACGTTCCCTTTATTTGAGGCATGAGGGACATCAAAAGAAGTAGAAGTTTATGACACCAAGACAAGTCAGTAAGGATCAACGTAGGCTGAAGGAGAAAACAGAAAAAGAAAGAATAGAAAAAGAAGTAATAGAAACTGCAGAAGGAAGGGAAAATAAAGAAAAAGAAATGGGACTAGAGAGAGTTTATTCGTCAATGTTTTTTCTTCTACAGTTTGTGATGTCATTCTACAGGAACAAAAGGATAAGCATGCGAAGGAAATACACGAACTTCCATGTTTGAAAAGGAAGCTTGTTCATAGTGCTTTATCATGCATTTGGTCCGTCGATAAGAAGCAAATTCGTCAAACACAACGCATGGAATTATTTATTGTTACATAACAAGGTGGGGTACTGTTGCCAAGAAATGTTATCGACGGATTGCAACCATTGGAAAGTAACAAATATCAGGTTGAATTTGATCCTGGAAGAAGAGAATTAGTTTCAACTTGTGAAAAAATAAAATTCCTTCACAAGATCGTAATAAAAACTTACTTTAAAACTAGTGTCTTAAGATTCTGGACAAATCTTCTCGAAGAAGGAGGGTATGATGTGAATTGCATATGGGTCAAATGGAGGATGACTAATGCGCCGTGTTGATGCAGTTTCTTTTATTTAAACAAGGGCCCAATGCTTTGTAAAATTAGCTGACCAAATTGTGTTTGTGCTTAACCAATTAATGGGCTTTAGTTTTGCTTTATCTTCAAGTTGAAATAAGGGTCCATATGCCAACTTAAGAACCAACCTTTGGAAGATCAAGAGGACCTTTGCTCAAAGTTTGTGGATGACTTTTGGTAGCCTTAAATTCAGTTACAAGCAACCATTAAGTAGCGGATCATTATTAGCTTGAGTGGATCATTAATTAATAGCTTCAAGCGGGATGATATTGAAATTTATGTGTCTTTTGTAATTCTGATGGTTAAAGCTCCTATATAAGTTGAACCATTTTCATCAATGAAGGCAAGCTGAGTTTTATTCAGAAAATAAACGAGTTTTATCTCATCTAGCTTAGTGAGAGTGATGATTCTCCTAAGTTCTTGAGTGATTCAAGAATCCATGAGTTTAATTAATCAAAGGTCCTTTATCCCTTTGTGTGTTTCAACTCTTAGGTTATCTTCCATTCTTGGAAGTGTGATGTCTATCAATTTTCATTCCATCTTCTTCTATGTTTCCATTTTCTCGTTTTAAATAATTTCTCAAATTTTTTGCTTGTTAGCATTCCAACAACGATAGATCAGTCAAACGAATCGAACGATGTGGATTCACATCATTTGGTATTCACAGCCTGGCCATCTAGATTTGGAATAGGAAAGGGAGTTTATTACACAAAGTGTTTAACCGAAGGCCATCCATGTTTAGTTGCATTCGATTACGGAAGCAAAAACAATGTTGTGAACCAAAGTTTGGTGGAGAAACTCCAGTTACCAACAACCTTTCATCTGGATCAAGCATGGATCAAATTCAGTACATGGCAATGTGTGAAAGAAGTATTATGTGATATTGCTCCCATGGACTGTTGTCATCTTCTTTTGGGATGGGCATGGCTTCATTTTAAAACACTCCATCTTGATGAACGTTCCCTTTATTTGAGGCATGAGGGACATCAAAAGAAGTAGAAGTTTATGACACCAAGACAAGTCAGTAAGGATCAACGTAGGCTGAAGGAGAAAACAGAAAAAGAAAGAATAGAAAAAGAAGTAATAGAAACTGCAGAAGGAAGGGAAAATAAAGAAAAAGAAATGGGACTAGAGAGAGTTTATTCGTCAATGTTTTTTCTTCTACAGTTTGTGATGTCATTCTACAGGAACAAAAGGATAAGCATGCGAAGGAAATACACGAACTTCCATGTTTGAAAAGGAAGCTTGTTCATAGTGCTTTATCATGCATTTGGTCCGTCGATAAGAAGCAAATTCGTCAAACACAACGCATGGAATTATTTATTGTTACATAACAAGGTGGGGTACTGTTGCCAAGAAATGTTATCGACGGATTGCAACCATTGGAAAGTAACAAATATCAGGTTGAATTTGATCCTGGAAGAAGAGAATTAGTTTCAACTTGTGAAAAAATAAAATTCCTTCACAAGATCGTAATAAAAACTTACTTTAAAACTAGTGTCTTAAGATTCTGGACAAATCTTCTCGAAGAAGGAGGGTATGATGTGAATTGCATATGGGTCAAATGGAGGATGACTAATGCGCCGTGTTGATGCAGTTTCTTTTATTTAAACAAGGGCCCAATGCTTTGTAAAATTAGCTGACCAAATTGTGTTTGTGCTTAACCAATTAATGGGCTTTAGTTTTGCTTTATCTTCAAGTTGAAATAAGGGTCCATATGCCAACTTAAGAACCAACCTTTGGAAGATCAAGAGGACCTTTGCTCAAAGTTTGTGGATGACTTTTGGTAGCCTTAAATTCAGTTACAAGCAACCATTAAGTAGCGGATCATTATTAGCTTGAGTGGATCATTAATTAATAGCTTCAAGCGGGATGATATTGAAATTTATGTGTCTTTTGTAATTCTGATGGTTAAAGCTCCTATATAAGTTGAACCATTTTCATCAATGAAGGCAAGCTGAGTTTTATTCAGAAAATAAACGAGTTTTATCTCATCTAGCTTAGTGAGAGTGATTCTCCTAAGTTCTTGAGTGATTCAAGAATCCATGAGTTTAATTAATCAAAGGTCCTTTATCCCTTTGTGTGTTTCAACTCTTAGGTTATCTTCCATTCTTGGAAGTGTGATGTCTATCAATTTTCATTCCATCTTCATCTATGTTTCCATTTTCTCGTTTTAAATAATTTCTCAAATTTCTTGCTTGTTAGCATTCCAACAACGATAGATCAGTCAAACGAATCGAACGCTGTGGATTCACATCATTTGGTATTCACAGCCTGGCCATCTAGATTTGGAATAGGAAAGGGAGTTTATTACACAAAGTGTTTAACCGAAGGCCGTCCATGTTTAGTTGCATTCGATTACGGAAGCGAAAACAATGTTGTGAACCAAAGTTTGGTGGAGAAACTCCAGTTACCAGCAACCTTTCATCTGGATCAAGCATGGATCAAATTCAGTACATGGCAATGTGTGAAAGAAGTATTATGTGATATTGCTCCCATGGACTCTTGTCATCTTCTTTTGGGATGGGCATGGCTTCATTTTAAAACACTCCATCTTGATGAACGTTCCCTTTATTTGAGGCATGAGGGACATCAAAAGAAGTAGAAGTTTATGACACCAAGACAAGTCAGTAAGGATCAACGTAGGCTGAAGGAGAAAACAGAAAAAGAAAGAATAGAAAAAGAAGTAATAGAAACTGTAGAAGAAAGGGAAAATAAAGAAAAAGAAATGGAACTAGAGAGAGTTTATTCGTCAATGTTTTTTCTTCTACAGTTTGTGATGTCATTTTACAGGAACAAAAGGATAAGCATGTGAAGGAAATACACGAACTTCCATGTTTGAAAAGGAAGCTTGTTCATAGTGCTTTATCATGCATTTGGTCCGTCGATAGGAAGCAAATTCGTCAAACACAACGCATGGAATTATTTATTGTTATATCACGGTGGGGTACTGTTGCCAGCAAATGTTATCGACGGATTGCAACCATTGGAAAGTAACAAATATCAGGTTGAATTTGATCCTGGAAGAAGAGAATTAGTTTCAACTTGTGAAAAAATAAAATTCCTTCACAAGATCGTAATAAAAACTTACTTTAAAACTAGTGTCTTAAGATTCGGAACAAATCTTCTCGAAGAAGGAGGGTATGATGTGAATTGCATATGGGTCAAATGGAGGATGACTAATGCGCCGTGTTGATGCAGTTTCTTTTATTTAAACAAGGGCCCAATGCTTTGTAAAATTGGCTGACCAAATTGTGTTTGTGCTTAACCAATTAATGGGCTTTAGTTTTGCTTTATCTTCAAGTTGAAATAAGGGTCCATATGCCAACCTAAGAACCAACCTTTGGAAGATCAAGAGGACCTTTGCTCAAAGTTTGTGGATGACTTTTGGTAGCCTTAAATTCAGTTACAATCAACCATTAAGTAGCGGATCATTATTAGCTTGAGTGGATCATTAATTAGTAGCTTCAAGCGGGATGATATTGAAATTTATGTGTCTTTTGTAATTCTGATGGTTAAAGCTCCAATATAAGTTGAACCATTTTCATCAATGAAGGCAAGCTGAGTTTTATTCACAAAATAAACGAGTTTTATCTCATCTAGCTTAGTGAGAGTGATTCTCCTAAGTTCTTGAGTGATTCAAGAATCCATGAGTTTAATTAATCAAAGGTCCTTTATCCCTTTGTGTGTTTCAACTCTTAGGTTATCTTCCATTCTTGGAAGTGTGATGTCTATCAATTTTCATTCCATCTTCATCTATGTTTCCATTTTCTCGTTTTAAATAATTTCTCAAATTTCTTGCTTGTTAGCATTCCAACAACGATAGATCAGTCAAACGAATCGAACGCTGTGGATTCACATCATTTGGTATTCACAGCCTGGTCATCTAGATTTGGAATAGGAAAGGGAGTTTATTACACAAAGTGTTTAACCGAAGGCCATCCATGTTTAGTTGCATTCGATTACGGAAGCGAAAACAATGTTGTGAACCAAAGTTTGGTGGAGAAACTCCAGTTACCAGCAACCTTTCATCTGGATCAAGCATGGATCAAATTCAGTACATGGCAATGTGTGAAAGAAGTATTATGTGATATTGCTCCCATGGACTCTTGTCATCTTCTTTTGGGATGGGCATGGCTTCATTTTAAAACACTCCATCTTGATGAACGTTCCCTTTATTTGAGGCATGAGGGACATCAAAAGAAGTAGAAGTTTATGACACCAAGACAAGTCAGTAAGGATCAACGTAGGCTGAAGGAGAAAACAGAAAAAGAAAGAATAGAAAAAGAAGTAATAGAAACTGCAGAAGAAAGGGAAAATAAAGAAAAAGAAATGGAACTAGAGAGAGTTTATTCGTCAATGTTTTTTCTTCTACAGTTTGTGATGTCATTTTACAGGAACAAAAGGATAAGCATGTGAAGGAAATACACGAACTTCCATGTTTGAAAAGGAAGCTTGTTCATAGTGCTTTATCATGCATTTGGTCCGTCGATAAGAAGCAAATTCGTCAAACACAACGCATGGAATTATTTATTGTTATATCAAGGTGGGGTACTGTTGCCAGCAAATGTTATCGACGGATTGCAACCATTGGAAAGTAACAAATATCAGGTTGAATTTGATCCTGTAAGAAGAGAATTAGTTTCAACTTGTGAAAAAATAAAATTCCTTCACAAGATCGTAATAAAAACTTACTTTAAAACTAGTGTCTTAAGATTCGGGACAAATCTTCTCGAAGAAGGAGGGTATGATGTGAATTGCATATGGGTCAAATGGAGGATGACTAATGCGCCGTGTTGATGCAGTTTCTTTTATTTTAACAAGGGCCCAATGCTTTGTAAAATTGGCTGACCAAATTGTGTTTGTGCTTAACCAATTAATGGGCTTTAGTTTTGCTTTATCTTCACGTTGAAATAAGGGTCCATATGCCAACCTAAGAACCAACCTTTGGAAGATCAAGAGGACCTTTGCTCAAAGTTTGTGGATGACTTTTGGTAGCCTTAAATTCAGTTACAATCAACCATTAAGTAGCGGATCATTATTAGCTTGAGAGGATCACTAATTAATAGCTTCAAGCGGGATGATATTGAAATTTATGTGTCTTTTGTAATTCTGATGGTTAAAGCTCCTATATAAGTTGAACCATTTTCATCAATGAAGGCAAGCTGAGTTTTATTCAGAAAATAAACGAGTTTTATCTCATCTAGCTTAGTGAGAGTGATTCTCCTAAGTTCTTGAGTGATTCAAGAATCCATGAGTTTAATTAATCAAAGGTCCTTTATCCCTTTGTGTGTTTCAACTCTTAGGTTATCTTCCATTCTTGGAAGTGTGATGTCTATCAATTTTCATTCCATCTTCATCTATGTTTCCATTTTCTCGTTTTAAATAATTTCTCAAATTTCTTGCTTGTTAGCATTCCAACAACGATAGATCAGTCAAACGAATCGAACGCTGTGGATTCACATCATTTGGTATTCACAGCCTGGCCATCTAGATTTGGAATAGGAAAGGGAGTTTATTACACAAAGTGTTTAACCGAAGGCCATCCATGTTTAGTTGCATTCGATTACGGAAGCGAAAACAATGTTGTGAACCAAAGTTTGGTGGAGAAACTCCAGTTACCAGCAACCTTTCATCTGGATCAAGCATGGATCAAATTCAGTACATGGCAATGTGTGAAAGAAGTATTATGTGATATTGCTCCCATGGACTCTTGTCATCTTCTTTTGGGATGGGCATGGCTTCATTTTAAAACACTCCATCTTGATGAACGTTCCCTTTATTTGAGGCATGAGGGACATCAAAAGAAGTAGAAGTTTATGACACCAAGACAAGTCAGTAAGGATCAACGTAGGCTGAAGGAGAAAACAGAAAAAGAAAGAATAGAAAAAGAAGTAATAGAAACTGCAGAAGAAAGGGAAAATAAAGAAAAAGAAATGGAACTAGAGAGAGTTTATTCGTCAATGTTTTTTCTTCTACAGTTTGTGATGTCATTTTACAGGAACAAAAGGATAAGCATGTGAAGGAAATACACGAACTTCCATGTTTGAAAAGGAAGCTTGTTCATAGTGCTTTATCATGCATTTGGTCCGTCGATAAGAAGCAAATTCGTCAAACACAACGCATGGAATTATTTATTGTTATATCAAGGTGGGGTACTGTTGCCAGCAAATGTTATCGACGGATTGCAACCATTGGAAAGTAACAAATATCAGGTTGAATTTGATCCTGGAAGAATAGAATTAGTTTCAACTTGTGAAAAAATAAAATTCCTTCACAAGATCGTAATAAAAACTTACTTTAAAACTAGTGTCTTAAGATTCGGGACAAATCTTCTCGAAGAAGGAGAGTATGATGTGAATTGCATATGGGTCAAATGGAGGATGACTAATGCGCCGTGTTGATGCAGTTTCTTTTATTTAAACAAGGGCCCAATGCTTTGTAAAATTGGCTGACCAAATTGTGTTTGTACTTAACCAATTAATGGGCTTTAGTTTTGCTTTATCTTCAAGTTGAAATAAGGGTCCATATACCAACTTAAGAACCAACCTTTGGAAGATCAAGAGGACCTTTGCTCAAAGTTTGTGGATGACTTTTGGTAGCCTTAAATTCAGTTACAATCAACCATTAAGTAGCGGATCATTATTAGCTTGAGTGGATCATTAATTAGTAGCTTCAAGCGGGATGATATTGAAATTTATGTGTCTTTTGTAATTCTGATGGTTAAAGCTCCTATATAAGTTGAACCATTTTCATCAATGAAGGCAAGCTGAGTTCTATTCAGAAAATAAACGAGTTTTATCTCATCTAGCTTAGTGAGAGTGATTCTCCTAAGTTCTTGAGTGATTCAAGAATCCATGAGTTTAATTAATCAAAGGTCCTTTATCCCTTTGTGTGTTTCAACTCTTAGGTTATCTTCCATTCTTGGAAGTGTGATGTCTATCAATTTTCATTCCATCTTCTTCTATGTTTCCATTTTCTCGTTTTAAATAATTTCTCAAATTTTTTGCTTGTTAGCATTCCAACAACGATAGATCAGTCAAACGAATCGAACGCTGTGGATTCACATCATTTGGTATTCACAGCCTGGCCATCTAGATTTGGAATAGGAAAGGGAGTTTATTACACAAAGTGTTTAACCGAAGGCCATCCATGTTTAGTTGCATTCGATTACAGAAGCGAAAACAATGTTGTGAACCAAAGTTTGGTGGAGAAACTCCAGTTACCAGCAACCTTTCATTTGGATCAAGCATGGATCAAATTCAGTACATGGCAATGTGTGAAAGAATTATTATGTGATATTGCTCCCATGGACTCTTGTCATCTTCTTTTGGGATGGGCATGGCTTCATTTTAAAACACTCCATCTTGATGAACGTTCCCTTTATTTGAGGCATGAGGGACATCAAAAGAAGTAGAAGTTTATGACACCAAGACAAGTCAGTAAGGATCAACGTAGGCTGAAGGAGAAAACAGAAAAAGAAAGAATAGAAAAAGAAGTAATAGAAACTGCAGAAGAAAGGGAAAATAAAGAAAAAGAAATGGAACTAGAGAGAGTTTATTCGTCAATGTTTTTTCTTCTACAGTTTGTGATGTCATTTTACAGGAACAAAAGGATAAGCATGTGAAGGAAATACACGAACTTCCATGTTTGAAAAGGAAGCTTGTTCATAGTGCTTTATCATGCATTTGGTCCGTCGATAAGAAGCAAATTCGTCAAACACAACGCATGGAATTATTTATTGTTATATCAAGGTGGGGTACTGTTGCCAAGAAATGTTATCGACGGATTGCAACTATTGGAAAGTAACAAATATCAGGTTGAATTTGATCCTGGAAGAATAGAATTAGTTTCAACTTGTGAAAAAATAAAATTCCTTCACAAGATCGTAATAAAAACTTACTTTAAAACTAGTGTCTTAAGATTCGGGACAAATCTTCTCGAAGAAGGAGGGTATGATGTGAATTGCATATGGGTCAAATGGAGGATGACTAATGCGCCGTGTTGATGCAGTTTCTTTTATTTAAACAAGGGCCCAATGCTTTGTAAAATTGGCTGACCAAATTGTGTTTGTGCTTAACCAATTAATGGGCTTTAGTTTTGCTTTATCTTCAAGTTGAAATAAGGGTCCATATACCAACTTAAGAACCAACCTTTGGAAGATCAAGAGGACCTTTGCTCAAAGTTTGTGGATGACTTTTGGTAGCCTTAAATTCAGTTACAATCAACCATTAAGTAGCGGATCATTATTAGCTTGAGTGGATCATTAATTAATAGCTTCAAGCGGGATGATATTGAAATTTATGTGTCTTTTTTAATTCTGATGGTTAAAGCTCCTATATAAGTTGAACCATTTTCATCAATGAAGGCAAGCTGAGTTTTATTCAGAAAATAAACGAGTTTTATCTCATCTATCTTAGTGAGAGTGATTCTCCTAAGTTCTTGAGTGATTCAAGAATCCATGAGTTTAATTAATCAAAGGTCCTTTATCCCTTTGTGTGTTTCAACTCTTAGGTTATCTTCCATTCTTGGAAGTGTGATGTCTATCAATTTTCATTCCATCTTCTTCTATGTTTCCATTTTCTCGTTTTAAATAATTTCTCAAATTTTTTGCTTGTTAGCATTCCAACAACGATAGATCAGTCAAACGAATCGAACGCTGTGGATTCACATCATTTGGTATTCACAGCCTGGCCATCTAGATTTGGAATAGGAAAGGGAGTTTATTACACAAAGTGTTTAACCGAAGGCCATCCATGTTTAGTTGCATTCGATTACGGAAGCGAAAACAATGTTGTGAACCAAAGTTTGGTGGAGAAACTCCAGTTACCAGCAACCTTTCATCTGGATCAAGCATGGATCAAATTCAGTACATGGCAATGTGTGAAAGAAGTATTATGTGATATTGCTCCCATGGACTCTTGTCATCTTCTTTTGGGATGGGCATGGCTTCATTTTAAAACACTCCATCTTGATGAACGTTCCCTTTATTTGAGGCATGAGGGACATCAAAAGAAGTAGAAGTTTATGACACCAAGACAAGTCAGTAAGGATCAACGTAGGCTGAAGGAGAAAACAGAAAAAGAAAGAATAGAAAAAGAAGTAATAGAAACTGCAGAAGAAAGGGAAAATAAAGAAAAAGAAATGGAACTAGAGAGAGTTTATTCGTCAACGTTTTTTCTTCTACAGTTTGTGATGTCATTTTACAGGAACAAAATGATGAGCATGTGAAGGAAATACACGAACTTCCATGTTTGAAAAGGAAGCTTGTTCATAGTGCTTTATCATGCATTTGGTCCGTCGATAAGAAGCAAATTCGTCAAACACAACGCATGGAATTATTTATTGTTATATCAAGGTGGGGTACTGTTGCCAAGAAATGTTATCGACGGATTGCAACTATTGGAAAGTAACAAATATCAGGTTGAATTTGATCCTGGAAGAATAGAATTAGTTTCAACTTGTGAAAAAATAAAATTCCTTCACAAGATCGTAATAAAAACTTACTTTAAAACTAGTGTCTTAAGATTCGGGACAAATCTTCTCGAAGAAGGAGGGTATGATGTGAATTGCATATGGGTCAAATGGAGGATGACTAATGCGCCGTGTTGATGCAGTTTCTTTTATTTAAACAAGGGCCCAATGCTTTGTAAAATTGGCTAACCAAATTGTGTTTGTGCTGAACCAACTAATGGGCTTTAGTTTTGCTTTATCTTCAAATTGAAATAAGGGTCCATATACCAACTTAAGAACCAACCTTTGGAAGATCAAGAGGACCTTTGCTCAAAGTTTGTGGATGACTTTTGGTAGCCTTAAATTCAGTTACAATCAACCATTAAGTAGCGGATCATTATTAGCTTGAGTGGATCATTAATTAATAGCTTCAAGCGGGATGATATTGAAATTTATGTGTCTTTTTTAATTCTGATGGTTAAAGCTCCTATATAAGTTGAACCATTTTCATCAATGAAGGCAAGCTGAGTTTTATTCAGAAAATAAATGAGTTTTATCTCATCTATCTTAGTGTGAGTGATTCTCCTAAGTTCTTGAGTGATTCAAGAATCCATGAGTTTAATTAATCAAAGGTCCTTTATCCCTTTGTGTGTTTCAACTCTTAGGTTATCTTCCATTCTTGGAAGTGTGATGTCTATCAATTTTCATTCCATCTTCTTTTATGTTTCCATTTTCTCGTTTTAAATAATTTCTGAATTTTCTTGCTTGTTAGCATTCCAACAACGATAGATCAGTCAAACGAATCGAACGCTGTGGATTCACATCATTTGGTATTCACAGCCTGGCCATCTAGATTTGGAATAGGAAAGGGAGTTTATTACACAAAGTGTTTAACCGAAGGCCATCCATGTTTAGTTGCATTCGATTACGGAAGCGAAAACAATGTTGTGAACCAAAGTTTGGTGGAGAAACTCCAGTTACCAGCAACCTTTCATCTGGATCAAGCATGGATCAAATTCAGTACATGGCAATGTGTGAAAGAAGTATTATGTGATATTGCTCCCATGGACTCTTGTCATCTTCTTTTGGGATGGGCATGGCTTCATTTTAAAACACTCCATCTTGATGAACGTTCCCTTTATTTGAGGCATGAGGGACATCAAAAGAAGTAGAAGTTTATGACACCAAGACAAGTCAGTAAGGATCAACGTAGGCTGAAGGAGAAAACAGAAAAAGAAAGAATAGAAAAAGAAGTAATAGAAACTGCAGAAGAAAGGGAAAATAAAGAAAAAGAAATGGAACTAGAGAGAGTTTATTCGTCAACGTTTTTTCTTCTACAGTTTGTGATGTCATTTTACAGGAACAAAAGGATAAGCATGTGAAGGAAATACACGAACTTCCATGTTTGAAAAGGAAGCTTGTTCATAGTGCTTTATCATGCATTTGGTCCGTCGATAAGAAGCAAATTCGTCAAACACAACGCATGGAATTATTTATTGTTATATCAAGGTGGGGTACTGTTGCCAAGAAATGTTATCGACGGATTGCAACTATTGGAAAGTAACAAATATCAGGTTGAATTTGATCCTGGAAGAATAGAATTAGTTTCAACTTGTGAAAAAATAAAATTCCTTCACAAGATCGTAATAAAAACTTACTTTAAAACTAGTGTCTTAAGATTCGGGACAAATCTTCTCGAAGAAGGAGGGTATGATGTGAATTGCATATGGGTCAAATGGAGGATGACTACTGCGCCGTGTTGATGCAGTTTCTTTTATTTAAACAAGGGCCCAATGCTTTGTAAAATTGGCTAACCAAATTGTGTTTGTGCTGAACCAATTAATGGGCTTTAGTTTTGCTTTATCTTCAAGTTGAAATAAGGGTCCATATACCAACTTAAGAACCAACCTTTGGAAGATCAAGAGGACCTTTGCTCAAAGTTTGTGGATGACTTTTGGTAGCCTTAAATTCAGTTACAATCAACCATTAAGTAGCGGATCATTATTAGCTTGAGTGGATCATTAATTAATAGCTTCAAGCGGGATGATATTGAAATTTATGTGTCTTTTTTAATTCTGATGGTTAAAGCTCCTATATAAGTTGAACCATTTTCATCAATGAAGGCAAGCTGAGTTTTATTCAGAAAATAAACGAGTTTTATCTCATCTATCTTAGTGAGAGTGATTCTCCTAAGTTCTTGAGTGATTCAAGAATCCATGAGTTTAATTAATCAAAGGTCCTTTATCCCTTTGTGTGTTTCAACTCTTAGGTTATCTTCCATTCTTGGAAGTGTGATGTCTATCAATTTTCATTCCATCTTCTTTTATGTTTCCATTTTCTCGTTTTAAATAATTTCTCAAATTTCTTGCTTGTTAGCATTCCAACAACGATAGATCAGTCAAACGAATCGAACGCTGTGGATTCACATCATTTGGTATTCACAGCCTGGCCATCTAGATTTGGAATAGGAAAGGGAGTTTATTACACAAAGTGTTTAACCGAAGGCCATCCATGTTTATTTGCATTCGATTACGGAAGCGAAAACAATGTTGTGAACCAAAGTTTGGTGGAGAAACTCCAGTTACCAGCAACCTTTCATCTGGATCAAGCATGGATCAAATTCAGTACATGGCAATGTGTGAAAGAAGTATTATGTGATATTGCTCCCATGGACTCTTGTCATCTTCTTTTGGGATGGGCATGGCTTCATTTTAAAACACTCCATCTTGATGAACGTTCCCTTTATTAGAGGCATGAGCGACATCAAAAGAAGTAGAAGTTTATGACACCAAGACAAGTCAGTAAGGATCAACGTAGGCTGAAGGAAAAACAGAAAAAGAAAGAATAGAAAAAGAAGTAATAGAAACTGCAGAAGAAAGGGAAAATAAAGAAAAAGAAATGGAACTAGAGAGAGTTTATTCGTCAATGTTTTTTCTTCTACAGTTTGTGATGTCATTTTACAGGAACAAAAGGATAAGCATGTGAAGGAAATACACGAACTTCCATGTTTGAAAAGGAAGCTTGTTCATAGTGCTTTATCATGCATTTGGTCCGTCGATAAGAAGCAAATTCGTCAAACACAACGCATGGAATTATTTATTGTTATATCAAGGTGGGGTACTGTTGCCAAGAAATGTTATCGACGGATTGCAACTATTGGAAAGTAACAAATATCAGGTTGAATTTGATCCTGGAAGAATAGAATTAGTTTCAACTTGTGAAAAAATAAAATTCCTTCACAAGATCGTAATAAAAACTTACTTTAAAACTAGTGTCTTAAGATTCGGGACAAATCTTCTCGAAGAAGGAGGGTATGATGTGAATTGCATATGGGTCAAATGGAGGATGACTAATGCGCCGTGTTGATGCAGTTTCTTTTATTTAAACAAGGGCCCAATGCTTTGTAAAATTGGCTGACCAAATTGTGTTTGTGCTGAACCAATTAATGGGCTTTAGTTTTGCTTTATCTTCAAGTTGAAATAAGGGTCCATATACCAACTTAAGAACCAACCTTTGGAAGATCAAGAGGACCTTTGCTCAAAGTTTGTGGATGACTTTTGGTAGCCTTAAATTCAGTTACAATCAACCATTAAGTAGCGGATCATTATTAGCTTGAGTGGATCATTAATTAATAGCTTCAAGCGGGATGATATTGAAATTTATGTGTCTTTTTTAATTCTGATGGTTAAAGCTCCTATATAAGTTGAACCATTTTCATCAATGAAGGCAAGCTGAGTTTTGATCAGAAAATAAATGAGTTTTATCTCATCTATCTTAGTGAGAGTGATTCTCCTAAGTTCTTGAGTGATTCAAGAATCCATGAGCTTAATTAATCAAAGGTCCTTTATCCCTTTGTGTGTTTCAACTCTTAGGTTATCTTCCATTCTTGGAAGTGTGATGTCTATCAATTTTCATTCCATCTTCTTTTATGTTTCCATTTTCTCGTTTTAAATAATTTCTCAAATTTCTTGCTTGTTAGCATTCCAACAACGATAGATCAGTCAAACGAATCGAACGCTGTGGATTCACATCATTTGGTATTCACAGCCTGGCCATCTAGATTTGGAATAGGAAAGGGAGTTTATTACACAAAGTGTTTAACCGAAGGCCATCCATGTTTAGTTGCATTCGATTACGGAAGCGAAAACAATGTTGTGAACCAAACTTCGGTGGAGAAACTCCAGTTACCAGCAACCTTTCATCTGGATCAAGCATGGATCAAATTCAGTACATGGCAATGTGTGAAAGAAGTATTATGTGATATTGCTCCCATGGACTCTTGTCATCTTCTTTTGGGATGGGCATGGCTTCATTTTAAAACACTCCATCTTGATGAACGTTCCCTTTATTTGAGGCATGAGGGACATCAAAAGAAGTAGAAGTTTATGACACCAAGACAAGTCAGTAAGGATCAACGTAGGCTGAAGGAGAAAACAGAAAAAGAAGTAATAGAAACTGCAGAAGAAAGGGAAAATAAAGAAAAAGAAATGGAACTAGAGAGAGTTTATTCGTCAATGTTTTTTCTTCTACAGTTTGTGATGTCATTTTACAGGAACAAAAGGATAAGCATGTGAAGGAAATACACGAACTTCCATGTTTGAAAAGGAAGCTTGTTCATAGTGCTTTATCATGCATTTGGTCTCGATAAGAAGCAAATTCGTCAAACACAACGCATGGAATTATTTATTGTTATATCAAGGTGGGGTACTGTTGCCAGCAAATGTTATCGACGGATTGCAACCATTGGAAAGTAACAAATATCAGGTTGAATTTGATCCTGGAAGAATAGAATTAGTTTCAACTTGTGAAAAAATAAAATTCCTTCACAAGATCGTAATAAAAACTTACTCTAAAACTAGTGTCTTAAGATTCGGGACAAATCTTCTCGAAGAAGGAGGGTATGATGTGAATTGCATATGGGTCAAATGGAGGATGACTAATGCGCCGTGTTGATGCAATTTCTTTTATTTAAACAAGGACCCAATGCTTTGTAAAATTGGCTGACCAAATTGTGTTTGTGCTGAACCAATTAATGGGCTTTAGTTTTGCTTTATCTTCAAGTTGAAATAAGGGTCCATATACCAACTTAAGAACCAACCTTTGGAAGATCAAGAGGACCTTTGCTCAAAGTTTGTGGATGACTTTTGGTAGCCTTAAATTCAGCTACAATCAACCATTAAGTAGCGGATCATTATTAGCTTGAGTGGATCATTAATTAATAGCTTCAAGCGGGATGATATTGAAATTTATGTGTCTTTTTCAATTCTGATGGTTAAAGCTCCTATATAAGTTGAACCATTTTCATCAATGAAGGCAAGCTGAGTTTTATTCAGAAAATAAACGAGGTTTATCTCATCTATCTTAGTGAGAGTGATTCTCCTAAGTTCTTGAGTGATTCAAGAATCCATGAGTTGAATTAATCAAAGGTCCTTTATCCCTTTGTGTGTTTCAACTCTTAGGTTATCTTCCATTCTTGGAAGTGTGATGTCTATCAATTTTCATTCCATCTTCTTTTATGTTTCCATTTTCTCGTTTTAAATAATTTCTCAAATTTCTTGCTTGTTAGCATTCCAACAACGATAGATCAGTCAAACGAATCGAACGCTGTGGATTCACATCATTTGGTATTCACAGCCTGGCCATCTAGATTTGGAATAGGAAAGGGAGTTTATTACACAAAGTGTTTAACCGAAGGCCATCCATGTTTAGTTGCATTCGATTAGGGAAGCGAAAACAATGTTGTGAACCAAAGTTTGGTGGAGAAACTCCAGTTACCAGCAACCTTTCATCTGGATCAAGCATGGATCAAATTCAGTGCATGGCAATGTGTGAAAGAAGTATTATGTGATATTGCTCCCATGGACTCTTGTCATCTTCTTTTGGGATGGGCATGGCTTCATTTTAAAACACTCCATCTTGATGAACGTTCCCTTTATTTGAGGCATGAGGGACATCAAAAGAAGTAGAAGTTTATGACACCAAGACAAGTCAGTAAGGATCAACGTAGGCTGAAGGAGAAAACAGAAAAAGAAAGAATAGAAAAAGAAGTAATAGAAACTGCAGAAGAAAGGGAAAATAAAGAAAAAGAAATGGAACTAGAGAGAGTTTATTCGTCAATGTTTTTTCTTCTACAGTTTGTGATGTCATTTTACAGGAACAAAAGGATAAGCATGTGAAGGAAATACACGAACTTCCATGTTTGAAAAGGAAGCTTGTTCATAGTGCTTTATCATGCATTTGGTCTCGATAAGAAGCAAATTCGTCAAACACAACGCATGGAATTATTTATTGTTATATCAAGGTGGGGTACTGTTGCCAGCAAATGTTATCGACGGATTGCAACCATTGGAAAGTAACAAATATCAGGTTGAATTTGATCCTGGAAGAATAGAATTAGTTTCAACTTGTGAAAAAATAAAATTCCTTCACAAGATCGTAATAAAAACTTACTCTAAAACTAGTGTCTTAAGATTCGGGACAAATCTTCTCGAAGAAGGAGGGTATGATGTGAATTGCATATGGGTCAAATGGACGATGACTAATGCGCCGTGTTGATGCAATTTCTTTTATTTAAACAAGGGCCCAATGCTTTGTAAAATTGGCTGACCAAATTGTGTTTGTGCTGAACCAATTAATGGGCTTTAGTTTTGCTTTATCTTCAAGTTGAAATAAGGGTCCATATACCAACTTAAGAACCAACCTTTGGAAGATCAAGAGGACCTTTGCTCAAAGTTTGTGGATGACTTTTGGTAGCCTTAAATTCAGTTACAATCAACCATTAAGTAGCGGATCATTATTAGCTTGAGTGGATCATTAATTAATAGCTTCAAGCGGGATGATATTGAAATTTATGTGTCTTTTTTAATTCTGATCGTTAAAGCTCCTATATAAGTTGAACCATTTTCATCAATGAAGGCAAGCTGAGTTTTATTCAGAAAATAAACGAGTTTTATCTCATCTATCTTAGTGAGAGTGATTCTCCTAAGTTCTTGAATGATTCAAGAATCCATGAGTTTAATTAATCAAAGGACCTTTATCCCTTTGTGTGTTTCAACTCTTAGGTTATCTTCCATTCTTGGAAGTGTGATGTCTATCAATTTTCATTCCATCTTCTTTTATGTTTCCATTTTCTCGTTTTAAATAATTTCTCAAATTTCTTGCTTGTTAGCATTCCAACAACGATAGATCAGTCAAACGAATCGAACGCTGTGGATTCACATCATTTGGTATTCACAGCCTGGCCATCTAGATTTGGAATAGGAAAGGGAGTTTATTACACAAAGTGTTTAACCGAAGGCCATCCATGTTTAGTTGCATTCGATTACGGAAGCGAAAACAATGTTGTGAACCAAACTTCGGTGGAGAAACTCCAGTTACCAGCAACCTTTCATCTGGATCAAGCATGGATCAAATTCAGTACATGGCAATGTGTGAAAGAAGTATTATGTGATATTGCTCCCATGGACTCTTGTCATCTTCTTTTGGGATGGGCATGGCTTCATTTTAAAACACTCCATCTTGATGAACGTTCCCTTTATTTGAGGCATGAGGGACATCAAAAGAAGTAGAAGTTTATGACACCAAGACAAGTCAGTAAGGATCAACGTAGGCTGAAGGAGAAAACAGAAAAAGAAAGAATAGAAAAAGAAGTAATAGAAACTGCAGAAGAAAGGGAAAATAAAGAAAAAGAAATGGAACTAGAGAGAGTTTATTCGTCAATGTTTTTTCTTCTACAGTTTGTGATGTCATTTTACAGGAACAAAAGGATAAGCATGTGAAGGAAATACACGAACTTCCATGTTTGAAAAGGAAGCTTGTTCATAGTGCTTTATCATGCATTTGGTCCGTCAATAAGAAGCAAATTCGTCAAACACAACGCATGGAATTATTTATTGTTATATCAAGGTGGGGTACTGTTGCCAAGAAATGTTATCGACGGATTGCAACTATTGGAAAGTAACAAATATCAGGTTGAATTTGATCCTGGAAGAATAGAATTAGTTTCAACTTGTGAAAAAATAAAATTCCTTCACAAGATCGTAATAAAAACTTACTCTAAAACTAGTGTCTTAAGATTCGGGAAAAATCTTCTCAAAGAAGGAGGGTATGATGTGAATTGCATATGGGTCAAATGGAGGATGACTAATGCGCCGTGTTGATGCAATTTCTTTTATTTAAACAAGGGCCCAATGCTTTGTAAAATTGGCTGACCAAATTGTGTTTGTGCTGAACCAATTAATGGGCTATAGTTTTGCTTTATCTTCAAGTTGAAATAAGGGTCCATATACCAACTTAAGAACCAACCTTTGGAAGATCAAGAGGACCTTTGCTCAAAGTTTGTGGATGACTTTTGGTAGCCTTAAATTCAGTTACAATCAACCATTAAGTAGCGGATCATTATTAGCTTGAGTGGATCATTAATTAATAGCTTCAAGCGGGATGATATTGAAATTTATGTGTCTTTTTTAATTCTGATGGTTAAAGCTCCTATATAAGTTGAACCATTTTCATCAATGAAGGCAAGCTGAGTTTTATTCAGAAAATAAACGAGTTTTATCTCATCTATCTTAGTGAGAGTGATTCTCCTAAGTTCTTGAGTGATTCAAGAATCCATGAGCTTAATTAATCAAAGGTCCTTTATCCCTTTGTGTGTTTCAACTCTTAGGTTATCTTCCATTCTTGGAAGTGTGATGTCTATCAATTTTCATTCCATCTTCTTTTATGTTTCCATTTTCTCGTTTTAAATAATTTCTCAAATTTCTTGCTTGTTAGCATTCCAACAACGATAGATCAGTCAAACGAATCGAACGCTGTGGATTCACATCATTTGGTATTCACAGCCTGGCCATCTAGATTTGGAATAGGAAAGGGAGTTTATTACACAAAGTGTTTAACCGAAGGCCATCCATGTTTAGTTGCATTCGATTACGGAAGCGAAAACAATGTTGTGAACCAAACTTCGGTGGAGAAACTCCAGTTACCAGCAACCTTTCATCTGGATCAAGCATGGATCAAATTCAGTACATGGCAATGTGTGAAAGAAGTATTATGTGATATTGCTCCCATGGACTCTTGTCATCTTCTTTTGGGATGGGCATGGCTTCATTTTAAAACACTCCATCTTGATGAACGTTCCCTTTATTTGAGGCATGAGGGACATCAAAAGAAGTAGAAGTTTATGACACCAAGACAAGTCAGTAAGGATCAACGTAGGCTGAAGGAGAAAACAGAAAAAGAAAGAATAGAAAAAGAAGTAATAGAAACTGCAGAAGAAAGGGAAAATAAAGAAAAAGAAATGGAACTAGAGAGAGTTTATTCGTCAATGTTTTTTCTTCTACAGTTTGTGATGTCATTTTACAGGAACAAAAGGATAAGCATGTGAAGGAAATACACGAACTTCCATGTTTGAAAAGGAAGCTTGTTCATAGTGCTTTATCATGCATTTGGTCCGTCAATAAGAAGCAAATTCGTCAAACACAACGCATGGAATTATTTATTGTTATATCAAGGTGGGGTACTGTTGCCAAGAAATGTTATCGACGGATTGCAACTATTGGAAAGTAGCAAATATCAGGTTGAATTTGATCCTGGAAGAATAGAATTAGTTTCAACTTGTGAAAAAATAAAATTCCTTCACAAGATCGTAATAAAAACTTACTCTAAAACTAGTGTCTTAAGATTCGGGAAAAATCTTCTCAAAGAAGGAGGGTATGATGTGAATTGCATATGGGTCAAATGGAGGATGACTAATGCGCCGTGTTGATGCAATTTCTTTTATTTAAACAAGGGCCCAATGCTTTGTAAAATTGGCTGACCAAATTGTGTTTGTGCTGAACCAATTAATGGGCTATAGTTTTGCTTTATCTTCAAGTTGAAATAAGGGTCCATATACCAACTTAAGAACCAACCTTTGGAAGATCAAGAGGACCTTTGCTCAAAGTTTGTGGATGACTTTTGGTAGCCTTAAATTCAGTTACAATCAACCATTAAGTAGCGGATCATTATTAGCTTGAGTGGATCATTAATTAATAGCTTCAAGCGGGATGATATTGAAATTTATGTGTCTTTTTTAATTCTGATGGTTAAAGCTCCTATATAAGTTGAACCATTTTCATCAATGAAGGCAAGCTGAGTTTTATTCAGAAAATAAACGAGTTTTATCTCATCTATCTTAGTGAGAGTGATTCTCCTAAGTTCTTGAGTGATTCAAGAATCCATGAGCTTAATTAATCAAAGGTCCTTTATCCCTTTGTGTGTTTCAACTCTTAGGTTATCTTCCATTCTTGGAAGTGTGATGTCTATCAATTTTCATTCCATCTTCTTTTATGTTTCCATTTTCTCGTTTTAAATAATTTCTCAAATTTCTTGCTTGTTAGCATTCCAACAACGATAGATCAGTCAAACCAATCGAACGCTGTGGATTCACATCATTTGGTATTCACAGCCTGGCCATCTAGATTTGGAATAGGAAAGGGAGTTTATTACACAAAGTGTTTAACCGAAGGCCATCCATGTTTAGTTGCATTCGATTACGGAAGCGAAAACAATGTTGTGAACCAAACTTTGGTGGAGAAACTCCAGTTACCAGCAACCTTTCATCTGGATCAAGCATGGATCAAATTCAGTACATGGCAATGTGTGAAAGAAGTATTATGTGATATTGCTCCCATGGACTCTTGTCATCTTCTTTTGGGATGGGCATGGCTTCATTTTAAAACACTCCATCTTGATGAACGTTCCCTTTATTTGAGGCATGAGGGACATCAAAAGAAGTAGAAGTTTATGACACCAAGACAAGTCAGTAAGGATCAACGTAGGCTGAAGGAGAAAACAGAAAAAGAAAGAATAGAAAAAGAAGTAATAGAAACTGCAGAAGAAAGGGAAAATAAAGAAAAAGAAATGGAACTAGAGAGAGTTTATTCGTCAATGTTTTTTCTTCTACAGTTTGTGATGTCATTTTACAGGAACAAAAGGATAAGCATGTGAAGGAAATACACGAACTTCCATGTTTGAAAAGGAAGCTTGTTCATAGTGCTTTATCATGCATTTGGTCCGTCGATAAGAAGCAAATTCGTCAAACACAACGCATGGAATTATTTATTGTTATATCAAGGTGGGGTACTGTTGCCAAGAAATGTTATCGACGGATTGCAACTATTGGAAAGTAACAAATATCAAGTTGAATTTGATCCTGGAAGAAGAGAATTAGTTTCAACTTGTGAAAAAATAAAATTCCTTCACAAGATCGTAATAAAAACTTACTTTAAAACTAGTGTCTTAAGATTCGGGACAAATCTTCTCGAAGAAGGAGGGTATGATGTGAATTGCATATGGGTCAAATGGAGGATGACTAATGCGCCGTGTTGATGCAGTTTCTTTTATTTAAACAAGGGCCCAATGCTTTGTAAAATTGGCTGACCAAATTGTGTTTGTGCTTAACCAATTAATGGGCTTTTAGTTTTGCTTTATCTTCAAGTTGAAATAAGGGTCCATATACCAACTTAAGAACCAACCTTTGGAAGATCAAGAGGACCTTTGCTCAAAGTTTGTGGATGACTTTTGGTAGCCTTAAATTCAGTTACAATCAACCATTAAGTAGCGGATCATTATTAACTTGAGTGGATCATTAATTAATAGCTTCAAGCGGGATGATATTGAAATTTATGTGTCTTTTTTAATTCTGATGGTTAAAGCTCCTATATAAGTTGAACCATTTTCATCAATGAAGGCAAGCTGAGTTTTATTCAGAAAATAAACGAGTTTTATCTCATCTATCTTAGTGAGAGTGATTCTACTAAGTTCTTGAATGATTCAAGAATCCATGAGTTTAATTAATCAAAGGTCCTTTATCCCTTTGTGTGTTTCAGCTCTTAGGCTTATCTTCCATTCTTGGAAGTGTGATGTCTATCAATTTTCATTCCATCTTCTTTTATGTTTCCATTTTCTCGTTTTAAATAATTTCTCAAATTTCTTGCTTGTTAGCATTCCAACAACGATAGATCAGTCAAACGAATCGAACGCTGTGGATTCACATCATTTGGTATTCACAGCATGGCCATCTAGATTTGGAATAGGAAAGGGAGTTTATTACACAAAGTGTTTAACAGAAGGCCATCCATGTTTAGTTACATTCGATTACGGAAGCGAAAACAATGTTGTGAACCAAAGTTTGGTGGAGAAACTCCAGTTACCAGCAACCTTTCATCTGGATCAAGCATGGATCAAATTCAGTGCATGGCAATGTGTGAAAGAAGTATTATGTGATATTGCTCCCATGGACTCTTGTCATCTTCTTTTGGGATGGGCATGGCTTCATTTTAAAACACTCCATCTTGATGAACGTTCCCTTTATTTGAGGCATGAGGGACATCAAAAGAAGTAGAAGTTTATGACACCAAGACAAGTCAGTAAGGATCAACGTAGGCTGAAGGAGAAAACAGAAAAAGAAAGAATAGAAAAAGAAGTAATAGAAACTGTAGAAGAAAGGGAAAATAAAGAAAAACAAATGGAACTAGAGAGAGTTTATTCGTCAATGTTTTTTCTTCTACAGTTTGTGATGTCATTTTACAGGAACAAAAGGATAAGCATGTGAAGGAAATACACGAACTTCCATGTTTGAAAAGGAAGCTTGTTCATAGTGCTTTATCATGCATTTGGTCCGTCGATAAGAAGCAAATTCGTCAAACACAACGCATGGAATTATTTATTGTTATATCAAGGTGGGGTACTGTTGCCAAGAAATGTTATCGACGGATTGCAACCATTGGAAAGTAACAAATATCAAGTTGAATTTGATCCTGGAAGAAGAGAATTAGTTTCAACTTGTGAAAAAATAAAATTCCTTCACAAGATCGTAATAAAAACTTACTCTAAAACTAGTGTCTTAAGATTCGGGACAAATCTTCTCGAAGAAGGAGGGTATGATGTGAATTGCATATGGGTCAAATGGAGGATGACTAATGCGCCGTGTTGATGCAGTTTCTTTTATTTAAACAAAGGCCCAATGCTTTGTAAAATTGGCTGACCAAATTGTGTTTGTGCTAATTAATGGGCTGTAGTTTTGCTTTATCTTCAAGTTGAAATAAGGGTCCATATGCCAACTTAAGAACCAACCTTTGGAAGATCAAGAGGACCTTTGCTCAAAGTTTGTGGATGACTTTTGGTAGCCTTAAATTCAGTTACAATCAACCATTAAGTAGCGGATCATTATTAGCTTGAGTGGATCATTAATTAATAGCTTCAAGCGGGATGATATTGAAATTTATGTGTCTTTTTTAATTCTGATGGTTAAAGCTCCTATATAAGTTGAACCATTTTCATCAATGAAGGCAAGCTGAGTTTTATTCAGAAAATAAACGAGTTTTATCTCATCTATCTTAGTGAGAGTGATTCTCCTAAGTTCTTGAATGATTCAAGAATCCATGAGTTTAATTAATCAAAGGTCCTTTATCCCTTTGTGTGTTTCAACTCTTAGGCTTATCTTCCATTCTTGGAAGTGTGATGTCTATCAATTTTCATTCCATCTTCTTTTATGTTTCTATTTTCTCGTTTTAAATAATTTCTCAAATTTCTTGCTTGTTAGCATTCCAACAACGATAGATCAGTCAAACGAATCGAACGCTGTGGATTCACATCATTTGGTATTCACAGCATGGCCATCTAGATTTGGAATAGGAAAGGAAGTTTATTACACAATCTGTTTAACCGCAGGCCATCCATGTTTAGTTGCATTCGATTACGGAAGCGAAAACAATGTTGTGAACCAAAGTTTGGTGGAGAAACTCCAGTTACCAGCAACCTTTCATCTGGATCAAGCATGGATCAAATTCAGTGCATGGCAATGTGTGAAAGAAGTATTATGTGATATTGCTCCCATGGACTCTTGTCATCTTCTTTTGGGATGGGCATGGCTTCATTTTAAAACACTCCATCTTGATGAACGTTCCTTTTATTTGAGGCATGAGGGACATCAAAAGAAGTAGAAGTTTATGACACCAAGACAAGTCAGTAAGGATCAACGTAGGCTGAAGGAGAAAACAGAAAAAGAAAGAATAGAAAAAGAAGTAATAGAAACTGCAGAAGATAGGGAAAATAAAGAAAAAGAAATGGAACTAGAGAGAGTTTATTCGTCAATGTTTTTTCTTCTACAGTTTGTGATGTCATTTTACAGGAACAAAAGGATAAGCATGTGAAGGAAATACACGAACTTCCATGTTTGAAAAGGAAGCTTGTTCATAGTGCTTTATCATGCATTTGGTCCGTCGATAAGAAGCAAATTCGTCAAACACAACGCATGGAATTATTTATTGTTATATCAAGGTGGGGTACTGTTGCCAAGAAATGTTATCGACGGATTGCAACTATTGGAAAGTAACAAATATCAAGTTGAATTTGATCCTGGAAGAAGAGAATTAGTTTCAACTTGTGAAAAAATAAAATTCCTTCACAAGATCGTAATAAAAACTTACTTTAAAACTAGTGTCTTAAGATTCGGGACAAATCTTCTCGAAGAAGGAGGGTATGATGTGAATTGCATATGGGTCAAATGGAGGATGACTAATGCGCCGTGTTGATGCAGTTTCTTTTATTTAAACAAGGGCCCAGTGCTTTGTAAAATTGGCTGACCAAATTGTGTTTGTGCTTAACCAATTAATGGGCTTTTAGTTTTGCTTTATCTTCAAGTTGAAATAAGGGTCCATATACCAACTTAAGAACCAACCTTTGGAAGATCAAGAGGACCTTTGCTCAAAGTTTGTGGATGACTTTTGGTAGCCTTAAATTCAGTTACAATCAACCATTAAGTAGCGGATCATTATTAGCTTGAGTGGATCATTAATTAATAGCTTCAAGCGGGATGACATTGAAATTTATGTGTCTTTTTTAATTCTGATGGTTAAAGCTCCTATATAAGTTGAACCATTTTCATCAATGAAGGCAAGCTGAGTTTTATTCAGAAAATAAACGAGTTTTATCTCATCTATCTTAGTGAGAGTGATTCTCCTAAGTTCTTGAATGATTCAAGAATCCATGAGTTTAATTAATCAAAGGTCCTTTATCCCTTTGTGTGTTTCAGCTCTTAGGCTTATCTTCCATTCTTGGAAGTGTGATGTCTATCAATTTTCATTCCATCTTCTTTTATGTTTCCATTTTCTCGTTTTAAATAATTTCTCAAATTTCTTGCTTGTTAGCATTCCAACAACGATAGATCAGTCAAACGAATCGAACGCTGTGGATTCACATCATTTGGTATTCACAGCATGGCCATCTAGATTTGGAATAGGAAAGGGAGTTTATTACACAAAGTGTTTAACCGCAGGCCATCCATGTTTAGTTACATTCGATTACGGAAGCGAAAACAATGTTGTGAACCAAAGTTTGGTGGAGAAACTCCGGTTACCAGCAACCTTTCATCTGGATCAAGCATGGATCAAATTCAGTGCATGGCAATGTGTGAAAGAAGTATTATGTGATATTGCTCCCATGGACTCTTGTCATCTTCTTTTGGGATGGGCATGGCTTCATTTTAAAACACTCCATCTTGATGAACGTTCCTTTTATTTGAGGCATGAGGGACATCAAAAGAAGTAGAAGTTTATGACACCAAGACAAGTCAGTAAGGATCAACGTAGGCTGAAGGAGAAAACAGAAAAAGAAAGAATAGAAAAAGAAGTAATAGAAACTGCAGAAGAAAGGGAAAATAAAGAAAAACAAATGGAACTAGAGAGAGTTTATTCGTCAATGTTTTTTCTTCTACAGTTTGTGATGTCATTTTACAGGAACAAAAGGATAAGCATGTGAAGGAAATACACGAACTTCCATGTTTGAAAAGGAAGCTTGTTCATAGTGCTTTATCATGCATTTGGTCCGTCGATAAGAAGCAAATTCGTCAAACACAACGCATGGAATTATTTATTGTTATATCAAGGTGGGGTACTGTTGCCAAGAAATGTTATCGACGGATTGCAACTATTGGAAAGTAACAAATATCAAGTTGAATTTGATCCTGGAAGAAGAGAATTAGTTTCAACTTGTGAAAAAATAAAATTCCTTCACAAGATCGTAATAAAAACTTACTTTAAAACTAGTGTCTTAAGATTCGGGACAAATCTTCTCGAAGAAGGAGGGTATGATGTGAATTGCATATGGGTCAAATGGAGGATGACTAATGCGCCGTGTTGATGCAGTTTCTTTTATTTAAACAAGGGCCCAATGCTTTGTAAAATTGGCTGACCAAATTGTGTTTGTGCTTAACCAATTAATGGGCTTTTAGTTTTGCTTTATCTTCAAGTTGAAATAAGGGTCCATATACCAACTTAAGAACCAACCTTTGGAAGATCAAGAGGACCTTTGCTCAAAGTTTGTGGATGACTTTTGGTAGCCTTAAATTCAGTTACAATCAACCATTAAGTAGCGGATCATTATTAACTTGAGTGGATCATTAATTAATAGCTTCAAGCGGGATGATATTGAAATTTATGTGTCTTTTTTAATTCTGATGGTTAAAGCTCCTATATAAGTTGAACCATTTTCATCAATGAAGGCAAGCTGAGTTTTATTCAGAAAATAAACGAGTTTTATCTCATCTATCTTAGTGAGAGTGATTCTACTAAGTTCTTGAATGATTCAAGAATCCATGAGTTTAATTAATCAAAGGTCCTTTATCCCTTTGTGTGTTTCAGCTCTTAGGCTTATCTTCCATTCTTGGAAGTGTGATGTCTATCAATTTTCATTCCATCTTCTTTTATGTTTCCATTTTCTCGTTTTAAATAATTTCTCAAATTTCTTGCTTGTTAGCATTCCAACAACGATAGATCAGTCAAACGAATCGAACGCTGTGGATTCACATCATTTGGTATTCACAGCATGGCCATCTAGATTTGGAATAGGAAAGGGAGTTTATTACACAAAGTGTTTAACCGAAGGCCATCCATGTTTAGTTACATTCGATTACGGAAGCGAAAACAATGTTGTGAACCAAAGTTTGGTGGAGAAACTCCAGTTACCAGCAACCTTTCATCTGGATCAAGCATGGATCAAATTCAGTGCATGGCAATGTGTGAAAGAAGTATTATGTGATATTGCTCCCATGGACTCTTGTCATCTTCTTTTGGGATGGGCATGGCTTCATTTTAAAACACTCCATCTTGATGAACGTTCCCTTTATTTGAGGCATGAGGGACATCAAAAGAAGTAGAAGTTTATGACACCAAGACAAGTCAGTAAGGATCAACGTAGGCTGAAGGAGAAAACAGAAAAAGAAAGAATAGAAAAAGAAGTAATAGAAACTGTAGAAGAAAGGGAAAATAAAGAAAAACAAATGGAACTAGAGAGAGTTTATTCGTCAATGTTTTTTCTTCTACAGTTTGTGATGTCATTTTACAGGAACAAAAGGATAAGCATGTGAAGGAAATACACGAACTTCCATGTTTGAAAAGGAAGCTTGTTCATAGTGCTTTATCATGCATTTGGTCCGTCGATAAGAAGCAAATTCGTCAAACACAACGCATGGAATTATTTATTGTTATATCAAGGTGGGGTACTGTTGCCAAGAAATGTTATCGACGGATTGCAACCATTGGAAAGTAACAAATATCAAGTTGAATTTGATCCTGGAAGAAGAGAATTAGTTTCAACTTGTGAAAAAATAAAATTCCTTCACAAGATCGTAATAAAAACTTACTCTAAAACTAGTGTCTTAAGATTCGGGACAAATCTTCTCGAAGAAGGAGGGTATGATGTGAATTGCATATGGGTCAAATGGAGGATGACTAATGCGCCGTGTTGATGCAGTTTCTTTTATTTAAACAAAGGCCCAATGCTTTGTAAAATTGGCTGACCAAATTGTGTTTGTGCTAATTAATGGGCTGTAGTTTTGCTTTATCTTCAAGTTGAAATAAGGGTCCATATGCCAACTTAAGAACCAACCTTTGGAAGATCAAGAGGACCTTTGCTCAAAGTTTGTGGATGACTTTTGGTAGCCTTAAATTCAGTTACAATCAACCATTAAGTAGCGGATCATTATTAGCTTGAGTGGATCATTAATTAATAGCTTCAAGCGGGATGATATTGAAATTTATGTGTCTTTTTTAATTCTGATGGTTAAAGCTCCTATATAAGTTGAACCATTTTCATCAATGAAGGCAAGCTGAGTTTTATTCAGAAAATAAACGAGTTTTATCTCATCTATCTTAGTGAGAGTGATTCTCCTAAGTTCTTGAATGATTCAAGAATCCATGAGTTTAATTAATCAAAGGTCCTTTATCCCTTTGTGTGTTTCAACTCTTAGGCTTATCTTCCATTCTTGGAAGTGTGATGTCTATCAATTTTCATTCCATCTTCTTTTATGTTTCTATTTTCTCGTTTTAAATAATTTCTCAAATTTCTTGCTTGTTAGCATTCCAACAACGATAGATCAGTCAAACGAATCGAACGCTGTGGATTCACATCATTTGGTATTCACAGCATGGCCATCTAGATTTGGAATAGGAAAGGAAGTTTATTACACAATCTGTTTAACCGCAGGCCATCCATGTTTAGTTGCATTCGATTACGGAAGCGAAAACAATGTTGTGAACCAAAGTTTGGTGGAGAAACTCCAGTTACCAGCAACCTTTCATCTGGATCAAGCATGGATCAAATTCAGTGCATGGCAATGTGTGAAAGAAGTATTATGTGATATTGCTCCCATGGACTCTTGTCATCTTCTTTTGGGATGGGCATGGCTTCATTTTAAAACACTCCATCTTGATGAACGTTCCTTTTATTTGAGGCATGAGGGACATCAAAAGAAGTAGAAGTTTATGACACCAAGACAAGTCAGTAAGGATCAACGTAGGCTGAAGGAGAAAACAGAAAAAGAAAGAATAGAAAAAGAAGTAATAGAAACTGCAGAAGATAGGGAAAATAAAGAAAAAGAAATGGAACTAGAGAGAGTTTATTCGTCAATGTTTTTTCTTCTACAGTTTGTGATGTCATTTTACAGGAACAAAAGGATAAGCATGTGAAGGAAATACACGAACTTCCATGTTTGAAAAGGAAGCTTGTTCATAGTGCTTTATCATGCATTTGGTCCGTCGATAAGAAGCAAATTCGTCAAACACAACGCATGGAATTATTTATTGTTATATCAAGGTGGGGTACTGTTGCCAAGAAATGTTATCGACGGATTGCAACTATTGGAAAGTAACAAATATCAAGTTGAATTTGATCCTGGAAGAAGAGAATTAGTTTCAACTTGTGAAAAAATAAAATTCCTTCACAAGATCGTAATAAAAACTTACTTTAAAACTAGTGTCTTAAGATTCGGGACAAATCTTCTCGAAGAAGGAGGGTATGATGTGAATTGCATATGGGTCAAATGGAGGATGACTAATGCGCCGTGTTGATGCAGTTTCTTTTATTTAAACAAGGGCCCAGTGCTTTGTAAAATTGGCTGACCAAATTGTGTTTGTGCTTAACCAATTAATGGGCTTTTAGTTTTGCTTTATCTTCAAGTTGAAATAAGGGTCCATATACCAACTTAAGAACCAACCTTTGGAAGATCAAGAGGACCTTTGCTCAAAGTTTGTGGATGACTTTTGGTAGCCTTAAATTCAGTTACAATCAACCATTAAGTAGCGGATCATTATTAGCTTGAGTGGATCATTAATTAATAGCTTCAAGCGGGATGACATTGAAATTTATGTGTCTTTTTTAATTCTGATGGTTAAAGCTCCTATATAAGTTGAACCATTTTCATCAATGAAGGCAAGCTGAGTTTTATTCAGAAAATAAACGAGTTTTATCTCATCTATCTTAGTGAGAGTGATTCTCCTAAGTTCTTGAATGATTCAAGAATCCATGAGTTTAATTAATCAAAGGTCCTTTATCCCTTTGTGTGTTTCAGCTCTTAGGCTTATCTTCCATTCTTGGAAGTGTGATGTCTATCAATTTTCATTCCATCTTCTTTTATGTTTCCATTTTCTCATTTTAAATAATTTCTCAAATTTCTTGCTTGTTAGCATTCCAACAACGATAGATCAGTCAAACGAATCGAACGCTGTGGATTCACATCATTTGGTATTCACAGCATGGCCATCTAGATTTGGAATAGGAAAGGGAGTTTATTACACAAAGTGTTTAACCGAAGGCCATCCATGTTTAGTTACATTCGATTACGGAAGCGAAAACAATGTTGTGAACCAAAGTTTGGTGGAGAAACTCCAGTTACCAGCAACCTTTCATCTGGATCAAGCATGGATCAAATTCAGTGCATGGCAATGTGTGAAAGAAGTATTATGTGATATTGCTCCCATGGACTCTTGTCATCTTCTTTTGGGATGGGCATGGCTTCATTTTAAAACACTCCATCTTGATGAACGTTCCCTTTATTTGAGGCATGAGGGACATCAAAAGAAGTAGAAGTTTATGACACCAAGACAAGTCAGTAAGGATCAACGTAGGCTGAAGGAGAAAACAGAAAAAGAAAGAATAGAAAAAGAAGTAATAGAAACTGTAGAAGAAAGGGAAAATAAAGAAAAACAAATGGAACTAGAGAGAGTTTATTCGTCAATGTTTTTTCTTCTACAGTTTGTGATGTCATTTTACAGGAACAAAAGGATAAGCATGTGAAGGAAATACACGAACTTCCATGTTTGAAAAGGAAGCTTGTTCATAGTGCTTTATCATGCATTTGGTCCGTCGATAAGAAGCAAATTCGTCAAACACAACGCATGGAATTATTTATTGTTATATCAAGGTGGGGTACTGTTGCCAAGAAATGTTATCGACGGATTGCAACCATTGGAAAGTAACAAATATCAAGTTGAATTTGATCCTGGAAGAAGAGAATTAGTTTCAACTTGTGAAAAAATAAAATTCCTTCACAAGATCGTAATAAAAACTTACTCTAAAACTAGTGTCTTAAGATTCGGGACAAATCTTCTCGAAGAAGGAGGGTATGATGTGAATTGCATATGGGTCAAATGGAGGATGACTAATGCGCCGTGTTGATGCAGTTTCTTTTATTTAAACAAGGGCCCAATGCTTTGTAAAATTGGCTGACCAAATTGTGTTTGTGCTAATTAATGGGCTGTAGTTTTGCTTTATCTTCAAGTTGAAATAAGGGTCCATATGCCAACTTAAGAACCAACCTTTGGAAGATCAAGAGGACCTTTGCTCAAAGTTTGTGGATGACTTTTGGTAGCCTTAAATTCAGTTACAATCAACCATTAAGTAGCGGATCATTATTAGCTTGAGTGGATCATTAATTAATAGCTTCAAGCGGGATGATATTGAAATTTATGTGTCTTTTTTAATTCTGATGGTTAAAGCTCCTATATAAGTTGAACCATTTTCATCAATGAAGGCAAGCTGAGTTTTATTCAGAAAATAAACGAGTTTTATCTCATCTATCTTAGTGAGAGTGATTCTCCTAAGTTCTTGAATGATTCAAGAATCCATGAGTTTAATTAATCAAAGGTCCTTTATCCCTTTGTGTGTTTCAGCTCTTAGGCTTATCTTCCATTCTTGGAAGTGTGATGTCTATCAATTTTCATTCCATCTTCTTTTATGTTTCCATTTTCTCATTTTAAATATTCTCAAATTTCTTGCTTGTTAGCATTCCAACAACGATAGATCAGTCAAACGAATCGAACGCTGTGGATTCACATCATTTGGTATTCACAGCATGGCCATCTAGATTTGGAATAGGAAAGGAAGTTTATTACACAAAGTGTTTAACCGCAGGCCATCCATGTTTAATTGCATTCGATTACGGAAGCGAAAACAATGTTGTGAACCAAAGTTTGGTGGAGAAACTCCAGTTACCAGCAACCTTTCATCTGGATCAAGCATGGATCAAATTCAGTGCATGGCAATTGGTGAAAGAAGTATTATGTGATATTGCTCCCATGGACTCTTGTCATCTTCTTTTGGGATGGGCATGGCTTCATTTTAAAACACTCCATCTTGATGAACGTTCCCTTTATTTGAGGCATGAGGGACATCAAAAGAAGTAGAAGTTTATGACACCAAGACAAGTCAGTAAGGATCAACGTAGGCTGAAGGAGAAAACAGAAAAAGAAAGAATAGAAAAAGAAGTAATAGAAACTGCAGAAGGAAGGGAAAATAAAGAAAAAGAAATGGAACTAGAGAGAGTTTATTCGTCAATGTTTTTTCTTCTACAGTTTGTGATGTCATTTTACAGGAACAAAAGGATAAGCATGTGAAGGACATACACGAACTTTCATGTTTGAAAAGGAAGCTTGTTCATAGTGCTTTATCATGCATTTGGTCCGTCGATAAGATGCAAATTCGTCAAACACAACGCATGGAATTATTTATTGTTACATATCAAGGTGGGGTACTGTTGCCAAGAAATGTTATCGACGGATTGCAACCATTGGAAAGTAACAAATATCAAGTTGAATTTGATCCTGGAAGAAGAGAATTAGTTTCAACTTGTGAAAAAATAAAATTCTTTCACAAGATCGTAATAAAAACTTACTTTAAAACTAGTGTCTTAAGATTCGGGACAAATCTTCTCGAAGAAGGAGGATATGATGTGAATTGCATATGGGTCAAATGGAGGATGACTAATGCGCCGTGTTGATGCAGTTTCTTTTATTTAAACAAGGGCCCAATGCTTTGTAAAATTGGCTGACCAAATTGTGTTTGTGCTTAATGATGAAGGATTATCTTGTTCCTTTTTAAGATTATTGAATATGGTGTGAGTTGATTAAGAAAGCTAAGTGAAATCCCCACTGGACATTAAGATAGCAAGCTATCTAGATGTTAAGGTTCCTTTCACAAAGCTCAAGAGAAGAAGATGATGGATTGATTCAAAACAAAAAGAAAATGGAAGGCACATAAACCATAGAAAACCAAGAACAATTAAAGGAAGAAGAAAACATAAAATGGAAAGGAAAGAAATGGTAAAAATGTGAGAAGCACGCCACTACAAGGCTAGGCTAGAAGCCATGGCAACCTTGAAGATGAGTGTATGTGTGCCGCCACTTGCTATGCAAGATAAGGCTTAAAAGTATTCACTCCCAAGGGAGGAAACTCTCACAAATGGTTGAGACACAGGAGTGTTTTTACTTCAAAATGTTCAACCCTTTTACATGTCTAGGAGCACCCCTTATATAGAAGAGTTTAGGGGCCTCTAAGCAAATAAAAGATACCTAAGGATGTCTCTACAAAAACCTAACCTTAGCTTCTAGAAACTAGGTCAAATAAGGTTACAAAAATGAGAGACAAAAGAGCTAACTATGGTGTGTGCAAGGCTAATTTCGTTCTAGCACAAAAGGAGACAAATAATGTGTCTCATATGTCTCCAAAAAGTGGCCAAAGTGTGCTAAAAACAAAGGAGACCAAAGGTACATAGGTACACTTGTTTTATGCCTCTTACTTTATGCTTTATGCCTTTGCTTTACTCTCTCATCCACATCATTTATGCTTCCCAATCACCATGCGCCACCTAGCATTGCTTTCTTACTCCTAATTAACCTACAAAGCAAATAAACATAGATTAGCATGTTGGCTTAAGTCAAGTCAACTATAGTCAACAAGTAAAACCTAGTCAAAGGTCAACAAGTCAACTAAAGTTGATTCAACTAAGTCAACTTAGGGAATCAAAAATAACAAACACAAATGAAAGGGATGAAGGATTAGTGAACTTCCTTTCTAAACATGCTTAGTCTTCTTAAGCATGTGCCTTCATCCTTGGTTGGGGTCAATCCTTCATCACTTAACCAATTAATGGGCTTTAGTTTTGCTTTATCTTCAAGTTGAAATAAGGGTCCATATGCCAACTTAAGAACCAACCTTTGGAAGATCAAGAGGACCTTTGCTCAAAGTTTGTGGATGACTTTTGGTAGCCTTAAATTCAGTTACAACCAACCATTAAGTAGCGGATCATTATTTGCTTGAGTGGATCATTAATTAATAGCTTTAAGCGGGATGATATTGAAATTTATGTGTCTTTTTTAATTCTGATGGTTAAAGCTCCTATATAAGTTGAACCATTTTCATCAATGAAGGCAAGCTGAGTTTTATTCAGAAAATAAACGAGTTTTATCTCATCTAACTTAGTGAGAGTGATTCTACTAAGTTCTTGAATGATTCAAGAATCCATGAGTTTAATTAATCAAAGGTCCTTTATCCCTTTGTGTGTTTCAGCTCTTAGGCTTATCTTCCATTCTTGGAAGTGTGATGTCTATCAATTTTCATTCCATCTTCTTTTATGTTTCCATTTTCTCGTTTTAAATAATTTCTCAAATTTCTTGCTTGTTAGCATTCCAACAACGATAGATCAGTCAAACGAATCGAACGCTGTGGATTCACATCATTTGGTATTCACAGCATGGCCATCTAGATTTGGAATAGGAAAGGGAGTTTATTACACAAAGTGTTTAACCGAAGGCCATCCATGTTTAGTTACATTCGATTACGGAAGCGAAAACAATGTTGTGAACCAAAGTTTGGTGGAGAAACTCCAGTTACCAGCAACCTTTCATCTGGATCAAGCATGGATCAAATTCAGTGCATGGCAATGTGTGAAAGAAGTATTATGTGATATTGCTCCCATGGACTCTTGTCATCTTCTTTTGGGATGGGCATGGCTTCATTTTAAAACACTCCATCTTGATGAACGTTCCCTTTATTTGAGGCATGAGGGACATCAAAAGAAGTAGAAGTTTATGACACCAAGACAAGTCAGTAAGGATCAACGTAGGCTGAAGGAGAAAACAGAAAAAGAAAGAATAGAAAAAGAAGTAATAGAAACTGTAGAAGAAAGGGAAAATAAAGAAAAACAAATGGAACTAGAGAGAGTTTATTCGTCAATGTTTTTTCTTCTACAGTTTGTGATGTCATTTTACAGGAACAAAAGGATAAGCATGTGAAGGAAATACACGAACTTCCATGTTTGAAAAGGAAGCTTGTTCATAGTGCTTTATCATGCATTTGGTCCGTCGATAAGAAGCAAATTCGTCAAACACAACGCATGAAATTATTTATTGTTATATCAAGGTGGGGTACTGTTGCCAAGAAATGTTATCGACGGATTGCAACCATTGGAAAGTAACAAATATCAAGTTGAATTTGATCCTGGAAGAAGAGAATTAGTTTCAACTTGTGAAAAAATAAAATTCCTTCACAAGATCGTAATAAAAACTTACTCTAAAACTAGTGTCTTAAGATTCGGGACAAATCTTCTCGAAGAAGGAGGGTATGATGTGAATTGCATATGGGTCAAATGGAGGATGACTAATGCGCCGTGTTGATGCAGTTTCTTTTATTTAAACAAGGGCCCAATGCTTTGTAAAATTGGCTGACCAAATTGTGTTTGTGCTTAACCAATTAATGGGCTGTAGTTTTGCTTTATCTTCAAGTTGAAATAAGGGTCCATATACCAACTTAAGAACCAACCTTTGGAAGATCAAGAGGACCTTTGCTCAAAGTTTGTGGATGACTTTTGGTAGCCTTAAATTCAGTTACAATCAACCATTAAGTAGCGGATCATTATTAGCTTGAGTGGATCATTAATTAATAGCTTCAAGCGGGATGATATTGAAATTTATGTGTCTTTTTTAATTCTGATGGTTAAAGCTCCTATATAAGTTGAACCATTTTCATCAATGAAGGCAAGCTGAGTTTTATTCAGAAAATAAACGAGTTTTATCTCATCTATCTTAGTGAGAGTGATTCTACTAAGTTCTTGAATGATTCAAGAATCCATGAGTTTAATTAATCAAAGGTCCTTTATCCCTTTGTGTGTTTCAGCTCTTAGGCTTATCTTCCATTCTTGGAAGTGTGATGTCTATCAATTTTCATTCCATCTTCTTTTATGTTTCCATTTTCTCGTTTTAAATAATTTCTCAAATTTCTTGCTTGTTAGCATTCCAACAACGATAGATCAGTCAAACGAATCGAACGCTGTGGATTCACATCATTTGGTATTCACAGCATGGCCATCTAGATTTGGATAGGAAAGGGAGTTTATTACACAAAGTGTTTAACCGAAGGCCATCCATGTTTAGTTACATTCGATTACGGAAGCGAAAACAATGTTGTGAACCAAAGTTTGGTGGAGAAACTCCAGTTACCAGCAACCTTTCATCTGGATCAAGCATGGATCAAATTCAGTGCATGGCAATGTGTGAAAGAAGTATTATGTGATATTGCTCCCATGGACTCTTGTCATCTTCTTTTGGGATGGGCATGGCTTCATTTTAAAACACTCCATCTTGATGAACGTTCCCTTTATTTGAGGCATGAGGGACATCAAAAGAAGTAGAAGTTTATGACACCAAGACAAGTCAGTAAGGATCAACGTAGGCTGAAGGAGAAAACAGAAAAAGAAAGAATAGAAAAAGAAGTAATAGAAACTGTAGAAGAAAGGGAAAATAAAGAAAAACAAATGGAACTAGAGAGAGTTTATTCGTCAATGTTTTTTCTTCTACAGTTTGTGATGTCATTTTACAGGAACAAAAGGATAAGCATGTGAAGGAAATACACGAACTTCCATGTTTGAAAAGGAAGCTTGTTCATAGTGCTTTATCATGCATTTGGTCCGTCGATAAGAAGCAAATTCGTCAAACACAACGCATGAAATTATTTATTGTTATATCAAGGTGGGGTACTGTTGCCAAGAAATGTTATCGACGGATTGCAACCATTGGAAAGTAACAAATATCAAGTTGAATTTGATCCTGGAAGAAGAGAATTAGTTTCAACTTGTGAAAAAATAAAATTCCTTCACAAGATCGTAATAAAAACTTACTCTAAAACTAGTGTCTTAAGATTCGGGACAAATCTTCTCGAAGAAGGAGGGTATGATGTGAATTGCATATGGGTCAAATGGAGGATGACTAATGCGCCGTGTTGATGCAGTTTCTTTTATTTAAACAAGGGCCCAATGCTTTGTAAAATTGGCTGACCAAATTGTGTTTGTGCTTAACCAATTAATGGGCTGTAGTTTTGCTTTATCTTCAAGTTGAAATAAGGGTCCATATACCAACTTAAGAACCAACCTTTGGAAGATCAAGAGGACCTTTGCTCAAAGTTTGTGGATGACTTTTGGTAGCCTTAAATTCAGTTACAATCAACCATTAAGTAGCGGATCATTATTAGCTTGAGTGGATCATTAATTAATAGCTTCAAGCGGGATGATATTGAAATTTATGTGTCTTTTTTAATTCTGATGGTTAAAGCTCCTATATAAGTTGAACCATTTTCATCAATGAAGGCAAGCTGAGTTTTATTCAGAAAATAAACGAGTTTTATCTCATCTATCTTAGTGAGAGTGATTCTCCTAAGTTCTTGAATGATTCAAGAATCCATGAGTTTAATTAATCAAAGGTCCTTTATCCCTTTGTGTGTTTCAACTCTTAGGCTTATCTTCCATTCTTGGAAGTGTGATGTCTATCAATTTTCATTCCATCTTCTTTTATGTTTCCATTTTCTCGTTTTAAATAATTTCTCAAATTTCTTGCTTGTTAGCATTCCAACAACGATAGATCAGTCAAACCAATCGAACGCTGTGGATTCACATCATTTGGTATTCACAGCATGGCCATCTAGATTTGGAATAGGAAAGGAAGTTTATTACACAATCTGTTTAACCGCAGGCCATCCATGTTTAATTGCATTCGATTACGGAAGCGAAAACAATGTTGTGAACCAAAGTTTGGTGGAGAAACTCCAGTTACCAGCAACCTTTCATCTGGATCAAGCATGGATCAAATTCAGTGCATGGCAATGTGTGAAAGAAGTATTATGTGATATTGCTCCCATGGACTCTTGTCATCTTCTTTTGGGATGGGCATGGCTTCATTTTAAAACACTCCATCTTGATGAACGTTCCTTTTATTTGAGGCATGAGGGACATCAAAAGAAGTAGAAGTTTATGACACCAAGACAAGTCAGTAAGGATCAACGTAGGCTGAAGGAGAAAACAGAAAAAGAAAGAATAGAAAAAGAAGTAATAGAAACTGCAGAAGAAAGGGAAAATAAAGAAAAAGAAATGGAACTAGAGAGAGTTTATTCGTCAATGTTTTTTCTTCTACAGTTTGTGATGTCATTTTACAGGAACAAAAGGATAAGCATGTGAAGGAAATACACGAACTTCCATGTTTGAAAAGGAAGCTTGTTCATAGTGCTTTATCATGCATTTGGTCCGTCGATAAGAAGCAAATTCGTCAAACACAACGCATGGAATTATTTATTGTTATATCAAGGTGGGGTACTATTGCCAAGAAATGTTATCGACGGATTGCAACTATTGGAAAGTAACAAATATCAAGTTGAATTTGATCCTGGAAGAAGAGAATTAGTTTCAACTTGTGAAAAAATAAAATTCCTTCACAAGATCGTAATAAAAACTTACTTTAAAACTAGTGTCTTAAGATTCGGGACAAATCTTCTCGAAGAAGGAGGGTATGATGTGAATTGCATATGGGTCAAATGGAGGATGACTAATGCGCCGTGTTGATGCAGTTTCTTTTATTTAAACAAGGGCCCAGTGCTTTGTAAAATTGGCTGACCAAATTGTGTTTGTGCTTAACCAATTAATGGGCTTTTAGTTTTGCTTTATCTTCAAGTTGAAATAAGGGTCCATATACCAACTTAAGAACCAACCTTTGGAAGATCAAGAGGACCTTTGCTCAAAGTTTGTGGATGACTTTTGGTAGCCTTAAATTCAGTTACAATCAACCATTATGTAGCGGATCATTATTAGCTTGAGTGGATCATTAATTAATAGCGTCAAGCGGGATGATATTGAAATTTATGTGTCTTTTTTAATTCTGATGGTTAAAGCTCCTATATAAGTTGAACCATTTTCATCAATGAAGGCAAGCTGAGTTTTATTCACAAAATAAACGAGTTTTATCTCATCTATCTTAGTGAGAGTGATTCTCCTAAGTTCTTGAATGATTCAAGAATCCATGAGTTTAATTAATCAAAGGTCCTTTATCCCTTTGTGTGTTTCAGCTCTTAGGCTTATCTTCCATTCTTGGAAGTGTGATGTCTATCAATTTTCATTCCATCTTCTTTTATGTTTCCATTTTCTCATTTTAAATAATTTCTCAAATTTCTTGCTTGTTAGCATTCCAACAACGATAGATCAGTCAAACGAATCGAACGCTGTGGATTCACATCATTTGGTATTCACAGCATGGCCATCTAGATTTGGAATAGGAAAGGAAGTTTATTACACAAAGTGTTTAACCGCAGGCCATCCATGTTTAATTGCATTCGATTACGGAAGCGAAAACAATGTTGTGAACCAAAGTTTGGTGGAGAAACTCCAGTTACCAGCAACCTTTCATCTGGATCAAGCATGGATCAAATTCAGTGCATGGCAATGTGTGAAAGAAGTATTATGTGATATTGCTCCCATGGACTCTTGTCATCTTCTTTTGGGATGGGCATGGCTTCATTTTAAAACACTCCATCTTGATGAACGTTCCCTTTATTTGAGGCATGAGGGACATCAAAAGAAGTAGAAGTTTATGACACCAAGACAAGTCAGTAAGGATCAACGTAGGCTGAAGGAGAAAACAGAAAAAGAAAGAATAGAAAAAGAAGTAATAGAAACTGTAGAAGAAAGGGAAAATAAAGAAAAACAAATGGAACTAGAGAGAGTTTATTCGTCAATGTTTTTTCTTCTACAGTTTGTGATGTCATTTTACAGGAACAAAAGGATAAGCATGTGAAGGAAATACACGAACTTCCATGTTTGAAAAGGAAGCTTGTTCATAGTGCTTTATCATGCATTTGGTCCGTCGATAAGAAGCAAATTCGTCAAACACAACGCATGAAATTATTTATTGTTATATCAAGGTGGGGTACTGTTGCCAAGAAATGTTATCGACGGATTGCAACCATTGGAAAGTAACAAATATCAAGTTGAATTTGATCCTGGAAGAAGAGAATTAGTTTCAACTTGTGAAAAAATAAAATTCCTTCACAAGATCGTAATAAAAACTTACTCTAAAACTAGTGTCTTAAGATTCGGGACAAATCTTCTCGAAGAAGGAGGGTATGATGTGAATTGCATATGGGTCAAATGGAGGATGACTAATGCGCCGTGTTGATGCAGTTTCTTTTATTTAAACAAGGGCCCAATGCTTTGTAAAATTGGCTGACCAAATTGTGTTTGTGCTTAACCAATTAATGGGCTGTAGTTTTGCTTTATCTTCAAGTTGAAATAAGGGTCCATATACCAACTTAAGAACCAACCTTTGGAAGATCAAGAGGACCTTTGCTCAAAGTTTGTGGATGACTTTTGGTAGCCTTAAATTCAGTTACAATCAACCATTAAGTAGCGGATCATTATTAGCTTGAGTGGATCATTAATTAATAGCTTCAAGCGGGATGATATTGAAATTTATGTGTCTTTTTTAATTCTGATGGTTAAAGCTCCTATATAAGTTGAACCATTTTCATCAATGAAGGCAAGCTGAGTTTTATTCAGAAAATAAACGAGTTTTATCTCATCTAACTTAGTGAGAGTGATTCTCCTAAGTTCTTGAATGATTCAAGAATCCATGAGTTTAATTAATCAAAGGTCCTTTATCCCTTTGTGTGTTTCAACTCTTAGGCTTATCTTCCATTCTTGGAAGTGTGATGTCTATCAATTTTCATTCCATCTTCTTTTATGTTTCCATTTTCTCGTTTTAAATAATTTCTCAAATTTCTTGCTTGTTAGCATTCCAACAACGATAGATCAGTCAAACCAATCGAACGCTGTGGATTCACATCATTTGGTATTCACAGCATGGCCATCTAGATTTGGAATAGGAAAGGAAGTTTATTACACAATCTGTTTAACCGCAGGCCATCCATGTTTAATTGCATTCGATTACGGAAGCGAAAACAATGTTGTGAACCAAAGTTTGGTGGAGAAACTCCAGTTACCAGCAACCTTTCATCTGGATCAAGCATGGATCAAATTCAGTGCATGGCAATGTGTGAAAGAAGTATTATGTGATATTGCTCCCATGGACTCTTGTCATATTCTTTTGGGATGGGCATGGCTTCATTTTAAAACACTCCATCTTGATGAACGTTCCCTTTATTTGAGGCATGAGGGACATCAAAAGAAGTAGAAGTTTATGACACCAAGACAAGTCAGTAAGGATCAACGTAGGCTGAAGGAGAAAACAGAAAAAGAAAGAATAGAAAAAGAAGTAATAGAAACTGCAGAAGGAAGGGAAAATAAAGAAAAAGAAATGGAACTAGAGAGAGTTTATTCGTCAATGTTTTTTCTTCTACAGTTTGTGATGTCATTTTACAGGAACAAAAGGATAAGCATGTGAGGGAAATACACGAACTTCCATGTTTGAAAAGGAAGCTTGTTTATAGTGCTTTATCATGCATTTGGTCCGTCGATAAGATGCAAATTCGTCAAACACAACGCATGGAATTATTTATTGTTACATATCAAGGTGGGGTACTGTTGCCAAGAAATGTTATCGACGGATTGCAACCATTGGAAAGTAACAAATATCAAGTTGAATTTGATCCTGGAAGAAGAGAATTAGTTTCAACTTGTGAAAAAATAAAATTCCTTCACAAGATCGTAATAAAAACTTACTTTAAAACTAGTGTCTTAAGATGCGGGACAAATCTTCTCGAAGAAGGAGGGTATGATGTGAATTGCATATGGGTCAAATGGAGGATGACTAATGCGCCGTGTTGATGCAGTTTCTTTTATTTAAACAAGGGCCCAATGCTTTGTAAAATTGGCTGACCAAATTGTGTTTGTGCTTAACCAATTAATGGGCTTTAGTTTTGCTTTATCTTCAAGTTGAAATAAGGGTCCATATGCCAACTTAAGAACCAACCTTTGGAAGATCAAGAGGACCTTTGCTCAAAGTTTGTGGATGACTTTTGGTAGCCTTAAATTCAGTTACAACCAACCATTAAGTAGCGGATCATTATTTGCTTGAGTGGATCATTAATTAATAGCTTTAAGCGGGATGATATTGAAATTTATGTGTCTTTTTTAATTCTGATGGTTAAAGCTCCTATATAAGTTGAACCATTTTCATCAATGAAGGCAAGCTGAGTTTTATTCAGAAAATAAACGAGTTTTATCTCATCTAACTTAGTGAGAGTGATTCTCCTAAGTTCTTGAATGATTCAAGAATCCATGAGTTTAATTAATCAAAGGTCCTTTATCCCTTTGTGTGTTTCAACTCTTAGGCTTATCTTCCATTCTTGGAAGTGTGATGTCTATCAATTTTCATTCCATCTTCTTTTATGTTTCCATTTTCTCGTTTTAAATAATTTCTCAAATTTCTTGCTTGTTAGCATTCCAACAACGATAGATCAGTCAAACCAATCGAACGCTGTGGATTCACATCATTTGGTATTCACAGCATGGCCATCTAGATTTGGAATAGGAAAGGAAGTTTATTACACAATCTGTTTAACCGCAGGCCATCCATGTTTAATTGCATTCGATTACGGAAGCGAAAACAATGTTGTGAACCAAAGTTTGGTGGAGAAACTCCAGTTACCAGCAACCTTTCATCTGGATCAAGCATGGATCAAATTCAGTGCATGGCAATGTGTGAAAGAAGTATTATGTGATATTGCTCCCATGGACTCTTGTCATATTCTTTTGGGATGGGCATGGCTTCATTTTAAAACACTCCATCTTGATGAACGTTCCCTTTATTTGAGGCATGAGGGACATCAAAAGAAGTAGAAGTTTATGACACCAAGACAAGTCAGTAAGGATCAACGTAGGCTGAAGGAGAAAACAGAAAAAGAAAGAATAGAAAAAGAAGTAATAGAAACTGCAGAAGGAAGGGAAAATAAAGAAAAAGAAATGGAACTAGAGAGAGTTTATTCGTCAATGTTTTTTCTTCTACAGTTTGTGATGTCATTTTACAGGAACAAAAGGATAAGCATGTGAAGGACATACACGAACTTTCATGTTTGAAAAGGAAGCTTGTTCATAGTGCTTTATCATGCATTTGGTCCGTCGATAAGATGCAAATTCGTCAAACACAACGCATGGAATTATTTATTGTTACATATCAAGGTGGGGTACTGTTGCCAAGAAATGTTATCGACGGATTGCAACCATTGGAAAGTAACAAATATCAAGTTGAATTTGATCCTGGAAGAAGAGAATTAGTTTCAACTTGTGAAAAAATAAAATTCCTTCACAAGATCGTAATAAAAACTTACTTTAAAACTAGTGTCTTAAGATGCGGGACAAATCTTCTCGAAGAAGGAGGGAATGATGTGAATTGCATATGGGTCAAATGGAGGATGACTAATGCGCCGTGTTGATGCAGTTTCTTTTATTTAAAGAAGGGCCCTATGCTTTGTAAAATTGGCTGACCAAATTGTGTTTGTGCTTAACCAATTAATGGGCTTTAGTTTTGCTTTATCTTCAAGTTGAAATAAGGGTCCATATGCCAACTTAAGAACCAACCTTTGGAAGATCAAGAGGACCTTTGCTCAAAGTTTGTGGATGACTTTTGGTAGCCTTAAATTCAGTTACAACCCACCATTAAGTAGCGGATCATTATTTGCTAGAGTGGATAATTAATTAATAGCTTTAAGCGGGATGATATTGAAATTTATGTGTCTTTTTTAATTCTGATGGTTAAAGCTCCTATATAAGTTGAACCATTTTCATCAATGAAGGCAAGCTGAGTTTTATTCAGAAAATAAACGAGTTTTATCTCATCTATCTTAGTGAGAGTGCTTCTCCTAAGTCCTTGAGTGATTCAAGAATCCATGAGTTTAATTAATCAAAGGTCCTTTATCCCTTTGTGTGTTTCAACTCTTAGGCTTATCTTCCATTCTTGGAAGTGTGATGTCTATTAATTTCCGTTCCATATTCTTTTATGTTTCCATTTTCTCGTTTTAAATAATTTCTCAAATTTCTTGCTTGTTAGCATTCCACCAACGATGGATCAGTCAAACGAATCGAACGCTGTGGATTCACATCATTTGGTATTCACAGCCTGGCCATCTAGATTTGGAATAGGAAAGGAAGTTTATTACACAAAGTGTTTAACCGAAGGCCTTCCATGTTTAGTTGCATTCGATTACGAAAGCGAAAACAATGTTGTGAACAAAAGTTTGGTGGAGAAACTCCAGTTACCTGCAACCTTTCATCTGGATCAAGCATGGATCAAATTCAGTACATGGCAATGTGTGAAAGAAGTATTATGTGATATTGCTCCCATGGACTCTTGTCATCTTCTTTTGGGATGGGCATGGCTTCATTTTAAAACACTCCATCTTGATGAACGTTCCCTTTATTTGAGGCATGAGGGACATCAAAAGAAGTAGAAGTTTATGACACCAAGACAAGTCAGTAAGGACCAACGTAGGCTGAAGGAGAAAACAGAAAAAGAAAGAATAGAAAAAGAAGTAATAGAAACTGCAGAAGGAAGGGAAAATAAAGAAAAAGAAATGGAACTAGAGAGAGTTTATTCGTCAATGTTTTTTCTTCTACAGTTTGTGATGTCATTTTACAGGAACAAAAGGATAAGCATGTGAGGGAAATACACGAACTTCCATGTTTGAAAAGGAAGCTTGTTTATAGTGCTTTATCATGCATTTGGTCCGTCGATAAGATGCAAATTCGTCAAACACAACGCATGGAATTATTTATTGTTACATATCAAGGTGGGGTACTGTTGCCAAGAAATGTTATCGACGGATTGCAACCATTGGAAAGTAACAAATATCAAGTTGAATTTGATCCTGGAAGAAGAGAATTAGTTTCAACTTGTGAAAAAATAAAATTCCTTCACAAGATCGTAATAAAAACTTACTTTAAAACTAGTGTCTTAAGATGCGGGACAAATCTTCTCGAAGAAGGAGGGTATGATGTGAATTGCATATGGGTCAAATGGAGGATGACTAATGCGCCGTGTTGATGCAGTTTCTTTTATTTAAACAAGGGCCCAATGCTTTGTAAAATTGGCTGACCAAATTGTGTTTGTGGTTAACCAATTAATGGGCTTTAGTTTTGCTTTATCTTCAAGTTGAAATAAGGGTCCATATGCCAACTTAAGAACCAACCTTTGGAAGATCAAGAGGACCTTTGCTCAAAGTTTGTGGATGACTTTTGGTAGCCTTAAATTCAGTTACAACCAACCATTAAGTAGCGGATCATTATTTGCTTGAGTGGATCATTAATTAATAGCTTTAAGCGGGATGATATTGAAATTTATGTGTCTTTTTTAATTCTGATGGTTAAAGCTCCTATATAAGTTAAACCATTTTCATCAATGAAGGCAAGCTGAGTTTTATTCAGAAAATAAACGAGTTTTATCTCATCTAACTTAGTGAGAGTGATTCTCCTAAGTTCTTGAATGATTCAAGAATCCATGAGTTTAATTAATCAAAGGTCCTTTATCCCTTTGTGTGTTTCAACTCTTAGGCTTATCTTCCATTCTTGGAAGTGTGATGTCTATCAATTTTCATTCCATCTTCTTTTATGTTTCCATTTTCTCGTTTTAAATAATTTCTCAAATTTCTTGCTTGTTAGCATTCCAACAACGATAGATCAGTCAAACCAATCGAACGCTGTGGATTCACATCATTTGGTATTCACAGCATGGCCATCTAGATTTGGAATAGGAAAGGAAGTTTATTACACAATCTGTTTAACCGCAGGCCATCCATGTTTAATTGCATTCGATTACGGAAGCGAAAACAATGTTGTGAACCAAAGTTTGGTGGAGAAACTCCAGTTACCAGCAACCTTTCATCTGGATCAAGCATGGATCAAATTCAGTGCATGGCAATGTGTGAAAGAAGTATTATGTGATATTGCTCCCATGGACTCTTGTCATCTTCTTTTAGGATGGGCATGGCTTCATTTTAAAACACTCCATCTTGATGAACGTTCCCTTTATTTGAGGCATGAGGGACATCAAAAGAAGTAGAAGTTTATGACACCAAGACAAGTTAGTAAGGACCAACGTAGGCTGAAGGAGAAAAAATAAAAAGAAAGAATAGAAAAAGAAGTAATAGAAACTGCAGAAGGAAGGGAAAATAAAGAAAAAGAAATGGAACTAGAGAGAGTGTATTCGTCAATGTTTTTTCTTCTACAGTTTGTGATGTCATTTTACAGGAACAAAAGGATAAGCATGTGAAGGAAATACACGAACTTCCACGTTTGAAAAGGAAGCTTGTTCATAGTGCTTTATCATGCATTTGGTCCGTCGATAAGAAGCAAATTCGTCAAGCACAACGCATGGAATTATTTATTGTTACATATCAAGGTGGGGTACTGTTGCCAAGAAATGTTATCGACGGATTGCAACCATTGGAAAGTAACAAATATCAAGTTGAATTTGATCATGGAAGAAGAGAATTAGTTTCAACTTGTGAAAAAATAAAATTCCTTCACAAGATCGTAATAAAAACTTACTTTAAAACCAGTGTCTTAAGATTCGGGACAAATCTTCTCGAAGAAGGAGGGTATGATGTGAATTGCATATGGGTCAAATGGAGGATGACTAATGCGTTGTGTTGATGCAGTTTCTTTTATTTAAACAAGGGCCCAATGCTTTGTAAAATTGGCTGACCAAATTGTGTTTGTGCTTAACCAATTAATGGGCTTTAGTTTTGCTTTATCTTCAAGTTGAAATAAGGGTCCATATGCCAACTTAAGAACCAACCTTTGGAAGACCAAGAGGACCTTTGCTCAAAGTTTGTGGATGACAATTTGTAGCCTTAAATTCAGTTACAATCAACCATTAAGTAGCGGATCATTATTAGCTTGAGTGGATCATTAATTAACAGCTTTAAGCGGGATGATATTGAAATTTATGTGTCCTTTGTAATTCTGATGGTTAAAGCTGTTGTATAAGTTGAACCATTTTCATCAATGAAGGCAAGCTGAGTTTTATTCAGAAAATAAACGAGTTTTATCTCATCTATCTTAGTGAGAGTGATTCTCCTAAGTTCTTGAGTGATTCAAGAATCCATGAGTTTAATCGAAGGTCCTTTATCCCTTTGTGTGTTTCAACTCTTAGGCTTATCTGCCGTTTTGGGAAGTGTGATGTCTATCAATTTTCCTTCCATCTTCTTTTACGTTTCCATTTTCTCGTTTTAAATAATTTCTCAAATTTCTTGCTTGTTCCAACAACGATAGATCAGTCAAACGAATCGAACCTTGTGGATTCACATCATTTGGTATTCACAGCCTGGCCATCTGGATTTGGAATAGGAAAGGAAGTTTATTACACAAAGTGTTTAACCGAAGGCCATCCATGTTTAGTTGCATTCGATTACGGAAGCGAAAACAATGTTGTGAACCAAAGTTTGGTGGAGAAACTCCAGTTACCAGCAACCTTTCATCTGGATCAAGCATGGAACAAATTCAGTACATGGTAATGTGTGAAAGAAGTATTATGTGATATTGCTCCCATGGACTCTTGTCATCTTCTTTTGGGATGGGCATGGCTTTATTTTAAAACACTCCATCTTGATGAACGTTTCCCTTATTTGAGGCATGAGGGACATCAAAAGAAGTACAAGTTTATGACACCAAGACAAGTCAGTAAGGATCAGCGTAGGCTGAAGGAGAAAACAGAAAAAGAAAGAATAGAAAATGAAGTAATAGAAACTGCAGAAGGAAGGGAAAATAAAGAAAAAGAAAAGAAACTAGAGAAAGTTTATTCGTCAATGTTTTTTCTTCTACAGTTTGTGATGTCATTTTACAGGAACAAAAGGATAAGCATGTGAAGGAAATACACGAACTTCCATGTTTGAAAAGGAAGCTTGTTCATAGTGCTTTATCATGCATTTGGCCCGTCGATAAGAAGCAAATTCGTCAAACACAACGCATGAAATTATTTATTGTTACATATCAAGGTGGGGTACTATTGCCAAGAAATGTTATCGACCGATTGCAACCATTGGAAAGTAACAAATATCAAGTTGAATTTGATCCTGAAAGAAGAGAATTAGTTTCAACTTGTGAAAAAATAAAATTCCTTCACAAGATCATTATAAAAACTTACTTCAAAACTAGTGTCTTAAAATTCGGGACAAATCTTCTCGAAGAAGGAGGGTATGATGTGAATTGCATATGGGTCAAATGGAGGATGACTAATGCGCCGTGTTGATGCAGTTTCTTTTATTTAAATAAGGGCCCAATGCTTTGTAATGCTGACCAAATTGTGTTTGTGCTTAACCAATTAATGGGCTTTAGTTTTGCTTTATCTTCAAGTTGAAATAAGGGTCCATATGCCAACTTAAGAACCAACCTTTGGAAGATCAAGAGGACCTTTGCTCAAAGTTTGTGGATGACTTTTGGTAGCCTTAAATTCAGTTACAATCAACCATTAAGTAGCGGATCATTATTAGCTTGAGTTGATCATTAATTAATAGCTTTTAACGGGATGATATTGAAATTTATGTGTCTTTTGTAATTCTGATGGTTAAAGCTTCGATATAAGTTGAATCATTTTCATCAACGAACGCAAGCTGAGTTTTTTTCAGAAAATAAACGAGTTTTATCTCATCTATCTTAGTGAGAGTGATTCTCCTAAGTTCTTGAGTGATTCAAGAATCCATGACTTTAATCAAAGGTCCTTTATCCTTCTGTGTGTTTCAACTCTTAGGCTTATCTTCCATTCTTGGAAGTGTGATGTCTATCAATTTTCATTCCATCTTCTTTTATGTTTCCTTTTTCTCGTTTTAAATAATTTCTCAAATTTCTTGCTTGTTAGCATTCCAACAATGATAGATCAGTCAAACGAATCGAACGCTGTGGATTCATTTCATTTGGTATTCACAACCTGGCCATCTAGACCTGGAATAGGAAAGGAAGTTTATTATACAAAGTGTTTAACCGAAGGTCATCCATGTTTAGTTGCATTCGATTACGGAAGCGAAAACAATGTTGTGAACCAAAGTTTGGTGGAGAAACTCCAGTTACCAGCAACCTTTCATCTAGATCAAGCATGGATCAAATTCAGTACATGGTAATGTGTGAAAGAAATTGCTCCCATGGACTCTTGTCATCTTCTTTTGGGAAGGGCATGGCTTTATTTTAAAACACTCCATCTTGATGAACGTTCCCTTTATTTGAGGCATGAGGGACATCAAAAGAAGTAGAAGTTTATGACACCAAGACAAGTCAGTAAGGATCAGCGTAGGCTGAAGGAGAAAACAGAAAAAGAAAGAATAGAAAATGAAGTAATTGAAAATGCAGAAGGAAGGGAAAATAAAGAAAAAGAAATGGAACTAGAGAGAGTTTTTTCGTTAATGTTTTTTCTTCTACAGTTTGTGATGTCATTTTACAGGAACAAAAGGATAAGCATGTTAAGGAAATACACGAACTTCCCTGTTTGAAAAGGAAGCTTGTTCATAGTGCTTTATCATGCATTTGGTCCGTCGATAAGAAGCAAATTCGTCAAACACAACGCATGGAATTATTTATTGTTACATATCAAGTTGGGGTACTGTTGCCAAGAAATGTTATCGACGGATTGCAACCATTGGAAAGTAACAAATATCAAGTGGAATTTGATCCTGGAAGAAGAGAATTAGTTTCAACTTGTGAAAAAATAAAATTCCTTCACAAGATCGTAATAAAAACTTACTTTAAAACCTGTGTCTTAAGATTCGGGACAAATCTTCTCGAAGAAGGAGGGTATGATGTGAATTGCATATGGGTCAAATGGAGGATGACTAATGCGCCGTGTTGATGCAGTTTCTTTTATTTAAACAAGGGCCCAATGCTTTGTAAAATTGGCTGACCAAATTGTGTTTATGCTTAACCAATTAATGGGCTTTAGTTTTGCTTTATCTTCAAGTTGAAATAAGGGTCCATATGCCAACTTAAGAACCAACCTTTGGAAGATCAAGAGGACCTTTGCTCAAAGTTTGTGGATGACAATTTGTAGCCTTAAATTCAGTTACAATCAACAATTAAGTAGCAGATCATTATTAGCTTGAGTGGATCACTAATTAACAGCTTTAAGCGGGATGATATTGAAATTTATGTGTCCTTTGTAATTCTGATGGTTAAAGCTGCTATATAAGTTGAACCATTTTCATCAATGAAGGCAAGCTGAGTTTTATTCAGAAAATAAACGAGTTTTATCTCATCTATCTTAGTGAGAGTGATTCTCCTAAGTTCTTGAGTGATTCAAGAATCCATGAGTTTATTCGAAGGTCCTTTATCCCTTTGTGTGTTTCAACTCTTAGGCTTATCTTCCATTCTTGGAAGTGTGATGTCTATCAATTTTCATTCCATCTTCTTTTATGTTTCCATTTTCTCGTTTTAAATAATTTCTCAAATTTCTTGCTTGTTAGCGTTCCAACAATGATAGATCAGTCAAACGAATCGAACGTTGCAGATTCACATCATTTGGTATTCACAGCCTTGCCATCTAGATTTGGAATAGGAAAGGAAGTTTATTATACAAAGTGTTTAACCGAAGGTCATCCATGTTTAGTTGAATTCGATTACGGAAGCGAAAACAATGTTGTGAACCAAATTTTGGTGGAGAAACTCCAGTTACCAACAACCTTTCATCTGGATCAAGCATGGATCAAATTCAGTACATGGCAATGTGTGAAAGAAGTATTATGTGATATTGCTCCCATGGACTCTTGTCATCTTCTTTTGGGATGGGCATGGCTTCATTTTAAAACACTCCATCTTGATGAACGTTCCCTTTATTTGAGGCATGAGGGACATCAAAAGAAGTAGAAGTTTATGACACCAAGACAAGTCAGTAAGGATCAACGTAGGCTGAAGGAGAAAACAGAAAAAGAAAGAATAGAAAAAGAAGTAAATAGAAACTGTAGAAGGAAGGGAAAATAAAGAAAAAGAAATGGAACTAGAGAAAGATTATTCGTCAATGTTTTTTCTTCTACAGTTTGTGATGTCATTTTACAGGAACAAAAGGATAAGCATGTGAAGGAAATACACGAACTTCCACGTTTGAAAAGGAAGCTTGTTCATAGTGCTTTATCATGCATTTGGTCCGTCGATAAGAAGCAAATTCGTCAAGCACAACGCATGGAATTATTTATTGTTACATATCAAGGTGGGGTACTGTTGCCAAGAAATGTTATCGACGGATTGCAACCATTGGAAAGTAACAAATATCAAGTTGAATTTGATCCTGGAAGAAGAGAATTAGTTTCAACTTGTGAAAAAATAAAATTCCTTCACAAGATCGTAATAAAAACTTACTTTAAAACCAGTGTCTTAAGATTCGGGACAAATCTTCTCGAAGAAGGAGGGTATGATGTGAATTGCATATGGGTCAAATGGAGGATGACTAATGCGCCGTGTTGATGCAGTTTCTTTTATTTAAACAAGGGCCCAATGCTTTGTAAAATTGGCTGACCAAATTGTGTTTGTGCTTAACCAATTAATGGGCTTTAGTTTTGCTTTATCTTCAAGTTGAAATAAGGGTCCATATGCCAACTTAAGAACCAACCTTTGGAAGACCAAGAGGACCTTTGCTCAAAGTTTGTGGATGAGAATTTGTAGCCTTAAATTCAGTTACAATCAACCATTAAGTAGCGGATCATTATTAGCTTGAGTGGATCATTAATTAACAGCTTTAAGCGGGATGATATTGAAATTTATGTGTCCTTTGTAATTCTGATGGTTAAAGCTGTTGTATAAGTTGAACCATTTTCATCAATGAAGGCAAGCTGAGTTTTATTCTGAAAATAAACGAGTTTTATCTCATCTATCTTAGTGAGAGTGATTCTCCTAAGTTCTTGAGTGATTCAAGAATCCATGAGTTTAATCGAAGGTCCTTTATCCCTTTGTGTGTTTCAACTCTTAGGCTTATCTGCCGTTTTGGGAAGTGTGATGTCTATCAATTTTCCTTCCATCATCTTTTACGTTTCCATTTTCTCGTTTTAAATAATTTCTCAAATTTCTTGCTTGTTAGCATTCCAACAACGATAGATCAGTCAAACGAATCGAACCTTGTGGATTCACATCATTTGGTATTCACAGCCTGGCCATCTGGATTTGGAATAGGAAAGGAAGTTTATTACACAAAGTGTTTAACCGAAGGCCATCCATGTTTAGTTGCATTCGATTACGGAAGCGAAAACAATGTTGTGAACCAAAGTTTGGTGGAGAAACTCCAGTTACCAGCAACCTTTCATCTGGATCAACCATGGATCAAATTCAGTACATGGCAATGTGTGAAAGAAGTATTATGTGATATTGCTCCAATGACTCTTGTCATCTTCTTTTGGGATGGGCATGGCTTCATTTTAAAACACTCCATCTTGATGAACGTTCCCTTTATTTGAGGCATGAGGGACATCAAAAGAAGTAGAAGTTTATGACACCAAGACAAGTCAGCAAGGATCAACGTAGGCTGAAGGAGAAAACAGAAAAAGAAAGAATAGAAAAAGAAGTAATAGAAACTGCAGAAGGAAGGGAAAATAAAGAAAAAGAAATGGAACTAGAGAGAGTTTATTCGTTAATGTTTTTTCTTCTACAGTTTGTGATGTCATTTTACAGGAACAAAAGGATAAGCATGTGAAGGAAATACACGAACTTCCATGTTTGAAAAGGAATCTTGTTCATAGTGCTTTATCATGCATTTGGTCCGTGGATAAGAAGCAAATTCGTCAAACACAACGCATGGAATTATTTATTGTTACATATCAAGGTGGGGTACTGTTGCCAAGAAATGTTATCGACGGATTGCAACCATTGGAAAGTAACAAATATCAAGTTGAATTTGATCCTGGAAGAAGAGAATTAGTTTCAACTTGTGAAAAAATAAAATTCCTTCACAAGATCGTAATAAAAACTTACTTTAAAACTAGTGTCTTAAGATTCGGGACAAATCTTCTCGAAGAAGGAGGGTATGATGTGAATTGCATATGGGTCAAATGGAGGATGACTAATGCGCCGTGTTGATGCAGTTTCTTTTATTTAAACAAGGGCCCAATGCTTTGTAAATTTGGCTGACCAAATTGTGTTTGTGCTTAACCAATTAATGGGCTTTAGTTTTGCTTTATCTTCAAGTTGAAATAAGGGTCCATATGCCAACTTAAGAACCAACCTTTGGAAGACCAAGAGGACCTTTGCTCAAAGTTTGTGGATGACAATTTGTAGCCTTAAATTCAGTTACAATCAACCATTAAGTAGCGGATCATTATTAGCTTGAGTGGATCATTAATTAACAGCTTTAAGCGGGATGATATTGAAATTTATGTGTCCTTTGTAATTCTGATGGTTAAAGCTGCTGTATAAGTTGAACCATTTTCATCAATGAAGGCAAGCTGAGTTTTATTCAGAAAATAAACGAGTTTTATCTCATCTATCTTAGTTTGAGTGATTCTCCTAAGTTCTTGAGTGATTCAAGAATCCATGAGTTTAATCGAAGGTCCTTTATCCCTTTGTGTGTTTCAACTCTTAGGCTTATCTTCCATTCTTGGAAGTGTGATGTCTATCAATTTTCATTCCATCTTCTTTTATGTTTCCATTTTCTCGTTTTAAATAATTTCTCAAATTTCTTGCTTGTTAGCATTCCAACAATGATAGATCAGTCAAACAAATCGAACCTTGTGGATTCACATCATTTGGTATTCACAGCCTGGCCATCTGGATTTGGAATAGGAAAGGAAGTTTATAACACAAAGTGTATAACCGAAGGCCATCCATGTTTAGTTGCATTCGATTACGGAAGCGAAAACAATGTTGTGAACCAAAGTTTGGTGGAGAAACTCCAGTTACCAGCAACCTTTCATCTGGATCAACCATGGATCAAATTCAGTACATGGCAATGTGTGAAAGAAGTGTTATGTGATATTGCTCCCATGGACTCTTGTCATCTTCTTTTGGGATGGGCATGGCTTCATTTTAAAACACTCCATCTTGATGAACGTTCGCTTTATTTGAGGCATGAGTGACATCAAAAGAAGTAGAAGTTTATGACACCAAGACAAGTCAGTAAGGATCAAAGTAGGCTGCAGGAGAAAACGGAAAAAGAAAGAATAGAAAAAGAAGTAATAGAAACTGCAGAAGGAAGGGAAAATAAAGAAAAAGAAATGGAACTAGAGAAAGTTTATTCGTCAATGTTTTTTCTTCTACAGTTTGTGATGTCATTTTACAGGAACAAAAGGATAAGCATGGGAAGGAAATACACGAACTTCCATGTTTGAAAAGGAAGCTTGTTCATAGTGCTTTATCATGCATTTGGTCCGTGGATAAGAAGCAAATTCGTCAAACACAACGCATGGAATTATTTATTGTTACATATCAAGGTGGGGTACTGTTGCCAAGAAATGTTATCGACGGATTGCAACCATTGGAAAGTAACAAATATCAAGTTGAATTTGATCCTGGAAGAAGAGAATTAGTTTCAACTTCTGAAAAAATAAAATTCCTTCACAAGATCGTAATAAAAACTTACTTTAAAACCTGTGTCTTAAGATTCGGGACAAATCTTCTCGAAGAAGGAGGGTATGATGTGAATTGCATATGGGTCAAATGGAGGATGACTAATGCGCCGTGTTGATGCAGTTTCTTTTATTTAAACAAGGGCCCAATGCTTTGTAAAATTGGCTGACCAAATTGTGTTTGTGCTTAACCAATTAATGGGCTTTAGTTTTGCTTTATCTTCAAGTTGAAATAAGGGTCCATATGCCAACTTAAGAACCAACCTTTGGAAGATCAAGAGGACCTTTGCTCAAAGTTTGTGGATGACAATTTGTAGCCTTAAATTCAGTTACAATCAACCATTAAGTAGCGGATCATTATTAGCTTGAGTGGATCATTAATTAACAGCTTTAAGCGGGATGATATTGAAATTTATGTGTCCTTTGTAATTCTGATGGTTAAAGCTGCTATATAAGTTGAACCATTTTCATCAATGTAGGCAAGCTGAGTTTTATTCAGAAAATAAACGAGTTTTATCTCATCTATCTTAGTGAGAGTGATTCTCCTAAGTTCTTGAGTGATTCAAGAATCCATGAGTTTAATCGAAGGTCCTTTATCCCTTTGTGTGTTTCAACTCTTAGGCTTATCTTCCATTCTTGGAAGTGTGATGTCTATCCATTTTCATTCCATCTTCTTTTATGTTTCCTTTTTCTCGTTTTAAATAATTTCTCAAATTTCTTGCTTGTTAGCATTCCAACAATGATAGATCAGTCAAACGAATCGAACGCTGTGGATTCACATCATTTGGTATTCACAGCCTGGCCATCTAGATTTGGAATAGGAAAGGAAGTTTATTACACAAAGTGTTTAACCGAAGGCCATCCATGTTTAGTTGCATTCGATTACGGAAGCGAAAGCAATGTTGTGAACCAAACTTCGGTGGAGAAACTCCAGTTACCAGCAACCTTTCATCTGGATCAAGCATGGATCAAATTCAGTACATGACAATGTGTGATAGAGGTATTATGTGATATTGCTCCCATGGACTCTTGTCATCTTCTTTTGGGATGGGCATGGCTTCATTTTAAAACACTCCATCTTGATGAACGTTCCCTTTATTTGAGGCATGAGGGACATCAAAAGAAGTACAAGTTTATGACACCAAGACAAGTCAGCAAGGATCAACGTAGGCTGAAGGAGAAAACAGAAAAAGAAAGAATGGAAAAAGAAGTAATAGAAACTGCAGAAGGAAGGGAAAATAAAGAAAAAGAAATGGAACTAGAGAGAGTTTATTCGTTAATGTTTTTTCTTCTACAGTTTGTGATGTCATTTTACAGGAACAAAAGGATAAGCATGTGAAGGAAATACACGAACTTCCATGTTTGAAAAGGAAGCTTGTTCATAGTGCTTTATCATGCATTTGGTCCGTCGATAAGAAGCAAATTCGTCAAACACAACGCATGGAATTATTTATTGTTACATATCAAGGTGGGGTACTGTTGCCAAGAAATGTTATCGACGGATTGCAACCATTGGAAAGTAACAAATATCAAGTTGAATTTGATCCTGGAAGAAGAGAATTAGTTTCAACTTGTGAAAAAATAAAATTCCTTCACAAGATCGTAATAAAAACTTACTTTAAAACCAGTGTCTTAAGATTCGGGACAAATCTTCTCGAAGAAGGAGGGTATGATGTGAATTGCATATGGGTCAAATGGAGGATGACTAATGCGCCGTGTTGATGCAGTTTCTTTTATTTAAACAAGGGCCCAATGCTTTGTAAAATTGGCTGACCCAATTGTGTTTGTGCTTAACCAATTAATGGGCTTTAGTTTTGCTTTATCTTCAAGTTGAAATAAGGGTCCATATGCCAACTTAAGAACCAACCTTTGGAAGATCAAGAGGACCTTTGCTCAAAGTTTGTGGATGACTTTTGGTAGCCTAAAATTCAGTTACAATCAACCATTAAGTAGCGGATCATTATTAGCTTGAGTGGATCATTAATTAATAGCTTTAAGCGGGATGATATTGAAATTTATGTGTCTTTTGTAATTCTGATGGTTAAAGCTCCTATATAAGTTGAACCATTTTCGTCAATGAAGGCAAGCTGAGTTTTATTCAGAAAATAAACGAGTTTTATCTCATCTATCTTAGTGAGAGTGATTCTCCTAAGTTCTTGAGTGATTCAAGAATCCATGAGTTTAATCGAAGGTCCTTTATCCCTTTGTGTGTTTCAACTCTTAGGCTTATCTTCCATTCTTGGAAGTGTGATGTCTATCAATTTTCATTCCATCTTCTTTTATGTTTCCATTTTCTCGTTTTAAATAATTTCTCAAATTTCTTGCTTGTTAGCATTCCAACAATGATAGATCAGTCAAACGAATCGAACGCTGTGGATTCACATCATTTGGTATTCACAACCTGGCCATCTAGACTTGGAATAGGAAAGGAAGTTTATTATACAAAGTGTTTAACCGAAGGCCATCCATGTTTAGTTGCATTCGATTACGGAAGCGAAAACAATGTTGTGAACCAAAGTTTGGTGGAGAAACTCTAATGACCAGCAACCTTTCATCTGGATCATGCATGGATCAAATTCAGTACATGGCAATGTGTGAAAGAAGTATTATGTGATATTGCTCCCATGGACTCTTGTCATCTTCTTTTGGGATGGGCATGGCTTCATTTTAAAACACTCCATCTTGATGAACGTTCCCTTTATTTGAGGCATGAGGGACATCAAAAGAAGTACAAGTTTATGACACCAAGACAAGTCAGTAAGGATCAACGTAGGCTGAAGGAGAAAACAGAAAAAGAAAGAATAGAAAAAGAAGTAATAGAAGCTGCAGAAGAAAGGGAAAATAAAGAAAAAGAAATGGAACTAGAAAAAGTTTATTCGTCAATGTTTTTTCTTCTACAGTTTGTGATGTCATTTTACAGGAACAAAAGGATAAGCATGTGAAGGAAATACACGAACTTCCATGTTTGAAAAGGAAGCTTGTTCATAGTGCTTTATCATGCATTTGGTCCGTCGATAAGAAGCAAATTCGTCAAACACAACGCATGGAATTATTTATTGTTACATATCAAGGTGGGGTACTGTTGCCAAGAAATGTTATCGACGGATTGCAACCATTGGAAAGTAACAAATATCAAGTTGAATTTGATCCTGGAAGAAGAGAATTAGTTTCAACTTGTGAAAAAATAAAATTCCTTCACAAGATCGTAATAAAAACTTACTTTAAAACCAGTGTCTTAAGATTCGGGACAAATCTTCTCGAAGAAGGAGGGTATGATGTGAATTGCATATGGGTCAAATGGAGGATGACTAATGCGCCGTGTTGATGCAGTTTCTTTTATTTAAACAAGGGCCCAATGCTTTGTAAAATTGGCTGACCCAATTGTGTTTGTGCTTAACCAATTAATGGGCTTTAGTTTTGCTTTATCTTCAAGTTGAAATAAGGGTCCATATGCCAACTTAAGAACCAACCTTTGGAAGATCAAGAGGACCTTTGCTCAAAGTTTGTGGATGACTTTTGGTAGCCTAAAATTCAGTTACAATCAACCATTAAGTAGCGGATCATTATTAGCTTGAGTGGATCATTAATTAATAGCTTTAAGCGGGATGATATTGAAATTTATGTGTCTTTTGTAATTCTGATGGTTAAAGCTCCTATATAAGTTGAACCATTTTCGTCAATGAAGGCAAGCTGAGTTTTATTCAGAAAATAAACGAGTTTTATCTCATCTATCTTAGTGAGAGTGATTCTCCTAAGTTCTTGAGTGATTCAAGAATCCATGAGTTTAATCGAAGGTCCTTTATCCCTTTGTGTGTTTCAACTCTTAGGCTTATCTTCCATTCTTGGAAGTGTGATGTCTATCAATTTTCATTCCATCTTCTTTTATGTTTCCATTTTCTCGTTTTAAATAATTTCTCAAATTTCTTGCTTGTTAGCATTCCAACAATGATAGATCAGTCAAACGAATCGAACGCTGTGGATTCACATCATTTGGTATTCACAACCTGGCCATCTAGACTTGGAATAGGAAAGGAAGTTTATTATACAAAGTGTTTAACCGAAGGCCATCCATGTTTAGTTGCATTCGATTACGGAAGCGAAAACAATGTTGTGAACCAAAGTTTGGTGGAGAAACTCTAATGACCAGCAACCTTTCATCTGGATCATGCATGGATCAAATTCAGTACATGGCAATGTGTGAAAGAAGTATTATGTGATATTGCTCCCATGGACTCTTGTCATCTTCTTTTGGGATGGGCATGGCTTCATTTTAAAACACTCCATCTTGATGAACGTTCCCTTTATTTGAGGCATGAGGGACATCAAAAGAAGTACAAGTTTATGACACCAAGACAAGTCAGTAAGGATCAACGTAGGCTGAAGGAGAAAACAGAAAAAGAAAGAATAGAAAAAGAAGTAATAGAAGCTGCAGAAGAAAGGGAAAATAAAGAAAAAGAAATGGAACTAGAAAAAGTTTATTCGTCAATGTTTTTTCTTCTACAGTTTGTGATGTCATTTTACAGGAACAAAAGGATAAGCATGTGAAGGAAATACACGAACTTCCATGTTTGAAAAGGAAGCTTGTTCATAGTGCTTTATCATGCATTTGGTCCGTCGATAAGAAGCAAATTCGTCAAACACAACGCATGGAATTATTTATTGTTACATATCAAGGTGGGGTACTGTTGCCAAGAAATGTTATCGACGGATTGCAACCATTGGAAAGTAACAAATATCAAGTTGAATTTGATCCTGGAAGAAGAGAATTAGTTTCAACTTGTGAAAAAATAAAATTCCTTCACAAGATCGTAATAAAAACTTACTTTAAAACCAGTGTCTTAAGATTCGGGACAAATCTTCTCGAAGAAGGAGGGTATGATGTGAATTGCATATGGGTCAAATGGAGGATGACTAATGCGCCGTGTTGATGCAGTTTCTTTTATTTAAACAAGGCCCCAATGCTTTGTAAAATTGGCTGACCCAATTTTGTTTGTGCTTAACCAATTAATGGGCTTTAGTTTTGCTTTATCTTCAAGTTGAAATAAGGGTCCATATGCCAACTTAAGAACCAACCTTTGGAAGATCAAGAGGACCTTTGCTCAAAGTTTGTGGATGACTTTTGGTAGCCTTAAATTCAGTTACAATCAACCATTAAGTAGCGGATCATTATTAGCTTGAGTGGATCATTAATTAATAGCTTTAAGCGGGATGATATTGAAATTTATGTGTCTTTTGTAATTCTGATGGTTAAAGCTCCTATATAAGTTGAACCATTTTCGTCAATGAGGGCAAGCTGAGTTTTATTCAGAAAATAAACGAGTTTTATCTCATCTATCTTAGTGAGAGTGATTCTTCTAAGTTCTTGAGTGATTCAAGAATCCATGAGTTTAATCGAAGGTCCTTTATCCCTTTGTGTGTTTCAACTCTTAGGCTTATCTTCCATTCTTGGAAGTGTGATGTCTATCAATTTTCATTCCATCTTCTTTTATGTTTCCATTTTCTCGTTTTAAATAATTTCTCAAATTTCTTGCTTGTTAGCATTCCAACAATGATAGATCAGTCAAACGAATCGAACGCTGTGGATTCACATCATTTGGTATTCACAACCTGGCCATCTGGACTTGGAATAGGAAAGGAAGTTTATTATACAAAGTGTTTAACCGAAGGCCATCCATGTTTAGTTGCATTCGATTACGGAAGCGAAAACAATGTTGTGAACCAAAGTTTGGTGGAGAAACTCTAGTGACCAGCAACCTTTCATCTGGATCATGCATGGATCAAATTCAGTACATGGCAATGTGTGAAAGAAGTATTATGTGATATTGCTCCCATGGACTCTTGTCATCTTCTTTTGGGATGGGCATGGCTTCATTTTAAAACACTCCATCTTGATGAACGTTCCCTTTATTTGAGGCATGAGGGACATCAAAAGAAGTACAAGTTTATGACACCAAGACAAGTCAGTAAGGATCAACGTAGGCTGAAGGAGAAAACAAAAAAAGAAAGAATAGAAAAAGAAGTAATAGAAACTGCAGAAGAAAGGGAAAATAAAGAAAAAGAAATGGAACTAGAAAAAGTTTATTCGTCAATGTTTTTTCTTCTACAGTTTGTGATGTCATTTTACAGGAACAAAAGGATAAGCATGTGAAGGAAATACACGAACTTCCATGTTTGAAAAGGAAGCTTGTTCATAGTGCTTTATCATGCATTTGGTCCGTCGATAAGAAGCAAATTCGTCAAAAACAACGCATGGAATTATTTATTGTTGCAGATCAAGGTGGGGTACTATTGCCAAGAAATGTTATCGACCGATTGCAACCATTGGAAAGTAACAAATATCCAGTTGAATTTGATCCTGGAAGAAGAGAATTAGTTTCAACTTGTGAAAAAATAAAATTCCTTCACAAGATCATTATAAAAACTTACTTTAAAACTAGTGTATTAAGATTCGGGACAAATCTTCTCGAAGAAGGAGGGTATGATGTGAATTGCATATAGGTCAAATGGAGGATGACTAATGCGCCGTGTTGATACAGTTTCTTTTATTTAAATAAGGGCCCAATGCTTTGTAAAATTGGCTGACCAAATTGTGTTTGTGCTTAACCAATTAATGGGCTTTAGTTTTGCTTTATCTTCAAGTTGAAATAAGGGTCCATATGCCAACTTAAGAACCAACCTTTGGAAGATCAAGAGGACCTTTGCTCAAAGTTTGTGGATGACTTTTGGTAGCCTTAAATTCAGTTGCAATCAACAATTAAGTAGCGGATCATTATTAGCTTGAGTGGATCATTAATTAATAGCTTTAAGCGGGATTATATTGAAATTTATGTGTCTTTTGTAATTCTGATGGTTAAAGCTCCTATATAAGTTGAACCATTTTCATCAATGAAGGCAAGCTGAGTTTTATTCAGAAAATAAACGAGTTTTATCTCATCTATCTTAGTGAGAGTGATTCTCCTAAGTTCTTGAGTGATTCAAGAATCCATGAGTTTAATCGAAGGTCCTTTATCCCTTTGTGTGTTTCAACTCTTAGGCTTATCTTCCATTCTTGGAAGTGTGATGTCTATCAATTTTCATTCCATCTTCTTTTATGTTTCCATTTTCTCGTTTTAAATAATTTCTCAAATTTCTTGCTTGTTAGCATTCCAACAATGATAGATCAGTCAAACGAATCGAACGCTGTGGATTCACATCATTTGGTATTCACAACCTGGCCATCTAGACTTGGAATAGGAAAGGAAGTTTATTATACAAAGTGTTTAACCGAATGCCATGCATGTTTAGTTGCATTCGATTACGGAAGCGAAAACAATGTTGTGAACCAAAGTTTGGTGGAGAAACTCCAGTTACCAGCAACCTTTCATCTGGATCAAGCATGGAACAAATTCAGTACATGGTAATGTGTGAAAGAAGTATTATGTGATATTGCTCCCATGGACTCTTGTCATCTTCTTTTGGGATGGGCATGGCTTTATTTTAAAACACTCCATCTTGATGAACGTTTCCCTTATTTGAGGCATGAGGGACATCAAAAGAAGTACAAGTTTATGACACCAAGACAAGTCAGTAAGGATCAGCGTAGGCTGAAGGAGAAAACAGAAAAAGAAAGAATAGAAAATGAAGTAATAGAAACTGCAGAAGGAAGGGAAAATAAAGAAAAAGAAATGAAACTAGAGAAAGTTTATTCGTCAATGTTTTTTCTTCTACAGTTTGTGATGTCATTTTACAGGAACAAAAGGATAAGCATGTGAAGGAAATACACGAACTTCCATGTTTGAAAAGGAAGCTTGTTCATAGTGCTTTATCATGCATTTGGCCCGTCGATAAGAAGCAAATTCGTCAAACACAACGCATGAAATTATTTATTGTTACATATCAAGGTGGGGTACTGTTGCCAAGAAATGTTATCGACCGATTGCAACCATTGGAAAGTAACAAATATCAAGTTGAATTTGATCCTGAAAGAAGAGAATTAGTTTCAACTTGTGAAAAAATAAAATTCCTTCACAAGATCATTATAAAAACTTACTTCAAAACTAGTGTCTTAAAATTCGGGACAAATCTTCTCGAAGAAGGAGGGTATGATGTGAATTGCATATGGGTCAAATGGAGGATGACTAATGCGCCGTGTTGATGCAGTTTCTTTTATTTAAATAAGGGCCCAATGCTTTGTAATGCTGACCAAATTGTGTTTGTGCTTAACCAATTAATGGGCTTTAGTTTTGCTTTATCTTCAAGTTGAAATAAGGGTCCATATGCCAACTTAAGAACCAACCTTTGGAAGATCAAGAGGACCTTTGCTCAAAGTTTGTGGATGACTTTTGGTAGCCTTAAATTCAGTTACAATCAACCATTAAGTAGCGGATCATTATTAGCTTGAGTGGATCATTAATTAATAGCTTTAAGCGGGATGATATTGAAATTTATGTGTCTTTTGTAATTCTGATGGTTAAAGCTCCTATATAAGTTGAACCATTTTCGTCAATGAAGGCAAGCTGAGTTTTATTCAGAAAATAAACGAGTTTTATCTCATCTATCTTAGTGAGAGTGATTCTCCTAAGTTCTTGAGTGATTCAAGAATCCATGAGTTTAATCGAAGGTCCTTTATCCCTTTGTGTGTTTCAACTCTTAGGCTTATCTTCCATTCTTGGAAGTGTGATGTCTATCAATTTTCATTCCATCTTCTTTTATGTTTCCATTTTCTCGTTTTAAATAATTTCTCAAATTTCTTGCTTGTTAGCATTCCAACAATGATAGATCAGTCAAACGAATCGAACGCTGTGGATTCACATCATTTGGTATTCACAACCTGGCCATTTAGACTTGGAATAGGAAAGGAAGTTTATTATACAAAGTGTTTAACCGAAGGCCATCCATGTTTAGTTGCATTCGATTACGGAAGCGAAAACAATGTTGTGAACCAAAGTTTGGTGGAGAAACTCTAATGACCAGCAACCTTTCATCTGGATCATGCATGGATCAAATTCAGTACATGGCAATGTGTGAAAGAAGTATTATGTGATATTGCTCCCATGGACTCTTGTCATCTTCTTTTGGGATGGGCATGGCTTCATTTTAAAACACTCCATCTTGATGAATGTTCCCTTTATTTGAGGCATGAGGGACATCAAAAGAAGTACAAGTTTATGACACCAAGACAAGTCAGTAAGGATCAACGTAGGCTGAAGGAGAAAACAGAAAAAGAAAGAATAGAAAAAGAAGTAATAGAAACTGCAGAAGAAAGGGAAAATAAAGAAAAAGAAATGGAACTAGAAAAAGTTTATTCGTCAATGTTTTTTCTTCTACAGTTTGTGATGTCATTTTACAGGAACAAAAGGATAAGCATGTGAAGGAAATACACGAACTTCCATGTTTGAAAAGGAAGCTTGTTCATAGTGCTTTATCATGCATTTGGTCCGTCGATAAGAAGCAAATTCGTCAAACACAACGCATGGAATTATTTATTGTTACATATCAAGGTGGGGTACTGTTGCCAAGAAATGTTATCGACGGATTGCAACCATTGGAAAGTAACAAATATCAAGTTGAATTTGATCCTGGAAGAAGAGAATTAGTTTCAACTTGTGAAAAAATAAAATTCCTTCACAAGATCGTAATAAAAACTTACTTTAAAACCAGTGTCTTAAGATTCGGGACAAATCTTCTCGAAGAAGGAGGGTATGATGTGAATTGCATATGGGTCAAATGGAGGATGACTAATGCGCCGTGTTGATGCAGTTTCTTTTATTTAAACAAGGGCCCAATGCTTTGTAAAATTGGCTGACCCAATTGTGTTTGTGCTTAACCAATTAATGGGCTTTAGTTTTGCTTTATCTTCAAGTTGAAATAAGGGTCCATATGCCAACTTAAGAACCAACCTTTGGAAGATCAAGAGGACCTTTGCTCAAAGTTTGTGGATGACTTTTGGTAGCCTTAAATTCAGTTACAATCAACCATTAAGTAGCGGATCATTATTAGCTTGAGTGGATCATTAATTAATAGCTTTAAGCGGGATTATATTGAAATTTATGTGTCTTTTGTAATTCTGATGGTTAAAGCTCCTATATAAGTTGAACCATTTTCATCAATGAAGGCAAGCTGAGTTTTATTCAGAAAATAAACGAGTTTTATCTCATCTATCTTAGTGAGAGTGATTCTCCTAAGTTCTTGAGTGATTCAAGAATCCATGAGTTTAATCGAAGGTCCTTTATCCCTTTGTGTCTTTCAACTCTTAGGCTTATCTTCCATTCTTGGAAGTGTGATGTCTATCAATTTTCATTCCATCTTCTTTTATGTTTCCATTTTCTCGTTTTAAATAATTTCTCAAATTTCTTGCTTGTTAGCATTCCAACAATGATAGATCAGTCAAACGAATCGAACGCTGTGGATTCACATCATTTGGTATTCACAACCTGGCCATCTGGACTTGGAATAGGAAAGGAAGTTTATTATACAAAGTGTTTAACCGAAGGCCATCCATGTTTAGTTGCATTCGATTACGGAAGCGAAAACAATGTTGTGAACCAAAGTTTGGTGGAGAAACTCTAGTGACCAGCAACCTTTCATCTGGATCATGCATGGATCAAATTCAGTACATGGCAATGTGTGAAAGAAGTATTATGTGATATTGCTCCCATGGACTCTTGTCATCTTCTTTTGGGATGGGCATGGCTTCATTTTAAAACACTCCATCTTGATGAACGTTCCCTTTATTTGAGGCATGAGGGACATCAAAAGAAGTACAAGTTTATGACACCAAGACAAGTCAGTAAGGATCAACGTAGGCTGAAGGAGAAAACAAAAAAAGAAAGAATAGAAAAAGAAGTAATAGAAACTGCAGAAGAAAGGGAAAATAAAGAAAAAGAAATGGAACTAGAAAAAGTTTATTCGTCAATGTTTTTTCTTCTACAGTTTGTGATGTCATTTTACAGGAACAAAAGGATAAGCATGTGAAGGAAATACACGAACTTCCATGTTTGAAAAGGAAGCTTGTTCATAGTGCTTTATCATGCATTTGGTCCGTCGATAAGAAGCAAATTCGTCAAAAACAACGCATGGAATTATTTATTGTTGCAGATCAAGGTGGGGTACTGTTGCCAAGAAATGTTATCGACCGATTGCAACCATTGGAAAGTAACAAATATCCAGTTGAATTTGATCCTGGAAGAAGAGAATTAGTTTCAACTTGTGAAAAAATAAAATTCCTTCACAAGATCATTATAAAAACTTACTTTAAAACTAGTGTATTAAGATTCGGGACAAATCTTCTCGAAGAAGGAGGGTATGATGTGAATTGCATATAGGTCAAATGGAGGATGACTAATGCGCCGTGTTGATACAGTTTCTTTTATTTAAATAAGGGCCCAATGCTTTGTAAAATTGGCTGACCAAATTGTGTTTGTGCTTAACCAATTAATGGGCTTTAGTTTTGCTTTATCTTCAAGTTGAAATAAGGGTCCATATGCCAACTTAAGAACCAACCTTTGGAAGATCAAGAGGACCTTTGCTCAAAGTTTGTGGATGACTTTTGGTAGCCTTAAATTCAGTTGCAATCAACAATTAAGTAGCGGATCATTATTAGCTTGAGTGGATCATTAATTAATAGCTTTAAGCGGGATTATATTGAAATTTATGTGTCTTTTGTAATTCTGATGGTTAAAGCTCCTATATAAGTTGAACCATTTTCATCAATGAAGGCAAGCTGAGTTTTATTCAGAAAATAAACGAGTTTTATCTCATCTATCTTAGTGAGAGTGATTCTCCTAAGTTCTTGAGTGATTCAAGAATCCATGAGTTTAATCGAAGGTCCTTTATCCCTTTGTGTGTTTCAACTCTTAGGCTTATCTTCCATTCTTGGAAGTGTGATGTCTATCAATTTTCATTCCATCTTCTTTTATGTTTCCATTTTCTCGTTTTAAATAATTTCTCAAATTTCTTGCTTGTTAGCATTCCAACAATGATAGATCAGTCAAACGAATCGAACGCTGTGGATTCACATCATTTGGTATTCACAACCTGGCCATCTAGACTTGGAATAGGAAAGGAAGTTTATTATACAAAGTGTTTAACCGAATGCCATGCATGTTTAGTTGCATTCGATTACGGAAGCGAAAACAATGTTGTGAACCAAAGTTTGGTGGAGAAACTCCAGTTACCAGCAACCTTTCATCTGGATCAAGCATGGAACAAATTCAGTACATGGTAATGTGTGAAAGAAGTATTATGTGATATTGCTCCCATGGACTCTTGTCATCTTCTTTTGGGATGGGCATGGCTTTATTTTAAAACACTCCATCTTGATGAACGTTTCCCTTATTTGAGGCATGAGGGACATCAAAAGAAGTACAAGTTTATGACACCAAGACAAGTCAGTAAGGATCAGCGTAGGCTGAAGGAGAAAACAGAAAAAGAAAGAATAGAAAATGAAGTAATAGAAACTGCAGAAGGAAGGGAAAATAAAGAAAAAGAAATGAAACTAGAGAAAGTTTATTCGTCAATGTTTTTTCTTCTACAGTTTGTGATGTCATTTTACAGGAACAAAAGGATAAGCATGTGAAGGAAATACACGAACTTCCATGTTTGAAAAGGAAGCTTGTTCATAGTGCTTTATCATGCATTTGGCCCGTCGATAAGAAGCAAATTCGTCAAACACAACGCATGAAATTATTTATTGTTACATATCAAGGTGGGGTACTGTTGCCAAGAAATGTTATCGACCGATTGCAACCATTGGAAAGTAACAAATATCAAGTTGAATTTGATCCTGAAAGAAGAGAATTAGTTTCAACTTGTGAAAAAATAAAATTCCTTCACAAGATCATTATAAAAACTTACTTCAAAACTAGTGTCTTAAAATTCGGGACAAATCTTCTCGAAGAAGGAGGGTATGATGTGAATTGCATATGGGTCAAATGGAGGATGACTAATGCGCCGTGTTGATGCAGTTTCTTTTATTTAAATAAGGGCCCAATGCTTTGTAATGCTGACCAAATTGTGTTTGTGCTTAACCAATTAATGGGCTTTAGTTTTGCTTTATCTTCAAGTTGAAATAAGGGTCCATATGCCAACTTAAGAACCAACCTTTGGAAGATCAAGAGGACCTTTGCTCAAAGTTTGTGGATGACTTTTGGTAGCCTTAAATTCAGTTACAATCAACCATTAAGTAGCGGATCATTATTAGCTTGAGTGGATCATTAATTAATAGCTTTAAGCGGGATGATATTGAAATTTATGTGTCTTTTGTAATTCTGATGGTTAAAGCTCCTATATAAGTTGAACCATTTTCGTCAATGAAGGCAAGCTGAGTTTTATTCAGAAAATAAACGAGTTTTATCTCATCTATCTTAGTGAGAGTGATTCTCCTAAGTTCTTGAGTGATTCAAGAATCCATGAGTTTAATCGAAGGTCCTTTATCCCTTTGTGTGTTTCAACTCTTAGGCTTATCTTCCATTCTTGGAAGTGTGATGTCTATCAATTTTCATTCCATCTTCTTTTATGTTTCCATTTTCTCGTTTTAAATAATTTCTCAAATTTCTTGCTTGTTAGCATTCCAACAATGATAGATCAGTCAAACGAATCGAACGCTGTGGATTCACATCATTTGGTATTCACAACCTGGCCATTTAGACTTGGAATAGGAAAGGAAGTTTATTATACAAAGTGTTTAACCGAAGGCCATCCATGTTTAGTTGCATTCGATTACGGAAGCGAAAACAATGTTGTGAACCAAAGTTTGGTGGAGAAACTCTAATGACCAGCAACCTTTCATCTGGATCATGCATGGATCAAATTCAGTACATGGCAATGTGTGAAAGAAGTATTATGTGATATTGCTCCCATGGACTCTTGTCATCTTCTTTTGGGATGGGCATGGCTTCATTTTAAAACACTCCATCTTGATGAATGTTCCCTTTATTTGAGGCATGAGGGACATCAAAAGAAGTACAAGTTTATGACACCAAGACAAGTCAGTAAGGATCAACGTAGGCTGAAGGAGAAAACAGAAAAAGAAAGAATAGAAAAAGAAGTAATAGAAACTGCAGAAGAAAGGGAAAATAAAGAAAAAGAAATGGAACTAGAAAAAGTTTATTCGTCAATGTTTTTTCTTCTACAGTTTGTGATGTCATTTTACAGGAACAAAAGGATAAGCATGTGAAGGAAATACACGAACTTCCATGTTTGAAAAGGAAGCTTGTTCATAGTGCTTTATCATGCATTTGGTCCGTCGATAAGAAGCAAATTCGTCAAACACAACGCATGGAATTATTTATTGTTACATATCAAGGTGGGGTACTGTTGCCAAGAAATGTTATCGACGGATTGCAACCATTGGAAAGTAACAAATATCAAGTTGAATTTGATCCTGGAAGAAGAGAATTAGTTTCAACTTGTGAAAAAATAAAATTCCTTCACAAGATCGTAATAAAAACTTACTTTAAAACCAGTGTCTTAAGATTCGGGACAAATCTTCTCGAAGAAGGAGGGTATGATGTGAATTGCATATGGGTCAAATGGAGGATGACTAATGCGCCGTGTTGATGCAGTTTCTTTTATTTAAACAAGGGCCCAATGCTTTGTAAAATTGGCTGACCCAATTGTGTTTGTGCTTAACCAATTAATGGGCTTTAGTTTTGCTTTATCTTCAAGTTGAAATAAGGGTCCATATGCCAACTTAAGAACCAACCTTTGGAAGATCAAGAGGACCTTTGCTCAAAGTTTGTGGATGACTTTTGGTAGCCTTAAATTCAGTTACAATCAACCATTAAGTAGCGGATCATTATTAGCTTGAGTGGATCATTAATTAATAGCTTTAAGCGGGATTATATTGAAATTTATGTGTCTTTTGTAATTCTGATGGTTAAAGCTCCTATATAAGTTGAACCATTTTCATCAATGAAGGCAAGCTGAGTTTTATTCAGAAAATAAACGAGTTTTATCTCATCTATCTTAGTGAGAGTGATTCTCCTAAGTTCTTGAGTGATTCAAGAATCCATGAGTTTAATCGAAGGTCCTTTATCCCTTTGTGTCTTTCAACTCTTAGGCTTATCTTCCATTCTTGGAAGTGTGATGTCTATCAATTTTCATTCCATCTTCTTTTATGTTTCCATTTTCTCGTTTTAAATAATTTCTCAAATTTCTTGCTTGTTAGCATTCCAACAATGATAGATCAGTCAAACGAATCGAACGCTGTGGATTCACATCATTTGGTATTCACAACCTGGCCATCTAGACTTGGAATAGGAAAGGAAGTTTATTATACAAAGTGTTTAACCGAAGGCCATCCATGTTTAGTTGCATTCGATTACGGAAGCGAAAACAATGTTGTGAACCAAAGTTTGGTGGAGAAACTCCAGTTACCAGCAACCTTTCATCTGGATCAAGCATGGAACAAATTCAGTACATGGTAATGTGTGAAAGAAGTATTATGTGATATTGCTCCCATGGACTCTTGTCATCTTCTTTTGGGATGGGCATGGCTTTATTTTAAAACACTCCATCTTGATGAACGTTTCCCTTATTTGAGGCATGAGGGACATCAAAAGAAGTACAAGTTTATGACACCAAGACAAGTCAGTAAGGATCAGCGTAGGCTGAAGGAGAAAACAGAAAAAGAAAGAATAGAAAATGAAGTAATAGAAACTGCAGAAGGAAGGGAAAATAAAGAAAAAGAAATGAAACTAGAGAAAGTTTATTCGTCAATGTTTTTTCTTCTACAGTTTGTGATGTCATTTTACAGGAACAAAAGGATAAGCATGTGAAGGAAATACACGAACTTCCATGTTTGAAAAGGAAGCTTGTTCATAGTGCTTTATCATGCATTTGGCCCGTCGATAAGAAGCAAATTCGTCAAACACAACGCATGAAATTATTTATTGTTACATATCAAGGTGGGGTACTGTTGCCAAGAAATGTTATCGACCGATTGCAACCATTGGAAAGTAACAAATATCAAGTTGAATTTAATCCTGAAAGAAGAGAATTAGTTTCAACTTGTGAAAAAATAAAATTCCTTCACAAGATCATTATAAAAACTTACTTCAAAACTAGTGTCTTAAAATTCGGGACAAATCTTCTCGAAGAAGGAGGGTATGATGTGAATTGCATATGGGTCAAATGGAGGATGACTAATGCGCCGTGTTGATGCAGTTTCTTTTATTTAAATAAGGGCCCAATGCTTTGTAATGCTGACCAAATTGTGTTTGTGCTTAACCAATTAATGGGCTTTAGTTTTGCTTTATCTTCAAGTTGAAATAAGGGTCCATATGCCAACTTAAGAACCAACCTTTGGAAGATCAAGAGGACCTTTGCTCAAAGTTTTTGGATGACTTTTGGTAGCCTTAAATTCAGTTACAATCAACCATTAAGTAGCGGATCATTATTAGCTTGAGTGGATCATTAATTAATAGCTTTAAGCGGGATGATATTGAAATTTATGTGTCTTTTGTAATTCTGATGGTTAAAGCTCCTATATAAGTTGAACCATTTTCGTCAATGAAGGCAAGCTGAGTTTTATTCAGAAAATAAACGAGTTTTATCTCATCTATCTTAGTGCGAGTGATTCTCCTAAGTTCTTGAGTGATTCAAGAATCCATGAGTTTAATCGAAGGTCCTTTATCCCTTTGTGTGTTTCAACTCTTAGGCTTATCTTCCATTCTTGGAAGTGTGATGTCTATCAATTTTCATTCCATCTTCTTTTATGTTTCCATTTTCTCGTTTTAAATAATTTCTCAAATTTCTTGCTTGTTAGCATTCCAACAATGATAGATCAGTCAAACGAATCGAACGCTGTGGATTCACATCATTTGGTATTCACAACCTGGCCATCTAGACTTGGAATAGGAAAGGAAATTTATTATACAAAGTGTTTAACCGAAGGTCATCCATGTTTAGTTGCATTCGATTACGGAAGCGAAAACAATGTTGTGAACCAAATTTTGGTGGAGAAACTCCAGTTACCAACAACCTTTCATCTGGATCAAGCATGGATCAAATTCAGTACATGGCAATGTGTGAAAGAAGTATTATGTGATATTGCTCCCATGGACTCTTGTCATCTTCTTTTGGGATGGGCATGGCTTCATTTTAAAACACTCCATCTTGATGAACGTTCCCTTTATTTGAGGCATGAGGGACATCAAAAGAAGTACAAGTTTATGACACCAAGACAAGTCAGTAAGGATCAACGTAGGCTGAAGGAGAAAACAGAAAAAGAAAGAATAGAAAAAGAAGTAATAGAAACTGCAGAAGAAAGGGAAAATAAAGAAAAAGAAATGGAACTAGAAAAAGTTTATTCGTCAATGTTTTTTCTTCTACAGTTTGTGATGTCATTTTACAGGAACAAAAGGATAAGCATGTGAAGGAAATACACGAACTTCCATGTTTGAAAAGGAAGCTTGTTCATAGTCCTTTATCATGCATTTGGTCCATCGATAAGAAGCAAATTCGTCAAAAACAACGCATGGAATTATTTATTGTTGCAGATCAAGGTGGGGTACTGTTGCCAAGAAATGTTATCGACCGATTGCAACCATTGGAAAGTAACAAATATCCAGTTGAATTTGATCCTGGAAGAAGAGAATTAGTTTCAACTTGTGAAAAAATAAAATTCCTTCACAAGATCATTATAAAAACTTACTTTAAAACTAGTGTATTAAGATTCGGGACAAATCTTCTCGAAGAAGGAGGGTATGATGTGAATTGCATATAGGTCAAATGGAGGATGACTAATGCGCCGTGTTGATACAGTTTCTTTTATTTAAATAAGAGCCCAATGCTTTGTAAAATTGGCTGACCAAATTGTGTTTGTGCTTAACCAATTAATGGGCTTTAGTTTTGCTTTATCTTCAAGTTGAAATAAGGGTCCATATGCCAACTTAAGAACCAACCTTTGGAAGATCAAGAGGACCTTTGCTCAAAGTTTGTGGATGACTTTTGGTAGCCTTAAATTCAGTTGCAATCAACCATTAAGTAGCGGATCATTATTAGCTTGAGTGGATCATTAATTAATAGCTTTAAGCGGGATTATATTGAAATTTATGTGTCTTTTGTAATTCTGATGGTTAAAGCTCCTATATAAGTTGAACCATTTTCATCAATGAAGGCAAGCTGAGTTTTATTCAGAAAATAAACGAGTTTTACCTCATCTATCTTAGTGAGAGTGATTCTCCTAAGTTCTTGAGTGATTCAAGAATCCATGAGTTTAATCGAAGGTCCTTTATCACTTTGTGTGTTTCAACTCTTAGGCTTATCTTCCATTCTTGGAAGTGTGATGTCTATCAATTTCCATTCCATCTTCTTTTATGTTTCCATTTTCTCGTTTTAAATAATTTCTCAAATTTCTTGCTTGTTAGCATTCCAACAATGATAGATCAGTCAAACGAATCGAACGCTGTGGATTCACATCATTTGGTATTCACAACCTGGCCATCTAGACTTGGAATAGGAAAGGAAGTTTATTATACAAAGTGTTTAACCGAAGGCCATCCATGTTTAGTTGCATTCGATTACGGAAGCGAAAACAATGTTGTGAACCAAAGTTTGGTGGAGAAACTCCAGTTACCAGCAACCTTTCATCTGGATCAAGCATGGAACAAATTCAGTACATGGTAATGTGTGAAAGAAGTATTATGTGATATTGCTCCCATGGACTCTTGTCATCTTCTTTTGGGATGGGCATGGCTTTATTTTAAAACACTCCATCTTGATGAACGTTTCCCTTATTTGAGGCATGAGGGACATCAAAAGAAGTACAAGTTTATGACACCAAGACAAGTCAGTAAGGATCAGCGTAGGCTGAAGGAGAAAACAGAAAAAGAAAGAATAGAAAATGAAGTAATAGAAACTGCAGAAGGAAGGGAAAATAAAGAAAAAGAAATGGAACTAGAGAAAGTTTATTCGTCAATGTTTTTTCTTCTACAGTTTGTGATGTCATTTTAAAGGAACAAAAGGATAAGCATGTGAAGGAAATACACGAACTTCCACGTTTGAAAAGGAAGCTTGTTCATAGTGCTTTATCATGCATTTGGTCCGTCGATAAGAAGCAAATTCGTCAAGCACAATGCATGGAATTATTTATTGTTACATATCAAGGTGGGGTACTGTTGCAAGAAATGTTATCGACGGATTGCAACCATTGGAAAGTAACAAATATCAAGTTGAATTTGATCCTGGAAGAAGAGAATTAGTTTCAACTTGTGAAAAAATAAAATTCCTTCACAAGATCGTAATAAAAACTTACTTTAAAACCAGTGTCTTAAGATTCGGGACAAATCTTCTCGAAGAAGGAGGGTATGATGTGAATTGCATATAGGTCAAATGGAGGATGACTAATGCGCCGTGTTGATGCAGTTTCTTTTATTTAAACAAGGGCCCAATGCTTTGTAAAATTGGCTGACCAAATTGTGTTTGTGCTTAACCAATTAATGGGCTTTAATTTTGCTTTATCTTCAAGTTGAAATAAGGGTCCATATGCCAACTTAAGAACCAACCTTTGGAAGATCAAGAGGACCTTTGCTCAAAGTTTGTGGATGACTTTTGGTAGCCTTAAATTCAGTTACAATCAACCATTAAGTAGCGGATCATTATTAGCTTGAGTGGATCATTAATTAATAGCTTTAAGCGGGATGATATTGAAATTTATGTGTCTTTTGTAATTCTGATGGTTAAAGCTCCTATATAAGTTGAACCATTTTCGTCAATGAAGGCAAGCTGAGTTTTATTCAGAAAATAAACGAGTTTTATCTCATCTATCTTAGTGAGAGTGATTCTCCTAAGTTCTTGAGTGATTCAAGAATCCATGAGTTTAATCGAAGGTCCTTTATCCCTTTGTGTGTTTCAACTCTTAGGCTTATCTTCCATTCTTGGAAGTGTGATGTCTATCAATTTTCATTCCATCTTCTTTTATGTTTCCATTTTCTTGTTTTAAATAATTTCTCAAATTTCTTGCTTGTTAGCATTCCAACAATGATAGATCAGTCAAACGAATCGAACGCTGTGGATTCACATCATTTGGTATTCACAACCTGGCCATCTAGACTTGGAATAGGAAAGGAAGTTTATTATACAAAGTGTTTAACCGAAGGCCATCCATGTTTAGTTGCATTCGATTACGGAAGCGAAAACAATGTTGTGAACCAAAGTTTGGTGGAGAAACTCTAATGACCAGCAACCTTTCATCTGGATCATGCATGGATCAAATTCAGTACATGGCAATGTGTGAAAGAAGTATTATGTGATATTGCTCCCATGGACTCTTGTCATCTTCTTTTGGGATGGGCATGGCTTCATTTTAAAACACTCCATCTTGATGAATGTTCCCTTTATTTGAGGCATGAGGGACATCAAAAGAAGTACAAGTTTATGACACCAAGACAAGTCAGTAAGGATCAACGTAGGCTGAAGGAGAAAACAGAAAAAGAAAGAATAGAAAAAGAAGTAATAGAAACTGCAGAAGAAAGGGAAAATAAAGAAAAAGAAATGGAACTAGAAAAAGTTTATTCGTCAATGTTTTTTCTTCTACAGTTTGTGATGTCATTTTACAGGAACAAAAGGATAAGCATGTGAAGGAAATACACGAACTTCCATGTTTGAAAAGGAAGCTTGTTCATAGTGCTTTATCATGCATTTGGTCCGTCGATAAGAAGCAAATTCGTCAAACACAACGCATGGAATTATTTATTGTTACATATCAAGGTGGGGTACTGTTGCCAAGAAATGTTATCGACGGATTGCAACCATTGGAAAGTAACAAATATCAAGTTGAATTTGATCCTGGAAGAAGAGAATTAGTTTCAACTTGTGAAAAAATAAAATTCCTTCACAAGATCGTAATAAAAACTTACTTTAAAACCAGTGTCTTAAGATTCGGGACAAATCTTCTCGAAGAAGGAGGGTATGATGTGAATTGCATATGGGTCAAATGGAGGATGACTAATGCGCCGTGTTGATGCAGTTTCTTTTATTTAAACAAGGGCCCAATGCTTTGTAAAATTGGCTGACCCAATTGTGTTTGTGCTTAACCAATTAATGGGCTTTAGTTTTGCTTTATCTTCAAGTTGAAATAAGGGTCCATATGCCAACTTAAGAACCAACCTTTGGAAGATCAAGAGGACCTTTGCTCAAAGTTTGTGGATGACTTTTGGTAGCCTTAAATTCAGTTACAATCAACCATTAAGTAGCGGATCATTATTAGCTTGAGTGGATCATTAATTAATAGCTTTAAGCGGGATTATATTGAAATTTATGTGTCTTTTGTAATTCTGATGGTTAAAGCTCCTATATAAGTTGAACCATTTTCATCAATGAAGGCAAGCTGAGTTTTATTCAGAAAATAAACGAGTTTTATCTCATCTATCTTAGTGAGAGTGATTCTCCTAAGTTCTTGAGTGATTCAAGAATCCATGAGTTTAATCGAAGGTCCTTTATCCCTTTGTGTCTTTCAACTCTTAGGCTTATCTTCCATTCTTGGAAGTGTGATGTCTATCAATTTTCATTCCATCTTCTTTTATGTTTCCATTTTCTCGTTTTAAATAATTTCTCAAATTTCTTGCTTGTTAGCATTCCAACAATGATAGATCAGTCAAACGAATCGAACGCTGTGGATTCACATCATTTGGTATTCACAACCTGGCCATCTAGACTTGGAATAGGAAAGGAAGTTTATTATACAAAGTGTTTAACCGAAGGCCATCCATGTTTAGTTGCATTCGATTACGGAAGCGAAAACAATGTTGTGAACCAAAGTTTGGTGGAGAAACTCCAGTTACCAGCAACCTTTCATCTGGATCAAGCATGGAACAAATTCAGTACATGGTAATGTGTGAAAGAAGTATTATGTGATATTGCTCCCATGGACTCTTGTCATCTTCTTTTGGGATGGGCATGGCTTTATTTTAAAACACTCCATCTTGATGAACGTTTCCCTTATTTGAGGCATGAGGGACATCAAAAGAAGTACAAGTTTATGACACCAAGACAAGTCAGTAAGGATCAACGTAGGCTGAAGGAGAAAACAGAAAAAGAAAGAATAGAAAAAGAAGTAATAGAAACTGCAGAAGAAAGGGAAAATAAAGAAAAAGAAATGGAACTAGAAAAAGTTTATTCGTCAATGTTTTTTCTTCTACAGTTTGTGATGTCATTTTACAGGAACAAAAGGATAAGCATGTGAAGGAAATACACGAACTTCCATGTTTGAAAAGGAAGCTTGTTCATAGTCCTTTATCATGCATTTGGTCCATCGATAAGAAGCAAATTCGTCAAAAACAACGCATGGAATTATTTATTGTTGCAGATCAAGGTGGGGTACTGTTGCCAAGAAATGTTATCGACCGATTGCAACCATTGGAAAGTAACAAATATCCAGTTGAATTTGATCCTGGAAGAAGAGAATTAGTTTCAACTTGTGAAAAAATAAAATTCCTTCACAAGATCATTATAAAAACTTACTTTAAAACTAGTGTATTAAGATTCGGGACAAATCTTCTCGAAGAAGGAGGGTATGATGTGAATTGCATATAGGTCAAATGGAGGATGACTAATGCGCCGTGTTGATACAGTTTCTTTTATTTAAACAAGGGCCCAATGCTTTGTAAAATTGGCTGACCAAATTGTGTTTGTGCTTAACCAATTAATGGGCTTTAGTTTTGCTTTATCTTCAAGTTGAAATAAGGGTCCATATGCCAACTTAAGAACCAACCTTTGGAAGATCAAGAGGACCTTTGCTCAAAGTTTGTGGATGACTTTTGGTAGCCTTAAATTCAGTTGCAATCAACCATTAAGTAGCGGATCATTATTAGCTTGAGTGGATCATTAATTAATAGCTTTAAGCGGGATTATATTGAAATTTATGTGTCTTTTGTAATTCTGATGGTTAAAGCTCCTATATAAGTTGAACCATTTTCATCAATGAAGGCAAGCTGAGTTTTATTCAGAAAATAAACGAGTTTTACCTCATCTATCTTAGTGAGAGTGATTCTCCTAAGTTCTTGAGTGATTCAAGAATCCATGAGTTTAATCGAAGGTCCTTTATCACTTTGTGTGTTTCAACTCTTAGGCTTATCTTCCATTCTTGGAAGTGTGATGTCTATCAATTTTCATTCCATCTTCTTTTATGTTTCCATTTTCTCGTTTTAAATAATTTCTCAAATTTCTTGCTTGTTAGCATTCCAACAATGATAGATCAGTCAAACGAATCGAACGCTGTGGATTCACATCATTTGGTATTCACAACCTGGCCATCTAGACTTGGAATAGGAAAGGAAGTTTATTATACAAAGTGTTTAACCGAAGGCCATCCATGTTTAGTTGCATTCGATTACGGAAGCGAAAACAATGTTGTGAACCAAAGTTTGGTGGAGAAACTCCAGTTACCAGCAACCTTTCATCTGGATCAAGCATGGAACAAATTCAGTACATGGTAATGTGTGAAAGAAGTATTATGTGATATTGCTCCCATGGACTCTTGTCATCTTCTTTTGGGATGGGCATGGCTTTATTTTAAAACACTCCATCTTGATGAACGTTTCCCTTATTTGAGGCATGAGGGACATCAAAAGAAGTACAAGTTTATGACACCAAGACAAGTCAGTAAGGATCAGCGTAGGCTGAAGGAGAAAACAGAAAAAGAAAGAATAGAAAATGAAGTAATAGAAACTGCAGAAGGAAGGGAAAATAAAGAAAAAGAAATGGAACTAGAGAAAGTTTATTCGTCAATGTTTTTTCTTCTACAGTTTGTGATGTCATTTTACAGGAACAAAAGGATAAGCATGTGAAGGAAATACACGAACTTCCACGTTTGAAAAGGAAGCTTGTTCATAGTGCTTTATCATGCATTTGGTCCGTCGATAAGAAGCAAATTCGTCAAGCACAACGCATGGAATTATTTATTGTTACATATCAAGGTGGGGTACTGTTGCAAGAAATGTTATCGACGGATTGCAACCATTGCAAAGTAACAAATATCAAGTTGAATTTGATCCTGGAAGAAGAGAATTAGTTTCAACTTGTGAAAAAATAAAATTCCTTCACAAGATCGTAATAAAAACTTACTTTAAAACCAGTGTCTTAAGATTCGGGACAAATCTTCTCGAAGAAGGAGGGTATGATGTGAATTGCATATGGGTCAAATGGAGGATGACTAATGCGCCGTGTTGATGCAGTTTCTTTTATTTAAACAAGGGCCCAATGCTTTGTAAAATTGGCTGACCAAATTGTGTTTGTGCTTAACCAATTAATGGGCTTTAGTTTTGCTTTATCTTCAAGTTGAAATAAGGGTCCATATGCCAACTTAAGAACCAACCTTTGGAAGATCAAGAGGACCTTTGCTCAAAGTTTGTGGATGACTTTTGGTAGCCTTAAATTCAGTTGCAATCAACCATTAAGTAGCGGATCATTATTAGCTTGAGTGGATCATTAATTAATAGCTTTAAGCGGGATTATATTGAAATTTATGTGTCTTTTGTAATTCTGATGGTTAAAGCTCCTATATAAGTTGAACCATTTTCATCAATGAAGGCAAGCTGAGTTTTATTCAGAAAATAAACGAGTTTTACCTCATCTATCTTAGTGAGAGTGATTCTCCTAAGTTCTTGAGTGATTCAAGAATCCATGAGTTTAATCGAAGGTCCTTTATCACTTTGTGTGTTTCAACTCTTAGGCTTATCTTCCATTCTTGGAAGTGTGATGTCTATCAATTTTCATTCCATCTTCTTTTATGTTTCCATTTTCTCGTTTTAAATAATTTCTCAAATTTCTTGCTTGTTAGCATTCCAACAATGATAGATCAGTCAAACGAATCGAACGCTGTGGATTCACATCATTTGGTATTCACAACCTGGCCATCTAGACTTGGAATAGGAAAGGAAGTTTATTATACAAAGTGTTTAACCGAAGGCCATCCATGTTTAGTTGCATTCGATTACGGAAGCGAAAACAATGTTGTGAACCAAAGTTTGGTGGAGAAACTCCAGTTACCAGCAACCTTTCATCTGGATCAAGCATGGAACAAATTCAGTACATGGTAATGTGTGAAAGAAGTATTATGTGATATTGCTCCCATGGACTCTTGTCATCTTCTTTTGGGATGGGCATGGCTTTATTTTAAAACACTCCATCTTGATGAACGTTTCCCTTATTTGAGGCATGAGGGACATCAAAAGAAGTACAAGTTTATGACACCAAGACAAGTCAGTAAGGATCAGCGTAGGCTGAAGGAGAAAACAGAAAAAGAAAGAATAGAAAATGAAGTAATAGAAACTGCAGAAGGAAGGGAAAATAAAGAAAAAGAAATGGAACTAGAGAAAGTTTATTCGTCAATGTTTTTTCTTCTACAGTTTGTGATGTCATTTTACAGGAACAAAAGGATAAGCATGTGAAGGAAATACACGAACTTCCACGTTTGAAAAGGAAGCTTGTTCATAGTGCTTTATCATGCATTTGGTCCGTCGATAAGAAGCAAATTCGTCAAGCACAACGCATGGAATTATTTATTGTTACATATCAAGGTGGGGTACTGTTGCAAGAAATGTTATCGACGGATTGCAACCATTGGAAAGTAACAAATATCAAGTTGAATTTGATCCTGGAAGAAGAGAATTAGTTTCAACTTGTGAAAAAATAAAATTCCTTCACAAGATCGTAATAAAAACTTACTTTAAAACCAGTGTCTTAAGATTCGGGACAAATCTTCTCGAAGAAGGAGGGTATGATGTGAATTGCATATGGGTCAAATGGAGGATGACTAATGCGCCGTGTTGATGCAGTTTCTTTTATTTAAACAAGGGCCCAATGCTTTGTAAAATTGGCTGACCAAATTGTGTTTGTGCTTAACCAATTAATGGGCTTTAGTTTTGCTTTATCTTCAAGTTGAAATAAGGGTCCATATGCCAACTTAAGAACCAACCTTTGGAAGATCAAGAGGACCTTTGCTCAAAGTTTGTGGATGACTTTTGGTAGCCTTAAATTCAGTTGCAATCAACCATTAAGTAGCGGATCATTATTAGCTTGAGTGGATCATTAATTAATAGCTTTAAGCGGGATTATATTGAAATTTATGTGTCTTTTGTAATTCTGATGGTTAAAGCTCCTATATAAGTTGAACCATTTTCATCAATGAAGGCAAGCTGAGTTTTATTCAGAAAATAAACGAGTTTTACCTCATCTATCTTAGTGAGAGTGATTCTCCTAAGTTCTTGAGTGATTCAAGAATCCATGAGTTTAATCGAAGGTCCTTTATCACTTTGTGTGTTTCAACTCTTAGGCTTATCTTCCATTCTTGGAAGTGTGATGTCTATCAATTTTCATTCCATCTTCTTTTATGTTTCCATTTTCTCGTTTTAAATAATTTCTCAAATTTCTTGCTTGTTAGCATTCCAACAATGATAGATCAGTCAAACGAATCGAACGCTGTGGATTCACATCATTTGGTATTCACAACCTGGCCATCTAGACTTGGAATAGGAAAGGAAGTTTATTATACAAAGTGTTTAACCGAAGGCCATCCATGTTTAGTTGCATTCGATTACGGAAGCGAAAACAATGTTGTGAACCAAAGTTTGGTGGAGAAACTCCAGTTACCAGCAACCTTTCATCTGGATCAAGCATGGAACAAATTCAGTACATGGTAATGTGTGAAAGAAGTATTATGTGATATTGCTCCCATGGACTCTTGTCATCTTCTTTTGGGATGGGCATGGCTTTATTTTAAAACACTCCATCTTGATGAACGTTTCCCTTATTTGAGGCATGAGGGACATCAAAAGAAGTACAAGTTTATGACACCAAGACAAGTCAGTAAGGATCAGCGTAGGCTGAAGGAGAAAACAGAAAAAGAAAGAATAGAAAATGAAGTAATAGAAACTGCAGAAGGAAGGGAAAATAAAGAAAAAGAAATGGAACTAGAGAAAGTTTATTCGTCAATGTTTTTTCTTCTACAGTTTGTGATGTCATTTTACAGGAACAAAAGGATAAGCATGTGAAGGAAATACACGAACTTCCACGTTTGAAAAGGAAGCTTGTTCATAGTGCTTTATCATGCATTTGGTCCGTCGATAAGAAGCAAATTCGTCAAGCACAACGCATGGAATTATTTATTGTTACATATCAAGGTGGGGTACTGTTGCAAGAAATGTTATCGACGGATTGCAACCATTGGAAAGTAACAAATATCAAGTTGAATTTGATCCTGGAAGAAGAGAATTAGTTTCAACTTGTGAAAAAATAAAATTCCTTCACAAGATCGTAATAAAAACTTACTTTAAAACCAGTGTCTTAAGATTCGGGACAAATCTTCTCGAAGAAGGAGGGTATGATGTGAATTGCATATGGGTCAAATGGAGGATGACTAATGCGCCGTGTTGATGCAGTTTCTTTTATTTAAACAAGGGCCCAATGCTTTGTAAAATTGGCTGACCAAATTGTGTTTGTGCTTAACCAATTAATGGGCTTTAGTTTTGCTTTATCTTCAAGTTGAAATAAGGGTCCATATGCCAACTTAAGAACCAACCTTTGGAAGATCAAGAGGACCTTTGCTCAAAGTTTGTGGATGACTTTTGGTAGCCTTAAATTCAGTTGCAATCAACCATTAAGTAGCGGATCATTATTAGCTTGAGTGGATCATTAATTAATAGCTTTAAGCGGGATTATATTGAAATTTATGTGTCTTTTGTAATTCTGATGGTTAAAGCTCCTATATAAGTTGAACCATTTTCATCAATGAAGGCAAGCTGAGTTTTATTCAGAAAATAAACGAGTTTTACCTCATCTATCTTAGTGAGAGTGATTCTCCTAAGTTCTTGAGTGATTCAAGAATCCATGAGTTTAATCGAAGGTCCTTTATCACTTTGTGTGTTTCAACTCTTAGGCTTATCTTCCATTCTTGGAAGTGTGATGTCTATCAATTTTCATTCCATCTTCTTTTATGTTTCCATTTTCTCGTTTTAAATAATTTCTCAAATTTCTTGCTTGTTAGCATTCCAACAATGATAGATCAGTCAAACGAATCGAACGCTGTGGATTCACATCATTTGGTATTCACAACCTGGCCATCTAGACTTGGAATAGGAAAGGAAGTTTATTATACAAAGTGTTTAACCGAAGGCCATCCATGTTTAGTTGCATTCGATTACGGAAGCGAAAACAATGTTGTGAACCAAAGTTTGGTGGAGAAACTCCAGTTACCAGCAACCTTTCATCTGGATCAAGCATGGAACAAATTCAGTACATGGTAATGTGTGAAAGAAGTATTATGTGATATTGCTCCCATGGACTCTTGTCATCTTCTTTTGGGATGGGCATGGCTTTATTTTAAAACACTCCATCTTGATGAACGTTTCCCTTATTTGAGGCATGAGGGACATCAAAAGAAGTACAAGTTTATGACACCAAGACAAGTCAGTAAGGATCAGCGTAGGCTGAAGGAGAAAACAGAAAAAGAAAGAATAGAAAATGAAGTAATAGAAACTGCAGAAGGAAGGGAAAATAAAGAAAAAGAAATGAAACTAGAGAAAGTTTATTCGTCAATGTTTTTTCTTCTACAGTTTGTGATGTCATTTTACAGGAACAAAAGGATAAGCATGTGAAGGAAATACACGAACTTCCATGTTTGAAAAGGAAGCTTGTTCATAGTGCTTTATCATGCATTTGGCCCGTCGATAAGAAGCAAATTCGTCAAACACAACGCATGAAATTATTTATTGTTACATATCAAGGTGGGGTACTGTTGCCAAGAAATGTTATCGACCGATTGCAACCATTGGAAAGTAACAAATATCAAGTTGAATTTTATCCTGAAAGAAGAGAATTAGTTTCAACTTGTGAAAAAATAAAATTCCTTCACAAGATCATTATAAAAACTTACTTCAAAACTAGTGTCTTAAAATTCGGGACAAATCTTCTCGAAGAAGGAGGGTATGATGTGAATTGCATATGGGTCAAATGGAGGATGACTAATGCGCCGTGTTGATGCAGTTTCTTTTATTTAAATAAGGGCCCAATGCTTTGTAATGCTGACCAAATTGTGTTTGTGCTTAACCAATTAATGGGCTTTAGTTTTGCTTTATCTTCAAGTTGAAATAAGGGTCCATATGCCAACTTAAGAACCAACCTTTGGAAGATCAAGAGGACCTTTGCTCAAAGTTTGTGGATGACTTTTGGTAGCCTTAAATTCAGTTACAATCAACCATTAAGTAGCGGATCATTATTAGCTTGAGTGGATCATTAATTAATAGCTTTGAACGGGATGATATTGAAATTTATGTGTCTTTTGTAATTCTGATGGTTAAAGCTTCGATATAAGTTGAATCATTTTCATCAACGAACGCAAGCTGAGTTTTTTTTCAGAAAATAAACGAGTTTTATCTCATCTATCTTAGTGAGAGTGATTCTCCTAAGTTCTTGAGTGATTCAAGAATCCATGACTTTAATCAAAGGTCCTTTATCCCTCTGTGTGTTTCAACTCTTAGGCTTATCTTCCATTCTTGGAAGTGTGATGTCTATCAATTTTCATTCCATCTTCTTTTATGTTTCCTTTTTCTCGTTTTAAATAATTTCTCAAATTTCTTGCTTGTTAGCATTCCAACAATGATAGGTCAGTCAAACGAATCGAACGCTGTGGATTCACATCATTTGGTATTCACAACCTGGCCATCTAGACCTGGAATAGGAAAGGAAATTTATTATACAAAGTGTTTAACCGAAGGTGATCCATGTTTAGTTGCATTCGATTACGGAAGCGAAAACAATGTTGTGAACCAAAGTTTGGTGGAGAAACTCCAGTTACCAGCAACCTTTCATCTAGATCAAGCATGGATCAAATTCAGTACATGGTAATGTGTGAAAGAAGTATTATGTGAAATTGCTCCCATGGACTCTTGTCATCTTCTTTTGGGAAGGGCATGGCTTTATTTTAAAACACTCCATCTTGATGAACGTTCCCTTTATTTGAGGCATGAGGGACATCAAAAGAAGTAGAAGTTTATGACACCAAGACAAGTCAGTAAGGATCAACGTAGGTTGAAGGAGAAAACAGAAAAAGAACGAATAGAAAAAGAAGTAAATAGAAACTGTAGAAGGAAGGGAAAATAAAGAAAAAGAAATGGAACTAGAGAAAGATTATTCGTCAATGTTTTTTCTTCTACAGTTTGTGATGTCATTTTACAGGAACAAAAGGATAAGCATGTGAAGGAAATACACGAACTTCCACGTTTGAAAAGGAAGCTTGTTCATAGTGCTTTATCATGCATTTGGTCCGTCGATAAGAAGCAAATTCGTCAAGCACAACGCATGGAATTATTTATTGTTACATATCAAGGTGGGGTACTGTTGCAAGAAATGTTATCGACGGATTGCAACCATTGGAAAGTAACAAATATCAAGTTGAATTTGATCCTGGAAGAAGAGAATTAGTTTCAACTTGTGAAAAAATAAAATTCCTTCACAAGATCGTAATAAAAACTTACTTTAAAACCAGTGTCTTAAGATTCGGGACAAATCTTCTCGAAGAAGGAGGGTATGATGTGAATTGCATATGGGTCAAATGGAGGATGACTAATGCGCCGTGTTGATGCAGTTTCTTTTATTTAAACAAGGGCCCAATGCTTTGTAAAATTGGCTGACCAAATTGTGTTTGTGCTTAACCAATTAATGGGCTTTAGTTTTGCTTTATCTTCAAGTTGAAATAAGGGTCCATATGCCAACTTAAGAACCAACCTTTGGAAGACCAAGAGGACCTTTGCTCAAAGTTTGTGGATGACAATTTGTAGCCTTAAATTCAGTTACAATCAACCATTAAGTAGCGGATCATTATTAGCTTGAGTGGATCATTAATTAACAGCTTTAAGCGGGATGATATTGAAATTTATGTGTCCTTTGTAATTCTGATGGTTAAAGCTGTTGTATACGTTGAACCATTTTCATCAATGAAGGCAAGCTGAGTTTTATTCAGAAAATAAACGAGTTTTATCTCATCTATCTTAGTGAGAGTGATTCTCCTAAGTTCTTGAGTGATTCAAGAATCCATGAGTTTAATCGAAGGTCCTTTATCCCTTTGTGTGTTTCAACTCTTAGGCTTATCTGCCGTTTTGGGAAGTGTGATGTCTATCAATTTTCCTTCCATCTTCTTTTACGTTTCCATTTTCTCGTTTTAAATAATTTCTCAAATTTCTTGCTTGTTAGCATTCCAACAACGATAGATCAGTCAAACGAATCGAACCTTGTGGATTCACATCATTTGGTATTCACAGCCTGGCCATCTGGATTTGGAATAGGAAAGGAAGTTTATTACACAAAGTGTTTAACCGAAGGCCATCCATGTTTAGTTGCATTCGATTACGGAAGCGAAAACAATGTTGTGAACCAAAGTTTGGTGGAGAAACTCCAGTTACCAGCAACCTTTCATCTGGATCAACCATGGATCAAATTCAGTACATGGCAATGTGTGAAAGAAGTGTTATGTGATATTGCTCCCATGGACTCTTGTCATCTTCTTTTGGGATGGGCATGGCTTCATTTTAAAACACTCCATCTTGATGAACGTTCGCTTTATTTGAGGCATGAGTGACATCAAAAGAAGTAGAAGTTTATGACACCAAGACAAGTCAGTAAGGATCAACGTAGGCTGCAGGAGAAAACGGAAAAAGAAACAATAGAAAAAGAAGTAATAGAAACTGCAGAAGGAAGGGAAAATAAAGAAAAAGAAATGGAACTAGAGAAAGTTTATTCGTCAATGTTTTTTCTTTTACAGTTTGTGATGTCATTTTACAGGAACAAAAGGATAAGCATGGGAAGGAAATACACGAACTTCCATGTTTGAAAAGGAAGCTTGTTCATAGTGCTTTATCATGCATTTGGTCCGTGGATAAGAAGCAAATTCGTCAAACACAACGCATGGAATTATTTATTGTTACATATCAAGGTGGGGTACTGTTGCCAAGAAATGTTATCGACGGATTGCAACCATTGGAAAGTAACAAATATCAAGTTGAATTTGATCCTGGAAGAAGAGAATTAGTTTCAACTTGTGAAAAAATAAAATTCCTTCACAAGATCGTAATAAAAACTTACTTTAAAACCAGTGTCTTAAGATTCGGGACAAATCTTCTCGAAGAAGGAGGGTATGATGTGAATTGCATATGGGTCAAATGGAGGATGACTAATGCGCCGTGTTGATGCAGTTTCTTTTATTTAAACAAGGGCCCAATGCTTTGTAAAATTGGCTGACCAAATTGTGTTTGTGCTTAACCAATTAATGGGCTTTAGTTTTGCTTTATCTTCAAGTTGAAATAAGGGTCCATATGCCAACTTAAGAACCAACCTTTGGAAGACCAAGAGGACCTTTGCTCAATGTTTGTGGATGACAATTTGTAGCCTTAAATTCAGTTACAATCAACCATTAAGTAGTGGATCATTATTAGCTTGAGTGGATCATTAATTAACAGCTTTAAGCGGGATGATATTGAAATTTATGTGTCCTTTGTAATTCTGATGGTTAAAGATGCTATATAAGTTGAACCATTTTCATCAATGAAGGCAAGCTGAGTTTTATTCAGAAAATAAACGAGTTTTATCTCATCTATCTTAGTGAGAGTGATTCTCCTAAATTCTTGAGTGATTCAAGAATCCATGAGTTTAATCGAAGGT